>NC_136414.1:34382500-35070000 GCF_051521515.1 Lactuca serriola | reverse complement strand
TTCGGAATGTGAATACCATGGGCAGTCATGCTTGGTTTTTTTCCTTATATGTACAATAAGGTTGAAGGTCCTGAAAAGGTAAATAAATATTGGGTAAGTTGTAAGCATAAAGGTTAGTGGACATACAAATTATTCGTCTACTAAATTAATCATATACCTTCACATAGCGTGTACTTCACATAACATTCATATATTATATCGTATAGAAGTTCCTAACACATATTGTCGGTACTAACCCTACACTAGCAGACTAGTTCCCTGAAAGGCTTGTCTCATACACTGCAATACTTGGAACCTTCCCTCGAAGGGCTTGTCATGATCATCCACACCTTAACTATTTCCCCCCGAAAGGGATTGTAATGGTCAAGATCTCTAACATTACACATATACATGCATAGTCAACATAATAAACAAATTAATGTAACTCACTTAAATAACAAGTCGTATGAACAATACTCCTGCCGTAAGCTATGATAAACTTCGTTTTCTCTAAACTCGTATATACCATACAATAATCTCTACTTAGACCGCATCTCGAATCATTACTTAGTAATACTTATATCATACTTTATTTTTACTTTTACTTTCGTTACAACAATCTGTTCATGGATAGATTTACCCTCTTAAACTCATTTTTTCAGTAAGGTTATTACTTATTGTTAAATTCACTCCTTTACCTTTTCATTGATATATAATACACATTATAACGATTTTTTATTGATTTTATATGAATTTAAGAAGTAATGGCACATTGCAACAAAATGTTTACCAATCTCTTGATTGCATTGAACAAAACGGGATAAACGATCTACTTACAACCAGAATCAGCCTAGGAAGTTTGTAGATAAAAGCTAGTAGACATTCATAACTTTCCAACTATATAAATTACACTTTCAAACAATTTTGAGGGAATTTTTTATAATTTCTAGAAATGCGAGGCAAATTCATGATTTATAGCATTAAAGTTATTAAGTCAACTTTCACCCCTACCTATTAAGCACTTAATGACAAAACTTTTACTTAATACTTTCAGTGGTTTAAGAGCTCATAAGTAATACATCAATACGTGTGTCAAGGGTGGTTTGATGGATTAAGAACATGGCTTACATAGGCTTAACAATATGAGGGTTTTACTTAAAACCATAGCTTTCAACACTAGGGTGTTGGGTTAAGCTTTCAACTTAACCCCTTAAGATTAGAATTCCATCATAAGGCTAAATCAATGAATTCTTTTTACATCCACCACATTGTGGTGCTTTATGATGGCTATATGGTGGTGGTTTGGCGGTAAGAACTCTTACATCAAATGTAGATTGCTAAAATAAAGAAAATAGAGGAAAATGGACTTCATGGCTTAATTACTCAACTTTTTTAAGGTTGGAAACAGTAATACAACAACTAACCCTCGTTGGAACCCTTGTGTTGGTGTCATGTTGGTTCGCTGGCAGCCATGGTTGTCAGCGGTGGTGAATTATGGTAGTGACTAGTGTTTTTGATGGTAGCAAGTAAAGAATAAGAAAAAGAAAAGAACTTACTTACGGTTGGAACGCTTGATCACCCCCCCCCCCCCCCAACCAACCCTCTTATCTCCCTTTTTCGGCAGAGCTCGAGCGGCACCTCTTTTTCTAGCGACCCTCTTCTCTCGCCTCTTTCTTTCTCTCACTATTGTGATGCGTCGAACTCTAAAAAGAGGGGTAAAATGGTGTTTAAGGTTAGGGCATCCATAATGCATGAAACTTATTAGAGTTTAATGGATTGATATATCATCATTATACTCTCCATACAACTCTACCAAAAAATTTCTACAATGCATTAAACTCTTCAATTAAATATATTTATAAAATCTAATTTATTACAAATTTAATAATTGAAAGGTTTCTTTTTTTCCCATTGAAAAATTCAACAGTCATTGAACTCCATATCTATTGAGTGTGAATTAGACATGTCATCTCATTCAACTCTTTTATTGAATTATTCATTCGAGATGTTTTTAGCCGGTATATATACGTTAGTTTTGTGACTTGGGCAGCTAGTAGAATCGTCCCATCCTTTACGCTATTTTTCTCTTGCCATTGCCATGTCGGAATAACGCTATTCGGTGTTGCTCGTAGCGAGTGGCCTTAGCCGTGTATTTGTAAAGTTGCATATCAGATTGCGCCAACACTATACAATATACATATATAAATATGATTAAATCCAGTTAAACTAAATACTTTATTTTTATAAAATATATGTAGTGGTAAAGTAAAATAATTTGATTTATAAAAAATGAAATAAATTTTCATGTAAACTTTATGTAAAATAAAATACTTTAATTTATAAAATAATATTATTTGTCAAATTTACATTATTTAACACATTACAATATTTGGGTAAGCTTTTAAATCAAGTTTCTTTATCGTTATTAATTTATTAATTAAAATTAATTCCGATCCACGCACTGCTTTGTTTATTTAAAAGAATTGACCAATAGTTTTAAATCATGATATGTTTTCTATGATAATTTTTAGTAAAAAAATAGAACTTTTTGGATGAATGGAGTATCCTCTAAGACATAAGAGAAGAAATTGGTTATGGACTTAAATCAATTTTGTTTCACAATTATAATGATAATAACTATCTAAACAAAGTAATAAACTCTTTAATAAAAAAAATGTTTAATAAAATCTCAATATTTTATGTCAGTTTTCAAAATTTTTATTTTTTTAAACACAAAAGTTCGGATTATTTTATATTTTGCCTAAATTTATAAAACAATTCTTTTTCTTTTCAATAGAAAAAATAACAAATTATCGTATAAAATTAAATAATTTAGATTTTTTATTCAAAAAGTTAAATATTGAGATTAAACCACAAACTAATCTAAATTATTGAAACTTTATCAAAATTTTCATATAAAAAATTCAAAAAATAATGTTTATATAATAGTTAAAATTTAATAATTATTTATTTTTTGTGGCAAATTAGAAAAAAAAAATGGCAAAAAAACACTTCAACAACTAGGATTTGTACATTACGCATTAAATATTGTACATTTATCAGGTCATTGTCAGGTATGCCGACGGGATGAACAAACCCCATCTGCAAGACTGCAACTCTAACAGCATTCCTTCACATTCCCGCAAAAATTTTAAACCTTCACACCATGAAAATCACCTTTCTTTTGCTTCAAAATCTCAATTCTAGAAAGACACCAACATCCCACCCTCCATACCAGCAACCCTTCCTTTTCACTAATCCTGAAATGGCGCACCAACCTCACATATCATACCCTATTCCGCTCATCCGAATTCCATATAAAGAAAAGGAAGAACAAATGAAGGAACCAAGTCGAGTCAATTTCGCAGCATTTGCGAGATAAAACCCAATCCAATTGGGGTTTAGAGCGAAGCGAAATGATGCACCCGGAGATGCCGATTTGCAACACCTGTGGCGAACAAGTTGGGTTTGTTTCGAATGGGAGTGGAGTGTTTGTCGGCTGCCATGAGTGTAATTTCCCGATCTGTAAAGCTTGTTTGGATTATGAGATCAAGGAAGGGCATAATGCTTGTATACAATGTGGTACCCCTTATGATGGTATTAGTTCTAAAAACCCTTTCTTCGGATTTTTTTTGCTTTTGATTCGCATATGAACTTGAAATTGGGAATTTCCTTTATTGTTACTTTATAACTAAACCAACTTGTATTTTCCGATTATACAGGAAGCTTAACAAATGTTGCAGAAAAGGAGCCTGTCACCCACACTACCATGGCTGGTCACCTTAATCACAGTCAGGTATAACTACAAGTCATAAACATGGCGAATTTAACCATTTTTACCAAAAGTTATATAATTTGAATACAATTCACATTGAATTTTCCATATTCTTTGGTGAAGGATGCTGGACTTCATGCAAGAAATATAAGCACTGTATCAACAGTGGATAGTGGTGAGTCACATTGAATTTTGAGTCATTCAGATATTTTGGAGCTTCAATTTTATAATCAAATAATCTTTCTTTGTTTTTCTTTTTTTTTTTTCATGAAGAAATGATTGATGAAGATGGGAACCCAATCTGGAAGAACAGGGTCGAAAGTTGGAAGGATAAAAAGAACAAGAAAAAAAAGAGTGTCGCTAAAGTTGCTAAAGAAGTTCAAATTCCTGTAGACCAACAAATGGGTGAAAAGCAGGGGTAAGTACATGACATTTTAGTTCCTTTTCCCTCTTTAGTAAAATCAAAATTATGATTAAAAGTTGCAACTTGACAACTTTGGTTTAATTAATGAGAACTAATAATTATTTCTTACAGGTCAACAGAGGCGAATGCAATGCAACCACTTTCACAAATAGTTCCAATTCCAAAGAGCCAAATCACACCTTATAGAGTTGTGATTATAGTGCGATTGATCATTTTGGGGCTTTTCTTTCATTACAGAATAACAAATCCAGTTGAAAGTTCTTATGGTTTATGGCTAACTTCTGTTATTTGTGAGATCTGGTTTGCTATTTCTTGGGTCTTGGATCAATTCCCCAAATGGTGTCCCATCAATAGAATTACTTTCACCGATGAACTATCTGCAAGGTAAAAAAAAAAACATTTAACTAAAAAATTGGAATAGAAACTAAAAACTAAAATACACTCCATATGTATCGATCTATCATAGGTATGAAAGAGAAGGTGAGCCTTCAGAACTTGCAGCGGTTGACTTCTTTGTGAGCACAGTTGACCCTTTGAAAGAGCCTCCTCTAATCACAGCCAATACTGTACTTTCAATCCTAGCCGTTGATTACCCAGTTGATAAAGTCTCATGTTATGTCTCGGATGATGGTGCTGCAATGCTTTCGTTTGAATCCCTTGTTGAAACCGCGGAGTTTGCAAGGAAGTGGGTCCCGTTTTGTAAACGGTTTTCAATTGAACCACGTGCACCTGAATTTTACTTCTCCCAAAAGATCGATTACTTGAAAGATAAAGTCCAACCTTCGTTTGTGAAGGAACGTAGAGCAATGAAAGTAAGTTTCAAAGAGTTTATTATGTTGATTTGGAAAAATTGAAAATTAAAGTACATTGTTTGTATGTTTTGTAGCGGGATTATGAGGAGTATAAAGTGAGGGTAAATGCTTTAGTGGCTAAAGCTCAGAAAACTCCGGAAGAAGGATGGACCATGCAAGATGGAACACCGTGGCCGGGAAATAACACACGTGACCACCCGGGAATGATTCAGGTGCAAAAGACGTTTTTGTCATTCTGCTCCTGATTATTGAAAATAGCCCTAGAAAGTTTATCGTGTCCCGTGTAACAAATGCAAAATGAGGTCTAGGTTCATTGAACCAGGACATCACCTTTATGTTAGCTGTGGGACCGGTTGGTGGGAGTTATAGGAGTGGTGTTTACTTTTCTTGTCATAAACAAACATGTTTGATCAAGTGTCGTTAGATAACCGTCATTTTGCGTATTTTCAGGTTTTCCTAGGACACAGTGGGGCCCGCGACATTGAAGGAAATGAGCTTCCTCGGCTAGTTTATGTATCTAGAGAGAAGAGGCCCGGATATCAACACCACAAAAAGGCCGGCGCTGAAAATGCTCTGGTAAATCTTAAATTACATCGTCACACCGTGTTGTCTGGATAAATAATGTTCAAAAAATATTTGATAAAAAGATGTCACAAAGTGTTTGTTAGGCTTATTGACTTAATCGTGAAAGTGTTTGTTACCTGACTTTCTCTATTAAGTTGTTCTTTCTGTATTAAGTAAAATGTTTCTTTTATCAGGTTAGGGTTTCTGCGGTTCTCACAAATGCACCCTATATTCTTAATTTGGATTGTGATCACTATGTAAACAATAGCAAGGCAGTTCGAGAGGCTATGTGTTTCTTGATGGACCCATTAGTTGGTCGTGATGTTTGCTATATACAATTCCCTCAAAGGTTTGATGGTATTGACCGAAGTGATAGATACGCCAATCGAAACACGGTTTTCTTTGATGTAAGCCTCATAATGATTGTTAAATTGTTACCGAATAAATCATGTATAAAAATAATGAATTTTGGCATTCTTTTTGTTAATTTTAGGTTAATATGAAAGGATTAGATGGCATTCAAGGGCCGGTTTATGTGGGAACGGGTTGTGTGTTCTATAGGCAAGCTTTATATGGTTATGGACCTCAATCTCTACCCGCATTATCAAAGCCTTCTTCTTCATCTTCATGTTGTTGTTGTGGACCCAAGAAGCCTAAGAAAGATCTAGAAGAGTTTCAACGTGATTCTAGAAGAGACGATTTAAATGCCGCGATTTTTAACCTTAAAGAGATTGAAAGTAAGACCATTTTCTTTTCTTTATGCATTAAGTAAAAAACAAACATTCATATATAGCTTATCAGATTAAGTCATTTCCTGAGTAAAAAAGAAACAACATTGATTAAATGGGATGTTTGTGCAGGTTATGATGATTATGAGAGGTCATTACTCATCTCTCAAATGAGCTTTGAGAAAACTTTTGGCATGTCATCTGTGTTTATAGAATCAACTTTAATGGAAAATGGAGGATTAGCCGAATCTGCAAACCCAGCCACCATGATCAACGAAGCAATTCATGTCATTAGTTGTGGGTATGAAGAGAAAACCGCATGGGGCAAAGAGGTAAATAACTCAAAACAGTTCTACTTTCACCATTTTTATCAATTTACCAGTTAGCTATGTTCTGTAATGATTGAAACTTTTTGAAATATGAACAGATTGGATGGATATATGGATCAGTTACAGAAGATATCTTGACAGGATTCAAAATGCATTGTAGAGGATGGAGATCGATATATTGTATGCCAGTAAGACCTGCATTCAAAGGATCAGCTCCGATCAATTTGTCCGATCGTTTGCACCAGGTTTTGCGATGGGCGCTTGGATCCGTCGAAATCTTCTTAAGCAGACACTGTCCGTTGTGGTACGGATGGGGCGGCGGACGCCTGAAATTGCTCCAAAGACTCGCGTATATAAACACCATCGTCTACCCCTTCACCTCTCTCCCTCTAGTTGCATACTGTACGTTGCCGGCGATCTGTCTTCTCACCGGAAAATTCATCATACCAACGGTAATTAGTAATCACCAATTTCATAGATCACGAAATTAAAACATCACATCAATAGCAAATAGTAAGTGCATTTGTTCTTCGATTTCAGCTTTCGAATCTGGCAGCAGTTTGGTTTCTGGGCCTTTTCTTATCGATCATTACAACCAGTGTGTTGGAAATCCGATGGAGCGGCGTTAGTATCGAAGAGCTCTGGCGTAACGAGCAGTTTTGGGTGATCGGTGGTGTCTCCGCCCATCTGTTCGCCGTTTTCCAGGGATTCCTGAAAATGTTGGCGGGAGTGGATACGAACTTCACCGTGACCAGCAAATCCGCCGACGATCTGGAGTTCGGCGAGCTTTATATGATAAAATGGACCACCGTTTTGATCCCTCCGACGACGCTTCTGGTTGTGAATTTGGTCGGAGTGGTGGCGGGATTTTCCGATGCGCTTAACAAAGGGTATGAGGCGTGGGGCCCGCTTTTTGGGAAGGTGTTCTTTGCGTTTTGGGTGATTCTTCATTTGTATCCGTTTTTGAAAGGGCTGATGGGAAGGCAAAACCGGACTCCGACGATTGTGATTTTGTGGTCGGTGTTGTTGGCGTCGGTGTTCTCGCTTGTGTGGGTGAAGATCGATCCGTTTGTTAGTAAAGGGGATTCGAGTCTTACGCAAGGATGCATTGCGATTGATTGTTGATTTGTTGGGTATAAATTGTAATTTTTGAAATTTAGATCTTTTTGGTTCGAATGAGTGTTGTGTATGTTTGTTTGGAGAAATGTAATTGATGGGAAAACTTTAATGGAATATAAGAATTTCATTACATGATTATGCGTACATGATACTTGTGAAAATTCTTTATTAATTGGTTAAAAGGTTATGTTTGTGTGACATTTTTTTAGATAAATATTAGTATTTTTTTAGGGTTTATAAGGTCAAACGCAATTAAGAATGCGTAGATTAAAAAACTAACGAACACAATAATAAATGTGGACCATATGATCGGGATAACTGTGTTGCGTCATGAGGTTTACTAGTAGAAACAATATCTAAGGGTGTAAAAGAACCAACCGAACTTTCGGCGAGAAGTTCGTTAATTTAATAATTGAACACAACTTATCACTCAATTACTTAAGCGAACGAACATGAATAATAGTCTCGTTCTTCAACATTCGTTTATGTTGTTCGTTTACGGTCGTTTATATTCGTTAATTTAAGTTTTTTTTTATGTTTATACATGTTCAATTATTCTTTATTACGTTACTATATTATATGTTCGTTTATGTCCATATATGTTCAATTGTGTTTGTTTATCATTGTTCGTTTAACATGTTCACGAACATAAACAAGGTAATTTGTTAAATGAATGAAAATGAACAAGAAAACTCGTTCGTTTATCCATTTGTGTTAGTTCGTTTGTTCGATTAACTTAAACGAGCAAACATAAACAAACCCTTATTCGTAGGGCTGTAAACAAACCGAACGTTCGACTAACTGTTCGACGGGAAATTCGTTTATGTTCGTTTATTAAATAAATGAACGAACATGAACATAAATTTCCGTTAAAAGAACAAACGTGAACAATGGTCACGCTAGTTCATTTACGTTCGTGAACGGTCATTTATGTTGCTTGTTTATGTTCGTTCGTTTAAATTTATTTATGTTCATATATGTTTAATTGTTTTTTATTACATTACTATATTATATGTTCGTTTATATTCATATATGTTCTATGGTGTTTGTTTATCTTTGTTCGTTTATGCTTTAGTATGTTCATGAACATAAACGAACGAGCATGGACAATTACCAGAGAGGTCTTTGGAATCTTATGACTCATGTTTCTGTCTTCTCTCTCAATCTTTGTCCTACAATCTTTTATGTATAATATGTATGGCTGTAAACGAACTGATCGAACATGAACAATGGTTTGCTCATGTTCGTTCGTTTAAGTTAGTCGAACAAACAAACGAACATGAACGAATAAATGAACGAGTTTTCTTGTTCATGTTCGTTCGTTTAACAAATTACATTGTTCGTGTTCGTCCGTTTATGTTCGCGAACATTCTAAACGAACATAAATTAATGAATATAAACAAACAAAGATAAACAAACATAATTGAACATATATAAACATAAACAAAAATATATAATATAGTAATCTAATAAAAACAATTGAACATATATTAACATAAATAAACTTAAACGAACGTAAACGGACAACTTAAATAAATGTTCACGAACATAAATGAACGAACGAGATCATTGTTCATGTTTGCTCGTTTAACTAAACGAACGAGAATTTGTGTTTATGTTTGTTCGAACAAGAATTTGTGTTTTATGTTCGTTCATTTATTAAAAAAACGAATATAAACGAACTTTCCGTCAAACGGTTCATCAGACGTTCTGTTTATTTACAGCCCTAATAATATGCATAACTCTACGCGTGTGTTTGACAAATACTTTTTTTTAAGCTTTTAGCTTTTAGTTTTTAAGATAAAGCTCGGAAAAAAAAATTAAAAATAAAATAAAATAATAAAATAAAAACTTGATTTGGCAAAGAAACTTTAACTTTTATTTTAAACAAAAAGTTCAAATACAAAAGCTACTTCAAGCAGCTTTTAAAAGTTGTTAGCTTTTAACTAAATTTACATATTTAAAAGCTAATAGTTATTTTTGCCAAACACTTTTTCATAAATAAAAGCTATCAAATACATTATAAGTATTAGTATCATTAATATGGTTAAGAAGCAATTAGATTCCACGATTTAACATGAATTTGTAACAATAACTTTGACAAACGAGAAACATGACTATTTTTTAGTTACACCTATTATGAGCTGCACCCAAAAAGCGGTGCAATAACGCCTTACTAGCCGTTATGGTAGCCGACATTATGGTGGTAACGGGAGGTAACCTGGTTTTTTTCATTGAATTTGCGGAGAAACTGTCGCAATTTCGACTGTTCACAAATAGTCACAAAGTAAAAAACAAAAAATACATTTTAACTCTATTATAAATACACATACATATTGATATGTGTATTTATATATAAATATATATATATATATATATATATATATATATATATATATATATATATATATTTATACATTATATCTTAATATTTTGGCCTTTATTATTCTCTTTTAGAACTAAAAAGTACTCATAATGTTTTGAATTATGTTTTGTAGCTATTCGTTGTCGATAAAGCACAAAGGAAAAGACTGAAGCGAAAATCGGGCCTAGAAGCTAAAAGAAAGGAAAAATGTTGGAGGAGCCAATTACGCCCCGCGTAATAAACTTCTACGCCAAGCGTAACGACCAAATTCAAATTACGCCCAGCGTAATTTTAGTTTACGCCCCGCGTAATGGCTGGCATCGGATAACTCCAATCGCGTATAAATCCTTAGTACGCCCAGCGTACGTAAGTCGGTTACAAAGGTTATAAAAGTCGATTATCAGCTAACCAGAAGGGAGGATTCGACTTTCAACTTAATTTAGTCGATATTAAACTTCTGTTAAGCCGTTTTGAGGGTCTAGAAGGCGGCCGGAAGGCCGTTAAGCTAACGGGAGCGGAGATCGGAAGGGTTGGAGAGCGGATATGTGTCGGTAATCATATGGGTTGCTAACGTGACCATGTTTAGCATTCCATTGTGTTGCTATTCTGTATTTAGTTTCTGATTTGGGTGTAAAAACCTTTTACTTTGTGTTTATGATTGAATGAAGCTTTGATTATTAGACTAATTGCTATATTGAATTATTTATTTAGGTTTAATTTATCTTGCCAAGCTTGTTAAAAGATCCTTACGTATTAATGATAATTATTTGTTGTTAATTGTTAAGTGAATTGAGTTGTATGAACATCTGCTTGATTACTTGTCTCTTATGATTTTGATGACCATCGAGATTATAAGTCTAGGAATAACGAATGTGAAACTAGGATTAACTTGGGAATAAGTAAGTTAATGTGTGAGCCTTGTTTGATGACCATCAACAAGAGGTTAAATTGAATTAGTAATTTGATTAACTATATTTACAAGTCTTGCTTGATACGAACTGAACACTAGGAAGCATGTTAGTTTAATCAACTGATCATTGTTTAAATTGACTTGTTTGCTAAAGGATTAGTTATAGTGAACGTGAATCTAATCATTTTAGGAATCGGTGAACATGAATAAATGAATTTGTGTATTAAATTGTCTATGTTTTTAAGGTGTAATTTATCTAAACCAAAGTACCTGAAGAGATTTGCTTTCCTGTTAGTTTATCGAGAGTTGTTAATTGTTAGTTTGAGATTTATTAAACTATTTCTTTATTATTTTCGTGTGACCTGTAACCTATAATCAAATATATTAAATTAATTCACCACCGTTCCCTGTGATCGACACCCGACTTACCTAAGCTATTGTAATCTGACTAGGTACACTGCCTATAAGTGCATAGTTAGTCTAAGTTTGTTAGGTTATAAATATTAAAATTAGTGAGTACTTTTGTGCACATCACATATCTAATTTTTACCTACACAATACATATATTTCTCTTAATTTCAATTTTTACACACAACTCAACCGATTCACATTCTACCCACTATGGATTAAAACCCAAACACTCATCCTCAAAACACAAACACATCTCTCATCTTGGTTTTGCACAATATGAGGCGTACGCGAACATCCTCAACTTGCAAAACTCACCACAACTACCATTTTTCGGCAACTTTTTCAATCATGCCTCACCCCACTACAATTCCATACACGAAACCTTTTCAACACCTTTTCTTCCATGCTACAAACAACCACACAACCACCGCCTATGCAACAAACGGTTCCCAATACGTAAGACAGGGGTAGTCGGAAACCAACGACCAAGAAAGGGAGAGTAAGAAAGAAAGGGAAAGAGATCGTAGTGGAGCAATCAAAAGAAGAAACTCCAACATGGTGGACATCAGAGGAAGAGTATGTGTTGGTGGTGTTGTGGTGCAGGACATCAAAAAAACCCGACTAAGGGAAACGATACGAGAAAAGTCGCTTTTTGGGAAGCTGTGATCGAAAGATTTCGCGCAATTTTGAAAAAGGATGATGCATATCACAATCATGATATGATGAGTGGAAAGTGGACTCAAATCAGTAAGAAGTTCAGCAAGTTCAATTCCATCTACAACAAACTTTCCTCGCACAAGCAAAGTGGTGCGACCGATTTCGATGTTTTTAAAGCGGCTAGGGAGCAATATCATGTCGAGACGGGTCACGTTTTCGAGCACGAAAAAATTTGGGAGATTGTTAAGGATGACCCAGAATGGTTTCAAACACCAACATCATTGTAACAACAATCCAAGAGATTCTGCGGCTCAGGTTTTGTCGACGTTTCCGACACACACACAAACATCGATCTCAATGTCGACGCTGATGAGCTCCCAGTCGACTTCAACGACATCGAAGAGATATCCCCTCCTCAACGATCGATAGGGCTCAACAAGGCGAAGCGGGCTTAACGACATGCGGAGGAAAGCGAAAGTAGACTTCGAGAGCACGCGAAAGTGAAACAGAAATTTGATGTTCACAACGACTTCGCAATTAAAATATGACTTGCAACGTGAGCATTTGGAGTTCCTACGTCAACAAGCCGAGGAAGATCATATGACGAAGGATTTTACAATTCTTCAAACTAGCGAGGATAATATGTCACTGAAACAAGTGGAAGTGCTCCGAAAAATGAAGGAAAATATCGAGCGGAGATATATAGGCGACAAATAGTGTATCGGTTTTATGTCTTTTAAATTTAGGACTATTGTATGTTTTTTTCTTTGTAATGTCATTTTTAGTTTTTAAATGATATTTTTAATTTAGGATTTAATTAAATTATATGTGTTATTAATTTATATGGTTTTTATAATTATTATGACATAAATAAGAAAAAAAATAACAAACCGGAAAAATAGAAATTCAAAAATTCAAAATAATAATAATAATAATAATAATAATAAAAGAAAATAAAATGGAGAGTGTTATCACATGTTATTTGGTGTTGTTTATTTCTATTTTTGGTGTTATAACATCAATGTATGAGAAGGAGGATGAGGTGACACATTTTAGGTTAATAATATCCACACCTAATGACCTAATTTAATCTAATTACTATAACTGTGGATAGAATGATTAATTTACTCTTTTATAAGGTAAGAATAAAAGAAACGTAGGGAACAAAAATAAAGTTCTTAGTTTATAATTATGTTTGTTCATGATTAAAAAGGTTAATATATTTCTTCCAATAGGCAATAACAATTAAAATCAACTGCTTTGTTTGGTAGAAATGTTATGGGTATATATGTAATTTTACGACAGTTCTCTTCCTTCGCATATACTCTTTGCAAACCTTAAAATCACTCATCTTCAAATCACTAGTTCACTACACTCGAGAAAAAGAATCCAACAATGAGAGCTTCCACAACCACCATCACCTTCCTCCTCGTCCTCCTCCTAATCCTATACCCCACAGCCACCGTCCCCACTCCGCCACCAGCCACCACAGACACCGTTCCAGCTCAATCTCCATCGTCTTCTTCCACCTCCGCCACCCTTGACCCACAACAACTAAGAGCCCTTCAATTCCTCCACATCCCAACCACCCACGGTCTCTGCTCTCAATTCTCCTGCGACACCGCCACCCCATTCCGCCACCTCCTCTCCCTCCGCCTCACCAGCTGCTCCTCCGAATTCCACCTCTCCACCACCCTCCTCTCCTCCCTATCCACCCTCACCTCCCTGACTTTCCTCAACTGTCACATCCCAGTCGTCCACTTCCCCACCTCCCTCTCCACTAACCTCCATTCTTTCACCTCCATCAACTCCCTCCAACGCCTAACCGGCGTCTTTCTCAGCCGCTTCCACAACCTCACCCATCTATACATCTCCGGAGACCCCATCAAAGCCTCCGGTATCCACATTATCACCTCCAACATGAAATCTTTAAACTCTATAATACTCTCCAACACACATCTCACCGGATATCTCCCAAAAGATTGGAGTCCAAATCTAACCTACATCGACTTCTCCAAAAACAAACTCAAAGGCACAATACCCACATCATTAACTCTCCTGAAAAACCTTAAAGTCTTAAACTTTTCATCAAATAATCTCATTGGAGTTATACCAAATTCGTTCGGTGGCTTAATTTCCCTTCAAAATGTTTCTTTATCATCGAACTCGATATCTGGTCCCATACCCGGATCCATGTCCTCCATACCCGGGTTAGTTCATTTAGATCTGAGTTCGAATCAACTCAATGGAGCAATCCCTGAGTTCATCTCAGAAATGAAGGAACTAAAGTATTTGAATCTTGAAAACAATCATTTCCATGGAGTTTTGCCGTTTGATACATCGTTTATCAAGAGATTAGATGTGTTCAAGATTGGTGGAAATGATGATTTGTGTTACAATCATTCAACTATTTCGGCGGAAATGAATCTTGGGATTGCTCCTTGTGATAAACATGGAATGCCCATTTTGCCCCCACCGGCGTTCAAAGAGCCGTCGTCATCGGTGGGTGATTTAATCCGTGGTGGTGGTGATGAGGGTGATGGCGGCGATGATGATACGGAAAAGAAGAATCAAGTGCATGTTAATAGGGGGCCAAGCAAGGTGCTTCTTGGTGTAGCAATTGGGCTTTCGGCCATGGTTTTCCTTTTAATTTTCTTGATTTTGTTATTTAAGTGTTAGATTCATTTTTAGATTTTGGAGCACATTTGTTTTGTTCAATTTGCAATTGGAGCTCCAAATCGTTATATATGTTATGTTAATATAGTTTAATGAAAGGTAAATTGTAACTTTTCAGTTGTCTTGATTTTAATTAATCAAACGTATTTTCAGTCAATTTCTATTTAATATTGTATTTTCTATAAGAGACATTTAAAAACATATTTTACAAGTTTATTAAAGAAATTTGTTCTTTAAAATAAAAAATAACTTACAAGTTTCATATATATATATATATATATATATATATATATATATATATATATATATATATATATATATATATATATATCAACATTATAGGTTTATATAATGGTATAAATTTTTTTGTGTACATAACTATGAGTTTAATGAAAGTGTTTAATGAGATGATAAGTTTATATGATGAAACTCTATCATTGATGGATTTGGAGTTCATTTAATAAGAAAAAAAAATTAAATCTTAAATATTTATTATAAATAACATTATGTAACAGTGTGTTGAACTTTGTGGAGTTCAACAAAATTCTTAAATATTTACTATAAATAACATTATGTAACAGTCTGTTGAACTTTGTGGAGTTCAACAAAATTCTTAAATATTTACTATAAATAAAATTATGTAACAATCTGATGAACTTTGTGGAGTTCAATGTATTGTAGGAAAAGAAATGATAAAGTCCTATGGTATAGAAAGATAATGTGACAATCTATTAAACTCTATAGAGTATCTATTAAACTCTATAGAATTCAATGCGTTGTGGATGTTCTACGAGATTATAAGCCACCTAATGATGAGTTCGAATTCAATTGCAATTTGATGGTAATATAAATGATGATTTCATGTGTGTGTGAACATTACACAATGACAATCATCAATGGTGACATGTTTTATTTGATATATAGTTTAAACAAAGTATTTATTGATATCTTTGAATAAATATATCAAACAGTTAGATTTAATTAATTAAATCATAGTGAATATTATACGATAAGTGACAACCGAAGAGAAGATTAAGCAACAGTTAGAACCTCATCAAAAGTATAATACAATTCAAAAACGTTGTATTCCTATAACACAATTAACGTGAATTGCTTTAGTAAAATACCGTAACTAATTCTAAAAACAGGGTTATTGCTATCTTAAAATTTTAAATTATTTAGGCTTTCTATTTTAATCAATAAAGTCTATTTAATTATAGCCTTTAAATTTGGCTTTTTATCTATTTATATTGAGAACTACCGGCAAAACCGGTCACCAACATTGGAATGGATGATTATGTTAACATGGACGTTAGTCGTTACATGTACAATGAAAATTATAGAATTTGAATTGATATGTAGTTAAACACTTTGTTGTGCGTCTGTAGAAATTCAATAATCAGTTTATAAAAATAAATGGTTAGCTTGAAACAATATTATTTTCCAATATTCTTTTTTAGTAATTAGTTATTTTTATGAATTAACATATTCAACTGGAGATTAATTTTTTTTCAATTTTATTGGGTGAGTGGGAAACAGAGTGATGTTGTGTGGTTGATGGAATTATGGTCTTCATCATTACTTCAAATGCTTTTTAATCGTCTTTTTCTTATAGTATACTCTACTTTGCTGTAAAAGATCGAAAATATATTGTTTATTTTACAAAGGATTTACTTTTCTATTTTTATCATATCATACATAGATAAAAATATGTTTGCCTACTGTTTTAAATTTTAAACTTTTATCATCACTAGTTACATAGTATACATGATTAACATCAATGTATATAACATCAACATACTGATGCAACTATATACAAAGAGCGTATATGAAATCCAACATTTATCCTCATCGTCTTAGAATTAATACAAATTTCCGTATGCGAAAAAGACTTATTGCTATTTGCAAGACAAGTATCATAAATGTTAAAACCTGGTTCTTATATTAGAGCATGCGGTATGGGCCAGAAACGAGAAGCAACATGCTGATGTGCCATGTCTCAACGGTGTCATGACGGGGGGAACAACCCCCCCGTCATGACACCTGGTTCTTATATTAGAGCATGCGGTATGGGCCAGAAACGAGAAGCAACATGCTGATGTGCCATGTCTCAACGGTGTCATGACGGGGGGAACAACCCCCCCCCCCCCCCCCAACTTGTTGAATCTTGTGGTAACGAGGACGAGATAAACAAGAAAAATGATTGGTTATCTCCTTCATCAACCAATCAAATAATTTTCTCTATCTACCTCTTAACATGATATAACATCTTGAACACCATTTCCCCCTTGGTGTTATCGTGGTATTATGGATGAGGTGGCACAAATTTGATGTTATATCCTATTGCCCACACTCAATGCTCTTAAAGAAGCTGCAAAAACTGTCTTTGTGGTTTGTATTTTTCTTTAGTTAAGATCAAAAAATAGTTTCAACTTGCAAAAATTGTCCTTATTTTAGGGTTTCGTTATGGAATCGGTCTCTAAAATTGATTGTCATTAACCATCCTTTGCTTTTTTCACCCCATGTCCCCAACCCATGGATGGATTTCAGTTTTGACAAAATTGCAAAAATGGTTCATATGACATGTATTTTTTTGGGGGTTTTAATCAAAACCTGTATTTTTTTGTTTTTATATTTTTTTGTTTTTATGGTCCTTTTCAGCTAGTTTTATTGTAAAATTAGTCACTCTTAAACTTGAAAAAGACCAATCTACCCTTTTAGTTTGTTTTTCATTTTCTTTAATAATTTACTTTTATTTTTATTTAAATATTAATGTTAAAACAAAATAGGGCCCACTACTCTCTCTCTCTCTCTCTCTCTCTCTCTCTCTCTCTCTCTCTCTCTCTCTCTCTCTCTCTCTCTCTATATATATATATATATATATATATATATATATATATATATATATATATATATATATATATATACAAAAATCAAGCATTCCCGAACCCCTTCCCATTTATAGAAATCATTTCCTCTCCTTTGTAATGAATTTGAAGGATCAATGGATGACTTTATCTCCAGGAGTGCTTCTAAATCACCATTGAATACAAATTGAAAACACAAGCTAAATAAAAGAACAAGAACAGCTCTCGAGTTTCTCATTTCAAACATTTGAAGTCAAATTCCAAAAAAAAATTGCAGTTTTTAGATGATTTCCTATAAGATTAAACACCTGGAGATTCTTCAAATTGGATAATGAATCGGGTATTTTTCCAGATATCTGATTAAACCCAATCTTAAGATTTAAGAACCCTAAGGTTTTCCAAATCTCTGAAATTAGAGTTTAAATTCCAATCGAGCATGTTCCCTTCGAGATCAATCACTTCCATTTTCTCCATTCCCTAAATTTCATCAGGAATTTCACCACATCAATAATTGAACAAGAGCGATAATATTCAAAGTTCTGAAAGCTTTGAGATAGCATTTGAAAACTAACCCATCAATTTCCAATTACGACCCACACAGTTTTTCTTGATTCGGTGGAAACAACTGGCCAAGGTGGCTCTTCTAGATGAACCAATTCGTAAAGCGATAGAATTACCAGGCGTAAATCTATGGGAATTAGAACCTGTTGAAGATGGTTTTGGGGGAGAGTAGGCGAAGCAAGTGGTGGAGGTGGAGGTGGATTTCATCTTTGCTTTTATCAGTAGTGGGTACATCAAGACACTCATTTCGATCACTTTCAATAGTTTCTACAGGAAGATCTTCAGAAAGAACTTGTTCTTAGATGTCGTCCCCTGTAACCTAAGCCTGAGGTCGACTTGATGAAGACGAAGAACTCGACATGTTTGTATTATTAAATGATGAAGAAGGCCCAGCAGCAGAAGAACCCCTCTGAACAAAAACACGAGTCATCCTTTCCTTTTTTTCGAGATGGTTCTGATGCCCGAAAAACAAACGAATACAAAGTTCTTATATTCTTGATGAGAGAGAGAGAGAGAGAGAGAGAGAGAGAGAGAGAGAGAGAGAGAGAGAGAGAGAGAGAGAGAGAGAGAGAGAGAGAGAGAGAGAGCCAACATACTCGTCATTGGATCGTTAAAAGCTCGACTCAAAACCGGTTTTAGACGAGTCCGAGCCAAACTCGAACTTAATATTAAGCTTATTTATTAAACGAGCTCGAGCTCGAGCCTATGTCACTAAGCTCGATTAGGCTTGCGAGCCTAAACGAGCCTTTATATAATGTAATTTCTTATTTTTTTTATATATTAAAATAAAAACATATTTGTGGATTAGGAATTTAGGGTATTAGTAATCAAGCTTCTTAACGAGCTCGAGCCGAGCTTAAACTTATTTAGGCAAGTCAGACAAAAAACGAGCTGAGCGGCTGAGCCAGAGCCCGAGTCGAGCTTGTATAATTATTTACGAGCTCGAGCCGAGCTCAGTACAAGAAGCTCGAATCAAGCCGAGCTCGAGCTCGAGCCTCTTAGAACTTAAACGAGCCCGAGCCGAGCCTGGTCAGGCTCGGGCTCGGCTTGGCTCGTTTGCACCCTATGGGAGAGAGGCGGGTGACTCCCCTTCTTAATTTTATTTAACATTTATATTTAAATAAAAGAAAAAATATTTAAGTAAATGAAAGAAACAAATTAAAAAGGCAAATTAGTCTTTTTAAAGTTTATCGGGGACCAATTTTACAATGAAACTAGCCTAAAAAGACCATGTGTAAAGTCCCGTTTATTTATTAAGTCAATAAATAAAATAATGAGCGAATAGTAGCCCTAAAATAAATAATTATATATCAATGGATGGTCTCGAGGGGCTAATTGTCATAAATTTAGAAGTGGAGGGCTGAAGGGTAAATTCTGGACCTTAATTGGAGAGAATTTGTCAAGCAAGGGGAGATTTTGTAAATTATGGATTAGCTTTGTAAAGATTTTAGAAGATAGGGGTTGTATTGTAAATCTCGGATCTGGTTTGTAAAGTATTTAGTTGGCAGGGGTTGAAAGGGAAAATATGGGATTTAATTTAAAGAAAACTTATGGGGAGGGACCAATTTTGCCATTATGGCAATATGTTATGGTGTCGCGTAGGGATGTCAAAAACCCCCCGTGGGACCCCGATACCGTACGGGACTAATTTTTTAAAAAATTCGGGAGCGGGAGCGGGGGTGGGGGCGATATTAATTCCCGTTTATTTTCGGGACCGGGGGCGGGAGTGAGTATTTCCGTCCCGTACTCCCGTGGGGGCCCCGTTTATATTTATATAAAAAATATATATATGTGTTTATAACTTTAGTGATGTTTTATGTTTGATCAATTCTTGATTTATCAAGGGCTTACATGTTTGTTTATATACAAAAGTTATTAAAAAAACTATTTTTAGCCTAAAACAAAGCAATTTTTTAGCAAAAAAAATCCATTTTTAAGCCTATAAACCAGGAGTACCGGGGGAACGGGGGCGGGACCGGGGGCGATGGAGGTAACCGCGGGCTGTGTAAGCGGGAGATCCGGGGGCGGGACCGGGAGCGGGGGCAACAAGGGATTTCGGGAGCGGGGGCGGGGGCAACCATTTCCGCTCCCGTTTGGTCCCGTTGACATCCCTAGTGTCGCGTATATAACCCATAAAAGAACCCTAAACCTAGAATAAAATGCGGCCGCCACCATCCCTTTTCACTTCTCGTTTTCCTGATCAGCAAGGTCGCTACCCTCCTCCTTCATTTTCGATCGCCGCCATCACCGTAGAGGCCCCTCAACCGCCGATAGCATCACCGAGTTCGATAGCTCTCATGTCCGCCTACTGCTCCGTCGACGAAGGCCGCCATTCCACCACCTGTTGCCGTCGGTTAGGTCATGTATGGTCGGAGATGGCCTGTGACCGCTGCCCGTTTCGAACTCGTCACGATGTCGCCGTTCTCTTCTTTTTCTTTTGTTCCATCCGCCGCCAAGGGATCACTTCTATTGCTCCGGTCATGGTCACAACCCCAAAGGGTTGTCGAGTTCGTGTGGTTTTTCACCTGTCGAGTTGGGTCATGGAGAACCACCATGGCAGCCGACCATGGTGGTTGTCATCGCAATACGCTGCCGTACGCCGCTAGATCGATGGAAGGATCAGTTTTCAAGAAATTGTGGGTGTTTGATTTTGTTGTGGTGTGTTGTGTGTGTAGTTGCTTGGCTGGAAAATCTAAGAACCGCCACCACCACCACCGTGAGGTGGTGGCTGCCACCGTACACCGCCATGTATGTGTGTGAGCTTTGGTATTTCATTGTAAATTGTAAAAGAAAATGGAATAATGAGAAAGAAACCATAACCACCACCGTGAGGTGGTGGCTGTCGCCTCCCACCGCCACCGGCCGCCGTGTCGGGTGGCGGTGCCTTGTCTCGATTGTGTTGATTCGTTTGGAGGGTTTGAAACCCTAATACAAGGAAGCCCAAATGGGCCTAATAAGACTTAATGGACTTAATAAAACCTTAATGGACCCTAATAAAACCCTGAGGGGCTTAATGACATTCTAGTGGGCCTAGTAGACCCAATAAAGCCCTAATTGATCTAGAAGCCCAACAAGTTAATAAATGGGTTAGTCTTTGGGTTGGAAAACACTAATGCCAATTAAACTCTAATTTTTTAGAATTAATCGGGAAGCACACGAGAATTATTTAATAACTTGAGATATTAAATAATAAACTTTGGCAAACATTAATCTAAGCGATAATGGACTTAATGGATTAAGTCCTTAATGGGTTAAGTAGGAAACTTAACCCTAATCATCATTTTATAGGAAACCCTAATTTCACTTGGGTTTATTGTTGGGCCTTCCTTTTGGGCCTTGATGATCGGGTTATTAATGGGCCATCCAAAGTCAAGCAATTAGACTAGAATAATTTAATGGGCCTAGGGTAAGGCCCATGTAAGGGGCTTGGGCCCAATTTGGAAAATTGGGCCATAGATGGGCCATAGTTTGAGCCTTAATGATTATATGATGTTGGGCCTCAGAATGAGACCATGTATAGGCCTAGGCCCAATTTGGAAAATTGGGCCATGTGTTGGGCTTTGATTTCCTAGTTGACTTTGGGCCTACGGGTTGGGCCTTGGACTTGAATAAGCCAAGATTGGGGTAATGTAATTATCCAAAGTAAGTGTTTATGGTTATGTAGTGGGACCCAATTATTAATTGGGTGATGTTTTGATATTGACAGATCGGGAATCTGTCATCTAGCAGCTGGGGTTGAGACTGCGGGACTTCAGTAGTGTGGGATTGTGTCTACGGGACTTCAGCAGTGTGAGGTGAGTTACCTTCCAGTAGCGGTGGGTCTAAGGCCACAATGCCTGCCCACCAGTACGAGACGTATGATAGATGATTGTCTCTGTGATATCATCTAGGTTTGCTACTACCGGATATGTTATATGCTAGCATGATATGTTATATGTGATAGTAGTAGAGTTCGGTTGTTAGGACCGGAGGGTAGTCAGACACCCAAGATACGTCTGACAGTATGTGATGTTATGTTTATATGCTAGCATGACCTGTTATATGAGTTTGAGGTAGTAGGAGGGGAGCAGTCCCCGAGTTCGGTTGTTAGGACCGAAGGGTAGTTCAGACACCCCAAATATGTCTGATAATATGTTATGTTATGATATGTGATAGTAGTAGTAGTAGTAGGGGTGAAATAGTCCCTGAGGTTCGGTCGTTAGGACCGAAGGGTAGTCAGCACCCCAGAATGGCATGACATGGGTAGTCAGCACCCCAGAACGGCTTGACATGGGTAGGACGGCACCCCAGAATGGCCGCATGGGTAGGTCAGCACCCCAGAAAGGCCGTACCGGGTAGGTCGGGCACCCCAGAAATGTCTGGCAGTATGTATGTTATGTGATTGTGTGGTATGTGGTATGATGGGGGAACTCACTAAGTTTCGTGCTTACAGTTTTCAGTTTTGGTTTCAGGTACTTTGTGTTTCAAGTAAACGAGCCGGCTTGATCGCCGCGCATCACACTATGGTTTTCCGCACATGAGATCTTTGGGATTACACTCTGATATTGTTTTATGATAACATGTTTGATGATTTCTACTTTGGTTTTGACATGACATGATATCACAAATGTTTTATTACACTGTTGGTTTTATAATGACGTATTTAAAAATGAAATTTTTCGCCTGTATTTTTGGGATGTTCCACCATGAAGCCAAAAAAGTCGATGTTTGGACTAAAACCCAAAAAAAATACATACCACATGGACCATTTTTCCAATTTTGTCTTCAGTCTTTTTAAGTCTAGGGACCAAAATTGCAATATATGGTTATTATTTAAGCAAACTTTCTTCTACAACAACTCTTTCATGAAGTTCTCATAAAACAATGATTGTACTCTGCTTCTATGGGAATGAAGTTGTGGTGCGCACATCCAAGACTTCATTGAATTTAGGGAAGAGATACAAGTTCAATCAATTCATTTATTAATCAAATATGATGATGCATGTACAATCAGTTCATCTATCAAACAAATCTACTACGTTTAATATCTAGCCCTAGTTGTGTTTTGCGATTATCGAAATGATTCATATGTGTCTTCATTGGATAGTTTGACCCACAAATATGTTGGTAATTTTAGGGTCACCATGTCATTTTATATAATTGGAAGTAACATATGAGCTAAAGGGCTTCATAGTTTGTACTCTAATATATGAATGAGTTTGTGCGGAGTGCACGCATGTATAAGATCGAATTTGAAGCCGGTTAGACAACAAGTCGAGGGTCCGGGGGCAGCGTCCCTGGGCCCGGGATTTCCAAAGGGGCAGCGCCCCTACCGGAGTCAAAGGGGCAAAAGCCATGGCTAGAAACCCTTGATTTCCTCATTAATATCTGGATTTCTCTTACTTGCTTCCAAAGTAACCCATGAAGGCCAACCCTAAGAGGCAAACCCTAATCTCGTTTATTTTATATAAACGACTCTTCTCTTTGAGAAGAGATACGTGTAACGCCCACATATTCGGGCTAGTCAATTTAGAGATAATAAGCGTTAAAAATAATTTTTTGATAGAAGATTATTTAGAATAAGTGATCTTAACCAAAATATAGTATATGTCACAAGGATTTCGTACATATAAAGAACGTTGAAATCCGACTTATACGAAGAAGTTATGACATGTCGAAGTTTTGCGACTAAACCGGCACGGCTCCGCGTATCGTAAAAAGTGAATTTTTGATAAACTATTTTTTATCCTTATAGATTTAAACGAAAGTCATACATAGTATACATTAAACCGAGAGTGTGCATATAGAGAATGACAGAACGACCAAATCTGACTTCGTTTGAGGAAGTTATGATTTTTCTAAGATTTAGCATAGCAATGCACAACCCGAAAATCAAATTTTAGATCGATCGATTATTAGCTGACATGACCTAAACAAGAATTGAAGATCTTGTTAATAAGAGCTCGATGATACTTTGTAGGTGAGTTATGTTTACCATACTTCAAGTATAACTTATGTTTAAGTTCATTATCTTTGTTATGAACCTATAAACAAGATTCATCAGTGATTCCAAGTCATTATAATGATTGATCTACTTACAGGAATGATGTCTAGGCTATGATTTAGTGAGGTGTTTAAAGTGGGATTTCCAAACAGTATACTTCGTATACCAAATGTACCCTACCTCCGATATGATCCTACCTGGTTGTTCCTTACTTGATTGATCATGAAAGTAGACTTTGAGTTAATGATGAACCTAGACTAATAACTACTTACAATAAATATTAAACTAATACTTAGTGATAATGATACTAGGTTACATCGACGGAAAAGACAATTGCTAGAATCGAAGCGTGGCCTGAATTTCGAGTCGTCACTTTAAAAAGTGAGTGCATAGTCCCTTTCATGAACATGATTTTAATACAAGTATTAATAAAAGTATTAAATATATGTTGAAAGTTTATATGTTAGTTATTTAATATCTGGAAATATGTATTATATGTATATTTGATGATATACGTTGTGCGAACCAGACATGGTTCTATATGTGTTGAGATGTATTTACATGATAATAATAATAGAAGTATTATAAATAAGAAGATAAATATATGTTAATACTTAATAATCTGTATAAAATATTACACTAAATTAGGATAGAGTTGCCGAAACATA
This sequence comes from Lactuca serriola, assembly GCF_051521515.1. Classification (NCBI taxonomy): domain Eukaryota; kingdom Viridiplantae; phylum Streptophyta; class Magnoliopsida; order Asterales; family Asteraceae; genus Lactuca; species Lactuca serriola. The sequence continues at coordinate 35,045,172 of NC_136414.1, read as the reverse complement.
GTTAGTATTGAAAGTTGATTATAAGCATTGTATAACACCCATAAAAATCAAGCCAATTTAAAACTTTTTCAACCAATTAAAAACCATTAATTATTACAAAGTATTTTCAAAATAGTTTCATGTCATAGTATCCTAGAAATCAAAATCATAAAATGTAAGGAGTTGTACGATCACGCCTTCGCCTTCCCGCGATCATCCGAAGTACCTGAAACCAAAACTGAAACTGTAAGCCCAAAGCTTAGTGAGTTCCCCCAAAATACTCATACACACAACAATATACATATAATCACAAACACCATACTATAAGTCTAGTCAACCATCGGGTTGGAATACCCCAGGCCCTCAACCATCGGGTTGGAATGCCAACATATTGTGGGTCTAGTCATCCTCGGGATGGAATACCCCAGGCCCACAACCATCGGGTTGGAAAGCCTACATACTACAAGTCCAATCATCCTCGGGATGGAATACTCATAGCCCACAACCATCGGTTGGAATGCCCAAGTATGTTGGCTCTCGCACAAAGCAGATAAGCCTCAACCACCAATCAAACATGTGCACATATATCAGATAATCACATAACAGTCTATAGACAGACAAACCGACCTAACTGATCATAACAACATAATAACATCCTATCTACCAGGATACCGAACTAACAGATCACACTAGCATAACATCATCCTATCTACCAGGATATTGATCTAACAGATCATACTAGCATAACATAATCCTATCTACCAAGATACTGATTTAACATACTGATCTAACAGATCATACTAGCATAACCTATCAGGATAATAATCCAAAATGGTCAGCCTTGGTGCCTTAGACCCTTAAAGTATAGTGAGGAAAACTCACCTCATAAATTTCGAACTGTAGTGATAAGGTCAAACTCTCGAATCACAGCCACGAACTCCACCACCTTAAAAATGATGCCAAGATGAAGTAGAGTCAGATCCACAAGCTCCTCTTTGCTCCAAGCTCCTTATACTTCAAGCCTTCTTCACTAAATACACCAAAAGCACTCTTTAATCCTCACAAACACTCAAGAACAAGGTCTAAGCTGTTTAGGGTTTATACTGGCCATCAAGAGGTGGTAAGGGACTGGAGGTAAGGACTTGAGGCCTTTTAAATAGGGTGCAAACCCTAAAAATTAGGGTTTCATCTTCCAGCTCCTACTCGTCGAGTTTGGGTCCTCCGACTCGTCAAGTATGTCCAATAATCCACGCGGGCTAACCCGCCTTTACACGATGAATTGGGGCAACCAACTCGTCGAGTAGGTCCATAAACATGTGTATAATGATTTAAAACTTATACCTAGGAGTCAGGGTGTTACACATCGTAAGTTGATTATAAGCATTGTAGGCTTGCTTAGTGATGAAATATGACTTAAAAGATATGCTTAGTTCAATTAAGTTTGGATATTGGGTAGTATCTTATTAAGGGTACGAGCGTGATTGGAATAGAGAGTAGCAACTATGTTCGAGGAGATTGATGATCAGTGGAGTATGTCCTACGTACAAAAGTACTCTCTGAGTATTATGTGTTGCTTATGTCGGGGCATTATTATGTTCTGGGGTGCGAGTCCTACTCATACCAAGGTATTATAATGTGCCAGAAGTATTATCATGTAAAAAGTAGTTTTTTTACACTATTGTGTGTCGGGGTACGGGAGCGTACGAGAGTACTTTATTAGTATTTCCCCATACTTTTTCTTTTGATGAGCTTTGTGTGTCAGCGTTTCCTTTCACGAAGTAATTAAGGGAACTTCGTAGTCTGTCTAATAGAGTGTGTCAGTAATAGACCTGTAACGTCCCAAAAATACGAGCCAAAAATTTCATTTTTAAAACATACACTTTGCAAAACATTAGAAATAAAACATTCACGGATCATATCATTTCATAAAAGATATTGCTTGTCTGGAAACCATTTTATAAACATAATTCTGTCAGAGTACAAATCCCCAGGAAGATCTCATTGTGCGGAATACAAAGCGTGTGTGATGTGTCGCTACCGTGCCGGCTCCTTCCCCTTCGAAGAAGAGGTACCTGAAACCAAAACTGAAAATTGTAAGCACGAAGCTTAGTGAGTTCCCCCCATCTTACCACATACCATACAATCACATATTATACATACTGTCGGGCAATTCTGGGGTGCCCGACCTACCCGGTACGACCATTCTGGGGTGCCGACCTACCCGTGTCAAGTCGTTCTGGGGTGCTGACTACCCATGTCAAGCCATTCTGGGGTGTTGACTACCCATCAGTCCTAACAACCGATCCTCGGGGACCGTTTCACCCCTACTGCTACTATCACATATATCATAACATAACATATTATCAGATATATCTGGGGTGTCCGATCTACCCTTCGGTCCTAAGGACCAAACTTGGGGACTACTCCCCTCTTACTACCACTATCACATATACATATCATGCCAACGTATAAACATATCGTCACATACTGTCAGACTTATCTGGGGTGTCTGACCTACCCTTCGGTCCTAACAACCGAACTCTACTACTATCACATATAACATATCATGCTAGCATATAACATATCAGGTAGTAGCGAGCCTAGATGATATCACAGAGACAATCATCTATCATACGTCTCCTACTGGTGGGCCGACATTGTGGCCTTAGACCCACCGCTACTGGAAGGTAACTCACCTCAAAGTAGCTGCTGATCTGCGTGGGAACTGACTGTCTTCTGCTGCTGCTGTCCCGGAAGTCCTCCGGCTAAAATCCCCACAAAACACTTAGTCAAATACTGCTAATCATCCTCTGGGTAAAATAAACATTTACCCCTAACCAAGCCAAGAGTCAAAGTCAAGGTCAAAGTCAAAGTCAAAGTCAACTTCCAGTTGACCCGACTCGCCGAGTTGGTCTACCAACTCGCCGAGTCCCTATCCTTTTGTCTGACCACAACCCCGCCTCTACTCGTCGAGTTAGGCATTGACTCGACGATTTTTCCTTTTAATCCAAGGTCCAATAGTCCTTCATCCTACTCGTCGAGTTGTATGAACAACTCGCCGAGTTCATCTTCATCCGAAGAACATGCTATGCTGTGACTCGCCGAGTTGTAAGAACAACTCGTCGAGTCTGTTCTTGAGGCAAGAAGATTGCCTTGAACTCGCCAAGTCAGGGCATTGACTCGCCGAGTTCCTTCATGAGTGAGTCTGGCTTCCAACCCACTGATTCACACCCCATGACTCACTACTCCACCCCGCAACCACGAAAAGGGGGAAAACTCGGGGACTCGTGACTCGACTCGCCGAGTCCGATGAACGAATCGTTGAGTTTGTCACATGCAATTACTATATACTCGATTCTGCTTGAATCCAGCTCATGCCATTCATAGATTTAGGTTTCTAGGGCCTGATTAACACGTAAAGTTTCCAACTTTACGTGTAAATAAACACCAATGAAGGTTTTAGGGCTCAAAATGCACTAAAAGAGTAGATCTAGGGCTTTCATGCAATATGGCTCCATAAAGGCAGTAGATCTGAGCTCCAGGAGCTCAATCATGCCTAGATCTAAGGGTTAACCAACTTATTACAAACCCTAATTCATAATCAAGCTTGGAAATGGCTCAAGAAGGAAACTGAGTTATACCTCAAGGGAATCACTTGAAATAACACCAAGGTGCCTGGCCTCCTTCTTCTCTTCTCTCAAAATCTTCAAGAACACACCAAAACACTTCAATCTCTCAAGGAATAAGGGTTTGGACGATTAATGGAGCTATAAAGGTCTACAAGCATGAAAACAGAGGGAAACTGAGTTCTACCTCAAGGGAATCACTTGAAATAACACCAAGGTGCCTGGCCTCCTTCTCTTCTCTCAAAATCTTCAAGAACACACCAAAACACTTCAATCTCTCAAGGAATAAGGGTTTGGACGATTTTGGGAGCTCTGAGGGTGAAGGGGGCGAGGTTGGGGCGCATAAGGTTGGTTTAAATAAGGTGCAAACCCTTGAAATTTAGGGTTTCATCAGACAGCGGGGACTCGCCGAGTCCAGAATGTGGACTCGCCGAGTCACCAACTTAAACGTGCTCCCAAACCCGTCTCTACTCGGCAAGTCGGGCCTACAACTCGCCGAGTCCAAGTCCAAAATGCAAAACACATAGATAAATTTTACGTACCAGGAACCAGGTGCTACAAGACCACGGCTAGGTATGTCTGATGTTATATTGTCGGATAGGGTGAGTCTGGGGGTAAAATACCTCATGGTGTCAGACCACTGCTAGGCACAATTATCTAGATAACAACCCCTAACTTAATTGTCTTATTGTTTATGAACGGAGGTTCGTGGTGAAACTTACTCCATTCCCCTCATTTGATGTATTTATTGATCCTCGTTTGTTATCAGGGAATTTCCAAAGCAGCGTCGTCATTTCGTTGTTCATATTAATCCTTTAGGCTAGATCACAAGAACGTTGTATACAATCAGTAATTGGGAATCAACGGGATGGGATAAACTGTTTTAGAGATATGATATATCAGTGTTAATGATAATAGTTAGTTTTGCAGGCTTGAAATATACATCATTATCACATTGTGGGATTAAAACCCCTATATAGTCACCAGGTTTTCCAACCTGATCCACTCAGTTTATTGTATCACAGGTAGAGATGTTAAAGATACATTCTGCTGAGAAATTTAAGGAGTATTAAAACACTAGTTTAAATTACTGTAAGACTTGTAATAATTCGTTATACTTATGTTTATGTATTGACGATGATATCTCAATGTTTTAATATAATTAAAAATACATTTCTTCGGATTTGCTTTCATAATATCATTAGCATGTTTTCTGGGAACAAATTCCGCAATATTATTCTTAAAAAATGATACTCTAATTTTTAAATAAGCATAAACACATCGGTATTTTCTGGCCGTGAAATTGGGGATGTCATAATACGAAAACCATTAGTTCTCTTTTCTTCAAACAAACACAGAATCCTTCTAGTAATTTGGCTTACGATTTCTGTTCTTAGATTCGTAAGTGTCCTATTGGATTATCCTATGTTGAATTTCTTGTAACCCAGACATAAGGTAGAAATATCAGTTCGAAAAGTGTTCACACGATCCAAGTTGGGGTATCCAGATCTCCAATATAAACCCTAATTCCTCCAACAAAATATGATCCCGCACTAGGGCTATTATACTTGGTCTACGAACATCAAATCTCTAAAGTTGTCGATAGAAGATTTTGAGGATGGTGCTAAAAATATGAAACTTTACTTGTTGGCTAGCAGGATTTTCTTTTATCCTTTTTTTTTTCTAACATGGAATTAGGGTTTAATATTTTGTAATTTTCAGTCCATATAGTTTATATTATTGTCATGAATTTTCTTTTGTTGGTTTGGTGTTATGATAGTGATAAGGTTTTTTTGGATTTACTTATTTTGATGAATTGACCTATGTACATTGTCAATGTCAATCCATTATGGTTATACCTCACTATTATAGTAATGGAAATTTTTGTATAATAAGGTAACGGCATATATATACATAATAAGGTAACGGTGAAAGATGATAATGCCAATGTTATAAACACTACCACAATTAATACATGCACATACATACATTATGATGATAATGTGAAACTTGTAATCTATGGTTTGGAAAGATGTTAAACACCATTACCATAATATATATGTTCAATAACATATGAAAAACAAAAACATATGACAATATGTTCAATGCCAAAAACAAAAACATATGCATGTTATTAAAAAACACACCAAATGCAAAAGATTGAACTTTATAACCACAGCCATATGTGTTACCAAAACAAATATACCATGTTCAAGTGTAACCCAAATTACAAACCTAAATAGTCATTATCCAAAAACAACAATCATAACAAGGGTTTTACACAAGAATATCATATCACTATACTCTTCTTCATCATTATGTACTATGATGTGCTGTATTGTATCATTGTCTTCATTTTCAAGAAAAATACAAACACAAACCATTTTTCCAATTTTCTCTTTATATTATCTTTTGTTTATAAATTAAGACTGCTTACTATTCAAAATGAACAAAAAAACCATCAAACAAAGCATTTTTCTGTTAAAGATACCAAAACAAAAACATTATCTCAAGAATCTTGTAGAAAACATTTGAGCAAAATGAAAAGGAGTTTGCATAACTTCCTGCCTAAAAGAACTACTACCATAACATAAACAAATCAAAAACAACACCATAACTAGTCTGGATTGAAAAAGACAAAATGGACATAACAAAATCTCTTATGCTCCAATTTGTTGGGATTTGTTGAGGATAACTCCTTCATACTTAACCTGAAACCACTTCATTGCATCGTCCTTTGTAACTCTGTGTTGGATCCCAACACGCGCCTTGCACCTTCGGCGTCTTCCCACGCGGTATCCTGGCCTTTCAAGAACCACAAAGAAATCCATTCCATAGATTCCAGTTGAGGGATCATATCTGCAATTTCACAAAATAAAGGGTTCAAAATAATACTTTTTGATTCCCATATTAGATGATGTGCCAAAATTGACATGTACTTACTTGATACCAAGATCAATGTGCTCCTGGATACCAAATCCAAAGCAACCAGTGTCACTGAAATTGCGCCTCAAAAGTTCATATTCCTTAACCTTCAATCCACTCTCCAAAAGCTGCATTGCTTTGTCTCCTCTAACAGTTACATAGCATGCAATCTTTTCATTACGCCTGATCCCAAAAGATCTCACAGTGTACCTTGCTGTATCATAAAACAACAAAATCATGAACACCTAAACAGACGATTGGAAATAAGTGGCAGAATCATGAAACAATCAAAGCAACATTATGTATTCATTATTTCATTTCTGATGCAAAAAAGCTTGCTCATTTAACTTGACAAAAGCGAACGGATTAAAACTAAGGTTTCAGTCTACAAAAGTATGATTGATTTTAACTAAAGCAATGTTATTGTGGTGCTTCTATTGTCAGTTTCGTGTTAAATAGAACATAAAACGGAAAACACACAACCAGTGGGAGGAACACAAGGTCTTATTTGGAGCCAAAACGAAGACAATGGAGAGATGATGAAGTATATCTTACCCTTGGAAAAGACAGGGGATTGGCCACTGAGTTGCTCCAAAACCTAATCGCAAAAAATAAGAACTAAATCAGTAAGCGATTACAGCAACGAGAATACGAACAGATTTAGACAGAGAGATTGGGAGAAGCGTCCGACCTTAGCAGCACGAGTGAGACGATCACCACTTTCACCAACGGAGATGTTCAGAACCAGTTTCTGAACCTTAATCTCCCTCATTGGATTAGCTAGCTTCCTCTCTGACGCCTACAACACATTTCATTCAAGGTGTAATTATCATATGAACAAAAAAGAGTTCGGATCAGATCACAACAAACAAAACAAATATAAACCGGCGTTTGAAAGGACGTTTACCATTGTAGTTGCGGAAGAGTGCGGCGGCGTAGGGGTGTCGATGTAAGAGCAGAAATGAGGGCGAAGGGAGATGAAAAGGGTTTTATTAGAAACTTAAGGCCTGTTAGGGTTTCGTTCAACAAAATGTTGAAAGCGAAATGACATTTTTGACCCTGCATTTGGAGGGCTTGCAAAAAAATTCCGTTGCCGGGACTTGAACCCGGGTCTCTCGGGTGAGAGCCGAGTATCCTAACCAACTAGACTACAACGGATTTATGACTTGCTTTCGTAACGATTTTAAATAACCGTTGTCCATTTAATAAAATGATAAATGGTAATTTTTTTTATTAACTAGACTACAAAAAAGTTGTTGCTTTTCCTCAATAACATAATTAACCCAAATCCCGTACAAATAGGGTGAGAGGAAGGCAGGATCGTCGACAGCACCCAGTATAAAGTTAAGAGACTGCTTCCGTAGGAGACCTCTAGCAGAAGGAAAAAAATAAATTCAATAATTGTTATTTTTTTTTAAATAGCACCTGCCTTGACGTTATCATTACAAAAGATCTTTGTATATAAAACATCAACCCTATATGAATTAAAATGGAATGTCTTAAAAAGCGTAAAATGTAAACAAAAATATGATCGACTAGCATATGTGTTAACTATTGAGTAATTAATCAAGTTGTGTTTATTCTTATCAAATTGAGTCTGAGTTAAAATTGAACTTGTCTATCAAACTTGTTTGATGACTAGCAAGCATAGTGATGATGGATATTATGCAGGCATTTGAATTAAGTTCAAGTTTGCATCAAAGTGACACCTATGTTATAAATACTATAATTCAGTCACTTACTTTTTGCAAAGTATAGTAAGAGCAACAAAGAAAACTCAAGAACCTTAATTTTTTTTCTTTAAAATGACAAACTAACTAATCTACTCCTAAATAAGCACATATGTCTCCACCGAGACTTGAACTCCTGACCTCTCAAATGAGATGATCACTCCATACCGCTAGGCCATTGGCCCTTTTCAAGAACCTTAATGACATAAATACAAGTGAAAGGGGTAAATGTCAATTTCCGAATAACTCCAAGAACTAAACATATATATACCAAGTACAATTTTTGAAATTCTTACAATATTTCAAATAGGTACTCAAAATGTCAAAGCCATGTCATCATCCTTGACTACAAAAACTTATGGCTACATCTCTTTACAAAAACTTTCTAAAACCAGAACCCCTAAACTTTAAATATTCACAATTACACCACAATTAATTAAAAATCCGTCACCGGGGTCCCGATAGCTCCATTGCTTCAATTATAAACGAAGACCCTTCATGAGCATCACTATGATTTTTGAAAAAACTAAAAGTCGTTCCCTCAAATTGTTGTGTGGGTCCCGTTTGTGTGTCTTCCAAATTGACCGGTTGACCCGTGATACCTTCTAGAACCTTCATGACTTGTGACATTTTTGGTCTAGAATTTGGTTGTGCAATAGTGCAAACAAGAGCAAGTTTTACAGCCTCATTGAGCTCTTCTTTGTCATAACAACCATTAAGATCTCGATCTATTAATACTTGTAGTCGTTTTTCTTCGTATAAAGTTCTAACCTATAAAAGTCAAATAAACCAAGTCAACGCCTTGACCTTGACCAAGTACTTGAGCTAAAAACCAAAAAGTAGTATACTTTTTAGACCTTAGTTAAGGGCAAAATACAAAATTACATGTACTTTCATTGTTTTACTTTGTACTTTCACCGTTTTATCAATTTAGAACACTTTTTTATGATAATGATAATAATAGTTCAGCATCTTAATCAAAAAAAATAATAACAATAATAGCTTAATGAGTAAAAAGTATAGAGTAAATTACATGAATGGTCCCTATGGTTTGGGATAATTTGCACGCTTGGTCTCTAACTTACTTTGTTAACTTGGAATGTCCCTACTGTTCGTTTTTATTACACGCTTGGTCCCTACAATTTGTTTTTGTTACACGTTTGGTTCTTATCTTACCTAAAAAGACTATTATTTAAATAGGGAAAAATTGTGAGGTAGGTAAAGTAAGGTGAGGGGGGTGGGGTTGGGAGTGTGTTTATTTAAATAAATTAAAAAATCAAGGGCAAAATAGTCTTTTTAGGTAAAACAGGGACCAAGCGCATAACAAAAACAAATAGTAGGGACCTTCCGAGTTAAAAAATTAAATTAGAGACCAAACGTGCAAATTACCCTAAACCATAGGGACCATTCGTGTAATTTACTCAAAAGTATAATAGAAGAGGAGATTGCTTACCAAATCAAGAATCATTCCCTTTTGAAGTTGACCATTTCCTGCATCTAATGCCTTTTGACCTGTAATAATTTCCAATAAAAGAATCCCAAATCCAAAAACATCTGTTTTTTCCGAAGATTGTCCAGTGGAGAGATATTCTGGTGCGATGTGGCCCACAGTACCACGAACAGCAGTTGTGACGTGTGAATCGCGGGGGTCTAACAACTTAGCGAGACCAAAATCACCAACAACTGCTTCAAAATTCTCATCTAACAAAATATTTGCAGCTTTTACATCTCTATGGATTATCTTCGGATTACATTGTTCATGTAAATACACAAGTCCCCTTGCAGCTCCGAGTGCAATATGCATCCTTCTACTCCAATCCAAAATTGGCCTTTCATGACCACAGTCTGTAAATCGAAGTTTATAAAGTTAAAGAAAAACGTATTGAAAACGACAACAATACGCTTTGGAGAAACGAATTTGTAAAAAGCTTATTGATTAAGTGTTGTATGAACAACGATTGTTTCTTTTTGGACTGATTGAGTCGTCTGAATGAGAATAAACGACAATTTACCTTTATGTTGACTTTCGAGAGTCAAAATCACAACTTTTCAATATTGAGTTTCATCGAAAACCTATGTACTTTTGACAAGAAGATGCATCGACATTCGACACTAAATTATGTAAAAAGCATCCCAATTTGGGTTAAGGACATTGAGAAAGATAAATAAAGAATCTTATTAATTTCGAATTCCCAACTTATTAGGTTTGACAACAAGAGACAAAGGGATTATTAGGTTAGATAATAGATACCTCTCAATCGATCTGCAACACTTCCATTAGGCATATAAGGGTAAACAAGTAATCTTTCATCCGAAGTCAAACAAAACCCATAAAGACGTAAAAGATTCCTATGTAATGCCAAGCTTATCATCTCAAGTTCAGTCTGAAATTGGACTTCCCCTGAGAAATTAGGGTCTTTTAGTCTTTTCACAGCCACCAAAGTCTTATTTACAAGACACCCTTTGTAAACCACTCCAAATCCCCCTTGTCCTAAAATATTCTTGGAACTAAAATTCCCTGTTGCCACTTGCAATTCACGAAATGTAAATCTTTTCAAATGCCCCACATTAAATTCATAATCTTGTTGAACTGCAAATGTTTGAATTGTTAGTATTTTGTGAAAAAAAAATCCAAATAAATGGATCATTAAGGAAAGATGGTTTGTTTGTAGAAAATATATACCATAAGATGTACATATAAGGCGAGATCGATACCAGTGGACCCCACAAACAAGAAGCATAATAGAAATCACAAATGTGCAACTAACTCCCACCATAACAGACACAATCCAATGGTGCTTGTTGTCTATTTTCTTGTTTGAATTAGCTTCTAAGAAAGTGAAACAAAAAACTATTGGTATATATAAGACATTGATCATATAAATGATTCAAGAAAAAACCATATCAACAATCACAAAAGTAGAAAACATGGAAAGGTTTAAAATTGGAGAACTAATATCAAAGTTTACCATTAGCCACTTTGGGGACTTTGATACAATTTAATGAGGATGAAGTGCAAAGATAGTTGTTCCCTGTAATCCTGCATTACCAATTATTCATATTAAATATTTGTGCCAAAAACGTTATGCATGCGAAATCTTAAAAGTAACATGAATCATATGTTTGATTCGTTGTCAACGAATTTCATAAAGACTATATTTCTAATCTTTATTATGAGAAAATCTTCGGAAGTTTTCGTAACTCTTTTCAAAAATTTACAATTGCAAAATACAACTTACTTTCACAATTGTATTCATTTAGCCACTAAACTAATACTTTTTATCAATTTAGCCACTAAATTGTTATTGTAATAACCATTACAAAAACGATAGTTCAATGGATAAATCGATAAAATGGTGAAAGTACATTATATGCTTTATATATTTTTCAATTTCCAATAAAAAGTAAAAATCTTACTTGTAGTCTTTAGCTCTTATTTTTGGTGAGGCACCACTGAGATTATTGAATGACACATCCCTGTAAACAAATTGTCAGAATTTAGTGATTTAATTCCTGCTTCAAAAAAAGTTCCAAATTATTCATAATGTTAAAACATCTACCCAGTTTTAGCAATTTCATCTAAATACAAAACAATTTTCACTGCTATAATTGGGTAGATTTTCGAAGTTAATAAGAAAAGAAATGATCATACAATGATATAATTTGGTATACTTTTCATAGTACAAAGTCTTCATAATAAAAAAGCTGGAATTACAATATTGAAATAAAAAGAAATGAGAGTATGTTGCTAGTTATTGCATTTTACAGTTTTACCCTTCTTTCAAATGTCAAATCAAACAAAAGAAAGGCAAATGATGAATGACATACAAGAATGAAAGACCTGTGAGGTTTGCCACAGGTCCAGGAATATCCCCTGACAACTTGTTTTTGTTGAGCCTCCTGAAAACATATAAAATCAAATTATTATCAGATATAATAATCAAAGGTTGAAATAAATATATTTTTTAAAAAAAAATGAGAAAACAATGAGTTGAAACTTGATAAAAACTTACAGATAACTTAGACGAGTCAAGGATCCCAATGAACTTGGGATTTCACCTACAAACTCATTACTTGATAAATCAAGAGTTTCTAATTCTCTAAGTTTTCCAATTTCAGCTGGAATTGCACCAGATAATGCATTGTTTTGTAGTAACCTGTATAAAATTCAGCCAAAAATATAAAAGAAATGACTAAGATGTTTTTTTTCTCCTTTTTTACATAATGCAGAAAGAACGACTTAATAGATACCCAAAAAGGAAATCTAACACTTTTCATGGTATAGAGTACTACCAAAATTCGGATGCTATAACTAAAAAAATGTGTTGTATATGGATATCTCTTGAATAAGTTTTTATAAACATGATCAAAACATAGATAGCCTATTAAATGAAAATATCCTTATATAAATAAAAGACACAAAAGAGTTCAATAAACTCACAATGTATGAAGATGTCCCAAATTCCCAATACTTGGGGATATTGTTCCCCCCAATCCAGTACTAGCCATTTCACTACAAAGGATTAGCAGAAAACATATTAAAAAAAAAAAGTTAAACTACACAAAATACGAATGTGTTCCCTTTGTTTCAAATTTGGAGTTGACTTTTTGAATAGTTGGAGTCAATTTTTGGACAAAACATCATAATGGGGTCTCTTCTTTTTGGGTTGAAATAATGGTCTTCTTGCGCTAAAAAGCCTAAATAAATGGTTACCAATTCAAAAGAATTGATAATGGAAGCTAAAGTTGACTTAAAAGTTGTAACAAAGGGAGTGCTTTTAGATTAAATAAAGATTAAGGTTAAAAAGGGGGAAACTTATATAGTAAATACTAACAGAGAAATTACAAAACCCTCGGAAGAACAAGCGACCATGTTCCAAGTACAAGGATCAACAGAATTGATGTCCCATCCATCAAGAACATGATATTCATCGATCATTTTATTCTTCATAGACATCAATGCAGCCACTATCAAATCAACATTTCATAAATAAGGTTAATCGAATCAGAAAACGACATTTTTTTCAACAAAAGTTTAATCTTTTTCTTTCTGCAATGTACCAAAATGCTTACCTTCATAGTTGACGCCCTTTGGAGAAAGAAGGCTATCGGAAGCACCCACCATTGAAACAGAAACCCTAAACAAAACCACCAGAATAATGACAAACTTCATACTGTTATCCCCGATTGTTTCCGACAAAAACCGCATAAAATCTTCCCCAAATAACAAGGCCCTTTAGATCTTTCACTGCAAACACGCGATACCTAGAAAGATTTCTCGCAAAAAAAAACCTAAAATAAAGGGACACTTGAGTTAAAATTGGAATGAGGTTGGTTTCTACAGTTCTGAAGACAAAATGTTGTGTTTTTTGTTTAATCTTGTTGGAATCGAAGCTCCTCGAGTAACTAAAATGATAAAATTTTAACTTGTTGCAGGTGGTTTCTAATGTTAATTGTATTGAAATGAATAAATTAATGAGAGGTAATGAGCATTGGGAGTGATGTTTGGAAAATTGGGGGAATCAATTTTCAAAGTTTAATAGAAAAAATGGAGAAGATTGAGATTTGGAAAATGACACAGATGGTTCCCTTCTCCATCTGGCATCTGCATACAGTCAAGTGACAAATTACCGATTAGTTGACTATCAGGGCTGTATTCTTGCTGACACTGATTTGCAGATTTCTGTTTTATCTTGTAAAAAATATTTATTTTTTTATTAATATCTAAATAAAATAGAAAGAATCTAGAGATCCAATAACAAAAGTTTATTTAATTATTTACAACACCAAAAATATTTGGCCACCCTAAGGTAACCTACTTTATTTTATGTATATTTTTAGTAACAAAGTATTTTTATATAAGATTTGCAATTAATTTTTTTCAATAGTTTATATATGACTATATAATTAGGTATCCTAGGTTATGTTGATTAATTAACTAGGTTATAACCGTGTATCACACGGGATTAAGAACTTAAAATGACATCAATAATTCATAATAAGTGACTTGCTATAAAAGGATAGATAACAAAACTCAAATTTATATACATAACTAAAAACTAAGAACTTATCATGGAAGTAGCAATGATGTTTTTTGGCATAAAAATGAATGGATTATCATATTTTGTTTCAAAATTTAAAGTAGCATGATGTTTTATGCTTAAAATTTAAAGTAGCATACTATAGTCGGATTAAAAATGAAAGTATCATTCTGTTGTTCACTTAAAAATAAAAGCAACATGTTAATGTTGGTTCAAAAATGAAAATAGTATGTTGTTTTTGTCGTAAAAATGAAAGTGACATTCATTTTTTGCCATAAAGACGAAAGTATCATGCTACTTATCGCTTAAAAATGAAAATAGCATGCTATGTTGGTTGTAAAAATAAAAGCATCATGTTATTTTTGTTGTAAAAATTAAAATAGTATGCATATTTTGTTTTTAAAATTAAAATAGCATGTTAATTTTTCGTTTAAAAGTGAAAGTTGCATTTTATTGTTGGTTTAAAATGAAAGTAACATACTATTGTTGGCTTAAAAATAAAACTATCATGCATATTTTTCATTTAAATGAAAGTATCATGATACTTAAAAATGAAAGTAGCATGTTATTGTTGGGTTAACAATAAGTAGGATTGTTAGATGGATGTAGGATTTACAGGTGGGTTGATTTAGGGGAGCTTCCAGCTAAATGTGTATTTGAAAAAATGAAACAAATCAACCATAAGAGTTTTAATTGAATGCCTGTAACACCGACATGAGAGAAGAGTTTCTTTCACTTTAAAACTTAAAATGCCTGATTCAGCAGAATGCTCTTGTAACTTTGATTTTTGATACAGTGATCACCATTAAACAACAACATGGAAGCTTCAAGAAAGGGCTTATATATCATGCTTACATACGCCCAAGAGAAATTATTGTAATAGGTAAAAGAAACCATTTCTAAAAAGAAATTTAAATAAGAATTACGGTATTAATAGTAGAGTGATCAAATATGAGATATTTGTTTTTTTATAGTAGTTTACTTTTGAGCAATAGGTAGTCCTCTTTTGTACAAATTCTTCTTAAGCTAACAAAAATGAGTAAATTACAAAATGGTCCCTAATGTTTATAAAAAATTTCAATATTGGTCCATATTTAGAACATTTCCCACAGTTATTCTTGAGTTTGAATACTATTTCATATATGATCCATCTCTACAAACATCGCTTGAACCTCCAATTACATCGTCTCATGGGAGTATTTTGCCATTTTTCTTCTTTCTCCACCCCCTGTCATTTAATACTAATAATTTTTTCTCAACTCTAATGATAGAGTACACTAGTCTTCAATACTTCACCTCCTCTTTACTTTTTCTACATCTCATTCTACATCTATCTTGTATTCGGTTAAAAGAACACATTTAGATGAAAAAGTACTTTTAACTAACTCCATTTTTAGAAATCTCATGTGAAGCGGTAGCAAAATAAATAACTAATTCAAAAGAATTTTTACAAAATCTCATGTGAATCGGTACCTGAAATCGGCAAGACAAAAGATACATTAAAACAACCATTTTTTGGCATTCAAATTCTTTTTTTTTTTTTTCAGATTTACCGATGTAAAGCGGTAACAGAATAAACATTAAAGGATATTCGATTTTACATAGCAATATGACAAAAACTTTAAAATTTATTGTAGTATGTGTTTACGAAAGCTCTTGTAGAACAAACAATGAAAAGGTGATTCGATGGTGTAGAAATACTAACATCTTACCATACTTATTTTGACGTTGCATTTCAGAAAACCATTGTAGAATAAACAATTAAGCATCTAGGGTAAAGGCATCATAATTCCGACTCTATACAATCAAGTATATTATACTGAAACAACATCTTTGAAACATAGGATTTTTAGGTAAATAAGTCATGATTAGTTCCATAATTTGAGTAATTAACTAAGGCTAAACAACCACTCTAATGTTAAAGAATTCCCACATTTATCACAAAAAAGAACTTAATTTAGGAAAAAAAAAAGTCAACTGAGCCAATGACCGATATACATGAAAGTAAATCTCCATTTCTCCATACGTTGCTTCCTTATTTCTAAACTCCCCATTTCTCCATGTCTATTCCTTGCAAAACTCAATATTTTTCAAACTTCTAATAATCCAGAGGTTAAGAAAGAGGAGATACCCGATTGTGAAAGCATGATATAGAACCGGATCCATGAAAAAAAACCTATGTAAGAAAATAAAAAGTTGATTACAGAGGGGGTCCAAAGAAAGAAGGTGGCTGCAGTTTGTGTTGGTGCGTGCTACCTCGGAGCTAAATAAGAAAAAAAAAAAAAAAAAAAAAAACAGATTAGTCACACTTGGTAAAGATGATATGAGACCTCAGACCTTAAACCATATGATTGCCTCTCTTCATAGAATATAGGTTAATTTATAGAAGAAATCGAACTCATATATTTTTTTTTCTTCAAAAATCTACCTCTACCGATATTGCAAATGAAATACAGTATCAATTGATGCACCCAAGAATAAAATATGGATACGATTCTGAAAGAGAGAAAAGATGAGAGTGTTTCAAATTTAGAGGGTGTTCGGGAATACTTTTTAAATGACTTTTGCCTTTTAACTTTTCTAAAAAGTTAAAAAGATATTTGGAAGATGAAAAAGTTCTTTTCAAAATCACTTTTTGTAAAGAAGAAAATAGTGGGCTTTCAAAAGTCATGAAATTGTGACTTTTTGTAACTTTTGAACTTTTAAAGCTAAATCACACTCAAAAATAAAAAAATACTACCCAAACATTTTTTAAAAACAACTTTTGGCTTTTGCTTCTTCAAAAGAACTTTTGGGCTTAAAAAGTAATCTCAAACACCCCCTTAGAATTTCAATGTTGGATTCATCTCAAAGAAATAACAAAGGATGAAGAAGGGTCATAGATGGTAACGTAGGTCCATTGAACATGAAGCGTATTAAAGGTAGGGCGGCCTTAGGCAACTGGGTGTCTGGTTCGCATCAAATATTGCAGCAGTCTAAATGGAGATTGCAAGAAGGTAGGTTTTATAGATTTTACAACCGGATGAAGCTAGAGATTTTGAAATTAAACTATAGAGAGATTCAAGGGATCGAAATTTAGGGAGATATTTGGGGCAAGATTTGATTGAAATTTTTGAAAATAAATTTCTGTTTTTTTGGATTTTGAAATATCTGATTGAAAAGGAAAATATATAAGCAGGAAAACATAACGTAGAGGGTCCAAAAGAATGACATGTTGCAGGTTAGATGTTTAAAAAGATGACAAATAACAAGTTTAAGGTCTTTTATTAGAAGAGAAGATTATATGGAAAATAGTGACTAAAATGTTAAAGATAATGTCATTATTAGAAAACAAACTATTTTCATTTTGTTTTAAATGGTACCTAATGTTATTTTTGTGCATTTCAAATGTGTAAACTCTAAAAAAAAAAAAAAAAAAACTAATAAACAGGAGAATTCATCTGATTAGAAGGTTTGTTGGTTAACATGACAATGGTGATGCTTAAAGGCAATTGTCTCTTTAAATTGTCATTTTTCTTTCCTTCCCCCTGTACCTACAAACAAAAAATACAACTTCTTTAGATCATGTCATCATCTTCATCGCCACAATCAAAGAGTAACGAGAAGAGAGAAAACATTGTTCGATGATTCTTTTTAGGTTTGGATTTTAATTTGAATAATTAGGGTTTTGGTCCTATTCAGTTTTAGGTTCTAACTTAATCTAATTTTTTAGTTGTAAGTGATGATATAATCCAAAAGTGGTGATGATGGCAAAAAAATAATATTGATTGAGAAAATTGATCGTGGTGGGGAAAATGATGGAGGAGGTGGTGGTATAAGGTGGTCAGAGACGGTGGTGTTGGTGGCATACCACTCATCACATCACAAGCCAGGGGTGGTGTTCCTCATATAGAAAAGAAACACTCATATATAGTTTACCTGACTTCATTAAGTCAATTAAATTGAAAACAAACAGCACCTACAGTTTCTGGAGGTATTTACATAACAAGTTTTAAAAAAAAAAACAAAAAAACAAAAAAAAAAAAACATAGTGATAATAGTATTGTTATTGTATGCCTACAAAATGAGTGGGGTATATAATGCCTCCCAATATTGGCAAGCAAGAAACAACCAAAACTCCACACCTTTCACTTCTCGTCTCCATGTATTTCTAGCTATATAAACTTTGGTTCTTTGGGCTTCAAACTTTACCCTTGTGTAAAAAGACCTTTATGCCCATCTTCACAAATCCTGTAAATCAGCTTTCCTCATAATATGACATGATCTTTACCCTGAAGGCTGTGGAAATTGTAAATTCATTTGCCTCCTCACATGTTCAGGAATCAACCTGTTGACAAGCTCTACAGATGCTCCTGACAACTGGACCCATAAAAAAATACCATTTAGTAAACCACCATAAAAAAATATATATATGATTTAAAAGTTACATTACGTTAAAAAATGGATATTTAGCTAGATGTTTTCTTTTTTGACATAATGTTAGAAAGAATAGATTGTCAAGGAAAGAAGGATATTTTGCTCATTAAGTCCTCCTACCTTTTTACAAATTTGCCATTATTTAAGTTTTCTTTCCATTTTCCCAAGTGTAGTGTCATTTTTTTTCCTCAAAATATTTATTTAACATCATTTATCCAAAGAGTTAATTAAACATGGTTTACCTCTTGTTTGAAGTTAAAAAGAGGAGGCAATGGTCGACCATTTGGTAAGTGAGCATTTGGTTGTCTTATCTCATCAAAGAACGGATGTGCCATAGCTTCAAGCTGCCCATAAAATCATACATACATCATTATATATATATATATATATATATATATATATATATATATATATATATATATATAAAGGAACTTACAGCATTGCAGCGAAGACTTGGGGAGTATTGTAGGAGTCGAGATGCAAGGTCAATTGCTTCTGGAGGCATCCGTTTATGGAAAACCTTTAAAAAAACAAATTTACTTTTTTTAGAAAGATGAACACCAGAAAATATAAAAAAATAAAAAGATCATACTTTGTGCCATGGGTGAGCTTTTATTTGAGGAAACCGAAAATCGTTGTAGTTTGGATTCATGCATCTGATTTCTTCTCGAGTTGGTGTACCCAAAACCTAATAAATTTTTTATACATAAACCTTAAAAAACTATAAAATAACACTTTGAATTTTTAAGTCAACAAGAATAAAATCACACCTTGATGATCTCTACAAGCTGGTCAACAGCATTTTCTCCTGGAAATAGAGGCTACAAATGCGAAAAATGTCAAAATTAATACGTGAAGATGTACAATAATGTTTTTTTTTTCCTTTTCGGATGGAAAATGTTATAAGATTTGTTACTTTTTTTTAAAAAAAAAAAATGTAAACCTGTCCAAGAAGAAGTTCAGCAAGAATGCAACCAGCTGACCAAATATCAATGGAGGTTGTGTATTCAGTAGCACCAAAAATCAGTTCTGGTGCTCGATAGAAACGTGAGCAAATGTATGAAATATTTGCTTCTCCCCTCACCTAACCATGGTTAAGTTAAATATATAGCATTTTAACTTTTAGAAAGAAAAATATATATTGTCAAAATAAGAAATATGATATGGAAACAATCATAATTTCACTGATTTGTTTACTATATAGCATTTTAACTTTTAGAAAGAAAAATCACACCATTGAAGTTATACATTGGTTTCGATTTATTAGCTTTCAGAATAATAAAAGGGCAAAATGGTCATTTTAACATTTCAAAAGTGAATTGAATGGGATTAAGAACGTACTAGCATTTTTGCACTTCCGAAATCACAAATCTTGACTTGATGAGTAAAAGGATCAACCTGAAAAAAAAAATTAACCCTAAGAAATTAAATAAAATAAAACCAAAAAAAGAAAACTTTCACAAAGACAAATTCACACACCAAAACATTTTGAGGTTTCAAGTCCCGATGGCATACTCCTGCAACCGTATGCATGTACGCAAGCCCCCTAAATATCTAAAAAAAACAAACATTCACTATCAGTCCCCGCAAAACAAAAAAGTAACAAAAAAAACCCCTTAAAAAACAAACTCACTTGATACGTATAAAGTTTCACATAAACGAGAGGCATATTTTGGCGTAGATCATTATAATGCTTTAAAACCCTAGAAATTGTCTCGGGGACATATTCCATAACAAGGTTTAAAAAAAGCTCTTCTTTGCTTGTAGTCGAATAGAAACAATGCTTTAATGTAACAAGGTTAGGATGCTCCATTGCACGCATTAATTGCAACTCACGATTCTTGTATCTTTTGTCTTGCAATACTTTTTTTATCGCAACCGTTTCTCCACTTTCTATGCATTTTGCCTAAAACAAAACAAAAAGTTATACAAAAATAATGACTTCGAGACTGTTTGATAGTTGCTGATTGAGTCAGATCTGATCGAGTCAAAGCCTTCTAAGTCTGTGTGGTATCAAACAGTCTGAATCTGACCGAGTGAGAAAGTCTACGAAATGAGGTTTTCGTAATTAAGTTCTAACTTTTTTAAAAATTTGACCTTGAATGTTTTTTCTTTTTCTTTTTTTTTTTTTTTTGAAATTTTGTTTTATTAAAAGAAATGGATACCTGGAAAACGGTTCCGAATGATCCGGTCCCTACAACGCGCTCCGCCATGTAACTAACGGTCTGCATGAAGTCAAATTCGTAATAATTTGTTGTGAAAAGCTTATTATTGAGATAGGTGTAAGTAAAATTACGAAACTACCCTTGGATTTTAGAAAAAGGCGGTGTATGTGTACCTGCTTTGGTTCTCCATTTTTGCCTCCGATTGTAGTTGATATGATGTGACCAGCTGCTGCTTCGTTCCCATCGATAACTGGGGCAGACATTTCCTGAATATAATTTATAAAGAAATTTTGTTGGATGAAAAGTTTAGGATATGATTTATGGAGAAAAAAATGCCAAAATAGAAATCTTGAGATGAAGATTTTGTATGAACAGAATTAGTATAGTGTTACTACTTTTCCTTTTCCTACTTTAGGGAATTAGGGTATTGAAGCATATGTACCAAAAAAAAGTGTATGAAAAACACAAATGAAGCTATTATTTTCAATTGTTTGTATATGGAAAAACATCCGAAATGATTATCTTTTACATTGCGATTAATGAGCCACAATGGTATACGAATACCAGATCAGCTCAAGAAATGAGAAAAAAACTCGTCGAAAAGAATTTGAAGTTCAGAAACAAATCTAAATCATATAATATAGCACTGATCTAGCAAGAATAAGCTTAACATTAACACAACTTCAAATAGAAAGTTCCGTATTATAGACCTTTGAAACCCTAATTGAACCCCTAGAACAACTCCAGATTATGAATCTTTGCCCTAACTCGACATAATCAACTCAAAGATTACAGAAGCGGAAACCCTAATCCCAATTTTGTAAGCTACAACACAATTCGAGCTTTGTTTCTTGATTTACTTTGAAATTCCCCAATTTACACAAACCAATAAG
Organism: Lactuca serriola; assembly: GCF_051521515.1. Classification (NCBI taxonomy): domain Eukaryota; kingdom Viridiplantae; phylum Streptophyta; class Magnoliopsida; order Asterales; family Asteraceae; genus Lactuca; species Lactuca serriola. The sequence goes on along the minus strand of NC_136414.1, from coordinate 35,023,397 downwards.
TAACTTTTACGCAAGAACTCCTCGAAAGAAGTCAGAAACCCTAACCCCAATTCTTTATGCTACAAGAGAGTTCGCGATTTCTTTCTTGATTTCCTTTAAATTCCCCAAAATTTACAGAAAACAAGAAAGGGGATTCACACAAGAAGTCCTGAGTTGTAACGAAAGATGTAGTATGTACCTGATCACCGGCCATTCTGAGCTCCGGCCTCCGGCGAGCGTGACAAAAAGGAGAAAATTTTGTTTTCCTCTTTTGGCGAGTTAGAGAAATGGAAAAAGAAAGCCTTTTTGATTAAATTTTCAGGTCATAAAGAGACCCCATCAGCCAAACAACTACATGTGAATACAGCTCTTCTTTCTTTTGGTATGTCGTGAGGTGATGAGAGAGAAAGTGAGCAAATAGTCTATGACTATTACTTTGCTTCACCCCACAAAAACTCAAAAAAGGGTGTTTTATATTCTTGAAATTGCAATGATGCCAATCCTTTTTTACAAACCGAGATTTATGGTATTTGACAAACGCAAAAGATGGGCCTTTCGCCATTAAAAGTCTCGACCATGGTGGTGGCTTTTGAAAGAGCCCTCATTGCAAACCTTTGGAAAAAGACAAAAGAAAAAATTATTTCCTTTTTTTTATAGTTTTCTTTTTTGAATGTCATGATGTTAAAATACGAGGTCTCACTAAGCAACACTTTTTTTTTTGTAATTGTATAAACTTTTTCTCTTTTTAGAAGAGGATATAAAGTGTTGTAAGTGCGTTTAGATATTGGTTGTTTGATATATTAAATACTTAAAATTTGATAACTAACAATAAAAAAAACATGTATGGTATTATGTTTGGATGTCTTTCTATTTATATGAAACTGTAATAATCACATAACTAATCTTTTTTCTGTCATTTGTTAAATCTTGATTATTTAAAATAAAGGTTAATATTGGTGTTTTTTCCGAATTAAGTTTCAACTTTATTTTATTATTTTTCTAAAAAAAACTTGTATTTTTTTCCATTTCTGGATTTAGCATTTCTTTTCCCCCAAAAATCTTGTCAAGTGTGAGGATTTTCTTTTGGGAAAAAATAATAAAATGTTGAGGGGTTTTTCAGAAAAATATATAAAGTTGAAGGTTATTTTGGCTTTTCGGAAAAAAAATTGTAATGTTTTTTTCTGGAAAAAGGTAAAATTGAGTTTTAATCCGGAAAAAACTCAATATATAAGATTTCTTATGATATAAATTTTTTAATAAATTTAATTGATAAAATGAAATATATATATATATATATATATATATTGTTAGCAAATTTAAACTAAAACTATGACAAAAAAATATTTATCATCTATAATAAAAAAAATTATAGAAAGATTGTCATTTATAAATTGATTTTGTTGCAGCTTCTATTAAACCAATTATTTGACTTTTAACTAATCAAACAGTTACAATCAAAACCAATTTATGTAAACCTTAAAGTTTTTTGATCCAATAATAAAAAAATAATAAAATAAATGCAAAATTTATAGATGGTCATATACTTTTTGAAGTATAGAGTTAACTTGTAATTGTACATAAAAATATTTAAACATGTTTATTAACTACAATTTTATCTAATAATTAAAATTTCACAACTTTTTTTCTCTCTGTTGCATCATATGTGAAAAAAAGATGGCTCAAAAAGTATAGAACTTTAGTATTCGTTTTCTTTTTAATTCACATGGTCTTGTATTCTTTTAAGCTTTAGGCATCCCTTTGTTAGGGTTCCTACATGATTTCTTTGTTTTCATTATCAATATTGTTCTTGTAATGAATCATGCTTCGTTACATATCTTTTTGCATAATTTTTTATATCTTATGATTCTCATTTTGGAGATAAAATTCAATGGGTAGTTTCTTAATAGTTTGTCTTCTCTCAAATATAGTCATTGTATGAACTGTCTTCATATTGTCACATCCCAAAACTATCAAAGATTGTATATAAGTGTAAATTTTTATCATATTTGCTAAGTATTGTAGAACTTGTTTTCATTCTTAATGATGAATCAACCATTAACTCTACATGGTTAACAATCCTCAAAATTTTAACTTTACATAGAACCCATGATTAATAAAAATTAAATTGCTAGAACCTTTGTTATATAACCTTAAAGGACTCATTAGTGAATGAAAAGTGTATATTATAAACTTTTTGATATTGGGTATGAATTTAACAACTTTTGCAACTTCACAAAGGTTAATAAAGATCAAACTCCAAAACTCTTTAACAGTATATAACAATAGGTTCAATCTATATGTTGGTTATAGAGAAGAGCATCACAAGAAACATTTTTCCATTTTGCTCTAGAGAATTCTGATGTAACACTCAAAATCAGAAAGGCCAAGAAAGGAAAGAAAACCCTAAGTCAAAGGGTCAACTCGTCGAGTCCAAGGAGGAACTCGACGAGTCGGAGCGGGATCCGGGGGATCGATTAAGTAATTGACTCGGCGAGTCGGCAAAGAGGACTCGGCGAGTCCGGTCTGAAGAGGGAAACCCTAAATCCGAGACTTTGTGCACTACTTAAGCGTCTCATTCTCTCCCTTAGGGTTCCTTATAGCCTCTCTTATCCAGAATACGAAACCCTAAGCCTCCATTGTTGCACATTCAAGCTTTCTTGCCATTTTGCGTGATTTGAAGGAAGAAGGGAACCATTTGGGGATTCAAGGATTGGCAGTAGATCCAGAGTTTGTGGGATTTGCCAGAGCATTTGAAGGTAATGAGTCGCTACTTTCACTCTTTTGCATGTAGATCAACCTTTAACATGAGATTTGGGGCTTTTAGAACCATTTTGAGTTAAAAGCCCATATCTGAAGTTGCTACTTCAGATCTAAGTGTATCTTGGCCTAGAATCATAAAGCATCAGTCTATGGGTTTATTGTAAAGCCTATTTGTCTTAAACCCTAGTTTATAGTGTTTTGAGCCTAAATCTCCTTAGCTATACGTAAAGTTTGCCACTTAACGTGAGGAATAGCCTTTAGAAGAGTGGATCTACAGTTTGGAGTCCATGCATGACTCAAAAGCCTCTGAATATATGAAGGACTGAATAGACTCGGCGAGTCCTTCGAGTGGAATCGGCGAGTAGTATGAAGATGGAGATGAACTCGACGAGTTGGATGAACAACTCAGCGAGTCTGTTGAAGATTGCCTTGGACTCGACGAGTCTGTTCTTGGACTCGGCGAGTCAAGTCGCGAAACCCTAAACCCTTCGAGTTAAGACTCGGATCAGTGAGTTGAGTGGGGACTCAGTGAGTTGGTCAGGACAGGACTCGGAAATCGGTAGACTCAGCGAGTCAGGGGCTGACTCGGCGAGTCGAGTCGCGAATGAAAGGATTCTGAGCGTATGAACTCGACGAGTCGTCAGGCTGACTCGGCGAGTAGGGTCAGGCAGGAAGGTTGACTTTGACCAGGACTTTGACTTTGTCAATAATGGACTTAGTTGGCTTCTAGAGTTCTGTTTAGATCTAAGTGTTATATGTATTAATATTGGTAGCTCGAAGAGCTAGTGGAGCAGCGGTTCAGAGAATTGTCGGCAGCAGCAAGAGGGTTATTAGCAAGTTCTGCAGTGCAGGTGAGTTTCCCTTTGTGTGAATGGGTCTAAGCCCACAATGCCGACCCATGCAGATATGAGTAGGAAGACCCAGGGGTTAGTCCCAGGCACGGTATGCCAGTATGATAATTAGGACCAAGGTCCATTGATAGCAGGGGGTGCCCAAGGAATGGTTTGCATGATAGAGTATACGTGTTGTCTGTGTGATACTTGTATGTGCCTGGTAGGGAGGTGAGTGTGGGCGAGGTCCCGTATCTCACCAATAGCAGAGTGTGGACGGTGTTCCACATCTCATTAGCAGCAGAACTAGGGCGAGGCCCAAGTTAGGGAAAGAGTGAGTATGGGTTGAGCCCGTGTCTCACTATCAGTAGGAGCATGGATGGGGTTCCATGACTCATCAATAGCAGGACAAGGGCGAGGCCCAAGATAGGCGAGGCCTTAGGACAGGGTCCATTAGTATATGTTTAGCTTATGTGTTGTGATATGTTTATGTGCTAGTATATTTTAGCGGGCGAGGCCTAAATGAAACAGATCTGTATCCGAGCGGGGCTCGAAGCCAGGCGGGACCTAGAGCGGCGGGGCCGTTGTAGTGGGCGAGGCCCGAGGTAGCGGGCGAGGCCCGAAATAGCGGGCGTGGCCCAGTATGTGTTGTATGTGTTTATGCAGGATATGTGGTAGGTTGGGGAACTCACTAAGCTTCGTGCTTACGATTTTCAGTTTTGGTTTCAGGTACTTCTGGTAGCGGAGGGAAGAGATCGGGGTGATCGCATGGCACACATCATTGATTAGTCAGCCTTGGATGTTTTACTCTGATAATGAAAATATGTTTTGGAAATGATACTCTGAATTCATGTTATGACTTATGATATGTTTTTATGAATATGGCTTTGGTAATGATTTAAATAAAATTTTTGGTACGGATTTTTGGGACGTTACATCTGATAACTTGTACAAGTAGAAAGATTACAAACAACAACAAAGCTTCTAAACTACAATTGATGCTTTGGAGTAACAACTAGCTAAAAATATAAACAACAACACATGAAACGACTCAATCAAAACCTTACAAAAACAAATAGAAAAAGATATGAAAATACGTAATTAGCATAAATCCAAAGCATCACCAATCTTTGCTTTCAACTGTATCTATCAGACCAATGATAACTAGGATGTAGAAACTTGATATTTGATGGGAAAGAGAATCCTTTAGCTTTCAAATGAGAAAGAAGCTACAACCACAACCATAACAAAAATTAGAACCTGATATTTTATACTCATTCATCTAATCTCGCATACGCAATACGTAAATACCTAGGATTTTTCCAAGTAATCGCCTCAGTTGGATCACACATGCAATTCCACAATCTCAACTCAGTAAAGCATGAACTGGTGAAAAATTTTGATCAAACAACTTAAGTTCGGAATCCGTACGACGTACATATAATCCATACACTTCAACATTACAACTTATAGCATAACGAATCCAATTGTTGAATTGTGATTCAAATTGAATATCATAATTGGTAACCAAGCACCACTAATCGTAATCAGTTGCAGACCGCCTAGCGCCTAGGCGGCCGCCTATGCCGATATTTACAACACTGCTCCCTATACTCGTGGGTTGAAGGCACCAATGCCGACCCACTAGATTATGTATCTTGATTATAGGATGGTGTTATGCTTGTATATGACTGATTAGTAGACCTGTATGGTTATTTGTATTTGTTAGTTTTGTTGGTTTTGTGCTTATGTTTGTTTGTTACATATGTCGATATAATGTGGTTGGGTTGAGGCGGTCCTACTTTGTGCTGAAGGCCAAGACACCCTGGGCGGTCCGGATAGGCTGTTGGCCCTATGAGGCGGTCCTGTCATGCCGAAGGCCCGTAGAGTGGTCCAGATATGCTGTAGGCCCTACGAGGCGATCCAGTCAGGCTACAAGCTCATATTTGCATGCTTTTGTTTCCTATGTTGTGTGATGGTACTTTGGGGGAACTCGTTAAGATTTGGCTTATAATTTCAGTTTATTATTTCAAGTACTTCATAGGATCATGGGAAAGTGAATGCTTTATCGTGCACATCTTCCTATTTTCATGATATTGGATTTTGGGACACTCTGATATGAAATTACTTTTGAAACAATGGATTTTCTTGTAAACAAGTATGGGTAATGGGTTGTTTTTAAAAATTTAAATTTATGTGATTTTTAGAGTGTTACATGTACCTTCCCATCCATGTCAGTCTTCTTCTTGAAGGTCTATTTGCACCCGACTGTCTTTCGACTAGGTACATGATCAACCAAGTTCCATATTTGGTTATCATACATGGATTGAATCTCACTGTCCATTTCCTCCTTCCACTTAGCAGCTTCAGGGCCTGTCATTGCTTCCTTATAGTTAGTTGGTTCATCCAAATTTACCAGTGTATGATCACTGACAAACGTGTCACCATCTATAGTAACATAGAAACCATAGAAATCAAGTGGCATGCTAACCCTACTGGAACGACGAAGGGGTAATGAATTGTCAACTGGATCAACAATTTCTTCTTCATGTTGAGTGCTAGTGTTTTCTGATGTTCCTTCATTTGATGAATCTTGAATTTCTTCAAGATCAATAACACTCCCATTGTCCTCTTTGAATATGAGCTCTCTCTCGCGAAAGACTCTTCTTCGAGCAATGAAGAACACGTTCTCACTAGGTATGTAGAACAAGTATATAAAGGACTTCTGTAGGTAGCCAATGAAATAACACTTCTCGGGTCTGGGTTCAAGTTTTTCGTGCGTCTCTTGTCTTCTGAGAACTTCACAACCCCAAATCTTGATATGTGCGATCGAGGGAGCTTTCCATGTCCACATCTCATGATGTGTTTTGGCAACCTTCTTTATTGGAACAAGATTCATGATATAGACAGTTGTCTCTAAGGCATACCACCAAAAATGAATAAGAAGAGAAGCTTGAATCATCATGGAACGAACCATATCTAGTAAGGTTTGATTACGCCTCTCATATACACCATTAAGTTGTGGTGTTCTAGGAGGATTCAATTGTGAAATGATTCCATGTCACACCCCCGAACCAGACGGCGGAAACGTCCGAGGGCTTGTGCGTGACTTCATCTTGAAATATCATTACAGTGAATATAATTGAAACATAACATCATCATCATCCATGTAATATAACAACATTCATTGTTTACATCGAGTATTGTATTTGAATATTACATGCCAAAATAGTAAGAGTATGATGAAACAAAATATAACACAATATCCATTAGTTTGTTTCGTTCATCCTGCTTCAACGGTTTCCTGAGAATACAAGTTATTTTGAAAACAATCAACATAAAAATGTTGGTGACTTCATAAGCATGTTTGTGAAAATGATTTGTATAACTTTGAAACCACCAAAAAATCTGATATTTTATGCAAGCTGTTTAGTATGTTTGTGTCAGATCTTGTATTAATGCATGTATGTTTTTGTTTATTTGACTAAAAGGGTAAAGAGAATGTAGAGAGAATGTAAAGAGCATGTAAAGAGAATGTTCCCAGACAACCTGATGTTGTCTGTAAAAGAGAAAGCTGCCATACCAACCCCCGAGGTTGAGTACCAGTACGAGAATATTTCCGAGTGATGCAATAGAAAAGAGAAGGGTCTTCCCTAAACTTCATAACGTTAATTCCTCTAAGTGAGTCGTCATAACCATACTAAACAATTTCGCCTGTCTTGGCGTTGTTGGGCGCCGGTTTTGATTTTTGATTATAAGGTTTTCGTCACCCTATACTGAGTTAGTCTAACTGTAGCGAACAACTCAGGTATGGGGTGTCATCCCCATATAGATCTATACACAAATCCTCGTTCTCCCTCCTAGAGACTCTGGTTATAACTACAGGCTACGATCGTACACTTAATAGGTGCCAACCGACAAAACTCACTAGATCCTTAATCGAATTTACGCGAAGAAAGGTATAATCTCATTCCAGGCCCAATGAACCATGTAAGTTAATCACTGAGGCATCGCTAAACATGTAAATCATTTAAAGGCCCAACTTGGAATGAAATTATATAACATGGGCCCGAAATATATATATATATATATATATATATATATATATATATATATATATATATATATATGAAAGGACAATTAAGGCCCATTTCACATGTAAGGTATTTACAGGCCCAAATAGCACACAAATAGTATCCAAGGTCCGTCGCACATGTTAATGGGTCAATGAGGCCCAAATAACATATAAATAGTATACAAGACCTATCACACATAAAAATGGGCCACTAAGGCCCAATAATCTTGAAAATGATCAAAATAATCTGTTTGTTAGTTATCATTGGTTTTGGTTCAAGTATTCACTAAAATAGCAAAAGAAAGAAGAACACATATAAAACTCATTCCCAGGCCCAATAAACATGTAAGTGGACCACTAAGGTCCACTATACGTGTCTATTATTTCCAGGCTCAAAGGAATATGAATATCTATCCTAAGCCCAATATATATGTAAAAGCACACTAAGCCCCACTTAAACATGTATATTATTTCCAGGCCCAATAAGAATGTGAATATCGTTTTTAACCCATTTTCTATTGTTTTGTTTATTTTAGCTTGATTATTTATAAAGTTGATATAAAAAGCCCATTTTTTGTAAAAATGACGTTCTTGGCCCAATAAGCCAAAAATTTACAATTAAGGCCCAATTTTTGTAAGTAACACTATAGTCTCCATTTTGTTAAAAACTTGTGTTGATGACTAGTTTGTGGTAAAAATAACATTTTAAACCCATTTTTGTTAAAAATATCATTTTTGGCTTGATTTTTGTGAAAACACACATTTTTCTGGTTTTGGGCTTTTCTGACCTAGTTGTTGGAAAATTCGTAGAAAAATCACCGTAAGTCGATATTTGGATCCGTAAATTTTAGAAGTTTGGAAATTTTGTCTAATTTGTTCACAATTTTTTTCATAATTTTTTATGGTTTCTAACAAGTGTGAAATTGCTCACATTCACAGGCTGGTTCGAAATTATTTCAAATATGATAGACAGTTTTGTAAAATTCACCAAAAATTGTAGAAAAATCGTATAAAAACGTGAGAGTAGTCATTTTAAAGGTATAAATCTGAACTTTATACATGTAAAACAGTTTTGAAAAATACTTCTGTTAAGAGGGTCAAAACAGTTCGAGATTGGACCAAAACTTTTGTGTCAATGGCTGTTTTATGAGTTTAATCTATAGATCTTAGAACACAACACTCATTTTTGCTATTTAAAGTGTACAAATCCCAGATCTACTAGTTTACATCTATTATATGTGATAACACATATTTTTCTCAAGGTTTTTATGAAGATCCAAGGGACAAACTGCATGTTCTTAACATATTTTTAGTTTTATGAAGTAAACAACACAAAATCACCAAATGGTTCAAGAAAACACACATAATCATGCATATACACATAGATCTACACATAAGACATGTATTCTCCCCCAAAAACCAAGTAAAAATCGAAAATAGGGGGTATGAACTCACATTTGTTTTGATGTTTCAGTTTTGAAGAAGAGATGAAGAGATTTTTGGTTCCTAGCAACACCTTGATGAGAATTTCGAGTTTAAGAAGTTTCTAAGGAGTATGATCACCAAAAGCTTGTTTTAGAGTTCAGAATGCAACTTCTTGCTTATTTGTCCATTCAAAGGGTACGCCCTTTTGTGTAAGCTTGGTAAGTGGCTTGGGTGTTTTAGAGAAGTTCTAGATGAACCTCCTGTAATAGCCTGCGAGACCTAAAAATTGACGAATTTATGTGGGTGTCGTTGGGATCGCCCATCCTTCAATGGCTTTGACCTTATAAGGATCCACATGTATCCCTTCATAACTAACGACATGACCCAAAAAGTTCACATTGCGGAGCCAGAACTCAAATTTAGAGAGTTTTGCGTATAGCTTTTAGGTTCGCAGGGTTTCCAGGATTTGTCGTAGATGTTGGCCATGCTCCTCTTCGCTTTAAGAATAAACTAGAATGTCGTCAATAAAAACGATGACAAAGTTGTCGAGGAATGGTCGGCAGATTCGATTCATTAGGTCCATGAATGCGGCAGGGGCATTCGTTAGACCGAAGGGCATTACAACAAATTCATAATGTCCATAATGAGTTCGGAAAGCGGTTTTGGGGATATCCTCTTCCCGGACCTTGAGTTGGTGATATTCGGATCGCAGATCTATCTTAGAGAAGTAGCTTGCGCCTTGGAGTTGGTCAAATAGATCGTCGATTCGGGGAAGTGGATAATGATTTTTGATAGTGAGCTTATTTAGTTCCCTGTAGTCAATTCACATCGTAAAGGAACCGTCTTTCTTCTTAACAAGGAGAACCGAAGCTCCCCAAGGTGAGAAGCTGGGTTGGATGAATCCTTTGTCCAGAAGTTTGCTGAGTTGGCTGGACAACTCTTGTATCTACGTAGGAGCCAATCTGTAGGGTGATTTGGCGATGGGTGTAGCTTCTGGCACAAGGTCAATTCGGAACTCGACTTGTCTTTCTGGGGGTATCCCCGGAAGATCTTCGGGAAAGACATCCGGAAACTCGCAAGCCACTGGGATGTCTCGAATATTGACCCCTTCTTTGGACTTATCCACAATATGAGCCTGAAATGTCAAGTCCTTCTTTCGTAGATACTTTTGTGCCTTAATGCACGAGATAAGGCGAAGGTTCATGCTGGGTTTGTCTCCATAAATAATTAGGGTTTCGCGATTTGGGAGGTGAAGGCGAACGGCCTTCTCGTGACACATAATTTCAGCATGGTAGGGGCTTAATCAGTCCATGCCGATAATCACATCAAAACTCCTAATGGAAACAGGCATTAAGTTTTTTTGAAAGACGTGTTGGTTTAAGGTTAGGGTACATCCGATGTAGATTTCCCCAGTGGATTCTGTTTTCCTATTAGCCATTTCCACCGTAAAGGTTTCATTAAGCTTCTAGGGTTGTTGTTTTAACAAGTGTTTAAATCTATTACTCACAAAGCTTCGTTCTGCTCCAGTATCAAATAGGATGCATGCATAAGTGTGGTTTAGGAGAAACGTACCGGTGACAACAGCGGGATCCTGAACCGCTTCTCCCTGACCCATGGTCAGCACTCTTCCTGTTCCTCCATTCGCAGGGTTGTTTTTGTTGGGGCAGTTTCGACAGAAATGCCCAGTCTTTCCACATCCATAGCAGGTGTGGCTTGGTCCTGCATTGTTGCCGCCGTTGTTGGTGTTGTTGTTGTGGTTGTTGTTGTTGTTGTTGTATCCTTGTTGCTGGTTCTGGGAAGGATAGGTCCTACAATATTTCGCCGTGTGACCCTTTCGATTGCAACTGGTACAATGCATCTCCCTGCATTCGCCATTATGATGGAGACTGCACTTGTTGCACTTTGGGAGATTCCCGAAGTACTACCTAGGGGCACTAGGAGTAGTTGAGACTGGGGCATGTAGTGTGGATGGGACTTGGGTAGTTGTTGCATTGACTGTCACTATTTGTTGTTTCTTTGACGACTCTGAGCCTTATCATCCCTTTCACTTGTTATTATTTTCTTTCTTGTTGTCACTCTCCTTCTTGCCTTCAGTTTCCCCTGGTTTCTCGCCTTTCTTGTTGTTGTGGTCGTACAGTTTCTTGGCCAACCTCTTGACATTGTCAAAGGTTTCAGGATTTGCAGCTATCATATTTCCTTGAATTGGGGAAGTTAATCCGCAGATGAATCGTTCGATTTTCTTTCCCTCTGAAGTAATCATGCCAGGACACAACAGTGATAGTTCGCTAAACCTAGATATGTATGCATCTTTGTCGGAGTTTCGGACAGTGAGGTTCCACAACTCTTGCTCCATCTTCTGAATTTCACCTCGCGGGAAGTACTCGGCCATCAACATTTCTTTCATCTCCGCCCACGGCATGGAGTTGGCTACGGGAAGAGTCATGGATTCTACATGTCCGTTCCACCAAGAGAGAGCTTGATCAACGAACGTGCATGCGACAAACTTCACCTTTATCTCCTCGGGGCATTCACATATCTCAAATATCGATTCCACTTTCTCTATCCATCTTTTTAGGGTTATCATTCCACCCGTGCCATTAAAGGTTCATGTCTTGGTGTTGGTGAAATCTTTGTAAGAGCATGTATTGCTAGGTCCTTGATTTATCCCGTTGTTCGAGCTTCCAGCTCCTTGTCCATTGCCTCCCCCGTTGTTCCCTTGGTGGATTTGTGACATGGCTGCGGTGAGCGCAGCAGATACAGCTGCTTGGAATGCAGCTGAGTTGACCTCGGGTGGGGTTGGCCCAGGGTTTCCACAGAATGATCGAGGACGAACCCGAGGGAGATCAGGGGGAGCACACGACGTTGGGCCTGACGAGTACATGGACACAAACTACGAGTTTGATGGGACCGATGACGACATGGAGGAAGAACAAGACTCAGACGAGGATTTTGCCACATCACCTGCCAGCGAGGCGCAGCAGGACCACCCGCCCCACCTGGGAATCCCGCGAGGGAGAATCGCTCTCCGGAAGCTGAGATTACTGCTCTGCGGCAACAACTATTTGCCATGGAAGCACGAGCGGTGCAATCTGAACAGGAAAAAGATGAAGTCATTGGAGAAATGACTGAGATGGCCCAGTTGTTGGCACAACACTTCGGTATATGACCTCGCTGCCGTCGTAGGACGCTCCTTAGAGTGTTAGGACCAGCCTTACCTTACTAGTACTATGACCTATGCTACGTACCATCGACCCTATGCTTAAGTGATTACACTACTTATAGAGTCGTTACGCTGTCGAACTTGCACCACTTATGTATGCTTTTTCGAGCAAATTTTCATGTATCAAAGTACAGATATTATTAGTGAAAAATATGTGTTCTGTTGTGATGTTGTTATCTATTATGTATTGTGTATCCATGATTGTATGTTAACATGTGAAACAACTTAAGTACATGCGCTACACCTAGGTTATAGGACCACAATCTCGCAGAAATCATAGAGATTTTCTTAACTAGTTATGTGTATTTGTGTGTTATGTGTGATTTCTTGTGTTTATGTGGTAAATATGTGCCAAAAATGAAAGATATTTCAAGATCTATAGTTCATGAGGGAAAAATATGTGATCTAGGATGTATTACACATAACTAGTTAAGAAAATCTACCATATAAGGGTTAAAATAAACAAGTTACAACATAAGACTCGTTATTGGGTTATTTTTGTCAAATAAGCAAAGTTTGGGATAAGATTGTCATTCACGGTTTTCTTAAGGACTAAAAGAGTCAAAACAGTAAAAATAAATGTTTTTATGAATATCATACTCTTTTAAGGGCTAGAAATGTAATTTGTAGCTTAATGGGCCAAATTTTGGGCTTTTCGGCCCATTGAGCCAAAAATTACGAAAAATACAACTTTCAAGGGATTGAAATGGTAAACTTCTTAAAACAGGGGGTAAAAGGGTAAATAAAAGTAATTCAGGGGTTAAAATGATGTATTTTCCAAACAAGGAAAAAAACGTAAACTTTTTGGATTTTGGGCCAAAATTGTAAAAGTTGCGAAAAGTTTGGGCTTAAACTGAAAAACTCTTTACTGGAGGGGCTGAAACGGCCAAAGAGTAAATTTTGAACTAAAAACATTACTTAAACAAGTCTATGGGTCAAAAATGTCAAGAAAATGGTTTAAGGGCCTAAAATGCCTTTTTTTTAATAAGGGATTAAAATTGTCATTTTTATTAAAGAAGGGCTGAAAAGGTCAAACCAATATTTTGAATCAATTATTTATTTTATTGCTAAGATATTTGAGTTAAAAATACCAAACTACAACTCATAAAAAAATAGAAAGATGAATATACGTGAAATTCCAAATACCGTTATAAACAACCGACCGGCCCCGTGCCGATACAAAATTAACAATCATTCAATCAAACTTTCCAACAATTATACTATACCTAAAACAAGTAAACATTCAAATCTTTGGGCTTGAAAGTCTCACAACATGCTTATTGGGCCTTCGTGACCCATTAACATAACTTTTGAGCCCGACGATAAAAATCAGTGTTGTAAAACTCGCCGAGTTAGCCGATTACTCCTCCGAGTACTCGCTACTCCCCCCCTTGCCGAGGCGAGTTACATAATCCCGAGTACTCTCCGATCGGCCCCTTACGAACTGAGTAGTGTTGTGAAATTCGGTCAACTCGGTGATTAATATGTATAATATACTTAATAATTTATTATTTAACACACACACACATGTGATTATTACTACATATATATCTTAAATTTTCAGTAATTATTCACGTAGTGAGACCATTATGTGTTTTTTCATTTTTCGTGTATTCACATGTATCTAGTTTTGTTATATATTTCAATCAACTTATGATTTTATATTATGATTTTGACATATATAATTTTCCTAAAAATATTTCTACACAAATTTCCAAATCCGAGTACTCCCCGAGTACTCCCGAGTACTCGCTACTCGGTAGTCGGCCGAACAGGTACCGAGTGACGAGTTCTACAACCTTGATAAAAATAAATGTTATTGGGCCTCCTGTGACCCAATTACATGTTTAAGGGACCCTCAATGGCTTTTAGGTGCTATTGGGCCTCAGTGGCCTATTAGTATTGCTAGTAAGGTCCAAATAAATGATACACGAGCTAGACCAACGCGTTCGTCGCATACTCGACAGCCTTAAATAACAAACGTGATTAGTAGGATCTCGTGGTCCTCTTCTTCTCGTCTGTTAGGCTCACCATCAATTCAAGTAAACAAAAATACAGGTCGATAATCAATAGTAATCAAATTCATTGGGATTTAGTGAGTAATAACGGGCGGCACCAACGAGTGTCGGTCGTAGTCTGTAGTTATAATCAAAGTCTCCTGGAGGGAGAGTCCACACCTCAGTTGTTATCTACAGTGAGAATCGACCAGTCTAGGGTGACAAAATCTTAAGATCAATTCCAGCGTTCGCCATAGTGCCAAGACAGACGAACTAGTCATTATCATGCATGGTTATAGCGACTCACATAAACAAATCCAATACTATCTAAGTAATCAAGGAAAAATCATAATCATTCGTTGTGACGATATAACAATTTGAAACAATTATATTTTCTTGATCGGAAAACATCAGGTTTTTCGAGGAAATCAAAACCATTCATTTGTAATTTTCAATAACTATAATGCAAAACTTTTCATTTATACACGCTTTGAAATCATTCATGCACAAACCGATGGATCTTCACACTTTGGTATAAACAATTGTCTTTTTCAGAAAATATCGGATTTTCTGGTTTTATAAACTACACAAAACATTTTCATAACAACCATGCTTATGAAGTCAACAATATTCCATATGTTCACGTTTTTCAAAATAACTTGTATTCTCAGGTGACAGGTAATCTAAGGAGGAATACCAAGTATGTTAGGGAATTATGCTTTTGGAAAACTATCAAACAATTTATGTTATAGATATGTAATGTTTAAACAATGTACTTGATGTAAACAATGTCAGTTGTAATGTATTGATGCATGGTGATGTTTATGTTATGATTCATGTATATTCATTATGATGATATTCAATTTAAGTCACGCGAGCCCTCAGACGTTTCTGCCATCTGGTTCGAGGGTGTAACATTCCACATCCTTAAGATAGTTGTGGAACTCGATACTAAGATACTCACCACCTCTGTCAGATCTAAGCATCTTTATCTTCATGCCTGATTGATTCTCGATTTCATCCTTAAACTCTTTGAACTTTTCAAAAGTTTCCGATTTTTGTTTGGTTAAGTAGATATAGCCATATCTATTATAATTATCTGTAAATTTCACGTAATATCCATTAGCATCTCTTTTGGTGGATCTGAATGGGCCAAACACATCCATATAGATTAGGTCTAACAATCCTTCACCTTTTTCACATGTTCTAGTGAAAGGTGATCTTGTCATCTTCCCAAGAGACAAGATTCACATTCATCATATGTCCTAAGATCAAATGATTCCAACACTCCATCCTTTTGGAGTTGGGCGATGCATTTCGTGTTTATGTGCCCAAGATGACAGTACCACTAACATGCATTGTCCATACCATTTGACGAATCAATATGAAACACACTAATGCATATATTATCAATACAAGTTGCAGCTTCATACACAACATTACAAGGTAAAGTTTTAAAAATAAAAACACCATTATGAAAAGAATAAATAGATCCAATATCATTATCAAATGAATATCTAAAACCTTTTCTGAACAATAAATGAAATAAGATAATGTTTTGCGGCATATCCGACGAATAACATCAATTACTCAAGTTAACCATAATACCACTACCGAGCACAAGTGAATAAGTCCCAATCTTGGTAACAAGTGAAAAATCTCCTATTCCCCATGATTAGTTTCATCCTTCCATGCTCCACCTCCTCACTTTCTCTTAGTCCTTGCAAATCAGAACAAATGTGGAAACCACATCCTATGTCAAGGACCCAATAATGAGAAATTTGTTTGTTATTAACTTGAATAGTGTAAATACCTCAAGAGGACGCCTTGACTTTACCATCCTTCAAGTCTTGCAAGTATTTTAGGCAACTTTTTCTCTAATGACCATTCTCACCATAGTGGAAGCAAGTGGCCTCCTTTGGATCACTGATCACAGGGACATCAAAGTTGGGCTTCGACTTGGACCCACTGCTTTACCCTCCAACATGGGCCTTCCTTTTTATGTTGGATTGAGAAGGAGCCTTCATTTTTCCCTTTTCCAGATCTAATGCTCAGGACAAAAACACTTGTTTCAGAAAGGGCATATTTCTTCATCCCTGACTCAAGCAGTTTGCAACAAGTTATGGAGCTGGATCAATGTCGTCTCCGTGTTGCTCAAATGATAAGTCAAGACGAACTACTCATAACTAGGAGTCAAGGAGTTAAGGACCATGTCAATGGAAAAATCCTCATTAAACAACACATTGAGCCTTTGTAGTTGCTCTACGTACCTTTGCATCTTTTGTACGTGAGTACATACATATTCTCCCTCCTTTAGCATGCATGCCATAAGATACTTGACCACTTCATAATGCTCTTGTATTGCCTTTTGTGGAACTTTTCCGCAAGGTTGAGACTCATCTCATATGGCCAATAATCCTCATGGAACTTGGCCAGCTCAGATACCATAGTGGCCACCATGATGCATGCAACCTTTGTGGCATCACCATAATGTTTGTTGTAGGAAGGAATTTCCACAGGAGTAGCGGTGGAATGCTCGATTTTGACAAGAGACTTCTCAAGTACATATTCTTTGCCTTCGTATCGAAGAGTCATCTTCAAGTTTCTCATCCAACCCATGTAGTAAGGACCAAAGAGCTTCTCTTTCGACATAATCGAGAGTAAGGAGAAGTTTGAGTTGGAGGGGCCGGTTTGAGTAGCAACGAGTTCACCGTTTCCATAAATCTATAAAAAGGGACATAATTTTAGTTAGTGATATAAATCCTTAATATTTTAACCTAAAATAAATATTCAAGGCTAGGATCCAAAATAGAATTCACAACAAAGAAGAGGGATACCGTAATCTAATTGTAAATTTATTAAGGTAGGTAATACAATTTTACCAATTTCAATCTAATATGAAATTCCTAGATCATTTGAGATTCATTGAATCTTATCAATAACATTTTTAATCTCAGATTATGATCTTCAAATTTGTGACCGGGAGGCCGAGGACCACAAATAAGATGTGAACAACCATGCAAACCCGCTTGACAACCTCAATGTCATTTATCTTCTCAAATTAATGTGTCGATAAACCACACATGATCCATTAATAATGATAATTTTCGATTTGTCTATCACTAAACTTTATAGTCCCAAATTAGTGTGTTGGTTAGCCACACAGGCTTCACTAACAACATATAAAGAGTGATGTGCATTTTTAGGGATTAACATACACTTCATATTTTGTCCTAAAGTAACTAGAGTTAGGATTTATTCAAAAATGTTCTTATATTTTAATAGTATCATACTTTTAAGAGGTTATGTCCTATCAACCTGTTCGGCTAACGACCCTCCACCACGTAAGGGAGTGGTGGTGAGAGTGGACACCCATTTAATGGTCATTTTATAGGTCGTTTCCTTATAACCCCTCCCCCCTATAACATTACTTCGTGAATGATGCCTACCATTGATTGACTGACTTGTCTTATACATAATATATTAAACATTTAATCATATATAGTATAAGGTGTATTTTAAAACTTTTCAAAATACTAGGGTTTAAAATTAATTTTTCAATTAAACAATTAATAATAATTAATTTTAAACTAAATAATGATTTAATCTTTTATCTTAATTAAATAAATTTAAATCATATTATTTACCAATTAAACAATAAATTAAATATTTCAAATTTAATCTTAATATCTTAATCTTCTAATTTTCAAAAAAGGGTAGGGTTTATCAAGTTTTAATTATTCTTCATTTAAATCATATTAAAATAATAATTAAGGAAACGAGAAACTCTAGGGATTTACATCAAATTTTTGAAAAATAAGGGGATGATGGCTAGGGTTTCAGAAGACCCTAGCTAAGTTGAGATTTAAGCTTTTAGGGTTTTATTTCCATAAACCCTAATTTTGATCAATTCATTTTAGTGCACAATCAAATCGAAACTTAAGGCTCTAATACCACTAATGGGTTTTCTAGGCTATAAAAATTACATGTGGCGGAAAAACACTTAACCCCTAAGTTTACATGCAACCTAGTTTTGATCTATATTTTCTCTATTGATAGCAACTAACTATGAATATCAAGAAACCCTAAGAAATCTTAATATAATCGAAACTATAAGAAGGTTTAGAGTTACATACCTTTTGATTAATGTAACAATTAATATAACAATTAATCAAAAGCTCTAATGGCTTGTATCTAAAACCCTAACAACTAGAAGACTTTAGGAGATGAGAGTGAATAGCAAAATTTTGGCTCTTGTATGAAGCAGAGGATGGATTGATGTTGGCATGTTTAGCGAGTATCCTCATATAGTCATCTCGACCCATATGAAAGAGTATGCACCTTTCTATTAAATGATGTACCTGTAACATTAAAAATAGTTTCCGCATATAAATCTTACTTCTTCTTGAAAGGTATTATTTTTGGCATTTGACCTATTAATCATAATCGAATGTATGTATGACTCACCATTTTAATGAAACCTTGAGGTTGACAATATAAGCATGGGAGATTATGATTTTGAGTTCTTCTCTTTTAAGTGATATATTTCACACGCATTTATATGTGTGTCAAGTAAATATCTTGTTTGTCTCACCAAAAGTTCAATTAGTTAGACATTTGTTGTGGAGATATTTATTTATTTTAAAATAAAGTGGTACGAAATCTAGTTATCCACAGGGATATCTAAGTGAAGGGCCAAAAGAGCATGAAAAATCTAGATAACTGATAAGTCTATTTTATTTGTACTTTTCTTAGGGTACATTACACCATTTGTCATTTGTGCAGGTGCCAAAACTCATGTTTAGTCTCTATTTTTTAAATTAATTCGGACGGTCCCTCGTTTGTTTTAAACTTACACACTTCAGTCCTATTGACATGAAATGACTATTTTGCCCTTAATAATTTCTTTATCAGTTTAAATATATAATAATAATAATAATAATAATAATAATAATAATAATAAAACAAATATCCTCACCCCTCCCTCTCCCCTTCCATGTCCCCAGCTTCTGCAACAAGATTCGAAGCACCACCACATGTCACCTCCAGCTCCTTCGGCACCACCACCTATCAGCATCAACACTTATGCCACCACATCCTATCACCGCAAACACCTTCCCCTTCCTTTCCCCGGTTTTCTTCTATTTTCGTCTCCATCTTCTCACCTATTCCTGACAACCATCCAAAGCCCCAAATCAGTGAACCAAAATCGGACACCAAACCACCATCCCGTATCTTCGTTCTCCCCATCTACCTTAAGAACACCAGAGAACATCACCAATTTCAATCTATCTATCTCTTGGTGAAACCCAATACCATCCTAATAATCAAATTGATCCATCCATTGCTCCCATAGAAAGTTATTTCTAGGGGTGCAAACAAGCCGAGCCGAGCTCGAGCCGGCTCGAGCTCGTTTAAGTTCTAAGAGGCTCGAGCTCAAGCTCGGCTCGATTCGAGCTTTTTGTAATGAGCACGACTCGAGATCGTAAATAATTATACAAGCTTGACTCGGGCTCGGGCTCGGCTCGTTTTTTGTCTGAGTTGCCTAAATAAGCTTAAGCTCGACTCGAGCTCGTTAAGAAGCTCGTTTACTAATACACTAAATTCCTAATCCATAAATATTTTAATATATAAAAAAAATAAGAAATTATATTATATAAAGGCTCGTTTAGGCTCGCGAGCCTAATCGAGCTTAGTGACATAGGCTCGAGCTCGAGTTCGTTTAATAAACGAGCTTAATATTAAGCTCGAGCCCGGCTCGGGCTCGTTTAAAATCGGTTTCGAGTCGAGCTTTTAGCGATCCGATCTCGAGTAGCTCACGAGTAGCTTGGCTCGTTTGCACCCCTAGTTATTTCTATGAACCATATCCATCACCATCGAAACAAAATTTCAATATTTGAAACCTTAAAATACCAACTAGATTCAATCAACATTAATAACACCCAGAAGTAATCGAAAGCACGAGTTCACGACATCTCACTGCAATCGAAGTCACAAAATATTTTCATCTTCAAATTCGAAACAAGTAACTGATCGAAATCAATTCCAAGACGAATCCATCGAAATAAAATCAAACCTAACATGACCTGAGACTCAAAATCAAAATCGAAATCAAGCATCTCTCTCTTTCTCTCTCTCTCTCTGTGTATATATATATATATATATATATATATATATATATATATATATGTGTGTGTGTGTGTGTGTGTGTATAGTGCTACATCTCCATCTCACTTGGATTCTATCTCGATATCACATATGTTCACATGTGGGTGTGTGTGTTTTGGGCTACTCTATTATCTCCGATTAGTAACAATAACATGAGAGAGAGAGTGGGGTTTTTTTTTTTAATTTCTTTTTTGTAAGTTATAAATAATAATAAATAATATTAGATTAATTAAAAAAATAAATATCCAAGGGCGTTATGATCATTTTAAATGTGGCACGGACTACATTCGCAACAAAAAAACATATCAGGGACGACGACGTGTGCATGTTTTAAGGAAACAAGAGACGGTCCGAGTTAATTTTTGAAAATAAGGATTGAATATGCATTTTGGGACCTTCACGATCAGTGTAATTTACCCTTTTTCTTATTCTGGAAAAAATAAGATGATAGGTCTAGATCCCATGAGCCCGGAAGAATGTTTATGAAGGGGAATGTAGTTATGAGTAGGCCCATAGACCCAAAAACCCAATAGAATTTCATCGAATTGTTTAGACTGTAGAAGAGAGAAAAACTTACAATTCACAATTACTTTTTATTAATTTAAAGCACTGTAGTTTTTTAATTTATCAACATAATAAGAGAAAAAGGTGTATCTATCATAAATGATTTAGAGAAATATTTATTTGAAACTTTTTATGAAAAAACTTTTTACAAATATAGCACTCTCAAATGCTTCTTTAAAACCTTGCTAAACAACTTGATAATCAAATGTTACAAAAGATACATTATATATAATCCACCCAAGTCAACATCACAACTTATATCATAACAAATCCAATTGTTGAATTGCCATTCAAATCAAATATCATAATCAGTAACGAATATGAATTGCTTGAGCTTCGATTAGCGACACTGAATTAGGGTTTTGTCTACTTTACAAAACAGAATGAAAACAATTGCTTCCAGACCACTTTGCATTTGATGGAGTAATGAAACCTTTAGCTTTCAAACGAGAAAGAGCCTACCAACATAAAAAAATACAAGTGAGAAGACAACTAAAATCATAAAATAATATTACGATTGAGAAGACAACAGAAGGATACTTGAAGCATGTATATCAAAGGATAACAAATAAACTACTACTACAACTAATGAAAGATCATAAGAAATTTGCAAGTATTTAAGTTGTGAAAGCAAAAGAAAATTTACCTCAGAACATAAAACCCCAATTTTAATCTCCTTAACATGGCGAAATTTTAGCATGAATCCTTTAAGCATCTCTTCTTCTGCTTCTTCAGGCGTTGTCTCCCAATGTCTGAGTTTTTTATAATTGTAATCTAAGTTAGCTTCGACTAAGGAGGACACATTTCCCAACAAAACCTTCCACAACCACAGATTACCTCGGATTGTTAGTGATACAATATCAGGAGCATTGATTTCAATAATATCCAAAGCATAATCAGATCCATCTTCAGGATCAAAGTATCCAGAGAACACCAACTTCTTAACGCTCTTTGAAGTGACATCAAGCCGACTATAACCATAGCAACCATTCAATACCAAAGTTTCCAATACAGGACTACCCGATAATATGTTTTCGATCAAATCTTCATCTAATTTCTCGTTACTAATACACAAAATCCGAAGATTCTTCCAACTAATCGCCCCAGATGGATTCAACACGCAGCCTGATAATCTCAGATGAGTCACATTCGAACTGATGTATATATTTTGATCTAACTGAAGCTTAGCTTCCAAACCAATAACACATAAATCCAACGTAAGCTCTTCAACGTTGCAGCTCATAGCATAACGAATCCAATTTTTGACTTGCGACTCAATTTCAATGTCATAGTATATACGCACAGCGAATTTCTTGAGCTTTAGTTGGCGACGTTGAGTTAGGGTTTTGTCAACGAATGAAACGAAATTGGATCTTGAGGTGGGGATTTGGCGATATTGGGTTAGGCGATCATCTGAAAGCTTGAAAATGAGAGTAGGTGTCGACATCCACAGATGTTTCCATCGCTTGGAGAGTGTACCTGTTCTAATTGCGTCTTTGGTGGAGGGTAAAAGAGATAGGATTTCAAGAAGTAAGCAATCTTGCAACGCACTGATTCGATCTTCTCCCTCCTCTTCAACGATTTCTTCAAGCTTTATCCGTTCTCCGGAAATTTGAGGCTGTTTTTGTCCTTCTTCCACCATTTCCATGGCGGCAAATAGAGCTCCCGTTGCTTTTCCCTGTGATAAACAAAACCAAATCAGAAAATGTAAATACCAGGGGAAATGATGTTTTGCTTTGAACTTCGAGAATTTACATTTCAGTCCTTATGAGAAATGAGCCTACTATTTCAATATGTGAAAATTCATCAAATAACCATGATATTGAAGAATTTAACCATGAAAATCCGACTTTTGGAGAATATCATGAGATCCGTAGAAGGGGCTGCGGATCCCTTTAACCCTCTGCGGAAAGGGGAATAGTAACGAAGAAATTAGGTGACATGACTAAAAGACAAAAAATCATGTGGATATCATGGTTCTGTAAAGGTGGCTCTGCGGAAGTCCTTGCTCCTCTCCGGAAGTGTAAATTCTCTGAGGAAATGGTAGTTGCTCCTTTCCGACGGATCCACAGTGCTACACTCCGCGAAAATGTTGATTTCTCTGCGGAAATGGTAGTTGTGGTCGTGTTTAAGCATTAACTGACGTTTTTATATGTTTTTTCAAGTAATTATCGTTTTTATGACTTTAGTGACCAGAAACATTTTTTTTTCATTTTTATGAATGCCTTAATCACTAGAAGTCGTGTAACAGCCCAAAATCCCAATATATATATATTTTTTTCATTTTCAAAAAGGAAATTACATTCATGAATTGCTTCCAAAATCCATTAAACAATAAACATGTTTAACTATCAGAGTAACAATCTTAGTGAGTGCGGAAAACAGTGGGGAGTGAATGTTGCGTCATCAAGTCGGGCCTTTCCCTTTAGTACTCTAAGTACCTGAAACCACAATACAAATTGTAAGCAAAAGCTTAGCGAGTTTCCCACAATACCACATAACATACATACAATTGCCATGGGCTACCCCCATGGTCTAATATCCAAGTGTCATGGGCTACCCTCAAGGTCTTTCATGCCATGGGCTACCCTTATGGTCTTCTATACAAGTGTCCTGGGTTGCCCCCAAGGTCTTTCATACAAGTGCCACGGGCTACCCCCGAGGTCTTTCAGACAAGCAAACACATATACACATATCATTTCGCTTGTCAAGTAATGTGTTGGCATTGGTGCCTTCGACCCATTGATATAATAAGAAGACTCACCTTGGTCTGCTGGTAAATACTGACTGCTCGACTACCGATCCGACAATCTCACACTAAATATACACAAATTACCCTAATTAGAATTAGGTCACAAACTCAAGACATGGGCCAAAACCCTAAGTCCTATTCCTTAAATATGCCCCATTTCGCCCATTCCATAATGGGCCTATACATATTCGGCCCATCCACAATAACGGGCTCCATGGCCCAAAAATCCCAAACCATGACATGCAAGGCCCACAATAGAAAACAGGGCCCATGTATCCTTAACAGGCCAAGGCCCATAACTAGTTAAGGCCCAAAAGTCCCAAAAGCCCAATACTTGTCCAACATCCCACTAGGCGTACGCGCGACGTAATGATTAGTACACTTAGCATACTCGGTCTTCAGGCAGTACGCGCAACGTACATCTTAGTACGCCCAACGTACCAAGTTGTTAATCACATTTAGCCATTAAGTTCTTAATCCATGCAGCCACTTCGTTAACTTCCATATTTTGGTCATTTAAGGGGCTTCGGGTATAAAGTTGGCCTTTGCATGCCTTATGGGAGCCCAACATCTCAATTTGTCCATTAAGACTTACTTTAAAGACCTATACTCATGCATGGTGCCATAACAACCTTCAAGATATCATTTTTATGCCTCTAACACACCAAAGGGACTAAGATCTAGCATTACAAGTTTTTGGAGTTGCTCAAACTCACAAAAGAGAATCCATGGACAAAAAATGAGCTTATGAACAACCCTAACTCTAAGTATTAAAAGGATTAACAAGGTAGGAGCTTTTTACCTCCAAACGCCTCCTAATATGATGTATACATAGGATCTTGAAGCTCAACCACGTTCAAGCCTTGCACACCAAGTTCTTCTTCTTACAAACACACCAAAAAGGGCCACATGGTCACTTTCAAGCTCAAAGATCACACTCCAAAGCAAATTAGGGTTTTAGGAATGTTTAGAGGTGTGGAGGCTGATAATGGAGAAGGTCCAAAGGTCGTAAATGAGCTTAAATAGGGCTCATGGCCGAAAAATTAGGGTTTTACTTTTGGTCACGTACGCCCCGCGTACCTCTTCGTACGCTCCGCGTACATGGTTGAAGTTCGTGATCCCTCCACCGATGTATGCTAAGTGTACATATATGTATGCCCAACGTACGAAGGACCTCTTTTGCAAAATACATAATGATCCAAGGACTAAAGATAACATACTTGAATCTGAGTGTTACAATTCGTTTTTTCGTTGTCTTTGTGGAGAGTGTTTTGTAAAAATGAGTTTTATTATTCTGTGTACGGGAGGGTTCTGGTAGTCAGTTAATGGAAATGAGGTTTATGTTAGAAATAATGTGAAAAACTATGGTTTAAATCTTCCTCTTAACCTTGACCATCAAATGTTATTACAAATGGTTAGAAATAAGGGTGGTGTGTTCAAGTCACCTACTATTTAGTTTTAGAATGAACTTCCTCAACACAATCCCCACCGGCCACCCCTTTAAAACTTAATTTTGCAGGTCATCCACGCATACTATGCTACAAAAGATAACACATATATGGAAAAATTAAAAAAAATAAGACTGAAATGCCCTTCTTCCTAATGATAACACATATTTGCTTATAAATTCTATAACTATTTCACATTTAAATGGAGTATTTAACTCAAAATCGAAAAAAATAATAATAATAATACCGAATTTTGCGTATAAACTCAAAAAAAAAAAAAATCGAAGATTTCCGTTGAGATGAATGTGGATCCGTAGAAGGCTCCTCTGGGGATCTATTCTTCAGCCATACACCTCTGGGGAACTGTTTTTCGGGGGAAAACAGACTTACATGGCAAAAAATCGGGATTTACTTATCAATTAAACTATCATACACACTAACAAACATATAATTATTTCAATAACACATTTTTAAATCAGATATCACACTTCTATTGGCCATTGTGGTTTCTTACAATTTCAAAATGAGGAAAAAAACTTACATGTGTTCCATAGCCATCCAATAAGACATCCGAGTGTAGTTGTTCCACAATCCGCGATGGACGCACCATCAGAACGATTGATTCAACATGTTTAGATTCACCTCCTTCCTCGTTCCGCAGCTCATTTCCGCAGTTAGGGTATTAGGTATGGGTTTTTTTTTGCCATTTTAAGATTTTACCCATAATTAGAACGATACTCGGTGAATAATAGGGATCCGTAGAGGGTTAAATGGATCCACAGAGGGTTAAATGGATCCGCAGAGCCCTCTCTGCAGATCTCGTGATCATTCTCCAAAACTCAGAATTTCATGGTTAAATTCTTCAATCCCCCCCCCCCCCCTCATATTTGTTTATTTGACAAATTTTCTCTTTCGATATTCAAATCGATATTCAAATCTATTTGCATTTGTGAGAAACTTGTGAAATAAAATATTTTTCACATAACAAGATAAACTCACAAATAATTTAAAATAT
Source organism: Lactuca serriola (assembly GCF_051521515.1). Lineage (NCBI taxonomy): Eukaryota > Viridiplantae > Streptophyta > Magnoliopsida > Asterales > Asteraceae > Lactuca > Lactuca serriola. The sequence goes on along the minus strand of NC_136414.1, from coordinate 34,997,164 downwards.
GTAAATTTCCGACAAATGTTAGAAAATCTTACAATGATTATACAATCGAAACCAAAGAAATAAATTCAAACCGTAAATATATAACTATTTTCAATGTCTAAAAATGAATGATGAACTTCTTAAGCGTCAAGTATGTGTCAAGTATTTTAGACTAGGAAGTCTAACGAGATAAATAAGACCATATAAAAACTAAAGATTGTTTATAAACAATCAAATCTAAGGTGTTGTTTGTTTTTTTGAAGCAAAAATTCATGAAGTCTGCGAACCACCTCTATAACCCTCTGCAGTATAAGATGTGGACCAAACGGCTGCTGACTATAATAAGAAGCGTGTTTGTTTTTTTTAACATCTGCATGCTGCTGCAGATATTAAAAATTAAAATAAATTAATTTTATAAACCAAAAATAGTTTTTTAATACCGAAAATTTAATAATGTATGGCATTTCAGCAAAAATTTATGATATTTCAGCAAAAAATAATTATATTTCAACAAAAAAATAAGATATTTTAGAAAAAAATAATGATATTTCATCAAAAAAATATCATTATTTCATATAAAAAAACAAAAAAAATTCAACAAGAATAAACAAAAAATACGAAAAAAAATATAAAATAAGATTTCAACAACATATAATCAAGACTTCAGTTTTGGCTCTTTCAAAAAATCAAGACTTCAGCAAGAAAAAAAAAAGAATAAGATGTTAGAAGAGGCAATACAAATGTTGCCTCAAACAGAATACGTACATAGGTTTTTAATTCTGAAAACTTCTAAAAAACAAACAATTATGAGATTAAAAGTGTTGCGAGTGTGTTGCGCCGCGGAACAATAAGAGGTCTGAAGAGGTTTTTACAAAAAAACAAACAACACTTAACTCTACAAATGACTAGTAGTGTTGTATTGTCGAAATATGAAATCTCCATGCTTTCATTAAGGACGTGTATATACAAAATAATGGAGTATGTCCTCTATATGAAAAGTTGTCTATGATAAAAATTGCATTATATCTATCCTAATAAATAAACATTATTTTTAGTTTTTTACCAAATATCATTGGATAGGAGGACATATGTCATATTAGTATCCTAAAATATCATTAAATCTCATTAAATTAGCATAAAATGATACACATATCACAATTTCATTGGGTATGAGGATATATAAGAACAAAAAATAGAAAGATATTTAATTTCTCTTTCCATTTTTATTTAATTGCTACATCATTATATTCATTAGGGCGCTGATATTGCCACAGCTATCTTTGATGCATCCACTGAAAAAATCTGTAATTGACAATTATGCCCCCGTCTACTTTAAATAAAGTAACCCCATTTTTGTTTCATAAAACGCAAACCTGGATAATAATTGCTACTATAAATAATTATTGACTAAAGTAAATTATATGTTTGAAAACATATTTGTATTCCCATCATGAGCGTAAATCCCAACATGCAACCATTGTTCTTCTGATTTCTGATGCTGGTGTCCACCGCTTCAAGGTGCGTTCACAGCTTAAGAAAAGAAAATCACTCACCATTGCTCCGTTGATTAAAGCTTCTAATGAAGGTACTTGATTCGCTGAAATGAATCTGCTGCAAGCCATGGCCACCGTTAATTTTTGGCTACCATTTGTACCCATGGTGTTTGCTGAAGAAGAATTGGCCGAAGCAGTGCCAACTGAGGAAGAAGCATAGTCTTTTGGAGTTTCCAGGCGTCATTATATAAAGAATCGATTACAAATGAACCTTTGCACCTTCTGTTTTCAAAGAAGCATCCCATCTCGAAGGCCACTTTATATCACTCAAAGCAAAGGAGACCTCATAAGTAAACTACCTTTTGTCACAACAGTGGTGACATAAGCATGATCACATTTGATGGATTTTGAGTATATTCTAGAAGTTTTAATATCTTATAACAAACTAACATCATGATTCATGCTGGTTTGAACTTCAAAACCCACCACCATGTAGCCTTCGTTGTTGGTTTTGTTACTATGTGTGATTATTCGGCACCATCACCATTCCCAATGATGCCGACACGTTGTTTTGTTCACTGTTCATGAGCTAAAACTCTAAAATTCAAATGATTGAAGACATATTAAACCTCTTTAACTTTGATTCCGATGGGATACCCAATTCATCATAGACTATATCCATGTTTTTTAGTGTACTGAATTGTAGGAAGATTATCAATTGTCAAGTTAACCTGATATATTTTAGTTGATTCTTTTTCTTAAAGTCTTGAATACGTCAGTTGATACGGATATGATTTGTATTAAAATATCACGCTTTCATTCTTCAACATTTTAAACTTATTGTCACGTGTAAAGTAAGTTTTCGATGAGTTTCGATCTCCCATTAGAGGCTCACCTATGTTTTTTACTCTATCTTTAGTGCTTTCAAGAGGCAGGTAAATATATTACCCATGAGGAATTTATGTATCTATTGAGGTCAGTGAATTGACTTTTATAGATAAGATTACCCACATCGTATTTTATGGTGGAAAGTAACAGCCGAAGATCATGCGTTTTTTAAAACATAAATTGGTATTTCTCTCTCTTTAGTAAAGAGGGGCATAATTGTCAATCAATATTTTTTTCAGTGGAAGGATTAAAAACTGTCAGTGCCAATATCACCTCCCTATTCATTAAGACAATATCAACGACAACTATAAATTTATTCATTCTTTCTTTATTTTGCTAAATGTAAGTTGCTATTTATAAGAGTTTACATTCTACTTACAATGATTGATATAATTATGCTAAAATTAAAGTACGATTAGATTAATACTTTCTAAACTAATCGTTATTCCTTTTTAATTTTTTTTATCTTTTTATTTTTATTTTTATGTTATGACATATAACTAATATCTATATTTAATCTATAAGTAATACAATTAAAAAAGCGAAAAGAATAAAAACGTGAATTAGCATAAAGTCCATAGTCATGCAAATTAAACATTTGCATATATATATATATATATATATATATATATATATATATATATATATATATATATATATATATATATATATATATATATATATATATATATAGAGAGAGAGAGAGAGAGAGAGAGAGAGAGAGAGGAATGATCATTTGAGAACTCATATATTCCCGAGAACCCGAAAACTAAAAGTGGACCATTAGATCAAAACTTTTAAGGGCTAAGATTTTTAATGGCAATATGGTAATTAAGAAAAATCTGAATGGTGTATATGAGTTTTTAACAAATATCACAAGGGTAGATCATGTGTTAGATTATCACGTCCCTAAACACTCAGATCTAATACTCTCTTTCTCTCTTTCTCAATGTATCGTGTTCTTCACCAACATCCTCACTCTTCGTCTACCGCCTTCCTCCTCCCTCCAACAACCACCCTACCTCTATCAACAACCACCGCCTTCATTGAAGATCCCCCGATGATTGATAGATTGAACAACACGGTGGTTGTGTCATTCGTCCCACTCGAAGTTCCGTGCCCTAATAAATCAGCCAGAGGTCCGATCGCTCCGGGCCTCCCGATTCTCCTTCACCTCTGGTCTTCCAGTCTTGAAGACGTAATTCAGAAGTTTAATCACGTCAGCGTCGGCGATAACGTCTTTGTTATTGTCGTTGATTGAGGTATGATCGCTCCGGTCTCTGAGTCGAGAACGACTCAATGTTCAGAAGCAACAACACCATCCGTTCAATCCAGAGTCTGTCCGACCTCGATGATGAGCGACTTTATCTCGTTGATCACAGGTGAGTTTGATTATGGTCCAATTGGTGTTTGATTTGGCAATGGAGTCATTTTTTTAGTTCAATTTTGTCCTGAGATAAGCGTTGGTTTTTAAATAGGTATATGTGGATTGGTTTGAGCTTTAGTGATCGACCACAGGCGGAGATGGCGCCGCTGTTCCCCGGATGTGATTACGAGCATATAATCGTGATGGATAAGCCCGACGGTGAAGGCACCACTAATCAACAGATGATCGACTGCTATGTTGAAACTGAATCTAAATTTCTAAGAAGGTACATCATAATACCCTAATTTACTCTAAGTTTCAAGTATTATTTTGAATGATCTCGTACTTGTTCTTAATAAAATTATAAGAACAAGTAGTGCCACCTTCTGCTCAAGCTCCACTGCTTTTGTAGTCCTCACATCAGCTGTTCTCTAATACACACAGAGCACAATTCAAAACTATTACACATTAATCATCTTTTTTATAAATCAATTTTTATATATTCCACATTTAAAAGGGTTTAACTAATATAAGGTATGACACAAAAGAAAAATACATCTTGAGAATACCAGGATCTTGGCTAAGGCTGTGGATGCATCAAGAGCTCGGTGTTCCAGTTCTACTTCCCTTTCCATTGTAGCCTATTAAATATTAATTAATTATACAAATCATCATCACTTTATTTAAAAAAATAAAGAAAAATAAAAAGAGTATGAAAGAAAAAAGTAAAAGACATGTGAATAAGACCATCTTGGTAACATTGTGTGCAGCATGCGCTGCTTCTGCACTTCGTTCTGCAGATGCAAGCTCTTCCTTTAAAGCCCGCACATTTCCAATAATGCCCCCAATGTAAAAAAAACAGGACATTTACTTCCATCATTTTATATTTTCTAAGATGAATTTGTTGGATTAGTGTCTAAGTCCACAACTATTTTGGTATGTACTTGACCCGATGGTGCATGGTCCTTTTGGGTTGCCTTCACCAAAGCAACTTGATAGGATGAATTATGGAGAGAAAGGATTAAATATGATTTATTAATATATTATGAGAATAATATATTAAAGGAGAAATCATATTGTTTAATTAATATTAGTCAAGAATTAATTAGTAATTAGTTTTGTGACTAAAAGAGATTAATTAAACTTAAGGGACTGGAATTGTAATTATAAGATAATTGCAATTTGGGCCATGGATTGCCTTATATTAAGGAGTGGACGAATTCTACGGGGAAGCCCATAAGGAAATCGTCCAAGGCCTTAAAGAAAGGGGTCCATGGGTTGCTTAGGGCTTAAGCATCCAAATTAGGGTTTCTTTGTTTGATAACCCTAATAGCCTCACTATATATAGACCCCTTAAGGACCAAAAACGGGGACAAGACTCCTCTAGGGTTTGTAGATGTTTTTGGGCAGCCTCCATCATCTCTCCTCTTCATCCTCTTGCTTATGGTGTTTGTGAACCATTAGAGGAGTGACAATTGTGACTCTAAGCTTTCTAAAGTCAATACAAGAAGGATTTGGGATTGTTATTGCTATATAACAATCAAGGTAATAACTTAAACCCATTCTTATGTTAATATGATTACTTGTATGCTAGAATTAGGGTTTATACTCTTGGATAACTTGCATGTACAATAGAGAAACCTAGATCCAAGCATTAGGGTTTGTATGAGCACATAGGATGTCTTATGACTAAAACATATCAGTGGTATCAGAGCCTTGATTGGTTTCTATTGTATTGATGCCTTGTATGTTAAAAAAATTTGATTTTTGTGGTTCTGCATGATGGACTCGGCGAGTCCCACTGTGGACTCGACGAGTTGCCCCCTACTCGGCGAGTCCATGGGGGTACTCGACGAGTTCGAGCGTCAGATGGAGCTATTTTCGGGATTTCTTGTTGTTTATCTTTTAGATACCTGCCTTTATCATATTAGATCAATATAAATCCGATTTTATGATATATATGACTATATTCTTGATCTAATTGAAGATATTTATCAATTAATAAAATATTTATTTCCTTATGTGATAATTGATTAACTATTTTGATTAAATTGGTAAATTGTTTCGCAAGAAATCATTAAATAAATCAAATATGGATAATTATATGATTAAATGTTAATTTAGATTATTTGTTATTTGATCTTTATGTTATGAAATGTTTCATATTTTCCCCTTTAGGTTTTATAGTTTAAATTTGACCCCAAAAGTTTTGTTGTTTTGAAATTTAAATAGTTAAAACCCTAATGTTTTGAAAAAGGTTTCAAAACTTGCCCTCAAGTTTTGGAATTTAAATTTTGATTAATTGTTTAATTTTGATGTATATTTAAATTCTAAACCCTAATGTTTCGAAGTGTTTCAAAACTTGCCCTCAAGTTTTGGAATTTAAAAGTTGATTAAAAGTTTAATTAGGAATGTTAATTCTAAAACCCTAGTATTGTTTTGAAAAAGTTCAAATCACACCCTTATGGTTTTATTAATTAATTAAGGTGTATAATTAAAAGAGGTTTAATAAATCCATAAAAGTTTTGGTTTACAATTTAATTAAATTAAAAGTATGATTATTAAATTTGACCACCTAGTATTTTAAAAGTTGTAAAATACACCCTATACTATGTATAACATTAAAAGTCTAACATTATATATATATATATATATATATATATATATATATATATATATATATATATATATATATATGAGTAAAAGTCAGTCTTACCGTTAGTAGGCCTCATTCACGAAGCTGGTCTATAAGGGGTGTTTAAGGAAATTGCCTATAAAATGGCGATTGAATGGGTATCCACTCTTACCCACCGCACTCTTGACTAGTGGAAGGTCGTTAGCCGAACGGGTATGATAGGACGAAACCTTCCATTATAAGTATAATGAATTACTAAAGTAACTAATTTTTTTTTACAAATTCCCAATCTTAGTTACTTAGGCAAAAGTGAATTGATGCAATTCCATGAAATTACACTTTGTGCCCTTGCGAAGACGTTAGTGGAGCGTGTGTGGTTTATTGGCACACTAAATGGTTCTAAGCAAAGGTAGAAAAGGGTGACTCAATGTTTGTCATAGTTCGGTAGAGCGTGTGTGGTTTATCGGCACATCGAATAGGTGACTGTAACATGTGAGGGCACCATGTAGTTTGCATGGTTATTCACACCCGCTTTGTGATCCTCGGCATCCCAGTCACAAACAAGAGGGGCATATCGAGATTTAAACATGCCATTGAAATGTTCAATGAATCTCATAGGATCTAGGAGTTTTCATAGATTTAAAACTTAAATTTCTTTTTCGTTTTTCATGGTGGAAATTAGTGAATCGTCATTCACTTACCTTCAAATGTTCTGCAATTTGGGTTACGACATCCCTCTCCCGAGTTGTAGAATATTGTGTTGGGTCCTAGCCTTAGTATCTCATTTTGGTGATTTACTAAGGACTCAATCTATCAACTAACTTGAATTCGTTTTCTCCCGTTTTGTAGATGTCAAAGTTCGACAACTATGGTCTTCCCAAATCCCGTGGAACAAGCATTCCACATGAAGATGATATTCCACGATTCGATCGAGGAACAAGAGATCATGCTTCACTTCCTCCTCCTCCTCCTCCGATTATTCTCCCTTCGAAGGCTTGAAAAGTTCAAGATCACTCAAGCTCTTTTGGCAAGTAAACATAAAGAAGGAAAGTCGGTGTGTGCACATGTCCTAGGGATGAAGTCACACATTGATAGGTTAAGAATGTTGGGATCCGTTGTCTGTGAGGAAATAGCTGTTGGTTGGGTTCTTCAGTCACTTCCTAAATCATATAGTGAGTTCGTAAGAGAGTACTATATGATGAACCGCGATGTGACCCTTATAAATCTCACATATATGCTTATTGCTGCTGAATCAGAAATGTTTTGGCGCAATGGAAAAGCAAAGTTGATTGGTGAATCTGCCTTCAAGACCTCTATGGATATAGACAATGGAAACGAAAGACTTGCTATGATCAAAAAGGTTTGATCATAAGAGAAAAAGCAATGTCTGAAGTAGTTCCATGTCCTGTTCCAAAAGAGTCAATCTGATTTTTTTGCCAAGAGAAAGGGCATTGGAGACGAAGCTGCCCCATTTACCTAAGAGATCTAAGAGATAGGAGAGTCGAAACGTATGGCTCTAAAATAGGTAAAATCCATTAACTAACTCTTTTAGGCTTCTATTCTAGATTCCTAATACATAATGTGATAAGATTGCAATTGATGTTTTGTAGGATCGAAGAAAAGAAAGGAAGCTTAAGGGAAGAAGTGAGCAGAATCTAACCGTGAAGGAATGGATTTCGATCACATTTCTCGAAGATTAGATTCTTGAGCTACTACTTAGAGTTAGAATAAGATTGCTAAGAAAGATGTATTAGCATAGTTTTTCAATGAATTGCATTGTAAGGACAAATTTTTTTCCGCAATAAAATAAAATTTGATTTTATATTATTTATTTAGCCTTGCAATGGCGTATATGAAAAAATTGATGTTTGAATGTTTCTATTATTAGCAATAATGGATTTGGTTCTTATTATGTTATTTATGGAAAGTCGAGAGTTTACCAAATAGGGAGAGTTTCTCATCGCCCAAGTTTCAATTGGACAGAAACTTGGAATCATGCAACTTGGTTGCACGATGAATGAGAAATTTCATATTTGGAAATTAGACTAATTCATTGACAAAGTGTCAAGTGAAGGACTAGGAGATCGAGCACACAAAGTTGCGTGTTAATCAAGTCCACCATAAGAGTAACAATGATATTCGTCATGATTTACTAAAGGTTTAGTAAATATGATTATACTTACAAGATTAAGTGTAATTATGAATTGATTGAAAAGGTTTAAATCAATAGCAGAACGAATAAGAAGAATCAAGTAAGCAGAAAGATAAAAGTTTCTCTATTCTAAGAAGAAGGGAGAGTAGCTTTTATGCTTTATGATAGGTCTTAATGATTAAGAACCATATCTCAATTAATCCTCTAAGTGAGTCTTAGTACAATTGTATGTCTAAGAAGAGGAATCAAGAATTGAAGAAATGGTTAAATCAAGAAGTCAAGTCTTAGAGTTAAGATTGCGACATTGAGTGATAAGTATTAAAAGGTTTATAACATTCATCAAATGTGGAAAGTTGTGATGTCTTGGATAAGACAAAGACCAACTCGAACCAATTTATGAAGTGTCACTAACTCTTGAATATTTGTTTGTCAAGAAATGTTTATTGACAAGAGAATCTTTTATGTCAAGGAGTCAGTGGGAGTCTTAATGGTCTTGAAAGGTTTCAAGAACAAATCAAATAAACCTTATCGGTTATCACTAGCACATGAGTTGAGGTTTACAACCTATCGTGTTGACATTATTTTGTTTCTGTGCCAATCCAATCGAGTTAATTATGCATGTGAGTCCTATGAGTTCTCATTTGAATGCATAAAAGGCAAGGACCTTGATCAATGGAAAGTACATTGATAAGAAAAGGTGAGCTGCTTAACTACTTGGAAGACATGGTGGGCAGCTGTGCTACCATAAGACAAGAAATCGAGATTAAGAAAGTTCGATCCATATGAGTTTGAATTTGTTGTAAACTTTGGTTTTGACAAATTCACATGGATAGGAACAAATACACCGTTTAAATCTAAGTGTCATAAGATTTCCTCCTTCATGAAAATGATTGTGAGGAAATGCTTTCACTAAGAAAGATTTTAAGAAGATAGTGATTGTAAAATTACATTCTCGAATTCGATTATGGTTACGGTATCCTTTTCCATAATTTGAATTGTGAGGTTTGGCAATTGTTTACACACACATATGAACTATCTAAGGCAAAGGTGTATAAGTTCAAGAAGCCTTGATAAAAGATTATCAAAGCACTAAGTATTAGAAACATGAACTTAAGAAATTCAATAAGCATTGTTTTTCTGAAAGTTAAACTAGTTCTGAATACATGTCAAAGTTAGTGGGAGCATAAGTGTTATATTTATAATAATCATCATGATAGTGGGAGCATAAATGTTATGATTGTATGATTATTAAGGCACGTATTGCAAGTTGGCAATATTAATTATAGAAAACAAGAGTTATACCTTGCAAAGTCGTAAGGGTTGTAAAGTTGTTTTGCTATAATTAAGGGAGATAATATTATGCTTCATTTCAAATCTAAAGGCTTAGGTTGTGGAATGTTAATAACTTAGTCAAAGAAACATAGTGTGTTCTTCAAATTTCGATTATGATTACGACATTCCTCTTCACAATTCGAATTTTGAGAACATAGCAAATAAAACATTATGGCAGAAGATTGATGAAGTATCAAATCTTTATGTAAGACATTTTGCATCGTGTCCCATACGCTTCGGGTATTGGATCGTTTGCAAATGCTATAATAGTTGACCATTCTAAAATTTTCCAAATGTCTAGCGCATTTAGAGGGAAAAAGGACAAGAATTGGTTTTGACTAAAATAATTAAACAACTATCAAAGGACAATCCAAAGTTCGCCGAGGATTGGTCGCTTATGAGTAGTTGGAAGTATAGTATTGGAAAATATGGAAATGTTTCCATATTGGATGGACCATATTGACATTATTATGAATAGATAAGATTCTATTAAGAATGAGTTGTCATATGGAAAATATGGAAACGTGTCCATATTGGGAATTGAATATTGAAAATCTATGTCTAGATTAGGAACTTTTATGCAAAAGGATGTTCAAAGGAATGTACTTTGAGTGAGAGACATCATATCTAAGGAATTGTGTTGTAACAATCTCCGATAGAAGACTTTGTAATTTCATTGGCAATAGTCTTTGTGACTTTAGTGCAGTGGCAAGAATTTGATATTCTTTCACTTATGAAAAAGGATTTGGAGTTGTGAAATGAGTATGATTGGAAATGTGTTCAATGTGATCTATTTCACAAAGTAAGAACCATAAGTAAACATTGTGTGCATGCTAGGAGCATGGGACAAGTGTTGTAATTCAAGTAAGAAGTTGATTAAACGAAACGACAAATAATGAGTAATCGATATGGTGATAAATAAAAGGTGTTTTATTTATGCTCAAAGGGTTGAGGCCATATGGGATTAGTATTATTCTTGTGTTTCACTTTGCATGTTTTGACTTCCTGAATAATTTAATTGGTTAAGAACAGTCAAATTATTCGAACGGGCCATAATCGTTCATATGTTGGAAGTAGGTATGAATAAAGATTGTCGTGAATTGGTGTGTGGATTGTCTAAAGAGTATTAGACATAAGAAAATGTTTGCTGCAACATTCATGAGTGCTTATGAATATGATTTGAGCATTGGATCAAACCCACGCTCACTTGGATCACTCCATGAATTGTATCACGAGTGATTGGTGAGACGATAACATCTTATATTCTTGAAACCGAGATATGTGAGTTGTATCTTGCAAATCGGTTGCACATTGATAATATGTAAACGCACTAGTAACTTGGTGTCATAAAACATATTGTTGTGTGTGATTCGGTAAGTGAGTGTAATCAAGAATTGAATCAAAGTTTATCCGTTCCTTTTATCCAAAGTAGGATAAAAGCGATATCTTTGGGCCCCTCGATGATTTTGTGATGACAAACGTAAATGCTCGGCCGGGCTAGGGCTAATTTGATTTGTCCAATTAGTCAGTCGTCATAAATCAGGAATCGAGATATAGTACAAAGAGAATGATTTGAAATCATGTCTCATATAATATCTAGAATGGAGGAATATATGATCCCTTATCTAAGGACACACGTATCTGATAGGATCAGAGTTGACAACGGCTTTGGAAAGCTACAATTGCAGATCAGGATCTGAAATCATACGTAGAATAGTTATTAGACTTATCCAAGTGGGAGACTGTTGGAATAGTGTCTAAGTCCACAACTATTTTGGTATGTACTTGACCCGATGGTGCATGGTCCTTTTGGGTTGCCTTCACCAAAGCAACTTGAGGATGAATTATAGAGAGAAAGGATTAAATATGATTTATTAATATATTATGAGAATAATATATTAAAGGAGAAATCATATTGTTTAATTAATATTAGTCAAGAATTAATTAGTAATTAGTTTTGTGACTAAAAGAGATTAATTAAACTTAAGGGACTGGAATTGTAATTATAAGATAATTGCAATTTGGGCCATGGATTGCCTTATATTAAGGAGTGGACGAATTCTTTGGGGAAGCCCATAAGGAAATCGTCCAAGGCCTTAAAGAAAGGGGTCCATGGGTTGCTTAGGGCTTAAGCATCCAAATTAGGGTTTCTTGTTTGATAACCCTAATAGCCTCACTATATATAGACCCCTTAAGGACCAAAAACGGGGACAAGACTCCTCTAGGGTTTGTAGACGTTTTTGGGCAGCCTCCATCCTCTCTCCTCTTCATCCTCTTGCTTATGGTGTTTGTGAACCATTAGAGGAGTGACAATTGTGACTCTAAGCTTTCTAAAGTCAATACAAGATGGATTTGGGATTGTTATTGCTATATAACAATCAAGGTAATAACTTAAACCCATTCTTATGTTAATATGATTACTTGTATGCTAGAATTAGGGTTTATAGTCTTGGATAACTTGCATGTACAATAGAGAAACCTAGATCTAAGCATTAGGGTTTGTATGAGCACATAGGATGTCTTATGACTAAAACCCATCAGAATTACCTTACTTTGCTTATGAGAACAATTGATAAAATTCAATAACAGGAATATATGCATATTTTTTAGGTCTATGCAGGTGTAGGCTAAATTTTCTTATTTATCTAATGGAACAAACGATAAAATTCAAGATGTGATTGAGGCAGGTGTATGCGGACGCCTTGTTGAGCTTCTTCTGTGTGTTTTTTCTTTTCTTTTCTTTATGGTGATTAATTAATTACTTTTAGATTGTGTTTGATATGTGTAATTAAAGAGGTAATGGAATGGAATGGAAAATCAGGTCTGTTTGTCACATGGGAATGGAATGGAGCATTCTTCCACATAATGTGATTATGATTTTCATTCATAAATTACTTTTATTTATACACAGTTAATTAAAAAAATTATTTTTAAAATATTTCAAGACTTAAGTTAAACTTATTTCATGTTATTTTCCAAAAATAAATTTTAGTTTATAATTCTATATTAAGATTTCATAGTATTTAATTTTAGAGTAAATTACAATTTTGGTCCCAAGACTTCGGCTCTTTTATTTTTTCATTTTTCTTTATCCTAAAATGAATCTATTTGTAATTTTAGAGTAAATATGGCTTTCTTCAACAAAGCTAGTGGTATACTAAGGCGGGTGGCTGCAACTAAACACATCAATCATCAAATGTAAGAAACTACTCTATCAGTATATCAAATGAAAGCCATCAAAAAAAAAAATCACATGTGATTCATATATGAAGTACATGTGATTCACATGTAAATTACACGTGATTCACATGTAAATCACATGTAATTCACATCAATTATCAAATTGCATCTTATTACATGTTTTTCTCTATTGATTTTTAATGGTTTTTCATTTACAGATCGACCTCAGAGGGAAAAACAATTCAACAAATTGTTCCATCTTCATATAACAATGAATCAAATGGGACTTTGAAAGCAGAGTGTTATGAGCTTGAGGTGAATTTTACTCTTTATCTTTTTTTTCCATTCTGGATTTTTGTTGGTTTAAATGGTTTATTCTTTTTTATCAGGTTGTTCGTGTTGAGGGCACATCTATGGGCCTTCTGTATTGTAGATTGGTGTCACTTGTTCTTCTTCTTGTTGGTGGTAATATTTTTACCAGTAAGCAATAATTCACAATCTACATATACATTTTCTTAACAACAACTTGAACATGACTATAAGTGTGTAGTGATTCACATGTAAATCACATATGAATTACATGTCATTCACATGTAAATCACATGTAATTCACATATGAATCACATGTAAATCACAATTACACGTAATTCACATGTAATTCACATATATGAATAACATGTGATTCACATGTAAATCACAATTATACGTGATTCACATGTAATTCACATATGAATCACATGTAATTCACATTAAAATCACATGTGATTCACATGTAAATAGCAATTATAAGTGATTCGCATGTAAATCATATGTAATTCATATATGAATAAGATGTGATTCACATGAAAATCACAAGTTGGTCACATATGAATTACATATGATTCACATGTCAATCACAATTGCACGTGATTCACATATAATTCACATATGAGTCACATATGATTCACATTTGAATCACATGTGAATCACATGTGATTCATATGTGAATCGCATATGATTCACATTTGAATCGCATGTGATTCACATATGATTCACATGTGAATCACATGTGATTCATATGTGAATCGCATATTATTTACATGTGATTTAGATATGATGTCATATGTAAATGTGATTCATATGTGAATCACATGTGATTCATATGTTAATCACATGAAAATCTCATATGTATTTTTGTGAGTGTTTTTGCATCAATCATTTTTTTTAATTTTCTTGTAGATTTGAAAGAAATTTTGGTGAATATTGAAGATGTGAAAAATGATAAATTGAAAAAAACAAGGAAATATTGACACGAAGACATGAAAACAGTTTGAAATTTGTAGCATTTTTTATATTTTATATTTTATATTGTATCGAATGAAACACTTGTACTATTATGTTTGTATCGAATGAAATACTTGTACTATTATGTTTGTATCGAATGAAATACTTGTACTATTAATAAAAATGAGATTTTTTATGATTTACTTACGAATATTATAGTATAAGAAATATGCATTTGAAAAAATATGTATATATGCACCTAAAACTTTGATTTTTATTGTTAAAAAGCAAGAGTGTTTTTTCATATATTCTATTTTTTTTTAAAAAAAATTGTAGTTTTTTTGAAAAAAAAATACAGTTTTTTTAAAATTGCAGTTATTTGAAAAAATTGCATTTTTTTTTCAAAAATTCATGTTTTTTTATAAAAAAATTAAAAAAATCTACACTTTTAAAAAATCGAAAAATATTATTTTTAAAAAAATCTGAAAATTTGATTTATTATGTAAAATTTTAGACATTTATATTAATATATTCAATAACACAAAAAATTGAACATTAAATGAGATTAGTAAGATGACGATTAATGAATTAATTTTGATCCAACGCTCCGCTTTTAGTTCTTGGGGTCTTGGGAAACTTTAAGTTTTCAATCGATCTCACCCCTATATATATATATATATATATATATATATATATATATATATATATATATATAACTTTGTAATATCTCTATTTTATTATATTAAACTAATAGGTAAAAAATTATCACTTTTTCATAATAGTTTTATTATAATAATTAATATTGTTTTACAGGCACAAGATGGATTCTACCGACTATAAGATAGACAAAAACAAAGAAAATTATTTATGAATAAAAGAAAATCTAATGTTATGTCTACCAAATCAATTGATAATTTTTTAAATAAAAATCAATTTAATTTTATTGGCATTTATTATTTTAATTTAAAACATATTATAAAAATTTTATTTATATTGCAATTGTAGGTGACAATGAAAATTTCAACCCAAATATATCATGTCGATATCATCATATAAGTTTCTAATTACTTTCAATTTTAATATCAAAAGTCCATTATGTAACGATGCTAAACAGAAGAGAAACTCAGAAAACACTATTTGCATAGATGTTTTACTTATATATTTCTTACATACTATATTATATTTTCAATAAAAAATACAATGTTTTTTATATATTTATAAAATAATTATTAAACTCATTATTTGTATTACGTTTGACTTGTATATATTTTTTCCTACAAAATTAACTTCTAATTTGTGCATGTTTATCGTTTATTGAGGATTAAGTTAAGAGTTTTACGCTTTATGAGATTGAAAATGTTTCACTCCATAGCAATTCAAGCATAATTTTTTTTTGAACGAATACCTTACCTTGATCATGAGTCTATATCTTCTTCTAACAATCGTTTAATTACTGAGGGGTTAGACTTTGACATGACAAATCTACTTAACAAGTTTAATCATGTAACATCTCAAAAATTTCAGATAAAAATTTTCATTTTTAATTCATTCCAAAACATCCAATAATCATGTCAAAACAACCAAGTGTGTATCATAGTGAAATAATATCAGAGTACAAAATCCAAAATCATATTAATGGGTTTTGAGCATAACAAACAAAACTTATGTGTGCATGCAACCTTAATTGAAGATCTATGTTTTCTCTAATTGAACATACAACATTTGAACATGTCACGCCTCCGGCCCAGGTGACGGAACACGCCGAGATGTGCGGCTAAGTTCATGGATCATAGGTAAACTGAATATATAGCACAAGTACAACAATAAACAAAATAACATTTACATTCCATCTTGATGTTTGAATACAATGTTTTTACAAATAATAATAATACATGAATTGCCTTATCTGATAGACATATAATACAACAACAAGTAAACTAGGTCACCTGTAATCCAATCCGTTTTGAATGTTTGTTTAAAGATTTCCTGAGAATACATGTAGTTTCAAGGGTCAACACAAGTTGGTGAGCGTTACAGGTTTTCTGCTAACCGCAATAATACTTTTAATAAGTCCAAAAAGTATTATCTTTGTATATATAATGATAGTTAAAAATAGTGTTTGCAATGAGTCTTTTAAAAGCCTAAAATGTATTTTTGTATAAGTAGATCCATACTTTAACCGTGTTTGTAATAAATACTTGAAAGCCAAAATGTATCTTTTGTATAAGTAAATCCATACTTTAAACTGTGTTCGTAATAAACCTTTCAATATCCTTGAAAACCAAACTGTTATGTTACATAAGTAATTCAATACTTAAAATAGTTTTGAAAGCAATCAAGCCCATGGTTGTAGTGAGAGAGAGAGAGAGAGAGATACATATTCTAGTTAATGTTTTAGTGAGTCTTATAACTAAGCTATATGACTGAGTGTACCCCCATACAATGCTTCATTGGACGTTGTAATAAAAATTATAGACACCTATCACCTGCTTCGATTGACCGGTCGAGGTTTGTAGCTAGCAACCGTAGGTGTGGATGTCAACCCCGTATAGATCTATACATATGTATCTCGCTTTGAAGATTAATAATTATATTAGTGTGGGTAGGCTAAGTAGTTAAACTCGGCTAATGAATAATGTAGTGTCTCACTAAAAATCCCTTAACTAAAAAGTTTGTGAATAACTCTCATCTCTAACTTACTTGTGGGTAAGTGACTAGGCATAATGAATATCATTGTATTAGGTTTATAAAGTCGAGTATGTTTGACATATATGTAAAAGTGTAATGTACTCGATTTTATAAAAATGAATGTTTCGAATTAATGAACATATGTACATGTATATGTTGGAATAGTGTCTAAGGCAGCAACTATATTAGGCAAGTATTTGACCCGATTGTGCATGGTCCTTTTGGGTTGCCTTCACCATAGCAACTTGACAGGATGATTTATAATGAGACAAGAAATATTATTAATATATTATGAGAATAATATAAGGAATAATAATATTGTTATTTGATTAATATAAGTCATAAATTAATTAGGAATTAATTTGGTGACTTAAAAAGATTAATTAAATAAAAGGGCATAAACTGTCAATTGTATGATAGTTGTACTTTGGGCTATAATTCCTTATGGATAAGGGGTGGACGGTTTTAGGATTTTGGATAGACCTAGAAATCGTCCAAGGCTTATCATAAGGGGGATTGGATTGCTTAGGGCCTAAGTTATCCAAATTAGGGTTTAAGGGTGAAATCCTAGGAGCCTTACAAGTATAAATAGACCCAAGGGGTCAAGGAAATCGACACTCTTGCCTTTGGAAGAACCCTGGCCGACTTCTTGCCCTCTCCCATCTCTCTCTAATCATCCTCTTGCTAAGTTGGTGTTTGTAAGCCATTAGAGGAGTGACAATTGTGACTATAAGCTCCAAGAACAAGAAGATTCAAGCAAGCAACTTAAGGTAATCTTCTAGATCTGTTTTTCTTATGTTATTACCTAGATCTATTGTTCAAAAGTCTTGGATACAATGCATGTTCAATTAGAGAAACCTAGATCCAAGCATTAGGGTTTGTATGTGCACATAGGAATGTTCATATAGCTAAAACCCATCAGTGGTATCAGAGCCTTGATTGGTTTCTATTGAATTGATGCATTGGTTGCTTGATTGTTGCTTGCAAAATTCGAATTTTGTTATTCTGCCTGATGAACTCGGCGAGTTCCATGGTGGACTTGGCGAGTAGGCCTCAACTCGGCGTGTCCATTGTGGTACTCGGCGAGTTCGAGCGTCAGAAAGAGCTAATTTCGGGATTTCTTGTTGTTTATCTTTTGGATACTTACCTTAATCTTAACGGGTCAATATAAATCCGATTTTAATATATATTTGAGTATATTCTTGACCTAATTGAAGATATTTATCAATTAATTGAATAATAATTTCCTTATGTGATAATTGATTAATTATTCTAATTAAATTAGTAAATTGTTTTGCAAGAAATAATTAAATAAATCAAATATGGATAATTATGTGATTAAATGTTAATTTGGATTATTTGTTATTTGATCCCTTATGTTTTAAAAGTTTAAAACTTGTCCTCAAGTTTTGAAATTTATGTTTTGTGATTAAAAGTTTAATTTAGATAATTTAAATTTCAAACCCTAGAATTTTACAAGTTTAAAATTCAACCCTATACTAATATAATATTACAAGATTAATATATATATATATATATATATATATATATATATATATATATATATATGTATAATTAAAATGCTAGTCTTACTATTAGTAGGCCTCATTCATGAAGCCGGTCTATAAGGTGGGTATAAGGTTGCGGCCTATAAAATGGCGCTTAATGGGTGTACACTCACACCCACCGCTTGCTTGATCGATGAAGGGTCGTTAGCCGAACAGGTAGGATAGGGCAACCTCATCTCCTTATTAAAAGTATAATATGAAATACAAAGTAACTACATGTTTTTCAAAAAATCCTGAATCCTAGTTGTTTTAGGAAAAGTGAATTGATGCAATCCCATGAAATTACACTTTACACCCTTGCTAAGAAGTTAGTGGAGCGTGTGTGGTTTACCGGCACACTAATTGGTTCTAAGCAAAGGTGGCAAAGGGTGATTCATTGTTTATCATAGTTCGATGGAGTGCGTGTGGTTTACCGACACATCGAATAGATGATTGTTACAATGAAGGCACCGAGTAGATTTGCATGGTTATTCACACCCACTTTGTGATCCGCGGTATCCCAGTCACAAACGAGAGGGGCATATCGAGATTTAAACATGCCATTGAAAGGTTCAATGAATCTCATCCAAACCTAGGAATTCTCAATACATTTAGAACTTAAAGTTATGTTTTCATGGTGGAGAATTAGTGAATCGTCATTCACTTACCTTCAAATTGTTTGCATGTTAGATTACGACATCCCTTTTCTAATATGTAAATATCGTTGTTGAATCCTAGCCCTAATTCTTCTTATTGGGTGATAATTAGGGATTCAAATTCTAATCTATCTTTGTCCTTTCTATTTGTAGATGTCGAACGCGAACAACGCTGCTGCTAGTTCATTCACATTGATGAGCCTTTGCCAAAAGGTGACTTTCTATGGAACGAACTTTAGTGAATGGATAAGATACATTCGCATAATTGCTCGCTACGAGGACAAGGAGTATGTCCTCGATGAGAAGCTCGAGAAGATCAACCCAGAAATCGCTACTCTGGCTGAAATGACTGCTTTTGAGACTCATGAACGTGATGCGACGAAGGTTCATTGCATCATGATAGCCACAATGAACGCCGAATTCCAAAAGTCCTACGAGGACATGTATCCATATGAAATGCACCAAGACTTATTGGAGAGATACCATCAAAACGCGAGGCAGGAACGTTACGAGATCTTCACTAACATGATCTCCGCTAAAATGGGTCATGGAGAATCTCTAACCGCACCTGCAAAAGATGCAAAGGTATGTCGTTCGTCTTCGCAAGTTGAATGTTGACTTTGGGGAAGACTTGGTTATCGACATGGTGCTTCACTCCTTGCCTCCGTGTTACAATCAATTTAGGATGACCTACCACATGAACAAGGAGGAGGTCACCCTAAGTAAGCTCCAAGGTCTCCTTAGAGTTGCTGAGAGCAACCTCAAGGACAAGTCTGTTGCACCAACTCCCAATCCACCAGCTGCTCCTGTTTTGGCAATTGGGCAAGGTAGGGGTAAGAAGAGGAAGGCTCCATCTAAGAGCTACCGCAAGGGAAAGTCCCGAGATGGTTCCTCTTCTAGTGGGACCAAAGTTGATCCTGCTAAGGCCAACCCTAACCCAAAGGAGGCAGAGTGCCACCATTGCCACAAAATAGGGCATTGGAAGAGAAGCTGCCTAGAATACCTGCAAGCCATCAGGGAAGGAAAGATCAAGCCATCTTTCACATGTATATACACAATTAAATCTAATGATTCATCTCATGCTATTTCTTGGGTCCTAGATACCGGGTGTGGTTACCACATTTGTTCTGAATTGCAGGGACTAAGAAGAAATAGGGATGTGGAGCATGGAAGAATAAATCTAATCATGGGAAACAAAAGATCGTCGCCTATGACCAAGATTGGAGTGTATTCTTTAGTGCTTAGTAATGGTTTATGTTTAGATTTGAATAATTGTTGCTACTCGCCAGAAATGGCAAGAAACATCATTTCGTTTCATGGTTTGTTTAGACAAGGATTTAGATTTTCTTTTAATAATGAGAATGGTTCAATTTATGCTTATCTAAATGGTGTCTTATATTTTGAAGCAATGCCATGTAATGGAATTTATGAAACTGTTATGATTGTAGATAACCTAGGAAATGATGTTTTGTGCATGGATTCTTCCAATAGTATGGATAAAGCATCCTTGTGGCATTGTCGTCTTGGACATGTCAACAAGAAGCGCATAGCCCAACTCCAAAAGGATGGAGTATTGGAGTCATTCGACCTTAGGGAAGATGACACATGCGAGTCTTGTTTACTTGGAAAGATGACCAAGTCACCCTTCACTAGTACATGTGAAAGGGGTGAGGGTTTATTGGACCTCATACATACCGATGTATGTGGACCCTTTAGATAAACCACGAAGGATGGAAACCGCTTCTATGTGACTTTTACCGATGACTATAGTAGATATGGGTATATCTACTTAATCAAGAAAAATTCAGAAACGTTTGAAAAGTTCAAAGAGTTCAAGAATGAAGTGGAGAATCAATTGGGCAGGAAAATCAAGATGCTTCGAACCGATCGAGGAGGAGAGTACCTAAGTCTTGAATTCCACGATTATCTCAAGGAGTGTGGAATAGTTTCACAACTGACGCCACCTAGGACACCACAATTGAATGGTGTGGCAGAAAGGCGTAATCGAACCTTATTGGATATGGTTCGCTCTATGATGAGTCGTGCTTCACTATCAATCTCTTTTTGGGGGTATGCCTTAGAGACTGCCGCCCATATCCTTAACCGAGTCCCTACTAAGAAGGTTGCCAAAACACCTCACGAGATGTGGACAGGGAAAGCTCCCTCGTTAGCACATATCAAGGTTTGGGGTTGCGAGGCTTTCGTAAGACGAGATACTCACGACAAGATCGAACCTCGTAGTGAGCGATGTATTTTCATCGGCTACCCGCAGAAATCCTTTGGATATCTCTTCTATAGACCGAAGGACAATGTTGTCTTCGTTGCGAGGTGAGGAGTTTTCCGAGAACGAGAACTCATAAGCCAAGGGGACAGTGGGAGGCAAATTGAGCTTGAAGAGATTCAAGAATCGATTGATGAAGGAACCTCTACCCCTGGCACTCAACCCGAGGAGGAAACTCCGGTTGAACCGATTGACGAGTCCTTACCTCTTAGACGTTCCGAAAGAGTTAGAGTTCAACCCCCGTTTTATGGTTTTCATATTACTACCGAAGGCGACACGTATATTAGTGATGGTACACTAATAAATCTAGATGAACCTAATTGCTTAAGGAAGCCATGGCAGGCCCAGAGTCTGCGAAATGGAAAGAGGCAATGGACAGCGAGATCCAATCCATGGATGATAACCAAGTTTGGAATTTGGTTGATAATGTGCCCGGACGTAAGACCGTTGGGTGCAAATGGATCTTCAAGAAGAAGACCGACGTGGATGGAAAGGTACACACATATAAGGCGCGATTGGTTGCGAAGGGCTTTACTCAAACTCCCGGAGTTGACTATGATGAGACCTTCTCACCAGTTGCGAAAATAAAATCTATTAGAGTGATGCTAGCAATTGCCGCATTTCATGATTATGAGATTTGGCAAATGGATGTCAAGACCTCTTTCCTTAATGGGAAGTTGGCTGAGGATGTTTACATGGGTCAGCCAGAAGGGTTTGTGGATCCGAAGCATCCGAATAGAGTGTGTAAGCTTGAGAAGTCCATTTATGGACTTAAGCAAGCGTCTCGCAGATGGAATCTCTGCTTCGATGAGAAAGTCAATGAGTTTGGATTTGTACGAAGCGAAGATGAATCGTGTGTATATGTCAAAGCCAGTGGGAGTATAGTAAGCTTCCTCGTTCTATATGTCGATGGCATATTTCTCATAGGAAACGAAATCCCGACTCTGCAGGAGGTTAAGTCCTGGCTCGGGAAGTGCTTCGCTATGAAGGACCTCGGAGAGGCTTCTTATATTTTGGGAATAAGGATAGTAAGAGAGAGAAGTAAAAGACTAATAGGACTTAGTCAGAACACTTACTTAGAGAAGGTACTAAAACGTTTTAGTATGGAAAACTCGAAGAAGGGAGAATTACCGATACAGAGTAATGCCAAGTTGAGTAAGACTCAAAGTCCGAGTACCGAAGCTGAAATAGCAGAAATGAGCCGAGTACCATACGCTTCCGCAGTTGGCTCAATCATGTACGTTATGACTTGTACTCGCCCTGATGTTGCCTTTGCTTTAAGCATGGTTAGTAGATATCAAGGGAACCCTGGCAGAGCCCATTGGATTGCGGTCAAGAATATCCTTAAGTACCTTCGGAGGACGAAGGAATGGTTTTTAGTCCTCGGAGGGAGTGATGACTTAAAGGTGCAAGGGTATAGTGACGCCAGTTTTCAGACCGACAGGGACAACTACTGTTCGAAGTCGGGATGGGTCTTTACCCTAAATGGAGGACGAGTGACTTGGAAAAGTTCCAAGCAAGAAACCATAGCTGATTCAACGTGCAAATCAGAGTACATTGCAGGGAGCGAAGCGTCGAAGGAGGCGATATGGTTAAAGAACTTCATCGGTGATCTTGGAGTTGTACCTTCCATAAAGGAGCCCATGGAGATTTTCTGTGATAATGAAGGAGCGGTTGCCTTGACCAAGGAACCGAGGGATCATGGTAGATCTCAACATATCGACAGAAAATATCACTTTATTAGACATCGTGTAGAAGAAGGACAACTCGTGGTTAAGAGGATATCATCAGAAGATAACCCAGCAGATGCGCTTACGAAGGGACTGAGCAGGGTTAAGCACTTGTAGCTTGCTAGGAGTATTGGGCTGAAGGATGATATTAGTATAGATTAGATAGTATTAGAAACGTGTAAGAGATAAATGTAATTAACATTTGATGATTAAATAAAAGAGTATTATTTATGAGTAATGTTACTGTCTTATGTTAATTGTTTAGCTATTGTTTCATTTTGCATGTTTTGACTTCCAGAATAATTGAGGTTATTAAACATAATCGAATTATTCAAACAATCCACAAACGTTCATATGTTGGAAGTAGGTATGAATGAAGATTGTCATGAATTGGTGTGTAGATTGTCTAAATGGTATTAGACATAGCAAAGGTTTGCTGCAACGTTCATGAGTGCTTATGAACTAGTTTTGAGCATTGGAACAAACCCGTGCTTGCTGGAATCACCTTATGGAATATGATAAAAAGGGTGATCGCAAGACGATAATATCATATGGTCTTAAAACCTAGATATATGGTTTGTTATTTGTTAATTGGTTGTACATTGATAATGCAAAACCGCATCAGTAACTTGATGTTATAAAACGCATTGTTGTGTATAGTTGATTAATAAATAAGTAAATGCATATAAGTCGAAGTTTATCTGTTACTTTTATCCTAAGAGGGTAAAAGCGATATCTCGGCCGCTCGATGATTTGATTTGACTTATGTGCCAGGCCCGGTCAGAACTGAATTGATGTGTTCGATTAAGTTCTATGTCGAATAAATCTGAGATCGAGAAACCAACTGCTGGACAATTAATTCCATAAGAATTGTCCGCATGATATCTAAACAGACGACTGTACGATCCCTTATCTAAAGGACAAAATTGATAAGATCAGAGTTTGACAGTGTCTTTGAGAGCTACAATTGCTAATCGGATTATACTTATATATATAGTTACTAGACTTATCCAAGTGGGAGACTGTTGGAATAGTGTCTAAGGAAGCAACTATATTAGGCAAGTATTTGACCCGATTGTGCATGGTACTTTTGGGTTGCCTTCACCATAGCAACTTGACAGGATGATTTATAATAAGAGAAGAAATATTATTAATATATTATGAGAATAATATAAGGAATAATAATATTGTTATTTGATTAATATAAGTCATAAATTAATTAGGATTTAATTTGGCAACTTAAAAAGATTAATTAAATAAAAGGGCATAAACTGTCAATTGTATGATAGTTGTACTTTGGGCTATAATTCCTTATGGATAAGGGGTGGACGGTTTTAGGGCTTTGGATAGACCTAGAAATCGTCCAAGGCTTATCATAAGGGGGATTGGATTGCTTAGGGCCTAAGTTATCCAAATTAGGGTTTAAGGGTGAAACCCTAGGAGCCTTACAAGTATAAATAGACCCAAGGGGTCAAGGAAATCGGCACTCTTGCCTTTGGAAGAACCCTGGCCGACTTCTTGCCCTCTCCCCTCTCTCTCTAATCATCCTCTTGCTAAGTTGGTGTTTGTAAGCCATTAGAGGAGTGACAATTGTGACTATAAGCTCCAAGAACAAGAAGATTCAAGCAAGCAACTTAAGGTAATCTTCTAGATCTGTTTTTCTTATGTTATTACCTAGATCTATTGTTTAAAAGTCTTGGATACAATGCATGTTCAATTAGAGAAACCTAGATCCAAGCATTAGGGTTTGTATGTGCACATAGGAATGTTCATATAGCTAAAACCCATAAGTATAAACATGGTGTACTTAAACATATAAATAAACATGTTTAATAATAGTTTGAATCCTTACTACAAAGTTTCATAACGTATTTGTTATAATATGCAATGTCACATAAAAATCATAAAATTTTGTATCGTGTAGTAATTGTTGTGTGAAATGGTTATTTCAGGATAAAATAACCATAATACGTATACGAAAAATTTATACTAGTTTATTTGTAACAATATGATAAATTGTTAAATAATAATATTTTTTATAAACTAGGTTTGTTGTATTTTCACATAAAAATATAATTGGTTTGTATAAACAAAATATATTGGCACATGTATTCCCCTCACCCCCACCCCCGAAATAATTAAAATATTAAAAAGGGGCCGTAAGCACTCACCGTTGAAGCGTGAGTTTCATTTGTTCGAAATCGGTTTGTTTGAGAGCTTGACGTGAGAAACTGTAAATCCACCAATCTCGAACTTTGAAATACTATGGGGATCATTTCGTAACAAATTTGAACTATTGGGGACTAATTTGGTTAAAATATTTCAAGAGAGGGGTTGAAATGGTTATTTTTACTCCAAGTTTGAAGATTTGGATCTATTCTGATAAAATTAATCAAAGGAGGGGCCTTTTTGAATAAATGGGTCCAATATTTGTGGATTGGGACTCCTTTCAAATAAAAGGGTTCAAGAGAGGGCTTAATATGTTCATTTTGGAAAAACCAAAATGATTTAGGGCAATTTGTGGAAGGAAAAATCCCATAGAGGGACTGATTATGTTAACTTGCCAAACTTAATTAATCTAGGTTTTTAATTCCCGTGTTTCATACATCGAGCAATAGTAATGGACACCTACCATTGAAAGTAGCCGACACAGAGAACACGGATGAATGGCAAATAATGCGATAGTGGTGAATCGGAGTTACGTCGTCGGCGCTTGGCTCGACCGGGGAAGAGAGGAGAGCGAAGGCTCGCATCGGGTAATCTGGAAGCCTTAACTAATCGCGAAGAGGGAGAAGAGACGAAGGCAGGGCTTTCTCTTTCTCGTCCGGAGATTTCAGACCCATCGCACCCGAGTTGCGAGCTCCGGTGGTCGACTAGACCGAAGAAGAACATGGGCAGAAGCAGCGACGCTGCTGTGGGGTTGGCGAAAGGGAGTGAGAAGCGAGGGTAAAGGAGGTCACGGTCCTTGGGCCGGTCGCGAAGGGCGTTAATAGACGCCGATCAAGGGATGTTTGGGGGTTGTGCTCGACGGAAAATGGAGATATGGGAGCGACGGGGTTCGATCAGTGGGAAGAAAGGGTCGCATTGGGACCGAAGAGAAGGAAAAGGAGATAGGGATTCAGTCTCGGTGGTGATCGACGAGCAAAAGGGAGAGGGACAGCCTTCCTCCGGCTATTGCAGGTAATGGATGGGGGGTCTGCTCCGGCAGCCTCCCCTGTTCTTCTTCTTGGTTTTTTTTTTTTTTTTTTTTTTTTTTTTTTTTTTTTTTTTTTTTGGACTGGTCGATGGATGAACTGGTATGTTTGGTTTGTATGTATGACAGTGAAGGATAGGAAACAAAAACGTTTTGTCGCTCTTTTTTTTTTTTTGATTGCAGGTATACCCGGGAACAAGAACAGTTCTCGTGTTCTTGACAGAAATTAGTGCAAAAGGAAAGAGCTATGGGAGTGTTTGCGTGCTGTTTTCGGTTTTGATTGTGTGTTGATTGTTTGTGAACCAATTTATCAATTTATCAGTTGATGTGTAGAACAATACCACCATACCAACCGCCTCGTTCCCGAGTTAAAAAAAAAAAAAAAAAAAAAAAGAAGAGAAAGAAAGTAGAAAGGAAGAGAAAGGAAAGGAAAGAACAAATTTTTTTTTTTTTTTTCCTGATCTGGAAAGAAAACAAAATCATTTTGTTCTTTCTTTCCAAATCCTCATAAATGGGAAGGAAAGGAAGGAAAATTAAGAGGAAAAGTGATTCTACCATTTCTCTCCACTTTCTTCAAATTCCCTCGTTTAATGAAACTTGGGAACACCAACTTATTTTATTTTTTTCTCATTTCCATCCATTTCCTTTCCTTTATCTTGAACTCGGGAACGAGGTGGTAGTGA
Source organism: Lactuca serriola (assembly GCF_051521515.1). Taxonomy (NCBI): domain Eukaryota; kingdom Viridiplantae; phylum Streptophyta; class Magnoliopsida; order Asterales; family Asteraceae; genus Lactuca; species Lactuca serriola. The sequence continues at coordinate 34,970,098 of NC_136414.1, read as the reverse complement.
GGGAGAAGCAAAGAAACGTGGGAAGGAAAAGGTTGGAGTGTAAGAGTTGATCTTTAAGTGTTTACTTAGGCAAAACAAGTCTTAAATCATAACGGGTAAATGACACCAATGCATGTTTTAGAAAACACGTAATTAGTCTCTATTTTCAAAAATTAACTCAGAACAATAATAAATGAGCTGTCATTTTAAGTGTAAAGTGTATAATTTTTATTTTTGTAATTTGTATTATGTATTTGTTTCATTATTTTAAGTGTAAAGAGTATAAGTTTTATTTTTGTAATTTGTATTATGTATTTGTTTCATTATGTAATGTGTGTATTGATGTATGTTTTAATATGTCCCATACGTGTATATACATACGGATATATATAGTTGTTCACAAATTTATGAGTGTTGAGCTATTTCCATCGTTGAAATCCACATTGACCGGATTGGATTTATGTATTATTCTGAAATACATAACCAATAATAAAATCATGTCAAAATAAATAGTTTTAACGTTTCGTGATTAATAAACCTGAAAACGTCCGATTTTTCACTTTTTATAAATATTTTTACTAAAAATATTTCAAATATGAAATTAAATATAAGGTTATAGTCTGAGTCCAAAAATGCTTTCGGAATTACAATTTGAGGCGTGCAAGTCCCTCAACGGATAGAAACGGTTTTGACAGTTTTAAGAAAATCAATATTTTACTGGCTTTTGATTCTTAAAACGGTTGTATCTTTTGCATACCAACTCCGTTTTGGACGTTCTTTATATTTTCGGAATCAGGGAAACATGTACTACGAGGCTAGAGTGTTTGTTTTTCTCACAATGACTTAATACGAAATTTTAGTTTTCCAAACGCAATCCTAAGGTTGTCGTTTGAGCTGTTTGATTTGTTTGCCAAATTACATATTTGGAAGTAAAATAGCATTTGATATCTTATAATAGTTGAAATAACTCATTTATTTTACATTAGGTGCACTAGAACTCAATGAGTCAATTTACCAAGGAACTTACTATGAACTTGACCGTTCACAGTTTTTGACCTAAATTCTGGGATGACACATTAGCTCTCCGTTAAGGGAATTTCATCCCGGAATTATTTTGTTCTAAAATATTTTGTTCCATTATTATTTTTTATACCAGTATTTCATTCCAGTATTGGAGGAAGCACCGCTGGAAAATTACGAATACTTTCATTTCATCTGGTCCTTACGTTTCCAAGTAAGCTCCGGCTCTTAACGAGAGTTCCATCGGGCATTTACTATAGATATGCAGATTTTTTTTGAGGATTTTGATTTCTCGATCCATGATTTTCACTGGTTCCTTCACGAAATGGAGTTTAGTGTCGCCATGTATCTCATTGAGAGGAAAGACAAGGTTCTCATTATAGAGGCACTCCTTAAGATTAAACACGTGGAAGGTATCGTGAACTTTAATTATTTCTTAAGGTAAATTGAATTTGTAAGCCACCAGACCAACCCTTTTAAGGATTTCAAAAAGTCTGATGTAATGGGGGTTTAGTTTATCTCGTTTTCCCAAATCTAATAATGTTTTCTATAATGCGACCTTTAGTATGACACGATCTCTTACTTTGAATTCTAAGGGTCTGCGTCTTGTGTCAGCATAGTTTTTCTAATGACTATGTGCGGTCCTCTAATCGTTCCTTTATCTGAACGATCTTCTCTATTGTTTCATGACTGATCTAAGGACCAGTGAGTAGATTGTCTGTAGCATGCTTTTCAGCTAATTGGGTATCTCCAACCCCTGCTCAACATATCGAAGAACGACACCTATCCGTGTAAGGAATCAAATGGAGCGGCCTCTATGCTAAGGTTGTAACTATGGTTATATTAAAACTCAACTAGCGGTAAGTGAGTATCTCATGCTTTACCGAAGTCTATCTCCCAAGCACGGAGCTTGTCTTCCAAGGTTTGTGTGGTTCCTTCACTTTTTCCATCCATTTGAGGATGATATGTTGTACTCATATCGAGTTTGGTTCATAGGAACCTTTATATTGACTGCCAAAATCTGGAAGTGAATCTACTATCTCGGTCTGAGATAATAGTTATTGGCAGACAATGCAGTCTGACTATCTCCTTGAGATAGGACTTGTGGGTTTTTCCATCCCATTAGTTTCTTTGATGGCTAAGAAGTAGGCAGACTTGATTAAACACTTAACCATTACCCATAGGGCGTCATAACTGTTTGAAGTTCTTGGCAACTTTGTTATGAAGTCCATGGTTATCTATTCCTATCTCCATTATGGGTTTGACGGTTATTGTAGTAGACCAGAAGGCTCCTGGTACTCTGCTTTGACTTTGGTGCAAGTCAAACATTTACCGTTATAGGTGGCGATCTCTAGCTTTATGTTAGGTTACCAATAAAGCTTCTTGAGATCGAGATACATCTAATCTGATCCGAGATGTAATGAATATCATGATTTACGAGCTTCGTTTAGAACTAGACTCCTGAATTCACCAAACTTTGGGGTCCAAATTCGGTTCATGAAATATCATGTTCCGTCTTCCTTGAGGTCGAACCGTTTGTCCATACCACGCAAATTTTTTTCCTATGATATTCTCGGGTTTGAGTGCTTCCAGCTGAGCAGCTCTAATTTGGATGGTGAGATTGGACGGGATGGTTAGGGTTAGAGCCTTTACACAAAGTGGCATTGCTTGTTCTTTCCTGCTTAAAGCATCTAACATGACATTTGCTTTACCAGGATGATAACGAATTTCGCATTGGTAATCATTTAGCAATTCTACACACTTTCGTTGCCTCATATTGAGTTCCTTCTGGTGGAAGATGTGTTGGAGGATTGTATGGTTGGTGAATACGTCACACTTTGTTCCGTAGAGGTAGTGTCTCCGATCATTATGGAAAACACTATAGCTCCTAACTCCAAGTTGTGGGTAGTGTAGTTGGTCTTTTTTTTTTTGGCTTGGATCGTCTGGATTCATATGCAATGACGTTTATTTCTTTGCATCAACACGCATCCTAACTCTTGTTATGAGGCGTCGCAAAGTACTAAAAAGTCTTTTGTTCCTTCTGGAAGAGACAAAATTAGTGCACTGCACAACCATTGATTCAATTTTGGAAAGGCAGACTCTTGTCTGTTTTCCCAATCGAACTTCTTGTCTTTCTGGGTTAGAGCGGTGAGAGGCTTGGCTATCTTGGAGAAGTTCTCGATGAATCTATGCTAATAGTCTGCAAGCCCTAGGAATTAGCATACTTCATTTGGCATCATTGGTCAGTACGAATGGCATGACCAGAAACTAGTAGTGACTATACTGAGTCCTGAATGTCGTCTTTAGAATGTCTACTTTTTGGAATCTAATTTGATGATAGCCAAATCTTATATCAATCTTTGAGTTGTAACAGGATCCTTGTAATTGGTCAAATAGGTCATGGATCTTCGGGAGTGGATATCGGTTCTTGATGGCAAGGTTCTTCAACTCTCGATAGTCGATGAATATCCTGAACGATCCATCCTTCTTTTTGAGAAACAATACCAGAGCTCCTCATGGAGAGAAACTTGGTCGGATAAAGATTTTTTCAAGAAGTTTTTTTGGAGTTGATTGGACAATTCTTGCATTTCCGATGGAGCTAGACGATAAGGAAATCTTGTCACAGGTGTTGCGCTCAGGATTAGGTCGACGATTTGTAAGACCCAACTCGACGAGTTGGAGCTGGAATGAGAAACCCTAATTTCCAGGGTTTTGAACCCTATTTAAAGGCTTATTAGCCACCCTCTGCCTCTCTTATCGCCCCTTTACCTCAGAAAAATCCTAAACGACCATTACTCTCCATTTTGTGTGTGTAAAAGCTTGGAGGGTGGTTTTAGTGCAACGAACTTGAAGAATCAAGAGTTTGGAGCAAGGAGAAGCTTGTAGATCCAGTGCCTACTCAATCTTGGCTTCCATTTGAAGGTAACAAGTTGTTACCTTGATCATTCTAGTGTAACTTCAGATCTAGATACCTCTAATCCCTTATAGTCATAAAGTTCACAAAATTATCGTGCTTAGGCCCTTCTCTTTGGTTTAAACCTCTTCCTTAGCTTGGTTTTGGCATTTAAGACCTTGCATGCACGTAAAGTTTGCAACTTTACATGGTAACCTTTCCCTAGGAGGATATATCTATGATTTGGAGCCTTGGCCTTGCTCAAAAGCATCTGAATAAGAAAAGGATTGAAGGGAATCGACGAGTTGCATGGTCAACTCGATGAGTCGGATGAAGATTTTCTGTTTTTGGTTTTTCATGGACTCAGCGAGTATGTGAGGTGACTCGACGAGTTGATTAGGGTTTTCCCGACAATCTGGACACTGCATGGACTCGACGAGTTGTATGGAACCTCGACGAGTCGACTAGGATTTTCATTATTCTGTGAGTTCTAAAAGGAACTCGATGAGTCAGTAAGCTGTACTCGATGAGTTGGGTCAACATGGACTGTTGACCTTGACCATTGACTGTGACTTTGACCAGGGTTGACCAAGTTTGACTTCTGAGGGTATTTTGGTAATGTGGGTCCTTATGGAATTAATCCTCTAATGGTTATAGGTGTTCGAGTTTGGAGCTGTGGTTCGAGAGGGTGATCTTTTCAGTTCGGTTGACATTGTGAGCTGAGTTCTCCTCACTATACTAAGGGGTCTAAAGCACCAAGGACGACCCATTGAATTAAGATCCTAGTAGTTGTTGATATGCTGAGTATGAGTATATATGCATGCTACTTTTGATATGCTAGTTGGTAGATCAGTAGGACTACCTGTGATACTGTCTGATTATCTGTATGTGCACTTATCTGTTATATGTCAACATATTGTGAGGGATGGGTTGAGGTTGTTCTGCTTCGTGTGGTAACCAACAAACCCTAGAGTATGCCATATATGAGCTGAGGGTTAGTGAGGGCATGCCATACTCGTAATGAGGACTCCTAAAGCATTCCAGATACGAGTTGAGGGCCAGGGGAGCATGCCAAACTCGTACTGAGGGCTAGTCATTACTTTCCAGTCCGAGGACTGAAGGAGCAATCCAGACATAAGTGAAGGGTTTTGAGCATTCTAACACTCCTATGGTATACATTCAATCCTAAATACCTTGGATCTATGTTTTCACTATTGTACATGAAAACTTGAACTTTCCAAGGTATTACCCTAACTAGCTTACAATCTATGATACTTGAGTAATATAAACAAGTTATAAGACATACCTTTTGATGAATCTTGAAGTCTTAATCTTTAAGAGCTTAGCCCCAATGGTGTGGAAACCTCAAGTGGAATCACAAATAACCAAAACCACCATGGAAAACTTGAGAGAATAGTAAGCACACTAGAAATTGGTTAACTCTTGTATCCTCACACACTAGTGCCATTTCATGTGCCAATGACCTCTTTATATAGTATGGAGGATTAGGGAATACCCATGGCCTTTCATTTCCATAGGATCCATGGGTTAAATCTCCATGGACTATCTATGCAAGCTTAGCCCAACCTAAATGAACTTGGCCATGTTATATATATATATATATATATATATATATATATATATATATATATATATAAGAGTCCATATTTAATTAGTTCCTTTTGATCACTAAATTAATTCTTGATTAATACTGTGACATCCCCATTTTTCACGGCCAGAAAAGACCGATTTGTTTATACTTTGTTTTAAAATCAGAGTAACCTTTTAAATAAAATAGTTGCGGAATTTGTCCCAAAACAAAGATACGATAAAATTTTATCAAAAACATTTCCATAGAAATGTATTTCATTAAAAGACTCGGGATGTCATCTTCGATACAGATCAAAAGTATAAACAATACAATATAAGCCTTACTACATTATTTCATATCTATAGGCCTATATCCAAAACATCACATCTATGCTCGAGCGCCACCACCTGTAATACATAAAACTGAGTGGGTCAGGCTTGGGAGCCTGGTGAGCACATAGGGTTTTCAACCCACAATAAATAAGTTATTTAATTTCATCAACCAACAATAACCCGATTACCCGTTCCCGTTATCCTCACTCTATGTTCCTAAATACCTATCATAAGGGACCTAGCCTAAGGATCATCATCGGGATGGACACTACTGCTAAGGGGGTTCCTCAGCAATAAATGTCCTAAGGGCAACCATGAGGGGGATGGAGTACACTGGTGAACACATTGTTCATAACCACATACAGGTTGCGAGCCTGCTAGCGTTCCACTGGACTGTCTAGAAGAATCCGTGGTCGTCATCCATACTCCGCTAGATGACAGAATCAACAACAACAACAACAACATCGAGGCCTCTCATCATTTTATCACACATCGTCTATTACATATACCCATGTTTTACCCCAACCTTTTTGTAGATATAAAATACATATACAGTTTAAATTATTTAAAACAGGTATAAAATTGTTCATCCAACATAGATAGCAAGTATACAGATAATATGCACACACAACACGTAATTTATATAAATACTTCATATCTATGTGTAAGCTGAAAGTGACTATGCACTCACTTGATTAGGTGGTGACTCTGCACTTGAACAACGCTTCCTTATCTCAAAATAATTTTCCCTCGACAAAACCTAGTATCAATACAACTAGGGTTTAGTCTAACGTTAACCGCGACTAATTAATAGTCTAGCTATTATTATTATTATATAAGCGTTAAACAACACTCTATATAACTCATAATAATAGCCCAAATAATTATTTTAAGGACCTAATAACATTACTATAATTATTTAAATGTTATATTAAAATTCTCATAGGCGTAGCTCACTTACAACAGATTTTAAAGAAAACCGGGCTTCGCTTGGAGTAGCGTTTCGAAACCGAAAGACCCTTTTTCTCGGGACTCCGGGAGCCTCGGGGCTTCCCTCGGGTGCTAGGGGTTCACCTAGACTTTAGGGAGGGTTTGAAACCCTAGAGAGAGAAAGATTGTAGAGGGAGAAGTGGAATTGGTGTGAAACATCCGGAAGAGTTCGCACCCTTTTATAGCCTGCGAGGCCTCGGACTACGCTGGGCGTAATCCTCGCCTATGCTGGGCGTAGTCTTCGGATAAGGGCGCCGGCTTCACACCAGTTGTCTCGCACATCGGATGGAGAAGACCGAAGGTACGCGGGGCGTACCGGACCTCGCACGCGGGGTGTAACGCGAGGCGACGCGTCGTTCATCGGATGCGCGACTGATCTTCATCGGACGGCTGTGGCGCTGCCACGTCATCAGCTTCGCACCAGGTTCGTGATTTTCCACTCCGACTTCTAAAAATCATAACTCTCGCATACGAACTCCGTTTTTGACTTTCTTTATATCCACGCGTAGGCGGGAACGTATTCTACAACTTTCATTTAGACTCCGTCGGCTACTTTTGATTTATTTTTAAAAGTTATATTTTTCACAGGTCGGGACAGGATTGGTTCGTTAAAAATTCATAACTTCTTCATCCGACATCCGTTTTCGTCTGTCTTTTTATCGTTACGCTATAAATAATGAAATCTTCGATTGTCGTTTAGGTTGTGTCAGCTAAAAACCGCTCGATCTAATATTCGAACTTCGGGCTGTACACTGCTGAGCCGAAACTTTGAAAAATCATAACTATCTCATACGAAGTCAGATTTGGGCGTTCTTTTTATGGACGCTCTCGGTTTAACGTATTCTACGACTTTCATTTAGATTTATAAGGCTAAAACTCGCTCTATCATAAATTCACTATTTACGCTTCTCGGTATCATGTCGGTTTCATCGCGAAACTTCGACGGGTCATAACTTCTTCGTTATAACTCGGATTTCGGCGTTCTTTATATCTCCGGATTCCTTGTTTCGACCACTACAACTTTATGTAAAGATATCGGGTTTATCTCACACTTTAATTTTGACACTTATTTTTATCCTTTATTTATTATACATTTTTAAATAAGTAATAAGCACATAAATACACATAATTCGCATAGTATTCAAATATATTATCTTTATTACTTCAAAAGAGTTACAATAGTTGACCTAGACTATTACACTGTCTAAAAATGCTTAGCCCCGAAACTCGGGCGTTACAAATACTAATTAAATAATATGATTTCATATTAATATATTAGAACTTATAATATATTAATATAAATCATAAGCATACTATTCTCAAAAGACTATCCATATAAATTGTTCCGATGAAGTGCAACCCAAATGGACCATGCCAAATCGGGTCAAGTACATACCAATTATAGTTATGGGCTTAGACAGTAATCCAACAGTCTCCCACTTGGATAAGTCTAAAACTATTATTGCGTATGACTTCAAAACCCAACTAGCAATCGTAGCTCCTAAAGCCGCTGTCGAAATTTGACCTTAGTCAATGACTTGTCCATTAGATAAGGGATCATATATTCCTCCATTCTAGATATCATATGGACTGAGAGATGGATTATAATCATTCTCTTTATCCATTTGTTGTTTCCCGATTTCCAATTTATGACGACCGACTAATTGAACAAATCAAATCAGTCCAGGCTTGGCCAAGCACTTCGGGGTGTCATCACTAAATCATCGAGGGGCCCACATATATCGCTTTTATCCCTCAAAGGGTAAAAGGAATGGATAAACTTCAACTCATATGCTTGTTCTACTACTTGTTGAATCATACACAAAGGCACGTTTTATAACATCTAGTTACCAATGCGTTTTTGGTGCAATCAATGTATAACCAACTCATAGTCAACAACTGATATCTCTAGGTTTAAAGAATATAAAATATTATTGTCTCATGATCACTCGTGATAAAATCCATGAAGTGAGTCAAATGAGCGTGGGTTGAATCCAATACTCAGAACTTATGAGCACTCATGAATGTTGCAACAACTCTTGCTATGTCCACTACCTTGGACATCTACAAACCGGCTTCATGACAGTCTTGATTCATATTTACTTCCAACATATGACCGAATGTGGATGGTTTGAATAACTTAGTCATTCAGTAAGAACGACCTAGTTATCCTGGAAGTCAAAACATGCAAAGTGAAACACAAGAATAATCGAATCCAATATGGTCTCAGAACTTATGAATATAAATAGAACATTTTTTATTTATCACCATACTGATTACACATCATTCATTGCATACTGTTTCAAACTATCAACTTTATACTTGAATTAAAATAATAGTTTTCCCATGCTCCAAGCATGTACATTATGGTTTTCTAAACACTAGTCATGCAATACACCAAGTATGCACACTATGTTTTTCCAAACATTAGTTATGCCATACACCAAGTATGCACACTAAGTTTGTCTATGATCTTTACTTTGTGAAATAGATCGATTGAACATAATTCCAATGATTCTCATTTCACAATCCCAAATCCTTACTGCAAATGCAAGAATTCCAAATTCCTGCCATTTATCGAAATCTGTTAGATTTTAAACTTATATGCATTGATCCTCTTGTAATGATTATGCACAAAGTCACAAAGACTTGTCAACATACATTACAGAGTATTCAAACGGAGATCACTCCATGGAAACGAAGTCTGAAATTCAAAGTACATTGCTTTGAACATCCTTCATGCATTACGTTTCCTAATCTTACACAGATTTAATGAATAACATCCACCTATGGGAACATTTCCATATTCCCATTTTGACTATCACTCCTGAACATGAGTTGCCTCTTTTCAGAATATGTCAATATGGTCCTTAGATTGTCCTCGACAATTGCTTAATCAAATTAGTCATATCTAGTTCTAGTACTTTTTCCCTTTCAATGCTCTAGGCATTTGAAAAAATTTAGAACAGATGAATATTATAACACATGCAATCGATCCTATATTCGAAGCATATGCGACACGATTCATGATGTCTCACATAAAGACATAATACTAGACCAATCTTTTGCTATAATATTTCTATTTCTATCTGCCAAGTTCTCGTAATTCTGATTATGAAAAGGGATGTCGTAATCATAATCGAATTTTAGAACGCAAATAATGAACCCATATATAGAATTTCCTCATGTTGAGCCATTCCAACATAAAATTCATATATATATATATATATATATATATATATATATATATCCTTGACTAAAGATGATTAAAACCTCAATCTAAGTTTTTAGAATTAAAATGAAGTATAATTTCCTCTCCCTTAATTATAGCAAAACTACTTTTTCCCAATTGAAACTTTTGTTTTCTATAATTTACATTGCTAACTTGTAACACTTATTATAATTATCATGCTCCCACTGACATGAGAATTATCAAGATAACACTTATGCTCCCACTGGCTTTGACATGTACTCAGAAATCAGCTGGACTTCTAGAAATCAATATTTTATTGACTTTCTTACCAAAGTTCAGACTTCTGATACGAGATGCTTTAATAAAACTTTATCAAAATCATACACCTTCCCTTAGATAACACATGTGTGTCTAAACAATTTCAGAACTAGGAAAAGGGATGCCGTAATCATAGTCTCAATTGTTTAGACCTTTGCCATTCCTCACAAGTCCATGTTAGTGTGCCGGTTAACCACACACGCTCCACTAACGACTTTGAGAATGCAAATATCACAATTCCTATTTACTTAAAATCTACTTAGTAAAAGCGTTTCCTCACCATCATTTTCATGAATCGGAGAGAAACCTTATGACACTTAGATTTTATGGTGTATGTGTTCCTATCCATGTGAATTTGTCAAAACCATAATCACAAGAAAAGGTTAGTGACAAATCCAAACTCATATGGATTGAACTTGTGCAGTCTTAACTTCTTGCCACATGGAAGCACAAGGGCCTGCCATTGCTTCCAATTTGTTATGCAACCAATTGAGAACTCTCAGAACTCATATGCAAAGCTAACTTTAACTGGAATGGGCACAAAAATAGGAATATGTCAACACGATAGGTTATAAACCTCACGTCGTGTGCTAGTGATAAACTACATGTTTTTATTCTTAAATATATCTTGGAGTTTTTTCAAGATCTTTAAGACTCCCACTTTCGTCTTGACTTATAAGACTCACTTGCCAAATATTCAAGAGATAGTGCGGATTCTTTATCAAGACAAACACTTCAAACAATTGGTCTTAGTTGGTCTTTGTTTTATCCAAAACATCACAACTTACCAATTTCAAATGTACAAGAGTAGATCACATTTTACTCTTGCATTGACAAGTGTTATAAACATTTATTTAAGATATGTCACTCAAGTTACAATCTTGGAGTATGACTCTATGAATTGTTTTGGAATGAAATATGACTCATCTTCTTGATTTAACCATTTCAACAATTCAAGATTCCTCTTCTTAGTCGTAAGAATGCACTAAGATGTCCTTAGAGGACTAATTTGTATATGATTTCTAAATCATTTAGATGATCACAAAACATGGTACTAAAGTACCCATCTTTTCAGATTTGAGAAACTTTTATCTTTCTGCGTAATTTGATTCTTCTCATCCGTCCTGCGATACACTGAAAATTTTCCAATGTATCAGAATTTCACTTAAACTTGTAAGTGTAACCATATTTACTAACTTTTAGTAAATAATGACGAAAAGCCTTATCGATCTTTGTGGTGGACCTAACCAGCGCAGAACCAAGTGTACCCGATCCCTTTGTCCTTCACTTGACTGACATACACATGTGAACAATGAATTAGTCTTAATTTTCCAAAGCTAAAAGTTCTCATTCATCATACTATACAACTTGCATGATTCCAAGTTTCGGTCCAATTGAAAACTTGGATCATGAGAATCTTTCCTTGTTTGGTAAATTTTAGACACTACCACAAAAGAAAGAATCAAATACATATTTCCATTATTGCTAGAAACATACAAACATCAATTTTTCATAAATGCCATTGCAAGGAGATATAATAAAGTAAAACAAAATTTTATTTATTTATAAAATGCAGAAAAAACTTTTTCCTTTCAATGCAACTTTAAATGAAAAACTATGCTATTTCATATTTTCTAGCAATCTATCATAACTCCTATGGAGTAGCTCAAGAATCCGATCTTCGAACCATGCGATTGAAATTCATCTTCGCGATCAGATTTAGCATACTCTTCTTTAAGTTTCCTTCCCCTTGATTGATCCTGCCATACATCAAAATGTATTAAAAATCTCCAAATAGGAACTTAATTGAATTAGATAGTGGACTTACCTGAAGCAGAGTCAAACTTTTTGACTAGACCTTCTCTCAGATCTTTCAGGTAGTTAGGGCAGCTTCGCAACCAATGCACCTTCCTTTGGCAATAGAACCATATGGACCCTTTGGTAATGGTACACTGGGCTATCTCAGACTTGGCTTTCTCTTTACCATTTGGTCAACTGAGTTAACTTTGGCCGATCCCTTTCCATTGGGAAGAGAAAGCTTTTCTGGATATCCAATGTTACCAATTGTCAATATCCATTGTAGTTTGGGAAGTTGATATACTAATCAAATTTGCTTTACCAGAGCTTTAAATCATTGCTGATTCAGCAACATCAAGCAAATATATAAGATCATTGAGGGTCATGTCATATTCTGTTACATAGTAGTCCCAAAGAAACTCACTATGTGACTTAGAAAGTGATTGAACTACCAACTTTCTCAAGACTTTGACACCCAACTCTCCTGGCTTGTCAATATGTGACTTCATCTTCAAGATGTGTGTAAAGCCCTGTTTATTTAAATAAATTAATAAATGTAAGTCCCAGACTGATTTGCGAAAATTTTTAGATGTAGAGGGTTAAAAGTGCAAGTTCCTGATTAGTTTTGTATGTATTTATGAAGGCATTGACTAAATGGTAATTTATGGGACTTAATTTGAAGAGATTTTGGAGGATTAGGGCCTAAATGGTAACATATAGAGTTGAATTGTAAAGATTTTACATGGCATGGGTTAGAAAGGTAAAATATTGATCTATTTCGAATTAAATTGGAGCTGGAGGGACCAGAGTTGGAATTATGCGAAAGATTTAAAATGGTCGGGGATATAACCCGCCACCCTCACCATGTCAAACCCTAAACCTAAAATGTTCCAGCCGCCATGAGTGTTGTAGCCGCCACCACTTTGTGACTCCCTAGTTGCCATCTTCCTTCTCTTCATTCTCTTCCCGATCCAACCAGGTCGCTATTTCCTGCCGGCGAAGTTGTGTGCAACAAGGACCACCGAGACCGGATTTTGGAGTTGTGAATGGCTTGTGTGGGGCTGTGAGGAGTTAGACGAGCGAAGCTGCTGCCGCCACTCCGCTGTAGCGCTATTGTCCTGCCGCTTCTATTCTACTGTTTCATCGCTGCCGGCGCTGCCTCGTTTCGCGGTGGTTTCTTCTCAGTGACGACCACTACCGCTGTTTGTCTCGGTTCGACTACTCAGGTCGCTGCTCCAGCCACTACAACCATCGACATCTCGCGCCGCCGTCGTATCTCCCAACCGTCGTGGCTGTCATCGACAAAAACCTTGCTGCCTTCGTCTTTGCATGCCACCAGGTGGGCTGTGATTATGTTTGTGACGTGTGAGGGATAGTTTAGCTGGAGATAGAGAGAAAAACCCACCATGGCAGCCGACCATGGTGGTTATTGCCCTGAAACAATTCCTGCCACCACAAGCCACCGTGAGGTGGTGGCTATACGAATAAATCTTCTGATTGGGTGTGTTTGTGAAGTTGTTTGCACAATGTATGGTCAGAAAATCAGAGATCCGCCACCACTACCGTGAGGTGGTGGCTGCTGCCGCCAAGCACCGCCGCCGGCCACCATGGTGTGGTTGTGTGTGTGTGTTAGTTAGTATGTGTGTGTTTATGTTTGGATTAAAGATTGTACTTGTAATTAGCTTTGGTTAATAATAAAAATAATAATAACCACCACTGTAAGGTGGCCGCCACCGCTGTAAGCCGCCATAGACCACCACTACCCGAGGTGGTAGTGGATGGTGCCCCACTAGCAAACCCTAATGGGCTTAGAGATTGGTGTTGGGCCTATTGGGCCATGTTTGGGTGGAAGACCCTAATTGTTAGCATTTGGGCCTTGGACCTATTTGGACCACTTTTGGGCCATTGGGATTGGATTGTGAATTAAGCCCAAATTATTCCATGCCATTTATCTAGTGGAGTAAAGGAATTAATGGATCAAGTCCTTAATGGGCTAATTGAGAAAATCCTAATATTTGAGAATTTATCAGAACACACATGAGAATTATTTAGTAAGTGAAATATTAAATAATAATCTTTGGCAGAAATCAATCTAACCAATAATGGACTTAATGGATTAAGTCCTTAGTGGATTAGGTCCTTATTGGGTTAAGTGAGAAACACTTAACCCTAGTCATCATTTTATGAGAAACCCTAATTTCACATGGGTATATTATTGGGCCATAGTTTGGGCCTAGAGGGTTGTATGGCATTGTGTAACTTCCTGATTCCCCAGGTATATTATTTTATTTTATTATTTTGGAGTTTGTGGAGGAACTCGGCGAGTTGGAGCCAAGACTCGCCGAGTAGGGTCGCGGATGTTCATCCGGGTTCACGTCCGGACTCGGCGAGTCCATTAGTGGACTCGGCGAGTCCACGCTGTTTAATGAAACCCTAATCCCCTGGGTTTGGAGACTATTTAAGGGCACTTATAGCCTCCCATTGCGGCTACTAGTCCCTTGAGATAACCCTAAGTGAGCCAAATCGTTGTGAGGGAGAAGAAGTCACTTTTGATCCTTGTACCTTTGGTGTAGCAAGAAGGAGGTGACCAAGAGCAAAGAGGATGTGTGATCCTAGTAGTTCCAGAGTTCAGAGACTTCATTTTGAGGTAATAGTTCGAACCTCCTTCAGTTTTGGTGTTGATCATTAGAGTTAGGTTTTTCTAACCCCTTTGGAGAGTGATGATGTGGAACAAATGGTCCCTCTTCGAGTTTGTGCCTTGGATCTGGACTTAAAGAGGTCCAGAGACCTTAACCCTTGGAGCTTTATGGATCAGTTTGGGGTTATTGGACTTAGGTTGCCATTTTTGGGACTAAATCTCCTTTTGATGCCTTGTTGTTGTTATACAAGCATCAAGTTTCGGACTTTACGTGACATTCATGCTTGGGGAGGCCAGTTGGAATAGTGTCTAAGGCTGCAACTATATTAGGCAAGTATTTGACCCGATTGTGCATGGTCCTTTTGGGTTGCCTTCACCATAGCAACTTGATAGGATGATTTATTATGAGAGAGTAAATATTATTGATATATTATAAGAATAATATAAGGAATAATAAGATTGTTATTTGATTAATATAAGTCATAAATTAATTAGTATTAATTTGGTGACTTAAAGAGATTAATTAAATAAGAGGGTATAAACTGTCAAGTGTTTGATAGTTACACTTTAGACTGTAAATCCTTAAGAGATAGGGATTGGACGGATTCTAGAGCTTTGGATAGCTCAAAATCATCCAAGGCTTGTCTATGGTAAGGATTTGGATTGCTTTAAGGAAAGGATTATCTAACTAGGGTTTAAGGTGAAACCCTTAAGGAGTCTACAAGTATAAATATACCCTATGGCAAAGGGAAATCAGCACCTCTTAAGAAGAAAGAAACCCTGGCCGAATTTTCCCTGTCATCTCTCTCTCTCTCTCTCAAATCATCTTCATTGCTATTTGGTGTTTGTAAGCCATTAGAGGAGTGACAATTGTGACTCTAGAGCTCCAAGACAACAAGATCAAAACAAGAGATTCAAAGGTAAACTTCCAGATCTGATTTTGTATTGTTTTATACCTAATTAGTCATCAGAAGTCTTGGATTCAAAGCATGTTTAATTAGAAAGCCTAGATCCAAGCATTAGGGTTTTGCATGCGCACATAGGAAAGTTCTTATGGCTAAAACCCATCAGTGGTATCAGAGCCTAGATTGGTTTCTCTTAAATTGTTCCTAGTTTGTTTGAAACTTGTGTGCACAATTCGTTTTTGTGTTTCTGAGTCATGGACTCGGCGAGTTGGCCTGACTCGGCGAGTCCCTTGGTGCACTCGGCGAGTCTGAGCGTCAGGAAAGGCTAGATTCGGGATTTTTTCATGATTATCTTATGGAAACTTACGTTAATCATATTAGATCAACCCAAATCCGATTTTTTGATATATATGACTATAATCTTGATCTAGTTAAAGATATTTATCAACTAATAAAATATTTAATTTCCTTATGTGATAATTAATTAATTATTTTGATTAAATTGGTAATTATCTTGCAAGAAATCTTGAATAAATCAAATATAGATAATTAGGAAATTAATTGTTAATTAAAATTATTTGTTATTTGATCCTCCATGTTTTAAATGTTTAAAACTTGTCCTCAAGTTTTGAAATTTATGTTTTGTGATTAAAAGTTTTAATTTAGACAATTTAAATTTCAAACCCTAGATTTTTTAAAAGGTTTAAAATACAACCCTATACTAATATAATATTATAAGATTAATATATATATATATATATATATATATATATATATATATATATGTATATATATATGTATAACTAAAATGCTAGTCTTACCGTTAGTAGGCCTCATTCACGAAGCCGATCTATAAGGTGGGTATAAGGTTGCGGCCTATAAAATGGCGCTTAATGGGTGTACACTCACACCCACCACTTGCTTGATCGGTGGAGGGTCGTTAGCCGAACGGGTAGGATAGGGCAACCTCATCCTCTCATTAAAAGCATAATATGAAATACAAAGTAACTATACATTTTTTAAAAATTTCCCAATCTTAGTTACTTTAGGAAAAGTGAATTGACGCAATCCCATGAAATTACACTTTGCACCCTTGCTAAGAAGTTAGTGGAGCGTGTGTGGTTTACCGGCACACTAATTGGTTCTAAGCAAAGGTGGCAAAGGGTGATTCATTGTTTATCATAGTTCGATGGAGTGTGTGTGGTTTACCGGCATATCGAATAGGTGATTGTTACAATGAAGGCACCATGTGAATTTGCATGGTAATTCACACCCGCTTTGTGATCCTCGGTATCCCAGTCACAAACAAGAGGGGCATATCGAGATTTAAACATGCCATTGAATAGTTTCAATGAATCTCATCCGAACCTAGGAATTCTCAATACATTTAGGACTTAAAGTTATGTTAGTGGAGAATTAGTGAATCGTCATTCACTTACCTTCATATTATTTGCATGTTAGATTACGACATCCCTTTTCTAATATGTAAATATTGTTGTTGGATCCTAGCCCTAATTTTTCTTATTGGGTGATAATTAGGGATTCATATTCTAATCTATCTTTGTCCTTTCTATTTGTAGATGTCGAACGCAAACAACGTTGCTGCTAGTTCTTTCACATTGATGAGCCTTTGTCAAAAGGTCACTTTCGATGGGACGAACTTTAGCGAATGGATAAGATACATTCGCACCATTTCTCGCTATGAGGATAAGGAGTATGTCCTCGATGAGAAGCTCAAGAAAATCAACCCTGAAATCGCTACTCCGGCTGAAATGACCGCTTTTGAAACTCACGAGCGAGATGCAACGAAGGTACATTGCATCATGATAGCCACCATGAACTACGAATTCCAAAAGTCCTATGAGGACATGTACCCGTACGAGATGCATCAAGACTTATTGGAGAGATACCACCAAAACGCGAGACAAGAGCGTTATGAGATTTTCACTAACATGATTTCCGCTAAGATGGGTCATGGAGAGTCTCTTACCGTGCACCTGCAAAAGATGCAAAGGTATGTCGACCGCCTTTGCAAGTTAAATGTTGACTTTGGGGAAGACTTGGCGATCGACATGGTGCTTCACTCTTTGCCTCCGAGCTATAATCAATTTAGGATGACCTACCACATGAAAAAAGAGGAGGTCACCCTAAGCAAGCTCCAAGGTCTCTTGAGGGTCGTTGAGAGCAACTTCAAGGACAAGTCTGTTGCACCAACTCCTAATCCGCCCGCTGCTCCTGTCTTGGCAATTGGAAAAGGAAAGGGAAAGAAGAGGAAGGCTTCGTCTAAGAACTATCTCAAGGTTAAAGCCCGAGATGGTGCCTCTTCTAGTGGGACCAAAGTTGATCCTGCTAAACCCTGCCCTAACCCGAAGGAGGCAGAGTACCACCACTGCCACAAGATAGGACATTGGAAGAGAAGCTGCCCAGAGTACCAGCAAGCCATCAAGGAAGGAAAGATCAAGCCATCTTTCGCAGGTATATACACAATTAAATCTAACGATTCTAATCATGCTATTTCTTGGGTTCTTGATACCGGTTGTGGTTACCACATTTGCTCTAATGTGCAGGGACTAAGAAGAAGTAGGGATGTGGAGCAAGGAAGGATCAATCTAATCATGGGGAACAGAAGATCGTCGCCTGTGACCAAGATTGGAGTGTATTCTTTAGTGCTTAGGAATAGTTTATGTTTAGATTTGAACAATTGTTGCTATTCTCCAGAAATGGCTAGAAACATCATTTCATTTCATGGTTTGTTTAGACAAGGTTTTAGATTTTCTTTTAATAATGAGAATGGTTCTATTTTAGCTTATCTGAATGGTGTCTTTTATTTTGAAGCTATACCATGTAATGGAATATATGAAACTGTTATGATTGTTGATAACTTAGGAAATGATGTTTTGAACATAGATTCTTCCAATAGTGTGGATAGAGCATCCTTGTGGCACTGTCGTCTTGGACATGTCAACAAGAAGCGCATAGCCCAACTCCAAAAGGATGGAGTATTGGAGTCATTCGACCTTAGGGAAGATGACACATGCGAGTCTTGTTTACTTGGAAAGATGACCAAGTCACCCTTCACTAGTACATGTGAAAGGGGTGAGGGTTTATTGGACCTCATACATACCGATGTATGTGGACCCTTTAGATAAACCACGAAGGATGGAAACCGCTTCTATGTGACTTTTACCAATGACTATAGTAGATATGGGTATATCTACTTCATCAAGAAAAATTCAGAAACGTTTGAAAAGTTCAAAGAGTTCAAGAATGAAGTGGAGAATCAATTGGGCAGGAAAATCAAGATGCTTCGATCCGATCGAGGAGGAGAGTACCTAAGTCTTGAATTCCACGATTATCTCAAGGAGTGTGGAATAGTTTCACAACTGACGCCACCTAGGACACCACAATTGAATGGTGTGGCAGAAAGGCGTAATCGAACCTTATTGGATATGGTTCGCTCTATGATGAGTCGTGCTTCACTATCAATCTCTTTTTGGGGGTATGCCTTAGAGACTGCCGCCCATATCCTTAACCGAGTCCCTACTAAGAAGGTTGCCAAAACACCTCACGAGATGTGGACAGGGAAAGCTCCCTCGTTAGCACATATCAAGGTTTGGGGTTGCGAGGCTTTCGTAAGACGAGATACTCACGACAAGATCGAACCTCGTAGTGAGCGATGTATTTTCATCGGCTACCCGCAGAAATCCTTTGGATATCTCTTCTATAGACCGAAGGACAATGTTGTCTTCGTTGCGAGGTGAGGAGTTTTCCGAGAACGAGAACTCATAAGCCAAGGGGACAGTGGGAGGCAAATCGAGCTTGAAGAGATTCAAGAATCGATTGATGAAGGAACCTCTACCGCTGGCACTCAACCCGAGGAGGAAACTCCGGTTGAACCGATTGACGAGTCCTTACCTCTTAGACGTTCCGAAAGAGTTAGAGTTCAACCCCAATTTTATGGTTTTCATATTACTACCGAAGGCGACACGTATATTAGTGATGGTACACTAATAAATCTAGATGAACCTAATTGCTTAAGGAAGCCATGGCAGGCCCGGAGTCTGCGAAATGGAAAGAGGCAATGGACAGCGAGACCCAATCCATGGATGATAACCAAGTTTGGAATTTGGTTGATAATGTGCCCGGACGTAAGACCGTTGGGTGCAAATGGATCTTCAAGAAGAAGACCGACGTGGATGGAAAGGTACACACATATAAGGCGCGATTGGTTGCGAAGGGCTTTACTCAAACTCCCGGAGTTGACTATGATGAGACCTTCTCACCAGTTGCGAAGATAAAATCTATTAGAGTGATGCTAGCAATTGCCGCATTTCATGATTATGAGATTTGGCAAATGGATGTCAAGACCTCTTTCCTTAATGGGAAGTTGGCTGAGGATGTTTACATGGCTCAGCCAGAGGGGTTTGTGGATCCGAAGCATCCGAATAGAGTATGTAAGCTTGAGAAGTCCATTTATGGACTTAAGCAAGCGTCTCGCAGATGGAATCTCTGCTTCGATGAGAAAGTCAATGAGTTTGGATTTGTACGAAGCGAAGATGAATCGTGTGTATATGTCAAAGCTAGTGGGAGTATAGTAAGCTTCCTCGTTCTATATGCCGATGACATATTTCTCATAGGAAACGACATCCCGACTCTTCAGGAGGTTAAGTCCTGGCTCGGGAAGTGCTTCGCTATGAAGGACCTCGGAGAGGCTTCTTATATTTTGGGAATAAGGATAGTAAGAGAGAGAAGTAAAAGACTAATAGGACTTAGTCAGTACACTTACTTAGAGAAGGTACTAAAACGTTTTAGTATGGAAAACTCGAAGAAGGGAGAATTACCGATACAGAGTAATGCCAAGTTGAGTAAGACTCAAAGTCCGAGTACCGAAGCTGAAATAGCAGAAATGAGCCGAGTACCATACGCTTTCGCAGTTGGCTCAATCATGTACGCTATGACTTGTACTCGCCCTGATGTAGCCTTTGCTTTGAGCATGGTTAGTAGATATCAAGGGAACCCTGGCAGAGCCCGTTGGATTGCGGTGAAGAATATCCTCAAGTACCTTCGGAGGACGAAGGAATGGTTCTTAGTCCTCGGAGGGAGTGATGACTTGAAGGTGCGAGGATATAGTGACGCCAGCTTTCAGACCGACAGGGACAACTACCGTTCGCAGTCGGGCTGGGTCCTTACCCTAAACGGAGGAGCAGTGACTTAGAAAAGTTCCAAGCAGGAAACCGTAGCTGATTCAACGGTTGAATTAGAGTACATTGCAGCGAGCGAAGCGTCGAAGGATGCAATATGGCTGAAGAACTTCATCGGTGATCTTGGGGTTGTACCCGCCATAAAGGAGCCCATGGAGATTTTCTGTGATAATGAAGGAGCGGTTGCCTTGACCAAGGAACCGATGGATCATGGTAGATCTAGACATATCGACAGAAAATATCACTTTATTAGACATCGTGTAGAAGAAGGACAACTTGTAGTGAAGAGGATATCATCAGAAGATAACCCAACAGATCCGCTTATGAAGGGACTGAGCAGGGTTAAGCATTTGCAGCATGCTAGGAGTATTGGGCTGAAGGATGATATTAGCATAGATTAGATAGATAGTAGTAGAAACGTGTAATAGATAAATGTAAGTAACATTTGATGATTAAATAAATGAGTTTTATTTATGAGTAATGTTACTGTCTTATGTTAATTGTTTAACTATTGTTTCATTTTGCATGTTTTGACTTCCAGAATAATTGAATTTGTTAAGAATAATCGAATTATTCAAATTGTCCACAATCATTCATATGTTGGAAGTAGATATGAATGAAGATTGTCGTGAATTGGTGCGTAGATTGTCTGAATGGTATTAGACATAGCAAAAGATTGCTGCGACGTTCATGAGTGCTTATGAACTGGTTTTGAGCATTGGAACAAACCCGTGCTTGCTGGAATCACCTTATGGAATATGATATAAAAGGGTGATCGCAAGATGATAATATCATATAGTCTTAAAACCTAGATATATGGTTTGTTATTTGTTATATGGTTGTACATTGATAATGCGAAAACGCATCAGTAACTCGGTGTTATAAAACGCATTGTTGTGTATAGTTGATTAATGAATAAGTAAATGCATATAAGTCGAAGTTTATCTGTAACTTTTATCCTAAGAAGGTAAAAGTGATATCTCGGCCGCTCGATGATTTGATTTGACTTATGTGCCGGGACCGGTCAGAACTGAATTGATGTGTTCGATTAAGTTCTATGTCAAATAAATCAGAGATCGAGAAACCTAAATGCTAGACTAATCATTCCATAGAATTGTCAGCATGATATCTAACAGAGGACTGTATGATCCCTTATCTAAAGGACAAGATTGATTAGATCAGAGTTTGACAGCGTCTTTGAGAGCTATAATTGCAGATCGAATTGTACTTGTGCATATAGTTACTAGACTTATCCAAGTGGGAGACTGTTGGAATAGTGTCTAAGGCTGCAACTATATTAGGCAAATATTTGACCCGATTGTGCATGGTTCTTTTGGGTTGCCTTCACCATAGCAACTTGATAGGATGATTTTTTATGAGAGAGTAAATATTATTGATATATTATGAGAATAATATAAGGAATAATAATATTGTTATTTGATTAATATAAGTCATGAATTAATTAGTATTAATTTGGTGACTTAAAGAGATTAATTAAATAAGAGGGTATAAACTGTCAATTGTTTGATAGTTACACTTTAGACTGTAAATCCTTAAGAGATAGGGATTGGACGGATTCTAGAGCTTTGGATAGCTCAAAATCGTCCAAGGCTTATCTATGGTAAGGATTTGGATTGCTTTAAGGAAAGGATTATCCAACTAGGGTTTAAGGTGAAACCCTTAAGGAGTCTACAAGTACAAATAGACCCGATGGCAAAGGGAAATCGGCACCTCTTAAGACGAAAGAAACCCTGGCCGAATTTTCCCTTTCCTCTCTCTCTCTCTCTCAAATCATCTTCATTGCTATTTGGTGTTTGTAAGCCATTAGAGGAGTGACAATTATGACTCTAGAGCTCCAAGACAACAAGATCAAAACAAGAGATTCAAAGGTAAACTTCCAGATCTGATTTTGTATTGTTTTATACCTAATTAGTCATTAGAAGTCTTGGATTCAAAGCATGTTTAATTAGAAAGCCTAGATCCAAGCATTAGGGTTTTGCATGCGCACATAGGAAGTTCTTATGGCTAAAACCCATCAGATCTATGGTTTGGGGAAACAGATCTGACCTCAGGAGGTCAGTAGAGATTGTGCATGGCATGAACTCGCCGAGTTGTTCTGGAGACTCGGCGAGTACGGTTAGGGTTTCACGTAAATTGCTCAGTGAGTAGACTTGCCGAGTTGGGGGAGGACTCAGTGAGTCAGGAGGGGGTTAGAGGACTGGAGTTCTAGGCGGTACTCGCAGATTTGTTCTTGAGACTCGGTGAGTTGAGTCGGGGTGGCCCCGCGATTCATGCCTGGTATGACTCGTCGAGCATAGGGAGGGACTCGGCGTGCCAAGCGGGACAAAGAGTTAGAGGACATGTGTGAACTCACTGAGTCACCAGGGTGCACTCGGCGAGTAGGGTCAAAGTGTGACCGTTGACTTTTGTTGACTTTTAGGGTTTGGTCAACAATGGAGTACTTGTGTCAAGAGGGGGGTAAAATAGTCTTTTACCCTTCTGAGGGTGCCAATGGCAGGTTGAGTCTAGTCTCGAGGGTTATATTTATAAGAGTATTTATTTATGTGAATAGGCGGAGGCTAGGCAATATTTTCCACCGAGTCAGAGATTTTCCGAGATGCTTGAGGTGAGTCTTCTCACTATACTTTACCTAGCGTGGTAACAGAGTTATGTTACAGAGTACTATAGAGTTATATGCCGGTGTATTTGCATGTTATTTATGTGTTGAGATTTATTGTGATATGTGATATGCATGATTCAGAGTTACAGAGTTGGGACTTTCAGGTCCATACAATTAGGGCCAGAGGGCCTACAAAGAGTTGGGGCTGGAGGGCCCCACTGAGATACATTGACCAGAGGGTCGACAGAGTTACAGCCTCGAGTGGCTATTATGTGTTAGAGTGCTATTTTGGGGAACTCACTAAGCTTATGCTTTGTGTTATGTGTTTCAGGTACCAGTGATGACCGCGGGAAGGCGCCGACTTGATTCGTACACACATGGGATTTTATGTATTTTGATCTTCGGAGATGTTTTGTGAAACAAAGACATGATACTATGACATTTTATGAATGAATGAGTTTGTAAGAATGTGTTTGAAAATGCGAAAAAAATTGTTTTAATTTTTACGGTGTTACAAGTTGGTATCAGAGCCTTGGTTTGAGGGATTCGGGTGCACCTTCGGGCGTATCTGAACTCAAACTGAGGATTTGAGGAAATTTTGATAATAAAATAAGTTTTCAAAAGAAGAACTTACGAGACAAACAGAGCATAGTCATGTGTACGAACAGCCAGCGCCCGAACGGTGATTTCCCAAAATACCGTTACGATAAGTGTTATAAGATATGATGTGATATGTTATATGATGAGCTATGCTATGCATGCTAGAGTAGAATAGGTATTCTTATTAGGACTAGAATGACATGATATGTGATGCCTGAGTCTAGGAGTCTTGCTGCTAGGAATACTTCAGAGTGTTTAGGTAGCAGCGAGGAGGTTATGAGAGATCTGCTAGTGAGTATCATATGATTAGAGAGAGTAGAGTACTTGGGATTTGGTAGTCTGGGAGGAGGACTTGGGGTGAATGCTGATGCGGTGTGGACGGTAGTATTGGGCCCGTACTACTGAAGACACCGGGTCTGCACAGTCCAAGTAAGAATCCTTGGAGTACCAAGGGACATGTAGGGTGGAGTATTCGAGTGTGAGCATACTCGAGCGAGTACCTGATATTTATTCTTGTGTCGTATTTCAGAGAGAGGGAGATCATGGCTGGGACGCGCCACACACCAGGGACCAACGGTACGAGTGATGAGGAGATCCGTAGGATCATCCAGGAGGAGGTGGCTGCGGTCATCAGGGCAGAGATACCAGAGATGTTCAGGTCTATCAAGACCACGCTGATAGAGACATTTCATGAGAAGTATGCTGCTCTTTCTGAGGTTGCTGTTGCTGCGGCCACTGCAGCTATAGCTGCGACTAGGCCGCAGGGTGGTGATGCGTTGCTGTTCCGAGAGTTCAGCAACACAAAACCACTGGAGTTTGACGGGACCCAGGATCCGATTGCGGCGATAAGGTGGATTTCAGACATAGAGGGGTGTTTCTTTACTTGCTCATCTCCAGAGCATTTGAGAGTTCGGTTCGCGCTGAACCAGCTTCGCTTGGGAGCGAAAGATTGGTGGAAGTTTGTGACGGCACACTATACGCCTGCTGAGCTTGCTGCAGTGACCTGGGAGAGGTTCACTGCTATGTTCCGAGATGAGTACGCTCCCCAGGTGGAGAGGGAGAGTTTGGCCCAGGAGTTTCTGACCCTCAAGCAGGGTACTGAGTCTGTTACGGTGATTACGAGGATGTTTCATGAGCGGGTGATGTTCTGCCCAGAGCACGTGTCCTCCGAGTAGGCACGTATGAGCCGATATCTGAGCATTTTGAGGAGGGATATACGAGAGTTCGTGGCGAACTCAACGTACCGGACATTTTCCGAGCTTCAGGCAAATGCTCGGAAGAGGGAGATAGAGCTGGAGACCTAGGCTAGGGAGGAGGCTGAGTCTCAGGGGAGGGATCGGCGACCGGTACAGTCTCAGCCGGTAGCCAAGCCCGCTGATTCGAGATCAGGGAACCAGAGGGGCCGCACTTGTGGCAAGTGCGGCAAGAGCCACGATGGGGTGTGCAGAGCAGGGTCTTGCTACAAATGTGGCAAGGAGGGGCATATAGCCAAGGATTGCCCCAAGGGGTTTGCAGTATGTTTTCACTACAACCAGACCGGACACCGGAAGGCAGAGTGTCCGCAGCTGCGAGGATCAGCACCGGGAGCCTCTCAGGGATCTGCCCCTGCTGCTATCCGAGCTACTAAGAGCCGGCCAGTGAAGGCCATGGCACCGAAGGCACGAGGGAGAGCCTTTTAGTTGACCGCGGAGGAGGTCCGCGCAGCGCCCGATGTCGTGGCTGGTATGTATTCTTTCGTGTATTTATTTTGATGTTGAGATATTGTGCTTATATTATGTTATGCGTAGGTACTTTTCTTGTGAGTTTTGTACCTGCCTTGGTGTTATTTGACTCGGCTGCGAGTCGGTCTTTTGTGTCTTTGGATTTTAGTCAGCACATCGGTGTTAGTCGTGAGGCGTTGAGTCGACCTCTGAGAGTTTCCATAGCTGACGAGAGGGCGGTATATGCCACAGAGGTGATCCGAGGGTATGTACTCGAGATTTTTGGTGTTGAGTTCCCGATTGATTTAGTTCCTATTGCGATGGGAGATGTCTGTGTCATCGTGGGCATGGACTGGTTGAGCAGATTCGGAGTGGTTATCGACTGCGAGCGATAGCTGGTGACCGTACGAGACCCTAGTGGGGGAGTTCTTACTGTGTACGACGAGGGTACACGTTCTGGGTCAGCATTTTGTTCGGCCGCTAGAGCGAGACAGTGTCTACAGTAGGGATGTAAGGGCTTTGTAGTGTATGTGATGGATACGTGGGTTGATTCAGAGAGACCGAGGTCAGTTGATGAGGTTCCGATAGTGCGTGAGTTCCCGGACGTATTTCCAGAGGAGTTTTCGGGCGTGCCTCCCGTGAGGCAAGTGGAGTTCAATATCGATTTGGTTCCGGGGGCCGCACCTATCGCCAAGGTGCCCTATCGCCTTGCACCTCCAGAGATGCAGGAGTTATCCTCGCAGCTTCAGGAGTTGCTGGGGAAGGGGTTTATTCGGCCGAGAAGATCGCCGTGGGGAGCGCCTATCCTTTTTATCAAGAAAAAGGACGGTTCACACCAGATGTGCATTGATTACCGGGAGTTGAACAAGTTGACGGTAAAAAACCGTTACCCGTTGCCGAGGATCGACGATTTGTTCGATCAGTTGCAGGGAGCATCTTGGTTCTCCAAGATCGATTTGAGGTCCGGGTATCATCAGGTAAGGGTGCGAGATGAGGACATCCAGAAGACAGCGTTCAGGACTCGTTATGGGCATTACGAGTTTGTGGTGATGCCTTTCGGACTCACCAATGCCCCGACAGTGTTCATAGATCTCATGAACAGAGTGTGCAGGCAGATGTTGGATCGCTCGATGATCGTATTCATCGACAACATTTTGGTGTATTCGAGATCTAGAGAGCAGCATAAGGAACATTTGAGGGAGATCCTCGGAGTTCTAAGATTGGAGAGGCTTTATGCCAAATTCTCCAAGTGTGATTTTTGGTTGCGAGAGGTCCAGTTCCTAGGGTACCTTGTTAACCAGAAAGGGATATTGGTCGACTCGGCCAAAATTGAGGCAGTGATGAGTTGGGAGGTGCCGAGGTCACCCACCGAGATCAGGAGTTTCTTAGGGCTGGCAGGCTATTATCGGAGATTTATTAGGGATTTCTCCAAGATCGCCGTGCCACTCACCAGGTTGACCCGGAAGGGTGTCGCTTTTTCATGGGGCCCCGAGCAGCAGACCTCCTTCGAGACACTTCACCAGAGACTATGCGAAGCCCCGGTGTTAGCCCTTCCGGAGGGAATGGAGGACTTTGTGGTGTATTGTGACGCGTCGATATCGGGGTTGGGAGCGGTGTTGATGCAGAGAGGGCATGTGATAACATACACATCGAGGCAGCTGAAGCCTCATGAGATGTGGTATGCCACCCACAATCTAGAGTTGGGGGCAGTGGTGTTCGCCCTCAAGATCTGGCGTCACTATCTGTATGGGGTTCAGTGTACCATATACACGGACCACACGAGCTTGAAATACTTGATGGATCAGCCCAACCTGAATATGCGCCAGAGGAGATGGTTGGATGTGGTAAGGATAATGTTGTAGCCGATGCTCTGAGCCGAAGGGTGGAGAGCGCCCTGATGCGAGATGTTTGTTTGAGATTGACAGTGATGACTCCGGTGTTGGACACCATTCGTGGGGCCCAGACTGAGGCCGTGAGATCAGAAAACCATAAGAGAGAGCGAGTTGTCGGGTTGGTATCGGAGTTCGTTACCGATAGCCGGGGGCTTATGACATTTCAGGGTCGTATCTGGGTACCGTTTGTGGGCGGGACGCGTACCATTTTGATGGAAGAGGCTCATCGGTCGATGTTCTCGATCCATCCTGGGGCCACTAAGATGTATTTAGACCTGAAGAGGGAGTATTGGTGGCCCTGTATGAAGAGGGATGTTGCGTGGTTTGTTGAGAGGTTCTTAACCTGTCGTAGGGTTAAGGTCGAGCACCAGAGACCGCATGGTAAGTTGCAGCCATTGAAGGTTCCCGAGTGGAAGTGGGAACAGATTACCATGTATTTTATCACAAAATTGCCAAGGACTGCTAGGGGAGTCGATGCAATTTGGGTGATTATGGACAGGTTGACAAAGAGCGCCCACTTCCTTGCTATCAGTGAGAGCTCTTCTGCTGAGAAGTTGGCAGAGATGTACGCGAGGGAAGTGGTATCACGACATGGGGTGCCGATCTCGATTGTCTCAGATCGAGATGTGCATTTCACTTCCAGATTCTGGAAGAAATTTCATGAGGAATTGGGTACTAGGCTGCATTTTAGTACCGCATACTACCCTCAGACTGACGGACAGAGCGAGCGGACGATTCAGACGCTCGAGGATATGCTCCGGGCATGTGTGTTGGATTTCGGCGGGAGTTGGGACACGTATTTTCCCTTGGCAGAGTTTTCCTACAACAACAACCATCATTCGAGCATTGGTATGCCACCCTTTGAGCTGTTGTATGGGAGAAGGTGTTGGACCCCCATTTGCTGGGGAGAGGTCGGGCAGCGTGTTATGTGTATTACCGAGATCGTGCTTCAGACGACTGAGCAGATACAGCAGGTCAGGCATAGGTTATTGACCGCTCAGAGTCGTCAGAAGAGTTATGCGGACAGGCGCCGGTCCGAGCTCGAGTTCCAGGTCAGCGACTTTGTACTCCTGAGGGTCTCTCCTTGGAAAGGAGTGATCCGATTCAGGAAGAGGGGCAAGTTGGGGCCCCAATATATCGGTCCTTTTCAGGTGATCACGAAGGTAGGGAGGGTAGCCTACTGGTTGGAACTACCTACAGAGCTCGGTCAGATTCATGATACTTTCCATGTGTCACCGTTGCGAAAGTGTATAGCCGATGAGTCGGCAGTAGTGCCATTAGAGGATATTCAGGTGGATGTGGGCCTGAACTACGTTGAGAGACCGGTGGCTATTCGAGATCGAAAGATCAAGGTTCTGAGGAACAAAGAGGTGCCTCTGGTGCAGGTCCAGTGGCAACACCGGAAAGGGTCAGAGCTTACTTGGGAGCCGGAGCGTGAGATGCATGAGCAACATCCGGAGTTGTTTCCAGAGTGAGACTTCGAGGGCGAAGTCTGATTCTAGCGGGGGAGAATTGTAACATCCTGATTCCCCAGGTATATTATTTTATTTTATTATTTTGGAGTTTGTGGAGGAACTCGGCGAGTTGGAGCCAAGACTTGCCGAGTAGGGTCGCGGATGTTCATCCGGGTTCACGTCCGGACTCGACGAGTCCATTAGTGGACTCGGCGAGTCCACGCTGTTTAATGAAACCCTAATCCCCCGGGTTTGGAGCCTATTTAAGGGCACTTATAGCCTCCCATTGCGGCTACCAGTCCCTTGAGAGAACCCTAAGTGAGCCAAATCGTTGTGAGGGAGAAGAAATCACTTTTGATCCTTGTACCTTTGGTTTAGCAAGAAGGAGGTGACCAAGAGCAAAGTGGAGGTGTGATCCTAGCAGTTCCAGAGTTCACAGACTTCATTTTGAGATAATAGTTCGAACCTCCTTCAGTTTTGGTGTTGATCATTAGAGTTAGGGTTTTCTAACCCCTTTGGAGAGTGATTATGTGGAGCAAATGGTCCCTCTTCGAGTTTGTGCCTTGGATCTGGACTTAAAGAGGTCCAGAGACCTTAACCCTTGGAGCTTTATGGATCAGTTTGGGGTTATTGGACTTAGGTTGCCATTTTTGGGACTAAATATCCTTTTGATGCCTTGTTGTTGTTATACAAGCATCAAGTTTCGGACTTTACGTGACATTCATGCTTGGGGAGGCCAGATCTATGGTTTGGGGAAACAGACTTGACCTCAGGAGGTCAGTAGAGATTGTGCATGGCATGAACTTGCCAAGTTGTTCTTGAGACTCGGCGAGTAGGGTTAGGGTTTCACATAAATTGCTCAGTGAGTAGACTTGCCGAGTTGGGGGAGGACTCAGTGAGTCAGGAGGGGGTTAGAGGACTGGAGTTCTAGGCGGTACTCACCGAGTTGTTCTTGAGACTCGGTGAGTTGAGTCGGGGTGGCCCCACGATTCATGCCTGGTATGACTCGTCGAGCATAGGGAGGGACTTGGCGTGCCAAGCGGGACAAAGAGTTAGAGGACATGTGTGAACTCGCCGAGTCACCAGGGTGCACTTAGCGAGTAGGGTCAAAGTGTGACCGTTGACTTTTGTTGACTTTTAGGGTTTGGTCAACAATGGAGTACTTGTGTCAAGAGGGGGGTAAAATAGTCTTTTACCCTTCTGAGGGTGCCAATGGAAGGTTGAGTCTAGTCTTGAGGGTTATATTTATAAGAGTATTTATTTATGTGAATAGGCGGAGGCTAGGAAATATTTTCCACCGAGTCAGAGATTTACCGAGATGCCTGAGGTGAGTCTTCTCACCATACTTTACCTAGTGTGGTAACAGAGATATGTGACAGAGTACTATAGAGTTATATGCAAGTGTATTTGCATGTTATTTATGTGTTGTGATTTATTGTGATATGTGATATGCATGATTCAGAGTTACAGATTTGGGACTTTCGGGTCCATAGAGTTAGGGCCAGAGGGCCCACAGAGAGTTGGGGTTGGAGGGCCCCACTGAGACACATTGACCAGAGGGTCGACATAGTTACAGCCTCGAGTGGCTATTATGTGTTAGAGTGGTATTTTGGGGAACTCACTAAGCTTATGCTTACAGTGTTATGTGTTATGTGTTTCAGGTACCAGTGATGACCGCAGGAAGGCGCCGGCTTGATTCGTACACACACATGGGATTTTATGTATTTTGATCTTGAGAGATGTTTTGTGAAACAAAGACATGATACTATGACATTTTATGAATGAATGAGTTTGTAAGAATGTGTTTGAAAATGCGAAAAAAATTGTTTTAATTTTTACGGTGTTACACGTTGGGCCCTTAGAATGGGACATGTTGGACTGGACTGGACAATTGGGCCTTAAGGGAAGCATATGTAGAGGTTTGGGCCCAATTTGGAAAATTGGGCCATATGTTGGGCTTTGATCCCTAGTTGACTTTGGGCCTATGGATTGGACCTTGGGCTTGGGTTAGCCAAGCTAGGGGTAATGTAGTAATTACCCAAAGTATGTATTTATAGTTATGTGTTAGAACCCAATTATTAATTGAGTGTTATTTTGGTGTTGACAGTTCGGGAATCTGTCATCCGGCAGCTAGGGTTGAGTCTGTAGGACTTCAACAGTATGAGATTGTGTCTACGGGACTTCAGTAGTGTGAGGTGAGTTTCCTTCCAGTAGGAACGAGTCTACGTCCATAATGCCGGCCCGTTTAGTTAGCAGTAGTTCCGGACTACAGTCCGATGCAGTAGTTCAGTATGCTTGGTGTCTTTGTGATACATACATGGTATGAGTTATGTGTTCTGGACTATGGTCCAATGCAGTATGCAGTATATGTGTTCATATTATATGATATGATTATGTTATGCTGTTCAGTTAGTTCCGGACCTCGGTCCGATGCAGTAGTTAGAGTGCTTGATGTCTTTATGATTCAAGCATGTTTTGTGTGTTCCGGACTCTGGTCCGATGCAGTATGCAGTGTATGTGTTCATGCTAGTTGATATGTTTATGCTATGTTTAGTCAGTTTCCGGACTTTGGTCTGATGCAGGGGACGGGGTCCTAGTCAGTTCCGGACTTCGGTCCGATGCAGTTAGTTCCGGGCTTCGGTCCGATGCAGGGGACGGGGTCGCAGTCAGTTCCAGACTTCGGTCCGATGCAGTTAGTTCTGGACTTCGGTCCGATGCAGGGGACGGGGTCCCATTCAGTTTCGGACTTCGGTCTGATGCAGAGGACGGGGTCCCAGTCAGTTCCGAACTTCGGTCCGATGCAGTCTCCGGACTTCGATCCAATGCAGTGGGCAATGCCCAATATGTGTTTATATGTTATTGTATGATATGTGGTAGTTTGGGGGAGCTCACTAAGCTTCGTGCTTACGGTTTTTAGTTTTGGTTTCAGGTATTCAATTTTCAAAAGAGGAGCTCGGGAAGATTGCAGTGCACACACCATTTGTTCAGCCTGAGATGTTTATACTCTGATATATTTGAAAGTTAAGATATTTTGAGATACGTTGTTTATGATTCTTATATGACATTTGATGAATATGGTTTTATTATTAAATTAAACGAAATTTTCAGACTGTGTTTTTGGGATGTTTCAATGTGAGCGCACATAGACCTTGCTTGCCAATAGGGCTTGAGTGACCTTGAACTATTCAAGAACTTGTGGGTTAGGGAGAATAATTGGAGGTGGTGAAGGGAGTGAAGAATGATTTTCGGGACATCATTCTTCGCTAGGAAAGCTTGTTCCATGAGTTTTGGGAAGATCATAATTTTCTGAACCAGACATCTTTTGGGAGATATTCAAGATACTTGATTTAAATTCCTTAATATAACACCCAATATGAAATATTAAGGCTAGGAACCAACACAATATTTTATAACTTGGAAGAGGGATGTTGTAATCCAATCTATAAAATATTTGAAGGTAGGCAAATGACGATTCACCAATTTCCACCATGAAAAACAAAATAATTTATTAGGTTTTAATTGGATTTGAAACTCCTAGATCTTTTAAGATTCATTGAACTTTTCAATGGCATGTTTCAATCTCGATTGTGCCCTCTCAAGTTTGGTGACTGGGATGCTGAGGATCACAAAACAAGGTGTAAATAACCATGAGAATATACTTGGTACCCTTAATATTTACCACTCAATCGATGTGCCGGTTAAGCACACGCGCTCCATCGATACTATGGTAAACATTAAGTTACCCTTTGTCTACCTTGAAAAATCAAGGTTGGTGTGACGGTTAACCACACACGCTCCACTAACGACTTAAACAAAGTGCAAAGTGTAATTTCATGGGTTAGCACCAACTTCACATTTTCCTAAAGTAACTAAGATTGGGAATTTATAAAAGGTTTAGTTACTTTATACTTATAATGATGGAGAGTTATAGTCCTTGTCCTACCCGTTCGGCTAACAACCCTCCACCAGTCAAGGAAGCGGTTGGTGATAGTGGACACCCATTAAGTTGCCATTTTATAGGCAACAACCTTATACCCCCTTATAGTCCAACTTTGTGAATGAGGCCTACTAGCGGTAAAACGACATGTTCTTATACATATATAAATATTATTAAACTTATAATATTATAAAGTATAAGGGTTGAATTTTAACTTTTAAAATTCTAGGGGTTGGAACTAAAGTTTTACCAAAGTGTGTGAGACTTTACATGTTCCAAAACTTGAGGGCAAGTTTTGTAACTTTCAAAACTTTTCAATTCCATAACTTATGTGTTTAAAGTAGTTTTAATGAAAAAACTCTTCTAGTTCCATAACTTGAGGACAAGTTATGGAAGACTTTAAAACATTTAAAAATGAGACTCTCCATTTTTCATAACTTATGGAAATCTTATGTGTTTTAATAATCATAAATGTGACTTTTCATATAATTTGAGGACAAGTTACAAAAAAACATATTATGAACAACTTTTAGATTAATTTGGATTGAAAACATATTATCATATAACTTTTCTGTTAATCTAAATCAACTCATAAGAACAAGATAATTCAAATCAAACACTTTTCATGTAATTAGCCTAACCATTAAACTAATACAAAACATGAATCTATTGACAATTATCTATGAAATTGGATTAACATGAACATTACCACATCAAAAACATGTTTACAATTTCAAAAACAGCTTAGGGTAATGTTCCTAGTCGAATTCCAGCCAAAAAACTCGAAAATATGTTGTCTGGGGGTCCAAATCATCGAGTGCATGAACCAACTCGACGAGTTGGATGATTTTATGCATGGACTCAACGACTCCACTATCCAGAACAACAGAAAATCGAATTTTTCAGCATTTTTCAGCAATTTGCATCAAGTACAATTGAAAACAAGCCTAAGCTCTGATACCACTGAAGGGTTTTGAGCATTCTAACACTCCTATGGTGTACATGAAACCCTAAATACCTTGGATCTATGTTTTCACTATTATACATGCAAACTTGAACTTTCCAAGGTATTACCCTAACTAGCATACAATCTATGATACTTGGGTAATATGAACAAGTTATAAGACCTACCTTTTGATGAATCTTGAAGTCTTGATCTTTAAGAGCTTAGCCCCAATAGTGTGGAAGCCTCAAGTGGAATCACAAATCACCAAAACCACCATGGAAAACTTGAGAGAATAGTAAGCACACTAGAAGTTGGCCTACTCTTATATCCTCACACACTAGTGCCATTTCATGTGCCAAGGACCTCTTTATATAGTATCAAGGATTAGGGTTTCATCAATGTAAACCCTAATACCCATGACCTTTCATTTCCATAGGATCCATGGGTTAAAACTCCATGGACTATCCATGCAAGCTTAGCCCAACCTAAATGAACTTGGCCCATGCTATATATATAACAATCCATATTTAATTAGTTCCTTTTGATCACTAAGTTAATTCTTGATCAATACTAACTAAATAATATGATTTCGTATTAATATATTAGAACTTATAATATATTAATATAAATCATAAACATACTATTCTCTAAAGACTATCTATATAATTTGTTCCAGTGAAGTGCAACCCAAATGGACCATGCCAAATCGGGTCAAGTACATACCAATTATAGTTATGGGCTTAGATACTAATCCAACAATAAGTTGTAGGCCCGTGGGGCAAGCCAGACTTATGTTGTGGGCTCGGGAGCAAGCCAAATATGGGTTGAGGGCCAGGGAGGGATACCAAACTCGTACTGTGGGCTTAGGGGTAATCCAGTCTGTTGAGCTATGGACCCATTACATGTTGTCATTATGTGTATTGTTTGTTATGTATCAGTATATTGGGGGTATCTCACTAAGCCTTCGAGCTTAAATTTATCGATTATTGTTTCAGGTACTTCTAAGGATCACGGGAAGGTGAAGGCGTGATCGTGCACCTCATTATGTTTTATGAGTTGATTTCTTGGATAATCTGACATGAAACTATTTTGAAAACAATTTGTATTGATTAATGGTTTTTGAATGTTTTAAAAAGTGTTAAATTGGTATGATTTTTATGGATGTTACAAGTTGTATCAGAGCCTTGGTTTGAGTGAATTGGAGGAACACTCGTGTGAATCCAATCTCAAACTAAGGAAAGGATTTTCAAATGGTTTTTCAAAATACCAAAGGAGGATGCAATGTGTATGATCAGCCGGAGCCAGTACGTAGACCCCAAAATACCATACCGCTACTTGATATTGTGATATATTAGAACAACATGCTAGTAATATGCTAGGGATCTTCAGGAACTACAAGATAGAATTGTCAGATTATATGATGCTTACTAGCCTAGGGTTTTCCTTATATAAGATTGACATCATTACTATAGTTGCTTAGGGTACGCATCACGGTTGTACGTAACTAAGATCTTATAGCCTGAGAATGCTTGGTTTGGTCTTATTTCATATTTTTGTCTGATTAAGGGCTTAGGGTAGGATCAGATATTCGAATGTCTATAGGGTCCAAAGTTATGTATGGCTAGCTTACACTAGTGTTGCAGGGTTGGTGGAAGTTTCATGGATGAGTTGTATGAGGTTCAGTCAACCACTTGTGGGATGTTTAGCCTTCCTATAGGAGAGAGGATTGAGAGCTTATTTATGGTTATGAATATTGTTAGGGCGTTTTGGTGATACTTGAGACAAATATGAGTAGGTGTGGAAGGTAGTATAGGTCCGTACTATTGAAAGCACATGACTCATTCGCGTCGCAAGGAAGTCACAACCCCTAGGGTTTTATTGGGAGTTGGTTCCCTGTTACCATATGGATTATCTAGGATCTTTCTGGTGTATTATCAGAATAGTGACTACGAGGTGATTTGAGATTAGATCCGGGTCAAGATCGGGAATTGGCAGCCAGGATAGGACAACACTGACAGAGGATCGTGTTAGGGAGATCATCCGGGAGGAGGTGATTGAGATTGTGTGGGGTTAGATTCTTGAGATGTTTGGGTCTATTAAGACCGTTGTGGTCGAGTACATTGATGAGAGCTATGAAACCATTGCTGAGACGGCTGTCGTAGCAGCTTCCGCAGTTGTAATAGCGGCAGGTGGTGGGGGCTAGTTGTTGGATTAATGTCTAAGTCCATAACTATAATTGGTAAGACTTGACCCGACCCAGCATGGTCCATTTGGGTTGCATGGCATCATGGACTTGGATAGATTATAATGAGAAAAATAAGACGCTTATGGTTATTAATATATTATAAGTTCTAGTATATTAATAATAAGAATAATAAGATTATTTAATTAGTATTGATCAAGAATTAATCTAGGATTAATTAAGTGATCAAAAGAAGACTAATTAATTATATGGGTTGATTGTGTAAATCATCCATACTTGTATAGTGGGCTAATGCTTCATGGATAATCAAGTTGGGCTAAAACCCATAGGATGGTCCATGGATGCTCCATGGTGTATTTGAACCCATGGATCCAAGGAAATGGAAAGTCATGACAATTAGGGTTTACCCTAATTGTAACACTATATAAAGATCTTATTCTTGACAAAATCGGCCACTAGGATCATCTAGAGAGGGCTAGCCGATTTTCATGAAGTGTAGAATTCTCTCAAGTTATTCCAAGTGTAGTTGGTGCTGTGTGAACCATTTGAGGTGTCACACTTGGGGTACTAGGCACTCAAGCTTCATGAAGACTTTCTATATCAAAGAGGTATGTATTCTATCTTGTTATATTTATTTTTTTGTATGCTAGATTAGGATAATACCTTGGAAAGTTCTTATTTGCATGTATAATAGAGAAAACATAGATCCAAGGTATTTAGGGTTGCATGTACACTTAGGAGTGTTAGAATGCTAAAAACCCAACAGTGGTATCAGAGACTAGGCTTGTTCTCTTGTTATACTTGCAAAAGAAGCTGAAAAATCGAGTTTTGATGCTGTCTGCCCAACAGCCTCGCCGAGTCCATGAATGGAATCGCCGAGTCTAAGGCAAAAAGCATCCAACTCGCCGAGTTGGTTCGTGCACTCGACGAGTTGGACCCCCATACAACATAAATTCGACTTTTTTGGCTGGAATTGGACTAGGAACATTACCCTAAGATGTTTTTGAACTTATAAATTTGTTTTGATGTGGTAATGTTCATGCTAATCCAATTTCAAAGATAATTGTCAATAGATTCATGTTTTGTATTAGTTTAAGTTTTAGACTAATTACATGAAAAAGTTTGATTTGAATTATCTTGTTTTTATGAGTTGCTTAGATTAATAGAAAAGTTGAGTGAAATAGTTGTTTTCAATCCAAATTAATCTAAGAGTTGATTCTAAAATGTGTTTTTGTAACTTGTCCTCAAGTTATATGAAAAGTCACATTTAAGTTTCATAAAACTCATAATAGTTGGCAAAGGTTACAAAAATGAAGAGTCTAGTTCTAATTAAATGGGTTTATGACTTCATAACTTGTCCTCAAGTTATGGAGGACCAAAAGTCTCTTCATTAAATAATAAATAAATAAATAAAGTGTAACCTTAATTAATTCCATAAGTTATAAAATAAAGAAAAGTTAATTCTTTTATTAGTTTAAAGTCTTCCATAACTTGTCCTCAAGTTATGGAACTTGAAGAGTTTTTGGATTAAAACTACTTTAAACACATAAGTTATGGAATTAATTAGTTTTGAATAGTTTCAAAACTTGCCCTCAAGTTTTGGAATTTGTAAAGTTTTCTCTTATGAATACTTTAATTCCAATTTAGCCCTTAGAATTTTAAAAGTTAAAATTCAACCCTTATACTTTATAATATTATAAGTTAATATATATATATATATATATATATATATATATATATGTATGTATGTATAAGAGTAAAGTCAGTCTTACCGCTAGTACGCCTCATTCACGAAGCTGGTCTATAAGGTGGGTATAAGGTTGTTGCCTATAAAATGACAACTTAATGGGTGTCCACTCTCACCCACCGCTTGCTTGACTGGTGGAGGGTCGTTAGCCGAACGGGTTTGACAGGACTACAATTCTCCCTTCATTAAAAGTATTAATGATAAATACTAAGTAACTAAACTCTTAATAATACCCAATCTTAGTTACTTAGGAAAATGTGAATAAGGTGCTAATCCATGAAATTACACTTTGCACTTTGTTTAAGTCGGTTAGTGGAGCGTGTGTGGTTAACCGGCACACTAACTCGT
This sequence comes from Lactuca serriola, assembly GCF_051521515.1. Taxonomy (NCBI): domain Eukaryota; kingdom Viridiplantae; phylum Streptophyta; class Magnoliopsida; order Asterales; family Asteraceae; genus Lactuca; species Lactuca serriola. The sequence continues at coordinate 34,931,794 of NC_136414.1, read as the reverse complement.
ATTTAACAAGGTAGGGAAAGGGTAACTTAATGTTTATCATAGTATCGATGGAGCGTGTGTGGTTAACCGGCACATCGATTGAGGGGTCAACACTTAAGGGTACCAAGTAATTTGCATGGTTACTTCACACCTTGTTTTGTGATCCTCGGCATCCTAGTCACAAAACCTGAAGGGCACACTCGAGATTGAAACATGCCATTGAACAGTTCAATGAATCTCAAAAGATCTAGGAGTTTCAAAACCAATTAAAACCTAATAATACATTTCGTTTATCTTGGTGGAAATTAGTGAATCGACATTCACCTACCTTCAAATATTTTATAGCTTGGATTACGGCATACCTCTTCTAAGTTATAAAATAGTTTGTTGGGTCCTAGCCTTAATATTTCATATTGGGTGTCATATTAAGGACTTTAGATCAACTATCTTGAATATCTCCCAAAAGATGTCTGGTTTAGACATTTATGATCTTCCCAAATATCTTGAAACGAACTTTGTTAAATGAAGATGATGTCCCATGGAAATCATACTTCATTCACCTCCTCCAATTATTCTCCCCAACCCATAAGTTCTTGAAAAGTTTAAGGTCACTCAAGCCCTATTGGCAAGGCAAGGTCTAGGTGTGATCACATCTTGGAGATGTAGTCAAATATTGACAAGCCGGGAGAGTTGGGTGTCAAAGTCTTGAGAAAGTTGGTGGTTCAACTACTTTCTAAGTCACATAGTGAGTTCTTTTGGAACACCTATGAAACAGACTATGACAAGACCCTTAATGTTTTTTGATAAGATCAACTTCCTAAAACTTTATGGACATTGACAATGATGACATTGGATATCTAGTAAAGCTCTCTCTTCCCAATGGAAAGGGATCGGCCATAGTCAACTCGGTTGACCAAATGGTAAAGAGAAAAGCTAATTCTGTGATAGTCCCGTGTACCATTATCAAAGGGTCCATATGTTTATATTGCCAAAGAAAGGGGCATTGGTCGCGAAGCTGCCAAATTTACCTAAGGATGTTAAAGTCAATAAGTTTGACTCTACTTCAGGTAAAGTCCACTATCTAACTCTGTGAAGTTCTATTATGAGATTCCTGATACATGATGTGACTGGGTTACATGGTGATGTTTTAAGAATAAAAGAAAAGTGAAGAAACTTAAAGAAAGAATATGCTGAATCTGATCGCATAGATGGATTTCTGTCGCGTAGTTTGAAGATCGGATTCTTGAGCTACTTCTTAAGAGTTATGAGATATTGCTTAGGAATAGATAACAACAAGTTTTCATATGGATTGTAAGGATAAGTTTTCCGTAAAGTTTTTTTAAAATAAAAGGAAAATTTTGATTTTATTTATTTTAAAATATCCTTACAATGGCATCTGTGGAAATTTTTGTTGCTTATAAGATTCCATTAATAGCAAGAGTGGAAGTATGAAATTGATTCTTTCATTTGTGGTAATGTCTAAATTTACCAAATATGGAAAGATTCTCATCACCCAAGTTTCAATTGGACCGGAACTTGGAATCATGCAAGTTGTATTGCATGATGAATGAGAACTTTCAAGTATTGGAAAAATTAAGACTAATTACTTGTTCACATGGATGTGTGAGTCAAGTAAAGGACTAAGGGATCGAGTACACATTCTTGTGCACTGATTAAGTCCACCACAAAAGATTGACAAGACTATTCGTCGTAGTTTACTAAAGCTTAGTAAATATGATTATACTTACAAGCTTAAGTGTAACTCTGAGACATTGGAAAAGGTTCCAATGTAAGGCAGAGCGAATAAGAAGAATCAACTTAGGCAGAAAGATAAAAGTTTCTCAAATCTGAAAAGATGGGAGAGTACTTTAGTATTAGTTTTTGTGATCATCTTAATGATTAAGAAACCATATCAAAATTATTTCTCTAAAGGAAATCTTAGTGCATTCTTATGACTAAGAAGAGGAACTTGAATTGTTGAAATGGTTAAATTAAGAAGATGAGTCATACTTCGTTCCAAAAAACAATTCTTAGAGTTATACTCTAAGATTGTAACTTGAGTGACATGACTTAAAGAAGGTTTAAAACACTTGTCAAATGTAAGAGTAAAAGTCTTCTACTCTTGTACATTTGAAATTGGTAAGTTGTGATGTTTTGGATAAAACAAAGACCAACTAAGGCCAATTGTGTGAAGTATTTGTCTTGATTAGAATCCACACTATCCCTTGAATATTTGACAAGGAAGTCTTATATGTCAAGAGGACAATGGGAGTCTTAAAGGTCTTGAAAGTCTCAAGAACTAATCAAGAATAAAACCTGAAGTTCTTCACTAGCACACGACTTGAGGTTTATAACCTATCGTGATGACATATTCTCTGCCATTCTAGTTAAAGTTGGCTTTGCATATGAGTTCTTAGAGCTCTCAATTTGTTGCACAACAACTTGGAAGCAATGGCAGGCCCTTGAGCTGCCAGGTGGCAAGAAATTAAGATTGAGTTCAATCCATATGAGTTTGGATTTGTCATTATCCTTGTCTTGTGACTATGGTTATGACAATTCACATGGATAAGAACACATACACCAGCAAATCTATGTGTCATAAGGTTTCTCTCCGATTCATGAAAATGATGGTGAGGAAACACTTTCACTAAGTAGATTTTAGCTAGATAGCAATTGTGATATTTGCATTCTCAAAGTCGTCAGTGGAGCGTGTGGTTTACCGGCACACTAACCTGGACTTGTGAGAAGTGGCAAAAAGGTCTAACCATTATGATTACGACATCCCTCTTCATAATTGTTTAGACACACAAGTGTGCTATCTAAGGGAAGGTGTATGATTTTGATAAAGTCTTATCAAAACAATCTAGTATCAGAAATCTGAACTTTGGTAAGAAAGTCAGCTGATTTCTGAGTACATGTCAAAGCTAGTGGGAGCATAAGTGTTATGCTAATAATCATCATGTTAGTGGGAGCATGATAATTATGATAAGTATTGCGAGCTAGCAATGTTAATTATAGAAAACAAAAGGTTTCAATTGGGAAAAGCTGTTTTGCTATAATTAAGGGAGAGGAAATTATACTTCATCTCAAATCTATAAGCTTAGATCGTGAGGTTTTAATCATTTAGTCAAGGATATATATGAATTTCATGTTGGAATGGCTCAACATAAGGAAATTTTGTATATGAGTCCATTATTTGCGTTCTAAAATTCGATTATGATTACGACATCCCTTTTCATAATCTGAATTATGAGAACTTGGCAAATTGAAATGGACATATTATAGCAAAAGACTGGTTTAGTCTTTATGTGAGACATCATGAATCGTGTCCCATATGCTTCGGATATAGGATCGATTACATGTGCTATATTCATCCTTTCTAAAATTTTCCAAATGCCTAGGGAATTAAGAAGGGAAAAGGTTTAGAACTGGATATGACTAAAAGGATTAAACAATTGTCGAGGACAATCTAAGGTTTACCAAAGATTGGTTGCTCAAGGACAGTTGGAAGTATAGTGATAATTCTGGAAGGACCATATTGACCTAATCTGGAAGGAGGCAACTCTTGTTCAGAAGTGATAGTCAAAATGGAATCTGGAAATGTTTCAAAGATAGAATTTTCAATCTATTTAAATTAGGAAACTTAATGCAAGAAGGATGTTTCCAAGGAGCTGATCTCCTTTGGAATACTCTGTAATGATTGTTGTAAATTTTTTTGGACTTTGTGCATAATCATTACAAGAGGATCACTGCAAATAAGTTTAGAATCCAACAGATTTCAGTAAATGACATGAATTTGGAATTCTTGTATTTGCAGTAAGGATTTGGGAGTGTGAAAAGAGAATCATTGAAGTTATGTTCAATGGATCTAGTTCACAAAGTAAAGATCATAGACAAACATAGTTTTCATACTTGGTGTATGGCATGACTAGTGTTTAGAAAACGTAGTGTACATGCTTGGAGCATGGGACAACTATTGTTTTAAATTCAAGAATAAAGTTGATAGTTGAAACAGTATACAATGAATAATGTGTAATCATATGGTGATAAATAAAAGGTGTTTTATTTATGTTCATAGGTTTTGATACCATATTGGATTCAATTATTATTGTGTTTCATTTTGCATGTTTTGACTTCCAGAATAAACTAGGTTATTCTTCCGGAATGACTAAGTTATTCAAACCATCCACAGTCGGTCATATGTTGGAAGTAGATATGAATTAAGACTGTCATGGGTTGGCTTGTAGAGGTCTAAGGTGTTGGACAAAGGGCTACAACACTCATGAGTGCTCATAAGTTCTGAGTATTGGATTCAACCCGCGCTCATTGGAATCACTTCATGGATTTTATCACAAGTGATCATGAGACGATAATATCTTATATTCTTCAAACCTAGAGATATGAGTTGTTACTATGAGTTGGTTGTACATTGATTGCACGAAAACGCATTTGGTAACTCGGTGCTATAAAACGTGCCTTTGTGTATGATTCAACAAGTAGTAGAACAACCCATATGAGTCGAAGTTTATCCATTCCTTTTACCTTCGGGATAAAAGCGATATCTGTGGGCCCCTCGATGATTTGATGATGACAAATGGAAGTGCTCGGCCGGGCCAAGACTAATTTGATTTGTTCAATTAGCCAGTCATCATAAATCAGAAATCGGGAAACAACAAATGGACAGAGAGACTGATTATAATCCATGTCTCAGTTCATATGATATCTAGAATGGAGGAATATATGATCTCTTATCTAATGGACAAGTCACTGACAAAGGTCAGAGTTCATCTACAAGGTCAGAGTTCGACAGAAGCTTTTGAGAGCTACGATTGCCAGTCGGTTCCTGAAGTCATACACAATATTAGTTTTAGACTTATCCAAGTGGGAGACTGTTGGATTAATGTCTAAGTCCATAACTATAATTGGTATGACTTGACCCGACCCAGCATGGTCCATTTGGGTTGCATGGCATCATGCACTTGGATAGACTATAATGAGAGAAATAAGACGCTTATGGTTATTAATATATTATAAGTTCTAGTATATTAATAATAAGAATAATAAGATTATTTAATTAGTATTGATCAAGAATTAATCTAGGATTAATTAAGTGATCAAAAGAAGACTAATTAAATATATGGGTTGATTGTGTAAATCATCCATACTTGTATAGTGGGCTAATGCTTCATGGATAATCAAGTTGGGCTAAAACCCATAGGATGGTCCATGGATGCTCCATGGTGTATTTGAACCCATGGATCCAAGGAAATGGAAAGTCATGACAATTAAGGTTTACCCTAATTGTAACACTATATAAAGATCTTATTCTTGACAAAATCGGCCACTAGGATCATCTAGAGAGGGCTAGCCGATTTTCATGAAGTGTAGAATTCTCTCAAGTTATTCCATGTGTAGTTGGTGCTGTGTGAACCATTTAAGGTGTCACACTTGGGGCACTAGGCACTCAAGCTTCATGAAGACTTTCTATATCAAAGAGGTATGTATTCTATCTTGTTATATTTATTGTTTTGTATGCTAGATTAGGATAATACCTTGGAAAGTTCTTATTTGCATGTATAATAGAGAAAACATAGATCCAAGGTATTTAGGGTTGCATGTACACTTAGGAGTGTTAGAATGCTCAAAACCCAACACTAGTGACATTAGCCATTTTGGATGTTTGGTGCTGACCTAGTGAGTTTTGGTTTGAGGCTTCAGGGATTTTGCTCGAGGCCGGGATGTGAGTCGCGGGACTCAAGAAGGGAGTGATGATTATGATCCGTTTGAGTTTTACAGCTGGAAGTATAATGAATGATTGATGGATTAGAATGTCTTTATCTTTGGCAAGGGTTGTGTCCTTTTAGTTTTTCGAGTTCGAAGTAGTGGGCAGGCCTGTGACCCAAGGATTAGGTTGTATTTCCAGCTCAGTGTCAGTTGGTCGCAAGGGTTGGCGGCAGTATTTCAACGCTGATAAGTGCAGGTGGGTCAAGGTGGCATGAGTATCTTGAACTATTGGGGACTAATTTGGTTAAAGTATTTCAAGAGAGGGGTTGAAATGGTTATTTTTACTCCAGGTTTGAAGATTTGGATCTATTATGAGAAAATTAATCAAAGGAGGGGCCTTTTTGAATAAATGGGTCCAATAGTTGTGGATTGGGACTGGTTTTAAATAAAAGGGTTCAACTTAGGGCTTAATATGTTCAATTTGGAAAAACCAAAATGATTTAGGGCTTTTGTGTAAGGAAAAATCCCATAGAGGGACTGATTATGTTAACTTGCCAAACTTAATTAATCTAGGGTTTTTAATTCCCGAGTTTCATTCATCGAGCAATATAAGTGGACAACTACCACTGAAAGCAGCCGGCACAGAGAACACGGATGAATGGCAAATAATGCGATAATGGTGAATCAGAGGTACGTCGTCGGCGCTTGGCTTGACCGGGGAACAGAGGAGAGCGAAGACTGGCACCGGCTATTCTGGAAGCCTTAACTGATCGCGAGGAGTGAGAAGAGACGAAGGCAGGGCTTTCTCTTTCTCGTCCAGAGATTTCAGATCCATCGCACCCGAGTGGCGAGCTCCGGTGGTCGACTAGACCGAAGAAGAACATGGGCAGAAGCAGCGCCGCTGCTGTGGGGTTGGCGAAAGGGAGTGACAAGCGAGGGTAAAGGAGGTCTCGGCCCTTGGGCCGGTCACGAAGGGCGTTAACAGGCGCCGATCAAGGGATGTTTGGGGGTTGTGCTCGACGGAAGATGAAGATGTGGGAGCGACGGGTTCGATCAGTGGGAAGAAAGGGTCGCAATGGGACCGAAGAGAAGGAAAAGGCGATAGGGATTTGGTCTCGGTGGTGATCGACGACCAAAAAGGGACCTTCCTCTGGCTATTGCATGTAATGGATGGGGGGTCTGCTCCGGCAGCCTCCCCTGTTCTTCTTCTTCGTTTTTTTTGTTGACTGGTTGATGGATGAACTGGTATGTTTGACCATGAAGGAAAGGAAAAAAAAACGTTTTGTTGCTTTTTTTTTTGGTTTGTAGGTATACCCGAGAACAAGAACAATTCTCGTTTTCTTGACACAAATCAGTGCAAAAGGAAAGAGCTATGGGAGTGTTTGAGTGTTGTTTTCGGTTTTGATTGTGTGTTGATCGTTTGTGAACCAATTTATCAGTTGATGTGGAGAACAATACCACCATACCTTCGTACTTGGGAGATGTAGTGAGGGAGAAACAAAGAAACGTGGGATGGAAAAGGTTGGAGAGTAAGGTAGTGTTTGTTTTTTGTCCGCAGATCTGTGTGACCTCTTCTGTCTGCGCCGCGCAGACATTAGCCTTCGCAGACTGTTTGTTTTTTTGAAGACTGCAGACCTAAAAATGTCTGCGCGCCCTCTTCTTGGCGCAGACGTGGACCAGAGTCTTCTAACATCTTCAGACATCTTCTAGCCTAAAAAAACATATATATCTTTATTTTTTTCAAGTTTTTTTTATTTTTTTAAATTTATATTTTTTCCAACTTTATTAATGATGAACAATTTGAAAAAAAAATTACAAAACTTAAAAAAAGTTCGACGATACAAACATTATATTTTTGACAAATTTATAAATAAAAATTTATTATAATAATAGTCGTTGAAGTTGTTTATATAAATATGACAAAAAAATCATAATATATTCTTATATTTTTTTGCCAAATTTTGTAAAACATTATTTAATACAATATCGTCAATTTCTCGAGAAAATATTTATGGTATTTTTTTAATGGATTTAATTGAAAAAATCAAAGTTTATTTGCATCCATTTATGTATCAAATTTTTTTTATCTCTAATTATAATGTTTACTTATAACTTTGCAACCAAAGTTGTTGGTTTTTATAAAATATATACGTTAATTTATATCATTTTTATTTTTATTTTTTATACAATAATACATAAAAGTTGATATAGATTCGTTGATTATTTATAACAAAGTCATAAAAATATTAAAAAATTACTTTGAAGTTTACAAAAATCAGTTTATTTAGATTTCAGTTTATTTTAATAGCCCGCAGATGTTAAAAAAACAAACAGTCTTCTTTTTTCAGACTGCAGACGTTTGGTCCACCTCTTCTACTGAAGAGGTCTACAGATGTGGTCCGCAGACTGCAGACATTTTGCTTCAGAAAAAACAAACAGCACCTAAGAGTCAATCTTTGAGTGGTTACTTGGGCAAAACAAGTCTTAGAAGATATCATAAATGTGCTGTCATTTTAAGTGTAAAGGGTATAATTTTTATTTTTGTAATTTGTATTAGGTATTTGTTTCATTATGTAATGTGTGTATTGAGATATGTTTTAATTGGGTATGCATTTGTATAATTTGTAATTAATAAATTTCCATATGTATTTTGTTGATAATATGATTTGTTATTGCATTTTGGGAAAAACCCTGGTTGATTGTACTTTAATAGTCTTGGAAGGATTTTAGGTTTAACTTGTATAAATTATTTTGGTTAAGTTTGTAGTGTTCATTTTAACCAAGTATACACATTTTTGAATTGTATTAGTTATATATATATATATATATATATATATATATATATATATATAATTATTTGGATAACAAGGTGCATATCATACATGTGTTTGTGTATGTATTGGTTTAATTATTTATGTATTTGTTTGCTTTGGATTTAGAAGCAATATGATACCCTAATTATTTGTGCATTTGGATTAGTATTGATTTATGTTACTAGTTGTATACACTAGCATATGCATTTGGGTATTACATAAATTTAAACTCATATGTTAGGAAATGTGAAATTGTTAATTTGTTAAACATTGGTCTTTTATATATAAAATTGATACATATATAATGTATATTTATGAAAATTTAATCAACCACATCTAATTGATTATGACATATGTCCCATATGTTTATATACATACATATATATATATATATATATATATATATATATATATGTATATATATATATATATATATATATATATATATATATATATATATATATATATATATATATATATATATATATATATAGACGTTCAGGAATTTATGAGTGTTGAGCTATTTCTGTCGTTGAAATCTTCATTGATCGGGTTTGGATTTTTATATTATTCCGAAATACATAACCAATAATAAAATCATGTCGAAATAAATAGTTTTAATGTTTCGCGATTAATAAACCTGAAAACATCTGATTTTTCACTTATTATAAATATTTTTACTAAAAATATTTCAAATATGGAATATAATATTAGGCTATAGCATGAGTCCAAAATGCATTAAGAATTACCATTTGAGGTGTGCAAGTCCCTCAACGGATATAAACGGTTTTAGTGGTTTTAAGAAAATCAATATTTTACTGGCTTTTGATTCTTAAAATGGTTGTATCTTTTGCATACGACCTCCGTTTTGGACGTTTTTTATATTTTCGGAATCAGGGAAACATGTACTACGAGGCTAGAGTGATTGTTTTTCTCACAACCACTTAATACAAAATTTCAGTTTTTCAGACGCATTCCTAAGGTTATTGTTGGAGCTGTTTGATTTGTTTGGCAAATTACATATTTGGAAGTAAGATAGCATCTGGTGTCTTATAATAGTTGAAATAACTCATTTATTTTACATTAGGTGCACTAAAACTCAATGAGTCAATTTACCAAGGGACTCCTTGTGAACTTGTCCGTCCACAGTCTTTGACCTAAATTCTGGGATGACACATTACCTCCCTATTAAGGGAATTTTGTCCCGAAATTATTTTGTTCTAAATTATTTTGTTCCATTATTAATTTGTTATATTAGTATTTCATTCCAGTAGTGGAGGAAGCACATATGGAAAATTACGGATACTTTGGTTTCATCTGGTCCTTACATTTCCAAGTAAGCCCCGGCTCTCAATGATAGTTCCGTCGGGCATTTACTATAGATATGCAGCTTTGTTTGAGGCTTTTGATTTCCTGATCAATGATTTTCATTGGTTCCTTCACGAAATGGAGTTTAGTGTGACATGTATCTTACCGAGAGGAAAGACAAGGTTCTCATTAAAGAGACAGTCCTTTAGATTAAACACGTGGAAGGTATTGTGAACTTTAATTAGTTCTTAAGGTAAACTGAGTTTGTAAGCCACCAGACCAACCCTTTTCAGTATTTCAAAGAAGATACTTGAAAAAGGAGCAAGGAAGTGTTGGAAAAGAGTCGATCCATAAGTCTAGTTTCATTTCTGGTTCATCAAAGGTATAAAGCTTCTACCTTGTCTATTATATGCCTAGATCTAGTTTTAGGGCATTTTCTCCATATTTTGGTCCAAGAATGTTAGCTTTTGGGACTTGGACGTCCCAAATGAATACCCTTGTAGATCCAGGGTCTAGAAGGGCCTCGAGGCATAAAGTTGCAAGCTTTATGGCCATTGAAGCCCCATGCAAGATTTAGAGTATCATTTTGGCATTTTAAGCTTCAAAAGGCCATGCATGGAGAGAAATTCAGAGACTTTACATGTTCATCTAGTCTCTAAGGCCTAGATCTCTGTTTGTACACCCTATCTTGTGGTATTGATGGTTTTTGGATCAAGATCTAGGTCTTAAAGAGTTAGGGTTTGAGCTTAACCCAATAAGGAAGGGTATTAATGTGTAAAGTTGGAAACTTTACCTGCAAAAGGACATTACCAGTATATATGTGAAGTATGAAGCTCATATCTGAAGAATAGGGGCTTAATCCATTAAGATGAAGCAACATATTGAAGAACTCAACGAGTTCATATAGGAACTCCACAAGTTGAGTCGTTTGGTCCTGATTTTGTAAAGAGAAAAAATAGACGAGTCTGAGGGGGGACTTGACAAGTTGACTCGTTTTATCACGACTGCAAGTAGAATGGAAACTCGGCGATTCAGGAGGATGACTCGACGAGTTGAGTCAAGTTAGGGTGTTGACTTTGAACTTGACCTTGACTTTGAACTTGACCTTGACTTTGACCAAGGTTGACCCATGAAGGGGTCTTGAGTATATAATGGTATCTAAGGGGTTGTTTCTGTATAGGGCATGAGTAGATCCGGTTGTAGGAGCATAGACATTTTAAGCTATTTCACCTGACAATTGAGGTGATTTTCGTCAAGTAGGAATGAGTCTAAGGCACCAAGGTCGGCCCGTTTATGTATGTTAGTATATGTCGGACTAAGTTCCGATGCCTGGCGGTGCCCGATGTAGGTTTATATGTTTTTCAGACTTCAATCTGATGTCGGGGCAAGCCCGAGGAATGTTTGTATGCTTGATGTCTTTGTGATTCTTGTATGTGTTTATTTTGTATGCTTCCGGACTTCGGTCCAATGCCAGGGAAAGCCCAAGGAAGGTTTGTATGCTTTTGGATTTCGGTCCGATGCCGGGTGGGGCCCGAGGAATGTGTATATGTTTATGTTATGTGATTATGTTTATGTGTATTTTTTGATATGATTATATGTATGCCGAGCTTTTCCCGATGCCGGGCGGGGCCCGATGTAGCGGGCAAGGCCCAAGTTATGTGATTATATAAGTATGGTATGTGGTAGTTTGGGTAGACTCACTATGCTTCGTGCTTACAATTTTCAATGTTGGTTTCAGGTACTTCAGTAGCAAGGGGAAGAGCTCGGGATGACTATAGTACATACACCATTTGTTTAACCTGGGATGTTTTTACTTTGATATGTTTGACATATATTTTTGATAGTTTGAGATACATGACTTATGGTTTTTATGTGATAAATTCTTATCTATGGTTTATTTAATGATTTGAAATGAAATTTTTGGACCTTATTTTTGGGACGTTAGAAGTTGGTATCAGAGCCTTGGTTTGAGGGATTCGGGCATACTCTCGGGTGTGTTTGGACTCAAACTGAGGACATGGTATAAAGATTTTCAAAAGAAAACCATTTTTACAAAAAAGTTTTTGAAAAGAGAAAAAGGGCGTGGTGCATGCAATCAGCTGAGCTCAAGTAAGTACTCCCAAATTATCCATACAAGTTTATGCTATGATATGTTTATGAGAACTGCATGCTAGACTAGGGCTAAGGATCTAGGAGGATGCCTTATGTGCCTGATATATGCGTATGAGCTTTACGAATTTCATGCTAAGTACTATTTAGTCAAAGATAATATGGCTTGTTTAGGACATGCTTGATTACGGTTACTTAATGCTCGAATGCTTAGGAGTTCTAGTTACCTCTTACTAATTAGTAAATGAATACGTAAAGTTTCATATTACGAGGACTAAATAATTTCAGAAGGTTAGGTTTAGAATTATTTTGCAACTCTTGTTTGAGTCTAACTGTTGTAGGGTAGGACCTCTCATTTGAAGAATTATCTACTCTTAGTGATATGTAATGGTATTCGCGAGCTAGTTAGGGGGAGATAGTAGGGACTTCTTATGCAACTGATGGCGGAGAGTGGATTGGAGGTTACCCTAGGTCAAACCTAGGATGATATTAGCATGTGAAGCAGTAGTAATAGAAGGGACTTGGTGGAGTCAAGGCAATTGTTGAGGAAAGTACTGATAGATGTGGAAGGTAGTATGGGCCCGTACTACTGAAAGCAGAGGATCCATACTAAAATCAAGGAAGGCTGAGATGAATCCAGGAAACTTATAGTATATGTGATCCCTCGAGTTATGATGAGTATTCTGATGTTTGTTATGGTGTGTTTTTCAGTATGGTGACACTACGCACTAGACCAGTCGGCAATTCAGGCATCGGTGACGGCTCAGGCTCGATCTTTGGAGCCAGGGAGCTAGATGACCAGATGAGGGAGTTCATCTTATCTGAGATCACGCGTAGCATTTTGGACCAGACTCCTGTGATATTGGGTATGGTTAAGGAGGGTATCCTGAAGATTCTTGACGAGAGATTTAGTGCTTTCTGCACCGTGATGGCGGCCATGCTAGGGGCACGCACGATGAAATTCAGGGAGTTCCGAGCTTGCGGAGCTCCATATTACCATGGGGATCGGGACCCCATTGCTAGCAGTAGGTGGTTGGCTGATGTCGCCAATGCCTTCCGTACAAGCCGATGTCCCGAGGGGGACAAGGACCGACTTGCTTCCTGTCTTGTAAAGGACAGAGCACGTGACTGGTGGGAGGAGGTCAGAAATGCCATTGGAGATGACGCAACTCTTGATGCGGAGACGTGGGGTGATTTTTGTTGGATATAGTGTCTAAGTCCATAACTATATTTGGTATGTACTTGACCCGACCCGGCATGGTCCATTTGGGTTGCACTTCACCCGAACAATTTATGGATAATATTTGAGAGTAGTACAAGTTATGATTTATTAATATATTATAAGTTCTAATATATTAATATAAGATCATATTATTGAATTAGTAGTGATCTATAATTAATCTAGGATTAATTTAGAGATCAAAGATATTACTAATTAAATATGGGCTTCTATATTTATATAGTATGGGCTAGTGCTTATTTGGAATGGGCTAGGCTTGCATGGAAAAAAGTCCATGGATACTCCATGGAGCTTTAACCCATGGATCTCATGGAAATGAAGAGACATGGGTATTAGGGTTTACATGGATGTAACCCTAATCCATCACACTATATAAAGGAGGCTTTGGTTCTTGAAATCACACTAGTTGACACTTGTTGAGGTGAGGGCCGATTTCAAGATAGTAGTGACTATTCTCTCAAAGTTCCAAGTTTGGGGTGATTTGTGATTTCCACTTGAGGCATCCACACTATTGGTGCTAGGCTCTAAAACTCCAAGCAATCAACTACAACTTCAAGGTAAGTATTTCTACTAGCTTTATTTGATTCATGTTCCCCCATGCCATGCTAGTTAGGATATGAACCTCGGAAAAATAATTATTTGCATGTATCTTAGACAAACATAGATCCAAGGTTTATTAGGGTTGCATGTACACTTAGGAAGTGTTAGAATGCTCAAAACCCAACAGTGGTATCAGAGCCTAGGCTTGTTTGTTTGATACTTGTTGCAATATTATGGAAAAAGTCGAAAAACTTGCTGTCTGACTGCTGGACTCGGCGAGTCCATGGGGGGACTCGTCGAGTTCACTTGTATCTTCAACCTACTCGTCGAGTAGGTTCATGCACTCGGCGAGTAGGGTCGACAGAGTCCAGATTTTCGACTTTAGTTGCTGGAAATGGATTAAAAACATTACCCTAAACTGTTTTGGTACTTGAAAACTTGTTTTAGTTGGTGTAATGTCTTGCTAATTCATTTACAACAACTAGTTATCAAAATTACAAAGTGTTAAATGTGATTTTGATTCATGAAAGTGTTCATATTCATGTTCTTGTTCTTATGATGTTTAGATGATCATAGGAATTATTTGTAACCTATGTGGTAGTTTAATTCTTGATCATAATGTGTTTTAATGGTATCCATAACTTGTCCTCAAGTTATGGAAAACCAAAAGTCACTTGAGTTAAAAAACCATTAAAAGAACACAAGAGTTAGAAAAATGAAGAGTCTTCATTTTATTACTCTAATAAACTCATAAGTTACAAGAAATGAAAAGTTTTGAAAGTTTACAAAACTTGCCCTCAAGTTTTGGAACAAGTAAAGTCAAGTTAAACTTTAGTTCCAACCCTTAGAATTTTAAAAGTTAAAATTCAACCCTTATACTTATATTATTATGATTTAATTATATATATATATATATATATATATATATATATATATATATATATATATATGTATAAGAACAAAGTCATCTTACCGCTAGTATGCCTCATTCACGAAGCCGGTCTATAAGGTGGGTATAAGGTTGTTGCCTATAAAATGGCAACTTAATGGGTGTCCACTCTCACCCACCGCTTGCTTGACCGGTGGAGGGTCGTTAGCCGAACGGGTAAGACAAGGACTTACAAATTCTCATTAAAAGTATGATGAATATTATAAAGTAACTAAATGTTTTATTAAATTCCCAATCTTAGTTACTTTAGGAAAAATGTGAATAAGGTGCTAATCCATGAAATTACACTTTACACTTTGTTTAAGTCGTTGGTGGAGCGTGTGTGGTTAACCGACACACTAACTTGGACTTAACAGGGTAGGTAAAGGGTGACTTAAGGTTTATTATGGTATCGATGGAGCGTGTGTGGTTTACCGGCACATCGATTGAGTGATAAACTTTAAGGGTACCAAGAGATTTGCATGGTTACTTCACACCTCGTTTTGTGATCCTCGACATCCCAGTCACAAAACATGGAGGGCACACTCAAGATTGAAACATGCCTTTGAAAAGTTCATTGAATCTCAAAGAATCTAGGAATTTCTAAGAACCAATCAAAAACCTAATATTTAAATGTTTCGGTTTTCGTGGTGGAAATTGGTGAATCGTCATTCACCTACCTTTCGAATATGTTATAGCTTGGATTACGGCATACCTCTTCTAAGTTATAATATATTGTGATTGGATCCTAGCCTTAATATTACATTTGGGTGTTTTATTAAGGACTCTCTTAATATCTAAACTAATCTTGTTCTCTTCTTTCAGATGTCTTCTAACAATGCTGCTTCTGGCTCTAATCCTAATGGCTCCTTTACCCTTATGAACTTGTGTGGGAAAGTCACCTTTGATGGATCCAACTTCAATGAGTGGATCAGAAACATCAGGATGATTACCCGCTACGAGGACAAAGAATATGTCCTTGACAAGGAGCTTAAGGAGATTGATGAGACCACTGCAACTCCTCAGGAGGTCGCTGACTTTCGGGCACATGAAAGGGATGCTACGAAAGTGGCTTGCATCATGATGGCCACGATGACAGCGGAACTCCAAAAGTCTTATGAGGATTTCTACCCTTAAGAAATGCACCAAGATTTGATGGAAAGATACCATCAAAGTGCACGACAAGAGAGGTATGAAATCATCTGCTCCATGATAACAGCCATGATGAAGGATGGGTAATCCGTCACGAGCCACATGCAGAAAATGCAAAGGTATGTGGATCGCTTGCTGAAGCTTAATGTGAACTTCCCAGAGGATCTTGCAATAGATATCATTTTGCACTCCTTACCATCGTGGTATGATCAATTCCGCATGACATATCACATGAATAAGGAAGAGGTCACACTCAGCAAACTTTAGGGACTTCTCAAGACCGCAGAAACAGGTCTTAAGGGGAAGTCGGTTGTTAACACTCCTACTCCAAACTCTACTCCAGTTTTGGCAATCGGGAAAAGTCGAGGGAAGAAAAGAAAGAGATCTTCGAAGGGTACCAAGGCTCGGACCCTTGATGGCTCTTCTTCAAGTGGAACCAAGAAAAGTTTCATCACTCCTTCTTATGACCCAAAAGAGGCTGAATGCTTCTATTGCCATGAAAAGGCTCATTGGAAGTGGAACTGCCCAAAGTACCAGTAGGATGTGAAGGATGGGAAAGTCAAACCCAACCATGCAGGTATTTACACTATCTTATCTAATAACTCACCCCATTCTAAATCTTGGGTCCTTGATACCGGTTGTGGTATTCATATTTGTTGTGACTTGCAGGGACTAAGAAGAAGTGAGAATGTGGAGCAAGGAAGAATAAACTTGATCATGGGGAATAGGAAAGCTTCACCTGTCACCAAGATTGGAGTTTATACTTTATCGCTAAGTAGTGGGTTTAATTTAGATTTGAATAAATGTTGTTATTCGCCAGGAATGGCAAGAAATATTATTTCCTTTCATGCTTTGTACAAACAAGGGTTTACCTTTTCGTTTAATAATGAAGTTGGTTCTATTGATGCTTTCTTTAATAATGTTCTTTATTTTAAAGCATTACCTTGTGATGGTGTGTATGAAGCTGTATCTGTTGTAGATAAATTAGGAAATAATGTTTTGTGTATTGATTCTATTAATAATAATAACTTGGATAAAGCATCATTATGGCATTGTCGCCTTGGACATATAAGCAAGAAACGCATAGGCCAACTCCAAAAAGGATGGAGTCTTGGAGTCATTTGACCTAAAGTCAGATGATAGTTGCGAATCATGCTTACTTGGAAAGATGACAAAGTCACCCTTCACAGGCTCCTGTGAGAGGGGTGAAGGTTTGTTGGATCTTGTACACACAGATGTGTGTGGACCATTCAAACATGCCACAAGGGATGCTAATCGTTATTATTTGACTTTTACTGATGATTACAGTAGATATGGATATGTCTATTTGATCAAGCATAAGTCAGAGACTTTCGAAAGGTTGAAGGAATTTAAACAGGAAGTCGAGAATCAATTGGGCAGGAACATTAAGATGCTTCGATCCGATCGTGGTGGTGAGTATCTTAGTTCAGAGTTCCTCGACTATCTTAGGGAATGTGGGATTGTCTCACAATTGACACCTCCCAGGACACCACAGTTGAATGGTGTAGCTGAGAGACGTAATCGAACCTTGTTAGATATGGTTCGTTCCATGATGAGTCGAGCTACGCTACCAATCTCATTCTGGGGGTATGCCTTAGAGACTGCCGCCCATATTCTTAATATGGTCCCTACAAAGAAAGTTGCCAAAACTCCTCACGAGATGTGGACTGGTAAAGAACCTAAACTAGACCACATCAAGATTTGGGGTTGCGAGGCGTTCGTGAGACGCGAGACTCATGATAAGCTCGAACCTCGAAGCGAGAGGTGTATTTTCATCGGCTACCCACATCAATCCTTTGGTTACCTCTTCTACAGACCTAGTGATAATGTGGTCTTTGTAGCAAGAAGAGGAGTTTTTCGAGAGAGAGAATTTATAAGCCAAGGAAACAGTGGGAGGCAAATTGATCTTGAAGAAATTCAAGAGTCATGTGGTGAAGGAACTTCAAACCCTAGCCCTCAACTTGAGGAGGAAACTCCTGTTGAGCCAGTTGATGTGCCTGTACCTCTGAGGCGTTCCACGAGAGTTAGGAATGCACCTGAGCATTATTATGGTTTCCATATTACTGCGGAAGGTGAGACACTTATTAGTGATGAGACACTAGTAGGTCTGGATGAACCTAACAGCTACACGGAAGCCATGGCAGGCCCTGAGGCTGCTAAATGGAAAGAGGCTATGGATAGCGAGATACAATCCATGTATGACAATCAAGTTTGGAACTTGGTTGAGAATGTACCTGGTCGTAAGACTGTAGGGTGCAAATGGATCTTCAAGAAGAATATCGACATGGATGGTAATGTACACACTTATAAGGCACGACTGGTTGCAAAAGGTTATTCTCAAACTCCGGGAGTTGATTATGATGAAACCTTTTCACCAGTGGCCAAGATAAAGTCTATTAGGGTTCTGTTAGCCATTGCTGCATTTCATGATTATGAAATATGGCAAATGGATGTCAAAACCGCTTTCCTTAATGGAAAGTTGGCTGAGGATGTTTACATGGTTCAGCCGGAGGGATTTGTCAGTACCGAGTACCCCAATAGAGTGTGTAAACTCGAGAAATCCATTTATGGATTGAAACAGGCACCTCGCAGGTGGAATCTTTGCTTTGATGAGAAAGTCAAGGAATTTGGCTTTTCAAGGAGTGAAGATGAATCTTGCGTCTATATCAAGGCTAGTGGGAGCATAGTCAGTTTTTTGGTATTGTATGTGGATGACATACTACTCATAGGAAATGACATCCCAACCCTGCAGGAAGTAAAGTCCTGGCTTGGGAGGTGTTTCGCTATGAAGGACCTTGGTGAAGCTGCCTATATCCTAGGGATAAAGATTTTGAGAAACAAGAGTAAAAGACTAATTGGACTTAGTCAAAGTACCTACTTGGACAAAGTGTTGAAAAGATTCAACATGCATAATTCCAAGAAAGGTGAGTTACCCATTCAGAGTAACGCCAGATTGAGTAAGACACAAAACCCTAATACTGAGGCTGAGATAGCAGAAATGAGTCGACTTCCTTATGCTTCAGCTGTAGGATCGATCATGTATGCTATGATGTGTACTCGACCTGATGTAGCCTTTGCTTTGAGCATGGTTAGCAGGTATCAGGGGAACCCTGGCAAGGAACACTAGACTGCGGTAAAGAATATCCTCAGGTACCTACGAAGGACTAAGGACTGGGTCCTTACCTTTAGTGGGAGTGATGACTTGAGAGTTGTAGGGTATAGTGATGCTAGCTTCCAGACTGATAGGGATAATTTCCGCTCTCAGTCGGGCTGGGTCTTTACCTTAAACGGAGGAGCAATCACTTGGAAGAGTTCCAAGCAGGAGACAGTGGCTGATTCTACTTGTGAATCAGAGTATATAGCGGCAAGCGAGGCAGCAAAGGAGGCTATATGGCTAAAGAACTTCATCGGAGACCTTGGAATTGTACCAGCTATAAAAGAGCCAATGGAGATTTTCTGTGACAGCAATAGTGCGGTTGCCTTAGCCAAGGAACCAAGAGATCATGGGAGATCCAGACACATTGACAGAAAATATCACTTCATCAGACATCGAATAGAAGAAGGGATCCTCGTGGCGAAGAGGGTATCATCAGATGAGAACCCAGCAGATCCCCTCACGAAGGGACTGAGCAGGGTTAGGCATCTCCAGCATGCTCGGAGCATAGGGCTGAAGGATGATATAAGTTTTAGTAGTTAGATAAATTATGAAATTTGTAAAGTGTAATTGACATTTGATGATGAATAAAAGGTGTTTTATTTATGAGTAAAGTGTTGCTATCTCTTGTCGATCGTTTACTATATTTCTTTTGCATGTTTTGACTTCCAGAATAATTATGTTTGGTATATCATATTATTCAAACCTCCACAGTCGGTCATATGTCGGAAGTAGGTATGAATCAAAACTGTCATGATTGCTTGCAGAGGTCTAAGGTGTTGGACATGGCTACAACAATCATGAGTGCTCATAAGTTCTGAGCATTGGACTCATCCCACGCTCACTGGAATCACTTCATGGAATTTTATCTCGAGTGATCGTGAGACGGTAATATCATATAAGTCTTCAAACCTAGAGATATGATTTGTTACTTACGAGTTGGTTATGCATTGATTGTACGAAAACGCATTGGTAACTCGATGTTATAAAACGTGCTTTTGTGTGTAATTCAATGAGTGGTAGAACAAACATATGAGTCGAAGTTTATCTGTTCCTTCTAGGATTAGAAGCTGATATATGGGCCCCTCGATGATTTTGTTTTGACCTATGTACCGGGCCCGGTCAGAACTAAATTGATGTGTTCAGTTGAGTTCTATGTCAAACAAATCGGAAATCGGGAAACAAATGCTGGACAATAAACAAGACAATGTTCCATGTATTTGTCCGGCTGATATCTAGAACAGAGGATTATATGATCACTTATCTAAATGGCGCGTTCTAGTTCAACAGAGTTTAAAGAGCTACGATTGCTGATCGGTTCCTGAAGTTATACTTGCAACTATAGTTACTAGACTTATCCAAGTGGGAGACTGTTGGATATAGTGTCTAAGTCCATAACTATATTTGGTATGTACTTGACCCGACCCGGCATGGTCCATTTGGGTTGCACTTCACCCAAACAATTTATGGATAATATTTGAGAGTAGTACAAGTTATGATTTATTAATATATTATAAGTTCTAATATATTAATGTAAGATCATATTATTTAATTAGTAGTGATCTATAATTAATCTAGGATTAATTTAGAGATCAAAGATATTACTAATTAAATATGGGCTTCTATATTTATATAGTATGGGCTAGTGCTTATTTGGAATGGGCTAGGCTTGCATGGAAAAAAGTCCATGGATAATCCATGGAGCTTTAACCCATGGATCTCATGGAAATGAAGAGACATGGGTATTAGGGTTTACATGGATGTAACCCTAATCCATCACACTATATAAAGGAGGCTTTGGTTCTTGAAATCACACTAGTTGACACTTGTTGAGGTGAGGGCCGATTTCAAGATAGTAGTGACTATTCTCTCAAAGTTCCAAGTTTGGGGTGATTTGTGATTTCCACTTGAGGCATCCACACTATTGGTGCTAGGCTCTAAAACTCCAAGCAATCAACTACAACTTCAAGGTAAGTATTTCTACTAGCTTTATTTGATTCATGTTCCCCCATGCCATGCTAGTTAGGATATGAACCTCGGAAAAATAATTATTTGCATGTATCTTAGACAAACATAGATCCAAGGTTTATTAGGGTTGCATGTACACTTAGGAAGTGTTAGAATGCTCAAAACCCAACAATTTTTTGGCCAGGTTCAGGGCCGAGTTTGCACCTGTGATTGTGGTGCAACAGCTTGCTAGGGAGTTCCAAGATCTCCAGCAAACCACTGAGACGGTGACTGAGATCACCGCTATGTTTAGGGAGAGGACCCTTCTCGTTCCGCAGTACGTGGCCGACGAGGAGATGAAAAAGGCCCGATAGCATGAGATGTTACGGAGTGATATCCGCCAGGTTGTGAGCCGATCCACCTACAAGACGCTGGAAGATATGATTGCGAGGGATCAAGAGAGAGAGAGAGAGAGTTGCGTAGTGGGGGAGGGTTAGTGATTCAGGGTGAGAGGCCGTAGTGTGGACCGACTTTGTGTTCGACAGCGAGGGCAAGGCGCTACCTTCAGCAGGGTTGCGTAGACTATGTCGCCTATATTACGGATACCCGGGATAAGGGTAAGGCGACAATGGATGATGTACTGATCGTGCGAGAGTACCCAGACGTATTACTAGAGGATTTACCTATGATACCTCCGGAGAGGCGGGTTGAGTTCAGGATCGACCTAGTCCCTGGTGCGGCTCCGATAGCCAAGACACCATATCAGTTGGCTCCTCCCGAGATGCAGGATTTGTCTACACATCTGCAAGAACTGTTAGACAAGGGATTTATCAGGCCGAGTAGTGTTGGATTAGTGTCTAAGTCCATAACTATTTTGGTATGTACTTGACCCGATGGTGCATGGTCCTTTTGGGTTGCCTTCACCAAAGCAACTTGATAGGATGAATTATAGAGAGAAAGGATTAAATATGATTTATTAATATATTATGAGAATAATATATTAAAGTAGAAATCATATTGTTTAATTAGTATTAGTCAAGAATTAATTAGTAATTAGTTTTGTGACTAAAAGAGATTAATTAAACTTAAGTGACTGGAATTGTAATTATAAGATAATTGCAATTTGGGCCATGGATTGCCTTGTATTAAGGAGTGGACGAATTCTATGGGGAAACCCATAAGGAAATCATCCAAGGCCTTAATTAAATGAGTCTATGGGTTGCTTAGGGCTTAAGCATCCAAATTAGGGTTTCCTTGTTAGACAACCCTAATAGCCTCACTATAAATAGACCCCTTAAGGACCAAAAACGTGGCTAAGCTTTGTTCTAGGGTTTCACATGTTTTTGGGCAGCCTCCATCCTCTCTCCTCTTCATCCTCTTGCTTATGGTGTTTGTGAACCATTAGAGGAGTGACATTTGTGACTCTAAGCTTTCTAAAGTCATTACTAATGGGTTTTAGGTAAAACAAATAAACTATAAAAACAATTCCTAAGTTCACATGCAACCTACTTTGGATCTATGTTTTATCTATTGAACATACAACTTTGAATTGCAAAACAAGAACCCTTGAGGAGAGAGGCTATAATCGAAATTTACAAACTTGGGTTTAGTAATTACATACCTTTCAATTGTTATAGCAAACAATTGATAATTCCCTTGATCTTGATCTTGATCTTCTTGGAAGCTTAGCACCACAAGTGTAATGCCTCTAATGGAATCACACCCAAACTAGCAAGAAGGAAAGTAAAGGAGAGAGGGAGTATGAAAAATTTCGGCCCTTAGGGTTTCTTCAAAAGAAAGAGTGACCAAAACATGAACCAGGAGGATCCTTATATAGCTGAGGGATCTAGGGTTTAGGGGAAACCCTAGTTATCCTTTGCTTAGGGCCTAAGCAAACCCAAGGGCCTTATTCAAGCCCCTATGGACGAAATTATTAGGGTTTCCCCTAAAGATTTCGTCCACCCTTATCCAAGGGGGTTCTAGAGCCTTCCACTCAACTATTAGATAATTGCAAATTAGTCCCTGCACCTTATAATCAATTCTTTTAACCCCAAAATTAATTCTAATTAATTTCTGGCTAACAATTAATTAAACAAAATGATTTCTTATTAATATATTAATCTTTTAACATATTAATAAATTCATTTATATTAATTTATTAATCTTATAATAAATTAATATCTCTCCTTTCATAATTTCCTTGTCTGGTTGCTAGGTTTGAGGGCAACCCAAAAGGACTGTGCTGCTATCAATTCAAGTACATACCAATTATAGTTATGGGCTTAGACACCTAATCCAACAATTACAAGAAGGAATTGTGATTGCTATTGCTACATAACAATCAAGGTAATATCTTAAACCCATTCTTATGTTAATATGATTACTTGTATGCTAGAATTAGGGTTTATAGTCTTGGATAACTTGCATGTACAATAGAGAAACCTAGATCCAAGCATTAGGGTTTGTATGAGCACATAGGATGTTCTTATGACCAAAACCCATCAGTGGCATCAGAGCCTAGACTGGTTTCTGTTGTATTGATGCATTATATGTTTGAAAAATTCAATTTTTGGTGTTCTGGAGGCTGGACTCGCCGAGTCCATGCTGACTCGACGAGTCCATGCTTGACTCGACGAGTCAACTCGTCAGATGGAGTAAACTTCGGGATTTCTTGCTGTTTTTGCTTAAGGATAGTTGCCTTATCATATTAGATCAATATAAATCTGATTTTATGATATATTTGACTATATTCTTGATCTAATTGAAGATATTTATCAATTAATAAAATATTTGTTTCCTTATGTGATAATTGATTAATTATTTTGATTAAATTGGTAAATTGTTTTGCAAGAAATCATTAAATAAATCAAATATGGATAATTATGTGATTAAATGTTAATTTAGATTATTTGTTATTTGATCCTTGTGCTTTGAAAAGTTTCATATTTTCCCTTTTAGGTTTTATAGTTTAAATTTGAACCCAAAAAGTTTTGTTGTTTTGAAATTTAAATAGTTGAAACCCTAATGTTTTGAAAAAGGTTTCAAAACTTGCCCTCAAGTTTTGGAATTTAAATTTTGATTAATAGTTTAATTTTGATGTATATTTAAATTCTAAACCCTAATGTTTTGAAATGTTTCAAAACTCGCCCTCAAGTTTTGGAATTTAAAAGTTGATTAAAAGTTTAATTAGGAATGTTAAATTCTAAAACCCTAGTAATGTTTTGAAAAGTTCAAATCACTCTCTTATGGTTTTATCAATTAATTAAGGTGTATAATTAAAAGAGGTTAAATAAATCCATAAAAGTTTAGGTTAACAATTTAATTGAATTGAAAGTATAATTGTTAAATTAAACCACCTAGTATTTTAAAAGTGTAAAATACACCCTATACTATATATAACATTAAAAGTCTAACATTATATATATGTATGAGTAAAAGTCAGTCTTACCGTTAGTAGGCCTCATTCACGAAGCTGGTCTATAAGGGGTGTTTAAGAAAATTGCCTATAAAATGGCGATTGAATGGGTATCCACTCTTACCCACCGCACTCTTGACTAGTGGAGGGTCGTTAGCCGAACGGGTAGGATAGGACGAAACCTTCCATTATAAGTATAATGAATTATTAAAGTAACTAAATGTTTTCTTAAAATTCCCAATCTTAGTTACTTAGGCAAAATTGAATTGATGCAATTCCATGAAATTACACTTTGTGCCCTTGCGAAGACGTTAGTGGAACGTGTGTGGTTTACCGGCACACTAAATGGTTCTAAGCAAAGGTAGCAAAGGGTGACTCAATGTTTGTCATAGTTCGGTGGAGCGTGTGTGGTTTACCGGCACATTGAATAGGTGACTATAACATGTGAGGGCACCATGTAAGTTTGCATGGTTATTCACACCCGCTTTGTGATCCTCGGCATCCCAGTCACAAACAAGAGGGGCATATAGAGATTTAAACATGCCATTGAAATGTTCAATGAATCTCATAGGATCTAGGAGTTTTTATAGATTTAAAACTTAAATTTCTTTTTCGTTTTTCATGGTGGAAATTAGTGAATCGTCATTCACTTACTTTCAAATGTTCTGCAATTTGGGTTACGGCATCCCTCTCCCGAGTTGTAGAATATTGTGTTGGGTCCTAGCCTTAGTATCTCATTTGGGTGATTTACTAAGGACTCAATCAATCAACTAACTTGAATTTGTTTTCTCCCGTTTTGTAGATGTCAAAGTTCGACAACTATGGTCTTCCCAAATCCCGTGGAACAAGCATTCCACATGAAGATGGTATTCCACGATTTGATCGAGGAACAAGAAATCATGCTTAACTTCCTCCACCTCCTCCAATTGTTCTACCTAACCCACAAGTTCGAAGGCTTGAAAAGTTCAAACTCACTCAAGCCCTTTTGGCAAGTAAACATAAAGAAGGAAAGTCGGTGTGTGCACACGTCCTAGGGATGAAGTCACACATTGATAGGTTAAGAATGTTGGGATCCGTTGTCTGTGAGGAAATGGCTGTTGATTGGGTTCTTCAGTCACTTCCTAACTCATATAGTGAGTTCGTAAGAGAGTACTATATAATGAACCGCGACGTGACCCATATAGATCTCACCTATATGCTTATTGCTGCTGAATCAGCAATGGTTTGGCGCAATAGAAAAGCAAAGTTGATTGGTGAATCTGCCTTCAAGACCTCCATGGATATAGACAATGGCAACGAAAGACATGCTATGATCGAAAAGTTTGATCATAAGAGAAAGGCAATGTCTGAAGTAGTTCCATGTCATGTTCCAAAAGAGTCAATTTGCTTTTATTGTCAAGAGAAAGGGCATTGGAGACGAAGCTGCCCCATTTACCTAAGAGATCTAAGAGATGGGAGAGTCGAAACGTATGGCTCTAATATAGGTAAAATCCATTAACTAACTCTTTTAAGCTTCTATTCTAGATTCTTAATACATAATGTGATAAGATTACAATTGATGTTTTGTAGGATCGAAGAAAAGAAAGGATGCTTAAGGGAAGAAGTGAGCAGAATCTAACCGTGAAGGAATGGATTTCGATCGCATTTCTCAAAGATTAGATTCTTGAGCTACTACTTAGAGTTAGAATAAGATTGCTAAGAAAGATGTATTAGCATAATTTTTGAATGAATTGCATTGTAAGGACAAATTTTTTCCGCAATAAAATAAAATTTGATTTTATATTATTTATTTATCCTTGCAATGGCGTATATGAAAAATTGATGTTTGAATGTTTCTATTATTAGCAATAATGGATTTGGTTCTTATTATGTTATTTATGGAAAGTCGAGAGTTTACCAAATAGGGAGAGTTTCTCATCGCCCAAGTTTCAATTGGACAGAAACTTGGAATCATGCAACTTGGTTGCACGATGAATGAGAAATTTCATATTTGGAAATTAGACTAATTCATTGACAAAGTGTCAAGTGAAGGACTAGGAGATCGAGCACACAAAGTTGCGTGTTAATCAAATCAACCATAAGAGTAACAATGATATTCGTCATGATTTACTAAAGGTTTAGTAAATATGATTATACTTACAAGATTATGTGTAATTATGAATTGATTGAAAAAGTTTAAATCAATAGCAAAACGAATAAGAAGAATCATGTAGGCCGAAAGATAAAAGTTTCTCCATTCTAAGAAGAAGGGAGAGTAGCTTTTATGCTTTATGATAGGTCTTAATGATTAAGAACCATATCTCAATTGATCCTCTAAGTGAGTCTTATGGTTAAGAAGAGGAATCAAGAATTGAAGAAATGGTTAAATCAAGAAGTCAATCATACTTCGTTCAAAAACAAGTCTTAGAGTAAAGATTGTGACATTGAGTGACAAGAATTAGAAAGGTTTATAACATTCATCAAATGTGGAAAGTTGTGATGTCTTGGATAAGACAAAGACCAACTAGGACCAATTTATGAAGAGTTTTGATAAAAACTACACTAACTCTTGAATATTTGTTTGCCAAGAAATTTTTTGACAAGAGAATCTTATATGTCAAGGAGTCAATGGGAGTCTTAATGGTCTTGAAAGGTTTCAAGAACAAATCAAATAAACCTTATCAATCATCACTAGCACACGAGTTGAGGTTTACAACCTATCGTGTTGACATTATAATGTTTCTGTACTGTTCCAATTGAGTTAATTATGCATGTGAGTCCTATGAGTTCTCATTTGAATGTATAAAAGGCAAGGACGTTGATCAATGAAAAGTACATTGATAGGAAAAGGTGAGCTGCTTAACTACTTGGAAGACATGGTGGGCAGCTGTGCTACCATAGGGCAAGAAATCAAGATTAAGAAAGTTCGATCCATATGAGTTTGAATTTGTCGTAAACCTTGGTTTTAACAAATTCACATGGATAGGAACACATACACCATTAAAATCTAAGTGTCATAAGATTCCCTCCTTCATGAAAATGACTGTGAGGAAATGCTTTCACTAAGAAAGATTTTAAAAAGATAGTGATTGTGAAATTGTATTCTCGAATTCAATTATGGTTACGGTATCCCTTTCCATAATTTGAATTGTGAGGTTTGGCAATTGTTTACACACACATATGAACTATCTAAGGCAAAAGTCTATAAGTTCAAGAAGCCTTGATAAAAGATTATCAAAGCACTAAGTATTAAACATGAACTTAAGAAATTCAATAAGCATTGTTTTTCTGAAAGTTAAGCTGTTTCTGAATACATGTCAAAGCTAGTGGGAGCATAAGTGTTATGTTTATAATAATCATCATGATAGTGGGAGCATAAATGTTATGATTGTATGATTATTAAGGAAAGTATTGCAAGTTGGCAATATTAATTATAGAAAACAAGAGTCATTCTTTGCAAAGTTGTAAGGATGGAATAGTTGTTTACTATAATTAACGGAGAGAATATTATGCTTCATTTCAAATCTAAAGGCTTAGGTTGTGGAATGTTAATAAATTTAGTCAAGGGTACATAGTGTGTTCTTAAAATTTCGATTATGATTACGACATTCCTCTTCACAATTCAAATTTTGAGAACATAGCAAATAAAACATTACACGTCGTGTCCCATACGGTTCGGGTATAGGATCGATTGCAAATGCTTTAATGTTTGACCATTCTAAATATTTTCAAATGTCAAGCGCATTTAGAGGGAAAAGGGACTAGAATTGGTTTTGACTAAAATAATTAAACAACTATCAAAGGACAATCCAAAGTTCGACGAGGATTGGTCGCTTGTGAGTAGTTGGAAGTATAATATTGGAAAATATGGAAATGTTTCCATATTGGATGGACCATATCGACATTATTAAGAATGAGTTGTCATATGGAAAATATAGAAACGTTTCCATATTGGGAATTGAATATTGAAAATCTATGACTAGATTAGAAACTTTTATGCAAAAGGATGTTCAAAGAATGTACTTTGAGTGAGAGACATCACATCTATGGAATTGTCTTCTAACAATCTCCGATAGAGGACTATGTAATATCATTGGCAATAGTCTTTGTGACTTTGGTGCAATGACATTACGAAAGGATCGTTGCATAGAATGTTAGAATCTAAAATATTCTATAAGTAGCAAGAATTTGATATTCTTTCACTTATGAAAAAGGATTTGGAGTTGTGAAATGAGAATGATTGGAAATGTGCTCAATTTGGTCTATTTCACAAGGTAAGAACCATAGGTAAACATTGTGTGCATGCTAAGAGCATGGGACAAGTGTAATAATTCAAGTAAGAAGTTGATTACCCAAAACGACAAATAATGAGTAATCGATATGGTGATAAATAAAAGGTGTTTTATTTATACTCAAAGGTTTGAGGCCATATGGGATTAGTATTATTCTTGTGTTTCACTTTGCATGTTTTGACTTCTAGAATAATTTAATTGGTTAAGAACAGTCAAATTATTTAAACGGGCCACAATCATTCATATGTTGGAAGTAGATATGAATGAAGACTGTCGTGAATTGGTGTGTGGATTGTCTAAAGAGCATTAGACATAAGCAAATGTTTGCTGCAATGTTCATGAGTGCTTATGAATATGATTTGAGCATTGGATTAGACCCACGCTCACTTAGATCACTCCATGGATTGTGTCACGAGTGATTGGTGAGACGATAACATCTTATATTCTTGAAACCGAGATGTGTTAGTTGTATCTTGCAAATCGGTTTCACATTGATAATATGTAAACGCACTAGTAACTTGGTGTTATAAAACATATTGTTGTGTGTAATTCGGTGAGTGAGTGCAAGCAAGCATTGTATCAAAGTTTATCCGTTCCTTTTATCCAAAGTAGGATAAAAGCGATATCTTTGGGCCCCTCGATGATTTAGTGATAACAAACGTAAATGCTCGGCCGGGCTAGGGCTAATTTAATTTGTTCAATTAGTCAGTCGTCATAAATCGAGAATCGAGATATGGTACAAAGAGAATGATTTGAAATCATATCTCATATGATATCTAGAATGGAGGAATATATGATCCCTTATCTAAAGGACACGCGTATCTGATAGGATCAGAGTTGACAACGGCTTTGGAAAGCTACGATTGCAGATCAGGATCTGAAGTCATACGCATAATAGTTATTAGATTTATCCAAGTGGGAGACTGTTGGATTAGTGTCTAAGTACATAACTATTTTGGTATGTACTTGACCCGATGGTGCATGGTCCTTTTGGGTTGCCTTCACCAAAGCAACTTGATAGGATGAATTATGGATAGAAAGGATTAAATATGATTTATTAATATATTATGAGAATAATATATTAAAGGAGAAATCATATTGTTTAATTAATATTAGTCAAGAATTAATTAGTAATTAGTTTTGTGACTAAAAGAGATTAATTAAACTTAAGGGAATGGAATTGTAATTATAAGATAATTGCAATTTGGGCCATGGATTTCCTTGTATTAAGGAGTGGACGAATTCTATGGGGAAACCCATAAGGAAATCGTCCAAGGCCTTAATTAAAGGAGTCTATGGGTTGCTTAGGGCTTAAGCATCCAAATTAGGGTTTCCTTGTTAGATAACCCTAATAGCCTCACTATAAATAGACCCCTTAAGGACCAAAAACGTGGCTAAGCTTTGTTCTAGGGTTTCACACGTTTTTGGGCAGCCTCCATCCTCTCTCCTCTTCATCATCTTGCTTATGGTATTTGTGAACCATTAGAGGAGTGACATTTGTGACTCTAAGCTTTCTAAAGTCATTACAAGAATGAATTGTGATTGTTATTGCTACATAACAATCAAGGTAATATCTTAAACCCATTCTTATGTTAATATGATTACTTGTATGCTAGAATTAGGGTTTATAGTCTTGGATAACTTGCATGTACAATAGAGAAACCTAGATCCAAGCATTAGGGTTTGTATGAGCACATAGGATGTTCTTATGACCAAAACCCATCAAGTAGTTCATCTTGGGGAGCCCCGATTCTGTTTGTGAAGAAGTAGGATGGGTCACATCAGATGTGTATAGACTATCAGGAGCTGAACAAGGTAACAATGAAGAACTGTTATCCCCTTCCGAGGATTGTGATGGGATTTATGTACTCTAACATCCCTATGGTGGGCGTACAACCCTAATGCTTTGAATCTAAGTTTTCTCTAATTATACATGCAATATTGTTTTTCCAAAGCATGAAGCCTAAACTAGCATACAACTTGATATATAAATCATAAAAAACAGTTAGAAGATTACCTCTTTTTGTAGCTTGTTTGTATTTGGCCTTTAAGAGCTTAGCACCCCAAGTGTGATGCCTTAGATGTTTCACAACACACCAAGAACAAAAGGATGCTTGTGAGAAAGAGGCTACGAAGCACAAATCAGCTAGTATTCTTCTTTAGAATGCATGAACCGATTTTAGGGAGTTAGGGGTACTTTTATAGCCTATAGGTTTAGTCCAACCCTAATCAACATGGATCATTGGTCCAAACTATAAGTATTACTAATTTACCTAATCAGTCCCCGTAAATTTAATTAGTCTCTTTTGATCACTAAATTAATTCCAAATTAATTCTTGATCAATACTAATTAAATAATGTGATTTCTCAATTAATATATTATACTTATAATATATTAATAAATCACAAATAACCTCTTTCTCAAATATCCATTCTATCAAATTGTTCCAGTGAATTGCAACCCAAATGGATCATGCTACTTTCGGGTCAAGTACATACCAAGTATAGCTATAGGCTTAGACACCTAATCCAATAGTCTCTCACTTGGATAAGTCTAATAACTATACTTGCAAATGCAACTTCAAAATCTGATTAGCAATCGCAGCTCTCTAAAGTCGTTGTCGAATCCTGACGCACCATTTAGATAAGGGATCATATTATCCTTTGTTCTTCAAGATATCATGCGGACAAATACATGGAACATAGTCATACTTTTCTTCCATCAGTTTGTTTCCCGATTTCTGATTTGTTTGACATAGAACTTAATTGAACACATCAATTGAGTCCTGACCGGGCCCGACACATAAGTCAAAACAAAATCATCGAGGGGCCCAGGATATCGCTTTTATTCCTCTTAGGATAAAAGGAACATATAAACTTCGATATATGCTTGTACTAATTACTTGTTAAATCAGACACAATAGCATGTTTTATAAAATCAAGTTACTGATGCGGTTTCACATTATTAGTGTACAACAAACTCATAATCAAGAAGTCATATATCTTGGTTTGAAGATTATACAATATTATCGTCTCACAATCACTCGTGATAAATTCCATGAAGTGATTCATGTGAGCGTGGATTTAATCCAATACTCAAATCTTATTTCAGGAGCACTCATGAATGTTGTAGCAAACTCTTGTTATGTATAAACACTTTAGACAATCTACAAGCCAATTCATGACAGTCTAATCTCATAGCCTACTTCCAAGGTATGATAGACCTTGGATAGTTTGAATAAACTTATTATTCTGGAAGTCAAAACATGCAAATTGAAACAATAGTAAACAATTGACACAAGATAGTAACTTTACTCATAAATAAAATACATTTTATTCAATCATCAAATGTAAATTACATTTTAGCTATTACAAGTTTCTAAATAACTATCTAATCACTAAAACTAATATCATCCTTCAGCCCAATACTCCTTGCATGCTGCAAGTGCTTGTCCCTACTCAGTCCCTTTGTAAGGGGATCTACTGGGTTCTCCTATGACGATATCCTCCTTACTACATGGAGTCATTCTTCTACTTGGTGTCATATAAATTTATATTTTCTATCAATGTGCCTGGATCTGCCATGATCCCTCGGTCCCTTGGTTAAGGCAACTGCTCTCTCATTGTCACCGAAAATATCCATATGCTCCTTTACAGCTGGTACAACTCCAAGGTCTCCAATGAAGTTCTTCAGCCATATTACCTCCTTTTCCGCTTCACTTGCTGCTATGTACTCTGGTTCACACGTTGAATCAACTCTAGTTTCCTGTTTGGAACTTTTCCATGTTACTGATCCTCCATTCAGGGTAAATACCTAGCCCCGACTGAGAGCGAAAATTATCTCTGTTGGTCTGAATGTTGGCATCACTATACCTTGTCACTCTTAAGTCATCACTCCCACCGACCCAATCCTTAGTCCTCTGTAGGTACTTAAGAATGTTCTTTACTGCAGTCCAGTGAGCTCTACCAGGATTCCCTTGATATCTGCTGAACATGCTCAAAGAAAAGGCCGTATGAGGGCGAGTACATGTCATAGCATACATGATCGACCCAACTGTCGAAGCATATGGTACTTGACTCGTATCTGCTATCTTTTCGTCTGTACTCAGACTTTGAGCCTTGGTCAGTTTGGTATTGCTCTGGATAAGTAAGTCGTATTTCTTGGAATCCTCCATGTTGAAACGTTTCAACAACTGTTCTAGGTAGGTGATTTGACTAAGTCCTATTAGTCTTTTACTCCTGTTTCTCAATATCTTTATGTAACATCCAAGTCTAGGTATACCTTGTAACCTTTGATCTTTTGATCACTTGTCCATTTTAGCCCTTTATTGAGAAAAGGTGGTGAATGGGTACATGTGGCGTACGTGAGTGTAGGCTCAACATACTCATATGTGTGCATTTGATGCGGAAGCCACCTAGTATGCTGGGCGTACTGGGATTAGAGTGAAAATCCTAATTTAGGGTGAGACCCCTATTTAAAGGATATTATGACCTCATTTATGGCCACCATTCTCAGACAACAACCCTCCTAAACCCTAGTTTTTGTTCTTAGAGGTTGTAAGTGCATTCGAGAGCCTTTAGAGTATTCTTGTGTTTCTTTGGAATGAAGAAGGAGCCTTGAAGAAGAATGAGTGGGATTCTAGGCCTTAGATGTGAGCTTATCTGAGTGTGGAGCTTCATTTTGAGGTATAAAGCTCAAAGCTTTCTCACTCTTCTAACTTGTGCATCATAGTAGAGTATTTTAGGGTTTTGTCCCAAAAGTTGGAGAATTTATGAGATATTGTACTCTAGAGACTATGATCAACCCCATTTGAGTGTATTCAGTGGTGTAGTGTCATAAAAATCCAATCTTAGACGTTGGAATCAAGCCATGGATGAGATATGGGCTTTTTGGCATAAGAGAGTGAGTGTTTTGTGTATTTATGACCATTCTAGCCATGCAAAGGCTTAAAGTCACTGACTTTATGGTGTAAGAGCTGTCAGACTGATTAAGACCACATGAGTGAGTAGAGTGAAACTGTGGTGTGGGCTGTGCGTAATCCCAATACGCACAATGTAGGGGTCATGCATCCCTGATGCCTGCAGGGCAGCTGAGTACGCCCATCGTAGAGAGCTGGTATGCGGAGCGTACTCTCTGTCGTTGACTTTTGGTTGACTTTTAGGGTTTGGTCAATTTGTGGACTATTAAAGCCATTGAGGGGTAAAATGGTCTTTTACCCTTCTGTGATTTTGTAGAAGGTTTAGTTTGGCTTATTGAGAGAGAGCCTTGATTAATTAGGGATAATTGTCGTATGTGTTTGGCAGAGGCTAGACCGGTGATTTTAGTTCAAGATTAGCCGATTTTTTGCGAGGTGAGTCTTCTTACTATACTTACCATGAGTGGTACCTTCGTGTGATCAAGATTTTTATTGTGCTTAGCTGTGTATCTTAATATTCTACATTATTGTCTTTGTGATTTATGCTGAGTATTGTTATTATGAGCTTACCGAGTTGGGACCGTAGGGTCCCACTGAGACACATTAACCGGAGGGCCTTATTGATTTATAGCCTAGAGTGGCTAATGAGTTATGTGTGGTATTTTGGGGAACTCACTAAGCTTCGTGCTTACCGTGTTATGTGTTATGTGTTTCAGATACTTCTCAGGATCACAGGAAGACGTCGGCTTGATTGTACGCACATCAGAGATTGAGTTATGATTGCGAGGATCCTGGAGTTTTGATATATACAGTTTTTGGATATGAGATTTGATGATTTAACATCGTGAAATTTTGTGATTTTATTATTGAGATAAATGTGTTTTTTTAAATTGAAAATTTTGGTTTGAAAATTTACGTTGTTACACCTTATCCCTAGAATATAAGCAGCTTCTCTGAGGTCCTTCATAGCGAAGCACTTGCCAAGCCAGAACTTAACCTCTTGGAAGGTTGGAATGTTATTTCATATGAGCAGTATTTCATCTACATACAATACGAGAAAGCTAACTATACTCCCACTAGCCTTGACATATACACATGACTCATCCTCGCTTCTCGAAAATCCAAACTCTTTGACTTTCTCATAGAAACAAAGATTCCATCTACAAGATGCTTGTTTCAATCCAGAAATGAATTTCTCAAGCTTACACACTCTATTAGGGTACTTTGCATTGACAAAACCCTCTGGTTGACTCATGTAAACATCTTCAGCCAACTTCCCATTAAGGAAAGCGATTTTGACATCCATTTGCCATATTTCATAATCATGAAATGCAACTATGGCTAGCATAAACCTTATAGATTTAATCTTTGCTACTGGTGAAAAGGTCTCGTCATAGTCAACTCCAGGAGTTTGAGTAAAGGCCTTCGCAACCAATTGCGCCTTATATGTGTGTACTTTCCCATCCATGTCGGTCTTCTTCTGGAAGATCCATTTGCACCCGAATGTCTTACGACCCGGTACATTATCAAAAAAGTTCCAAACTTGATTGTCATACATGGACTATATCTCGCTGTCCATAGCCTCCTTCCATTTTGTAGACTCAGGGCCTACCATGGCTTCCTTGTAGTTGTTTGGTTTATCCAAGTTTACCAGTGTATTATCAATGATAAATGTATCACCTTCAGTAGTAATATGGAAACCATAAAACTCAGGTGACATTCTAATTCGATTGGAACGCCTCAGAGGGAAAGACTCGTCAATTGGTTCAATAAGAGTTTCCTTCTCAGGCTGAGCGCTAGTGTTTGAGGTTCCTTCATCACTTAACTCTTGAGGCTCTTCAAGGTCAATTTTCCTCCCATTGTCCTCTTGGCATATAAGTTCTCTTTCATGGAAAAACCCTCTCCTCGCAACTAACACAACATTGTCACTTGATCTATAAAAGAGATATCCAAAAGACTTATGTGGATAGCCGATGAAAATACAACGCTCACTACGAGGTTTGAGCTTGTCGTGAGTCTCTCGTCTTTCGAAAGTCTCGCAACCCCAAACCTTGATATGTGCTAATGAGGGAACCTTCCCTGTCCACATTTTGTGAGTTTTTTTTTGGCAACCTTTTTAGTTGGGATTAGATTAAGGATATGGGCGACGGTCTCTAAGGCATACCCCCAAAATGAGATAGGTAACGAAGCTCGACTCATCATGGAACGAACCATGTCCAGCAAGGTTTGATTGCACCTCTCAGCCACACCATTAAGCAGTGGTGTCCTAGGTGGCGTCAATTGTGAAATAATTCCACATTCCTAAAGATAGTCGTGGAACTTGATACTAAGATATTCACCTCCTCGATCGGACCAGAGCATCTTTATCTTCCTGCTCAGCTGATTCTACACTTCTTGTTTAAACTCTTTGAACTTTTCAAAGGTTTCTGACTTATGCTTGATTAACTAGATATACCCATATCTAATTTAGTCATCGGCAAGGTTGCAAAAATCGCTCGACGGTAGCTCGGCGGTGGACTAGGGTCAAGGGATTAATCGGCTAGGCGGGGATTAATCGGGGACCATTAATTATTAAAAAATTAATAAATAAAACATTAATCCTAAGAATATAACATTATATCTATTTAAAAGTTACTAAAAATTAATAAATATAACATTATAACATGATACTATGATTACAAAAACCCTTTTGATCCCTAATACATTAGATCTAAATTACCAACAATTGCATTTGGATCCAAGTCTGCATAAAATGGGGAGAAAAAAGTGTTATGAACAATGGGTTCCAATAGCATCAAGAAGAGATGTGGACCTGCAACCTGTTGTCTACTGCATTTGGAACTTAGTGAATGTTAAGGGAATTCAATAGCAGGAGGCTGTGGATATGTGGGAATTCCATGATCGATGATTCCATCCTGATTATTGCTATATAACTATATAACACACAGGAGGCGGCGACTATTATAGAAGCTTCATAAGGCGAAGACTGGTTTAGCTTCGAGGATGACGACTGACAGACTGCGACGACGTGAATGGAAGAAAAAGATGGTTTCGGAGGAGGGACAGATGACATCGAAGAAGAAGATGGCGTTGTTTTAGAAGCTTCAGTTCATGCTTTCTTTCATTCCTTCATACTACAGAGAGAATTTCAAAAAAGAAAAGAAATGAATGCGATGGAGTGAGAAGAACCCTAGCAGCAATTCTAACAATTTGACACTTTTGCCGTTAAAGATTTTTTTTTACCGGTTAGGGCGCCTAGACCCGCCTAGACCCGATAATCTCCGTCTTTGACCGATTTTGACCACGTCCGATAATAGGGTCCGATTAGCTATAAACGTCGACGGTGGAGGACCGCCAAGCACCTAGGAGCCGATTAATCGGCCGCCTAGGCCGATATTTGCAACACTGGTCATCGGTAAAAGTCACATAGAAGTGGTTACCATCCCTGTGGCGGATCTGAAGGGCCCACACACATCGGTGTGTATGAGATCCAACAAACCTTCACCCTTTCACAAGAACTAGTGAAGGGTGACTTGGTCATCTTTCCAAGCAAACAAGATTCACATGTGTCATCCGACTTTAAGTCGAATGACTCCATCACTCCATCCTTTTGGAGTTGGTCCAAGCACTTCTTGTTGACATGTCCAAGACGACAATGCCATAACCATGATTTATCCAAACAATTGGACGAATCGATATGCAACACATTATTTCCAAAGTTATCTACAACCATCAAAGTTTCATATATCCCATTACAAGGCAATGCTTCAAAATAAAATGTATCATTATAAAAAGCATTTATAGAACCAATTTCATTATTAAATGAAAATCTAAAGCGTTGTTTATTTTGAAGCATATAAGCGGTTAGCATCCATGTGGTGGATCTGAAGGGCCCACACACATCGGTGTGTATGAGATCCAACAAACCTTCACCCTTTCACAAGAACCAGTGAACGGTGACTTGGTCATCTTTCCAAGAAAACAAGATTCACATGTGTCATCCGAATTTAAGTCAAATGAATCCATCACTCCATCCTTTTGGAGTTGGGCCATGCGCTTCTTGTTGACATGTCCAAGACGACAATGCCATAAGCATGCTTTATCCAAACCATTGGAAAAATCGATATGCAACACATTATTTCCTAAGTTATCTACACCCATCACAGTTTCATATATACCATTACAAGGCAATGCTTCAAAATAAAATGTACCATTATAAAAAGCATTTATAGAACCAATTTTATTATTAAACGAAAATCTAAAGCCTTGTTTATTTTGAAGCATAGAAGCGGTTAGTGTCCCTGTCGTGGATCTGAAGGGCCCATACACATCGGTGGGTATGAGATCCAACAAACCTTCACCCTTTCACAAGAACCAGTGAAGGGTGACTTGGTCATCTTTCTAAGCAAACAAGATTCACATGTGTCATCCGACTTTAAGTCAAATGATTCCGTCACTCCATCCTTTTGGAGTTGGGCCATGCGCTTCTTGTTGACATGTCCGAGACGATAATGCCATAAGCATGCTTTATCCAAACCATTGGATGAATCGATATGCAACACATTATTTCCTAAGTTATCTACAACCATCACAGTTTCATATATACCATTACAAGGCAATGCTTCAAAATAAAATGTACCATTATGAAAAGCATTTATATAACCAATTTCATTATTAAACGAAAATCTAAAGCCTTGTTTATACAAACCATGAAAGGAAATAATGTTTCTCGCCATATCTGACGAGTAGCAACAATTATTTAAATCTAAATTTAACCCACTACTAAGAAGTAAAGAATAAACTCCAATCTTGGTGACATGCGATGCTTTCCTATTTCCCATGATCAAGTTCATCTTCCCGTGCTCCACATCTCTACTTCTTTTTAGACCCTGTAAATCAGAATAAATGTGAAAAACACATCTGCTGCGAAGGTGGGCTTGATCTTCCCATCCTTTATGTCTTGCAAGTATTTGGGGCAGCTTCGTTTCCAGTGCCATTTTTCATGACAATGGAAGCACTCTGTTTCCTTTGGATTAGAAGAGGGTTTAGCAGAACCAACTTTGGTCCAACTGGAAGAGGATCCATCATGGGACTTTCCCTTTTGGCTCTTAGAAGGAGTCTTTCTCTTCTTTCCCTTCCCATGTCCAATTGCCAATACAGGGGAAATAATAGTAGGAGTGGGTACAACAAACTTGCTTTTCAAACTACTTTCAGCAGTTCTCAAAGGGCCTTGAAGCTTGCTTAGAGTGACCTCCTCCTTGTTCATATGATAAGTCATATGAAATTGGTCATAACAAGGAGTCAAAGAGTGTAGGATAATGCCAATGGACAACTCTTCATCGAAATTTATATTCAACTTTAGCAAGCGGTGCACAAACCTTTGCATCTTTTGTAAGTGGGTCGTGATGGACTCTCCATCCTTCATTTTTGTTGTGATCATGGAGGAAATGATTTCATACCTTTCCTGCCTAGCACTTTGATGGTACCTTTCCATCAAGTCTTGGTGCATATCATAGGGCCAAAAGTCCTCATAGGACTTTTGAAGCTCAACAGTCATGGTAGCAATCATGATACACGACACCTTTGTCGCGTCCCTCTCATGAGTCTTATATTTAACAATTTGTTCAGGAGTGGAAATGTTTTCATCAATCTACTTCAGCTCTTTTTCAAGAACATATTATTTGTTATCGTAGCGAATGGCCATTCAAATGTTTCGAATCCAGCCATTGAAGTTCGATCCATCAAAAATGACCCTCCGATATAAGTTCATGAGGGAGAAAGAGCCGGAAGCAGTTGAGTTTGAAGCAGTGTTCGAAGTAGACATCTGAAATAAAAGACAAAGTTTGGATT
Organism: Lactuca serriola; assembly: GCF_051521515.1. NCBI lineage: Eukaryota > Viridiplantae > Streptophyta > Magnoliopsida > Asterales > Asteraceae > Lactuca > Lactuca serriola. The sequence continues at coordinate 34,892,427 of NC_136414.1, read as the reverse complement.
AGATAAGGATCCTTAATATAACACCCAAATGAAATATTAAGGCTAGGACCCAACACAATATTCTACAATTCGGAAGAGGGATGCCATAATCCAATTGCAAAATATTTGAAGGTAGGTAAATGACGATTTACCAATTTCCATCATGAAAAACAAAAATGAAGATTAAGTTTTAAATGAATTGAAATTCCTAGATTCATTAAGATTCATTGAACTTTTCAATGGCATGTTTAAATCTCGATTATGCCCTTCAAGTTTGTGATTGGGATACCAAGGATCACAAAAAAGGTGTGAATAACCATGCAGATGTGCTTGGTACTCTCAATGTTACTTATCACCTAATCAATGTGCCGGTTAACCGCACATGCTCCATTGATCCATGATTAGCATCAAGCTACCCTTTTCTACCCTTCTTAGTCCCAAATTAGTGTGTCGGTTAACCACACACGCTCCACTAATGACTTAGCAAGGTGTAAAGTGCAATTTCATGGAATAGCACCATTTTCACATTTTTCCTAAAGTAACTAAGATTGAGAATTTATAAAAGTTTGGTTACTGTATAATATCATTATAATTATTAACAAGGATTATGTCCTATCCTACCTGTTCGGCTAACGACCCTCTACTAGTCAAGAGTGCGTTGGGTAAGAGTGGATACCCAATGGCGGTCATATTATAGGCCGCTTCCTTAAACATCCCTTATAGACTAGCTTCGTGAATGAGGCCTACTAACGGTAAGACTGATTTGTCTTATACATATATATATATATATATATATATATATATATATATATATATATATATATAAGTATTAAACATTAATATTATAATAGTATAGGGTTGAATTTTAAACTGTTACAATTCTAGGGTTTGGAATTAAAGTTTCATAAATGAGACTCTTCAAGTTCCAAAACTTGAGGGCAAGTTTTGTAACTCTTCAAAACTTTTGATTTCCATAACTTATGGATTTATTGTTTCATGAATGAGACTTTTCAAATTCCATAACTTGAGGGCAAGTTATGAAACTCTTCAAGACCTTTGGAATTTCATAACTTATGGGTTTAATGTTTTCATGAATGAGACTTTTCATATCCCATAACTTGAGGAGAAGTTATGAGACTCTTCAAGAAACATTTAGATCAAATTGAAACTAATACAATTATCAAATAATATATCATTTACCAATTTGAAATAATTTAGTTCGTGTAGCATGACAATTACCATATTAGTAAAATCAAATTTTATGAACCAAAACAATTTGTGCTAATGATCGTAATCCAAAACAGGCCAAAAAATCGAAAATTCTGCTAACAGATGACCCAACTCGTGGAGCTAGGAAATGGACTCGTCGAGTTCATGGCCAAATTTATCCAACTCGTCGAGTCCCTCTTAGGACTCGTTGAGTCCATCATGAAGTGGTCAGGTATGTCATTTTTTCAGCTTTGAAAATCAAACAATTGCATCAATATAATAGAAAACACCCATGTCTCTGATACCACTGATGGGTTTTATGTACTTTAACATCCCTATGGTGCACATACAACCCTAATGCATTGGATCTAAGTTTTCTCTAATTATTCATGCAATATTGTTTTTCCAAAGCATGAAGCATAAACTATCATACAACTTTATATATAAATCATAAAAAACAGTTAGAAGATTACCTCTTGTTGTAGCTTGTTTGTATTTGGCCTTTAATAGCTTAGCAACCCAAGTGTGATGCCTCAAATGTTTCACAACACACCAAGAACAAAAGGAGGCTTGTGAGATAGAGGATAGGAAGCACAATTCGATTAGTATTCTTCTTTAGAATGCATGAACCGATTTTAGGGAGTCAGGGGGTACTTTTATAGCCTAGGGTTTCATCCATGCAAACCCTAATTCACCATGACTCTTCACATTTCATAGGTCTTTTGGGCTAAACCCTCATGGAATCTTATATAGGTTTAGTCCAACCCTAATCAACATGGATCATTGGTCCAAACTATAAGTATTACTGATTTACCTAATCAGTCCCCGTAAATTTAATCAGTCTCTTTTGATCATTAAATTAATTCCAAATTAATTCTTGATTAATACTAATTAAATAATGTGATTTCTCAATTAATATATTATACTTATCATATATTAATAAATCACAAATAACCTCTTTCTCAAATATCCATCCTATCAAATTGTTCTAATGAATTGCAACCCAAATGGACCATGCTACTTTTGGGTCAAGTACATACCAATTATAGTTATGGGCTTAGACACCTAATCCAACAGATTGATAATTTGTTTGACCAGCTACAAGGTGTGTCTTGGCTCCCTAAGACTGATCTACGGTCGGGTTATCACCAAATGCGAGTCAAGGATGAAGATGTGTAGAAGACAACTTTTAGGACTCGATATGGTCACTATGAGTTCGTGGTGATGCCGTTTGCGCTCACCAATGCTCCTTCCGTGTTCATGGATCTCATGAACCGTGTGTGCAGACCGATGTTGGACCAGTATGTGATAGTCTTCAAAGATGATATCTTGGTTTACTCCAAGACTTAGGAGCAACACGAGGAGCACCTGAGGGAGGTGCTGGAGACACTGAGGAGGGAGAGACTTTTTGAAAAGTTCTCCAAGTGTGAATTCTTTTTGCGTGAGGTGCAGTTTCTAGTGCATCTTGTCAACCAGAAGGGTATTCTGGTCGATCGAGCCAAGATAGAGGTTGTGATGCAGTGGGAGGTTCCACGGTCTCCAACTGAGATTCAGAGTTTTCTTGGTCTGGCGGGTTATTATCGAAGATTCATCTAGGATTTCTCCAAGATTGTTGTTCCCTTGACCCTAATGACGAAGAAGTCGGTGACATTCCGCTGGGGGCTTGAGCAGCAGGCAACCTTCGATACTCTCAGACAGCGAGCCTTCGAGACTCTCAGACAGCGGTTATGCAAGGCACCGATTCTGACCTTGCCGGAGGGCGTCGACGACTTCATGGTTTACTATGACGCATTGATCACGGGAATGGTGCAATATTGATGCAACGGGGTCACGTGATAGCTTAGGCTTCGAGGCAGTTTAAGCCTCACGAGGCGAACTATCCGACACATGATTTAGAGCTGGGAGATGTAGTGTTTGCCATCAAGATTTGTCGGCATTACCTCTATGGGGTTCGTTTTACCATTTACACAGACCACAAAAGCTTGAGATACCTCATGGATCAGCCGAATCTGAACACGAGGCAGCGTCAGTGGTTAGATGTGGTGAAGGATTATGATTGTGAGATCCTTTACCACTCGGGAAAGGCCAATGTGGTGGCCGATGCTCTGAGCCGCAAAGCAGTGACAAATCTGATTCGAGACATATGTCTGAGGATGACGGTGATTACTTTGTTGCTTATGCAGATCCAGGAGGCGCAGGTCAAGCGCCTGAAGGAGGAGCGCCGAAAGTGCGAATGGATCATAGGCCAGGTGGCCTCATTTGATTATGACAGTCGTAGGTTGTTGACCCTGCATGGGAGGGTCTGGGTTCCATATTGGGGTGGTGTACGACAGGTTCTGATGGATGAGACTCACAAGTTGAGGTTCTCCATCCATCCCGGGGCGATGAAGATGTATTGGGATCTTCACCCAGATTATTGGTGGCCCTGCATGAAGCGAGACATAACATAATATGGAGTGGTGCTTGACCTACAGGAAGGTCCAGGCGGAACACCAACGACCTCACAGAAAGATGCAGCCATTGGATATTCTCATGTGGAAATGGGAAGATATCACCATTGATTTCGTCACCAAGCTTCCCAGGACTGCACGTAGAGTGGATTCGATATGGGTTATCGTACGAGAGGTGGTGTCATGTCATGGAGTTCCAATGTCGGTTGTGTCAGAATGAGACGTCTGTTTTACTTTCAGATTTTGGAAGTGGTTTCACGAAGAGATGGGTACTCGTCTTCACTTTAGTATCGCTTTCTAGCCTCAGACGGATGGGCAGAGCTAGAGGACGATTCAGACTGTCGAGGATATGCTACGCACATGTGTATTGGATTTCGGTGGCAGTTGGGATACATATCTTCCGTTAGCGGAATTTTTGTATAACAACAGTTACCATGCCAGTATAGACCGACCTCCCTTCGAGATGTTCTACGGGAGGAAGTGTAGGACCCCAATCTGTTGGGGCAAGGTCAATTAAAGATAGGGATGTCAACGGGGGAAAACGGGATGGGGAGTGCATCTCCCACCCCCGTCCCCGCCCCCAAAATGTTCAGCCTTCCTACCCCTTCCCCCGCCCCCGAATCCCCTTTATTACCCCCGCCCCGTTCCCGTTCCCCTGCCCCCGATTGATTTTGGGCTACTTTTTTTTGGGCTAAAAGAAGTTGTTATTCAGGCTAAAAGAAACTATTTTTTAGGTAACAAATAATTATTTATAGCAGAATTTTATATGTTAAAAATAAAAAAGTTATGGCATTTTAAAAAATTATACTAACAATTTAAAAACATGTTTTTTTGACGAATTTTGGAAGCTCAAAATCATGTTATTGTTTATTATATTTATATAATTAATATATGTAAATATATGTTTAATTTATTAACGGGGTCCCCATGGGGATTTCGGGACGGGATTGCCTACCCCCGCCCCCGCCCCCGAAATTAAAACGGGGGTTAACCTAGCCCCCGCCCCTGATTTTTTTTTTAAAAAATCCCCCAAACGGGACAGTGCCCCCATGGGAATGAGGTCCCAAACCCTAGCCACTAAACCCTAATACACTTTTGAGAGTTTTGAGCCATTCTTGGTGTATTCTTTGAGGTATTGAAGAAGAAGATACTTGAAGAAGGAGCAAGGAAGTGTTGGAGAAGAGTAGATCTAAAAGTTTAGCTTCATGTTTGGTTCATCAAAGGTATAAAGTGAATACCCTTGTATATCTAGGGTCTAGAAGGGCTTTCAAGGCATAAAGGTGCAAGCTTTATGGCCATTGAAGCCCCATGCAAGCTTTAGAGTATCATTTTAGCCTTTTAAGCTTCAAAAGGACATGCATGGAGAGAATGTCAGAGACTTTACGTGTTCATCTAGTGTCTAATGTCTAGATCTCTGTTTGTAAACCCTATCTTGTGGTGTTGATGGTTTTTGGATCAAGACCTAGGTCTTAAAGAGTTAGTGTTTGAGGTAAACCCATTAAGGAAGGGTATTAATGGGTAAAGTTGGAAACTTTACCCTCGAAAGGACATTCCTAGTATATATGTGAAGTATGAAGTTCAGATATGAAGAATAGGGCTTAATCCATCAAGATGAAGCAACAGACTGAAGAACTCGACGAGTTCATATAGGAACTCGACGAGTTAAGTCGTTTAGTCCCGATTCTGTAAAGAGCAAAACTCGACAGTCTGAGGGGGGACTTGACGAGTTGACTCGTTTTATCACAACTGCAAGTAGCATGGAAACTCGTCAAGTCTGGAGGATGAATCGACGAGTTAAGTGAACTCGGGGTGTTGAATTTGACCTTGACCTTGACTTTGACCAAGGTTGACCTGTAAAGGGGTCTCGAGTATAGAATGGTATCTAAGGGGTTGTTTCTTTATAGGGCGTGAGTAGAGCCGGTTGCAGGAGCAAATACATTTTTAGCTATTTCACTTGACCATTGAGGTGAGTTTTCTCCTGTAGGAACGGGTCTAAGGCACCAAGGCCAACCGGTTTATGTATGTTAGTATATGTTGGACTAAGGTCCGTGTTGGATTAGTGTTTGTAACACCCGCGTTTCCAGGCTAGGCATTATTGTTGATGTAATAGTCTAGGTTAATCCTTCTAACTCTTTTTGAAGTATTAATGATGAAATATTTGAGTATTACGTGAACTATGTGTTTATTTCCTTAATTATTATAATTTAATGAATTAAGAATAAAATGAGCGTCGAAATTAAAGTTTAAGATAAGCCCGATATCTTTACATGAAATTGTAGTGGTCGAAACAAGGATTCCAGAGATATAAAGAACGCCGAAATCCGAGTTATAATGAAGAAGTTATGACCTGTTGAAGTTTCGCGACAGAACCGGCACGACGTTGAACGATGTAAAATGTGAATTTGAAATAGAGCGATATTTTGCCTTAGTGATCTAAACGAATGTTGTAGAGTTCGTTAAACTGAGAGCGTGCATAAAAAGATCGTCCAAATCTGACTTCGTATGAGGAAGTTATAATTTTTATAAGTTTCGACTTAGCAGTGTGCAGTCCGAATACTCGATTTGAGATCGAGTGGTTTTGAGTCGAAACAATCTAAACGAGAATCAAAGATCTCGTTAATAGTAGTGAAACGATAAAAAGACAGGCGAAAACAGACGTCAGATGAAGAAGTTATGAATTTATAACGCAGTTTTCCTGTCCCGGCCTACTAAAAATAAATAATAAAAATAAAAATCAAAATTAGCCGACGGAGTCTAAACAAAAGTTGTAGAGCGTAGTCTCACCTACGCGTGGATATAAAGAACATTGAAAACGGAGTTCGTATGAGGAAGATATGAACTACAGAATTTTTATAAATAATTAAATATTATATTTAATTAAGAATTCTGGATAATATCCAAAGGAGTCACTAATCCTATCCGAACTACGCCCAGCGTAGTTGAGTATGCCCAGCGTGACCCGCCTCGCACTCTAGTGCTCCAATGATGTAAGCGATGATGATTCCGAAGAACTACGCCCCGCGTAGCTAAGCATTACGCCCAGCGTAATGCGAGGCTTCTGCCCCTATATAAAGGATGCGAAGGCAGGCGACCATTTTGCTCTTTTTTCTTTTTCTTCTTTTTCTTCTTCTTCTTCTTCTTCTCTCTCTCTCTCTCTCTCTCTCTCTCGTTTTGCCTCGTTTTACGTGCAAGAAATATCCCGAAGCCCCGGTATTATTCCTGAGTCGCAAAGAAAGTCTCGAAGCCTCGAAGATCCCAAGAAGTGCAATTCCTGAGCTGAAGCTCTGCCCGTGAGAAGCCCGGTTTTTGTAAAGATCTTCCAGATCTACCGAAGAATACTACTTCTACAAGTTGTAGTGTTGTCCGATCATCTTCTGATCAAGTGAGTGTGTAGTCAATTTCTTCTAACACATAATTATGAAGTATTTTATACGAAATACGTGTTATGTGTATATTTTGTTATCATATATGTGAATGTATATTAACTTTCTTCTACCTCATAGATATGATTTAGTCTCTATGAAATATGTGTTATGTGTATGTGTCTCATCTGTTGCTTGGAATATGTATTGAATGAGAATGCTATACAGGTTTTAAACTATGTATAAAAATATATATTTTTATCTACTAATATGTTGGGTAGAACATGGGTAGCTAGTTGATGTGTGATAAACAGATGAGATGCCTCAATGTTGGTTTTTTTTATTTAGTCATCTAGCAGAGTTTAGATGACGTCCACAGACTTTTCTAGACAGTCCTGTGGAACGCTAGCAGGCTCGCCACCTGTAGGTGTTAATGAACTTGGGTGTTCATTCGCTGTACTCCATCCCCCTCATGGTTGCCTTATTTGACATATATTGCTGGGAAACCCCCGAATGTATGTGTTGTCACCCCGATGAAATATTCTTAGACTAGGTCCCTTGTGTTAGTTGTTTTAGGGACATAAAGTGAGAATAACGGGAATGGGTAATTGGGTTATTGTTGGTTAATGAAAATAAATTTAATTACTTATTGTGGGTTGAAAACCCTATATGCTCACCAGTCTCCCAAGCCTGACCCACTCGGTTTTTTTTGTATTACAGATAGTGGCGCCAGAGCATAAGTTGGATGACTTGTCAAGTTATTTTTGGATTATAGACCTGTTGTTGTAAGGTCTGTATTGAAACGTTTATGCTTTTGGTCTGTTTATCGGAACATGACATCACGAGTATTGTAATATAATGAAAAATACATTTCTTTAAGAAATGCTTTGGCAAATCTTATTTTTATCATATTTTGTTTTGGGAACAAATTACGCAACTCTTTTAAATCAAAGGATTACTCTGAAATCATTTTAAAAGCATAAATTAAGCCGGTCTTTCTGGCCGTGATTTTGGGGATGTCACAGTGTCTAAGTCCATAACTATTTTCGTATATACTTGACCCGATTGTAAGCATGGTTATTTTGGGTTGCCTTCACCAACGCAACTTGATAGGATTATTTGTGGAGAAAGAGATTAATTATGATTTATTAATATATTATATGAATAATATATTAAAAGAGAAATCATATTGTTTAATTAATATTAGTCAAGAATTAATAAGAATTAATTTTGTGGCTAAAAGACATTAATTAAATAAAGGGGCTAGAACTGTCAATTGTGTGATAGTTGGATATTGGGCTAATGGACTCCATAGAGGTTGGAGTGGACGAAATCTATGGGGAAACCCATGAGAATTCGTCCAAGGCCTCCAAGGAGGGAGCCTATGGGCAACTTTGGGCCTAAGCAGTCAGATTAGGGTTTCCTAGTTCAAAACCCTAATAGCCTCACTATAGAAAGACCCCTAGGGCACCCAAAAACATGGCTAAGCATTCCTTGGAGTCTATTGGACGTTTTTGGTGCCTTTGTTCTCCTCTACTAAGTCATCCTCTTGTTCTTGGTGTTTGTGAGCCATTAGAGGTGTGACACTTGTGACACTAAGCTTTCAGAAGCCAATTACAAGAAGGAATAGATTGTTATTGCTACATAACAATCAAAGGTAAGATCTAAACCCTATATTATGATAATATTGATTATTGAATGCTAGATCTAGGGTTTATTGCTTTGGTATTCAATGTTGTCTGTTTAATTAGAAAAACCTAGATCAAAGCAATTGGGGTTGCATGAACACCATAGGAATGATGTTATACTCATAACCCAACAGTGGTATCAAAGCCTAGGTCGTTTTTCTAGTTGAATAGATGCAAAAGTGAACTGCTAAAGGATCAAAAAGTCAAATTTTTTGCTGTCTGCGCCACCGACTCGGTGAGTCCATCAGTGGACTCGGTGAGTAGGCTGAACTCGGCAAGTCCAGGGTGCTGTTGACGGGATTTTCGATTTTTTGAGCAGATTTTGTTAAGGATAATTATCAAAACTCGTTTTTGTTGCCTAAAATCGATTTTCAATGTTTGGAATGATTATCCTTATCAAAATTAATGGATTTGGTTAAATATGGATAATATAGGATTATTATTGGTCAAATATTTGACCTATAAGATTGAAAAGTTTCAATTTACACCCCTTAGGTTTTATAGTTTCAATTTGAACTTAAAAGTTTTAGTTTTTGAAATTTAAATTGTTAAACCCTAATATTTTGAAAGGTTTCAAAATTCGTCCTCAAGTATTGGAATTTAAAATTTAATTAAAAGGTATTAATTTTGAAATATTAAATTCTAGAACCCTAGTATTTTGAAAAGTTCAAATTACACCCTTATGGTTTTATTGATTTAATTAAGAGTTTAATTAAATAGGATAATTAATAAATCCATGATTATATGGTTTAAGGTTAATCAAATTAAAAGTTTAATTTATTAAATTAAACCACCTAGTATTTTAAAAGTATAAAATACACCCTTATACTGTATAGAATTAAAAGTTTAATATTATATATGTATGAGTAAATGTCAGTCTTACCGTTAGTAGGCCTCATTCACGAAGCTGGTCTATAAGGAGTGTTTAAGGAAGCGGCCTGTAAAATGACCGACATTGGGCATCCACTCTTACCCACCACACTCTTGACTATTGGAGGCTCGTTAGCCGAACAGGTAGGATAGGACGCAACCTTCTATTATAAGTATAATGAAGTACAAAGTAACTAAACACTTTTATAAATTCCTAAATCTTAGTTTCTTTAGGAAAAATGTGGAGTTGGTGTTGTTCCATGAAATTACACTTTGTACCCATACTTAGACGTTAGTGGAACGTGTGTGGTTAACCGGCACACTAATTGGGCTCTAATCAAAGGTTTCCAAGGGTGACTCGATGTTTGTCATAGATCGATGGAGCTTGTGTGTTTAACCGGCACGTCGATTAGGTGACTGTAACATTGGGGGCACCATGTAGATTTGCAAGGTTATCCACAAATTGTTTGTGATCCTCGTCATCCTAGACACAAACAAAGGGCACACTCGAGAAACATGCCATTGAAAAGTTCAATGAATCTCAAAAGATGTAGGAGTTTCAGTTCATTTAAAACTTAATTTTCAATTTTCATTTTTCATGGTGGAAATTGGTAAATCGTCATTTACCTGCCTTCAAATATTTTGCGATTTGGATTACGGCATCCCTCTTCCAAATTGAAGGATATTGTGTTGGATCCTACCCTTGATATTTAATTTGGGTGTTATATCAAGGATTCCAATCAATTAACTTGAATTTCTCCCTTTTTGTAGATGTCAAAGTCTGACAACTATGGTCTTCCTGAATCCGTTGGAAAAAGTTTTCCACATGAAGATGATGTTCCACGATTGAATTGTGGAAATGGAAATCATGCTTCACTTCCTCCACCTCCTCCATGAATTCTCCTTGACCTACATGTTCGAAGACTTGAAAAGTTCAAGGTCACTCAAACCCTATTGGCAAAAAGACACAAAGATGGAAAGTCTGTATGTGCTCATGTCTTGGATATAAAGTTGGATATTGATAGATTGGGAATGTTGGGTGTCGATGTCTCAAGGAAGTTGCATGTTGACTTGGTTCTTCAGTCACTTCCCGAATCATATAGTGAGTTCATTAGAGAGTACTATGTGATGGACCACGACGTAACCCGCATTGATTTGACTTATTTGCTTATTGCTGCTGAATCAACGATGATTTGGCGCACTGGTCAAGCAAATTTGTCTGGTAAATCAATTTCCCGTCCTTCTATAGGAAATGGCAACATTGGAAGTCCAGAAAAGTTTTCTCTATGCAAGAGAAAGGCTGAGTCTGAGATAGTACTGTGTACCATTCCAGAAGAATCCATATGTTTCTACTGCCAAAAGAGGGGGCATTGGTTACGAAGCTGCCCATACTACATGAGAAATCTAAGAGATGGGAGAGTCAAGATGTATGACTTTGCTTCAGGTAAAATCCACTATCTAACTCTATTAAGTTCCTATTTGTAGATTCTTAATACATGATGTGATAAGATTACATTTAGTATTTTGTAGGATCAAAGAAAAAAAGGAAGCTTAAAGGAAGAAGTGAGCTGAGTCTGATCGCGAAGAAATGAATTTTGATCGCATCATTCACTACTAGAAAAACAGCCTTTTATGATGCTCATTGCGCGTCGTAAAAGGCTCAGACGACGCGCAAATGCGCGTCAAGGAAGGCCCTGTCATAAAGAGAGACGACGCACATTTACGACGCGCAATTACGACACGCAATGCATATCAAGGAAGGCCTTGTCATAAAGGAAGACGACACACATTCGCGTGTCGTAACCTTACGACGCGCGTGTTAATGACACGCAATGCATATCAACAAACCCCTGTCAAGAAAGGCCATGTCATAAATGAAGATGACACACATTTTTGCGTATTGTAAATTTAAATGTTTAAAAAAATAAATTTATATATTTATTAATTTTTAAATTAAATTTGCATTTAATTTTTCATAATAGAAATAAAATACCATATACAAAAAATACAATCCATTGCGTAATATAAAATAAAATTTTATACTCAAAAAATAAAATAAATTGAACAAATTATAATGTCATACAAAGAATCATTCAAATGTTAAACAAAAATAATACATTGCTAACATGGGTTATACATTCCTATAAAACTAACAAATAATCATACAACTCTGTTTCTTACTGGAAAGGAATGCCAAACATGATTACAAGTCTCCCTTTATCTTGATTACTCACTTGCTTAAGTAGAATGTTGTTGTTGAGAAGGTTACGTAGCAACAGAGAAAAACACAACACCTCTCCCACAATCACAACATCATTTACAGAAAAAGGGTTGTCAATTACTTTCATTAACACTTTTATTCAATCACAAAAATATTAAATAAAAGGGTGAAAAAATAACTTACTTTTGATAAGTTGATCTGCCTTAGAGAAAACACAGCTAAAGCATTGAACTAGACCCTATGGCCTTCTTCTAATGTAAACACAATGCTCGTCTGCAAAATTGAGGCGATAAAATAAAATTTGAATATTGTTTGGGTAGTTTATATATGATTTGATAATTTGATTTAAAATACAATAAAATAAATTATCTTTTTTGTTACCTTCTGGGGCTTGTCAATTCCTGGGATTATAGGTTCTCTTGCTAGTATTAGAAAACGAGTTATGTTATCTAAATCATCATGAACATTCAATATAAAAATTGTAAGACAAAAGGTACTATTAGAAAAATAGCCTTTTGCTGATGAGAATGCTTTTGGCAAAAATACTTCACTCTATCAAGAGCTTCTTCAAGAGAAGATGGGTCTGCAGAAAAAGTTACACGAATCTAGTTTTTCAAACCTATAGTAAGTCCTGCAAAACCCAAAAAGAAAAGTCAAAGTGGTATATTACTATATTATATGGTAGTTTGTATTAAGATAAGAATATGTGTATCTACATGAGAACGAATGAATTGCCATAAAAAATCACCAGCCAAACCTGAACATAATTTTAGGTGCACTGAGAAAAGTCAAAGGGGTATTTGAAATATAGAAAAAAAGGGACATCAAGATTCACCTGTAAAACATTTGGCAAGTTTAGCCTTTGACCAAGCTGGGTAGTAATTGTTGACTTTCCAACACATGTCGTGCCACATACAAGAATAACTTGTCATCATCTTGTAAATACAAAAGAAAGATTTAATTACTAAATTAAGAATTTATAAAAGGGGACAAAAGGGGAGTTGGGAAATACCTTGTCATCATCTTGTAACAATTTATATATTCTTGCCCATAGCCCCGCCTTTCCATGAACTGCAATCAAAGTCATAATTATGGTTATGCCTTTGATTTGAAAGTGGCATACTGTAAAAACTCAGACATGGCTAAAATGGAGATAACAGGGATATATATATATATATATATATATATATATATATATATATATATATATATATATATATATATATATATATATACCTTAAACAAATTAGCTTCCAAATCAGATTGAGAGCTGCAAAAAAACTAATATATGAGATTTAAAGAGACATATGTTAAGTAGGGTTTTGAAGTTTGAACAACAGATATGTTGTTACCTTAACCAGGCCAGGTGGACCATAACACCACATTTTTGCTGAATTTAATAAATGAGAGATATTTCAAAATTTTGTAAATACACAAATCATGATACCTAATATTGGAATACACACTTTGAGACATGAATACGAGTAGATTAACCTGGATACATAGGAAGTAAAGATGGAAGGTGCCAGAACTCCGGGGGCATTGGGTTGGTTCCTTCCCACTCGCACACACCAAGTATCTAAAAACAAATAAAATTTTCTAAGTTTTTTTCAAATATAAACTAAAGCATATATTCTATATAATACACTCACACAAAGGAAAAAGAAAAAAACAAAAAGTTGATGTATTATAGAAAGCCATGTTTTGCCCCATGATGGGACAAACATTATTTACCCATTCAGCCACTCTATCCATATGGGAAAAAATCCTATTAACTGATTATGGCATTATTTTTCATCACTATTAAAGAAATAAAATATTGGATGGCGAAATTATGAGAAGAAAGTTTAGGGAAGTTTACCCGATGGATGATGTGTCAAGCTCTTTTCTTGACAAGGTAATCGTAATCACTGACACGTGGCGGGTAGTTTCAAGACTAAATTCAAGAAAAAAAAAGTTATTTCCACGTCATTATAACATCAAGAAAAAATAAAAAAATGTTCTTACGGGATAAGGCCTTCTGTTATATCGGCAGAACCAATAGATGTAATTTGATGAAGACCAGCAATCCTTCGCTGTAACAACAAGTTTTTTTAATCAGAAAAAATATAAAGACGATATATAGGTATGGAAAGAATCAAAATTGTTATATGAATCACTAACTAATTTTACCATAATTAATTCAGCTATCATAACAATTTTGTTAATAGCTCTGCCCATTGCCTTGAGAGAAATCTCATTAGCTCCTTTCTCCTGTAAGATCATATCAAGTTCATCGTAAAACAAAAACTCCAGACATATCGACAGATGAAAGGGCTAATCACAATGAAAAAGAGACATACTTTATGCTCATTTATGTTTAAACTATTACTTTCTATATGGAGACAGTTTAAATCAAGAAGCAGGCCCACTGAGACAAAACATCAAACACATGGTAGGCATCCCAAAAACGAAATCAACCAGTTATTCTTAATTCTTGCTTGAACAAACCCAACTTATCGATTGCAAAAATTCTAAAGAAAGAAGGCCCGATTCCAATAACATGAGATACTCCAAGTTTAGATTAATCCCAAAATTAAGAACAAAAACAAAAAAGAAAAGAAAAGGATGTGAAAATAAAGACATGGATGAGAGTGATGGCATAAGTAATGTAGTTCCATTGTTCTAGTTCTTTGTTTAGTTCAGCATCAACCTGAGGAAGATAAATATAATTCAAAATCTAGAAAACTTATCCAGTTAAGAAACATAAAAATATAACCATCTTACCCAAAAGGATCAAGATTAAAGACCTAAAAAATATAAAATTGAGCTCTAAAATAGATATGATTTCAAAAGACAGAAGAGAAGGGATGGGATGAGGGTCATAGGCATTGAGAAGCAATTTGAAACAAAAAAACAAAAATACCTTAAATATATAATTATCTTACCCAAGTGTAAGAAGTCGGAGGGGTGACTCAGCGGACCGGTGTCACCCTTCTTTGCATCATCATCACACCATGAGAAGCCCTAAAAACCAAAAAAAAAAAAATACTAAATTAGCAGACTAAGAAAAAATAACCTCATCAAATGTTATACCTGGGATTCAAAAACACAAACCCAATGTTTCATTCTTTAATCTTGTGGTATGTTGTGCTGGTGGTATAATGGGGCTTTATTGGTAGCGGTGGTGAACCAGAGAGAGGACGAAGGGTGGTGGGTGGCTGGGTGGTTATCGAACAGTAAGGGGTAGAGAGAGAGAGAGAGAGACTTGTAGTTGGTCGTATATTACCTGCATCAAATTGAAATTGAGGGAATGTTGATTTCGTAAGATGAATTTGAAATCACAATATGTTTATGGATGTCCTCAAATTTGTTGCTAAAACCTGGAGAATCGACCTAGGTTTTCCCTAACTTATGTTCAAAAAACCATTTGTGGTGGGTAATGGGAGAGAGAAAGAGAGAGAGAGAGAGGTTTGTTATAGATAGGGAGGGGGCGACGAACGAGATTTTTTATGATACTGATAAGAAGGAGATCGAGTAGAGATCAGATGAGAAGATTAACAAGTAGCAGAGAAGTGGATCGAAGACGAGAGAGGAGGGAGAGGGGAGAAAAGAACAATGAGGGTTTTCAAAATTTTTGGGATTTCATTTTCTCCCTATATACTAAAAGCGCGTTCATTAAAATTATAAAGCGACACTTACAGAGGACGCACATTTATGATAAAGCGCCCTCCGTGTTTTTAACTTTTTTCTTACAACATTAATTCAAGGGCACGCAATAATGCGTGATCTAAATCCTTAAATTTTATGAAGAGATGACACTTTTTTAATGTCACTCTCTTTTTCGTAACATAAATCAACGAGTGTCGTGGTTTGCGGGTCGTAAAAGGCTGTTTTTCTAGTAGTGATTCAATGATCGGATTTTTGGAGCTGCTTCTTTAAAGTTATGATAGATTTCTTAGGAAAATGTAATAGCATAGTTTTCATTTGAATTTGCATTGTAAGGACAAGTTTTTCTGCACACGTTTTATAAATAAAATAAATTTGATTTTTGTCTTATTTATATCTCCTTGCAATGTCATTTATGAAAATTGATGTTTGTATGTTTCATTGAAAGCAATATTAAGTGAATGTGATTCTTATTTATGTTATTTATGGTAGTGTCATAATTTCTTTAAGTAAGGAAAGATTCCCAATACCCAAGTTTCAATTGGGCAGGAGCTTGGAATCACATGATCTGAATCATGTGATGTATGAAAATCTTGATACTTGGGAAATTAAGACTAATTCCTTGAGTACACAAGCATGTGAGTCAAGTGAAGGACTAAAGGACTAGAACACAATGTTGTGTGTTGGTCAAGTAGACCACAAATAGACTATTCGTCATAATTTACTAAAATTCTAGTAAATGTGGTTATGCTTACAAGATTAAGTATAATTATGAATTATTGAAAAGTTTCAATAATAGCAGAACGAATAAGAAGAATAAATTGGGCAGAAAGATAAAAGTTTCTCAAATCTGAAAAGATGGGAGAGTACTTTAGTATCATGTTTATGATCGTCTTATTGATTGTGAAACCATATCACAATTGATCCTCTAAGTAAATCTTAGTGCACTAGTATGGCTAAGAAGAAGAATCAGGAATTGTTGAAACGGTTAAATCAAAGGTGAATCATACTTCGTTCCAAAATCAAGTCTTAGAGTCATACTCCAAGATTGTGACTTGAGTGACACATCTTAAGAACTTATAACACACTCATCAAATGTGAAGTAGAAAATTGTTTTTCTTACTCTTGGACGTTTGAAATTGGTAAATTGTGATGTCTTGGATAAGACAAAGACCAACTAAGACCAATTGTATGTAGTAGTTTGTCTTGATAAGAATCTGCACTAACTCTTGAATATTTGTTTGCCTAGAAATGTTTCTTGACAAGAGAATCTTATATGTCAAGAGGTCAGTGGGAGTCTAAATGATCTTGAAAAGTTTCAAGATCAAGAGTAAACTTAGTTAAACACTAGCACACGACTTGAGGTTTATAACCTATCGTGTTGACATATTCTTGTTTCTGTGCCATTCCAGTTTAAGTCAACTATGCATGTGAGCACCTTGTTCAATGAAAGTACATTGACTAGTATAGGTGAACTGCTTGGAAGCAATGGTGGGACCCTTGATGGCAAGAAATTAAGAATAAACAAGTTCAGTCCACATGCTTTTGGATTTGTCACAAACATTTTCTTATGATTATGATTATAACAAATTCACATGGATAGGAACACATACACCATAAAATCTAAGTGTCATAAGGTTTCTCTCCTTCATGAAAATGATTGTGAGGAAACGCTTTCACTAAGGAAGATTTTAAGAAGATAGCAATTGTGTAGATTGCATTCTCAAATTCGATTATGATTACGACATCCCTCTTCATAGTTCGAATTGTGAGATTTGGCAATTAGTTTAAACATTTAAGACTTATTTCTATAAGTTCTAAAATGGTTTAAACACACATATGAGCTTTCTAAAGAAAGGTGTACGAGTTTGAGATTAGAAATATGAACTTCGGAAATCAACAGGTATTGTTTTCTAAGAATTTCAACTGTTTTCTAAATACGTGTCAAAGCTAGTGGGAGCATAAGTGTTATGTTGGAATGGACATAATCATCATGTTAGTGGGAGCATGATTATTATTTTAATTGTTGCAAGTTAGAAATATTAATTATAGAAAACAAAAGGTTTCACTTTGCAAAGTTGCAGGGGTTGAAAAGTTGTTTTGCTATAATTAAAGGAGAGAATGTTATACTTTGTTTCGAATCTAAAAGCTTAGATCGAGATATTAATCAAATTTAGTCAAGGATATATTAATTGCGTTCTCAAATTTCAAATATGATTACGACATCCCTCTTCATAGTTCGAATTTTGAGAATGTGGCGAATATAAATATTATGGCAAATGGCTGATAAAGTATCATGCTTTTATGTAAGACATTATGAATCGTGTCCCATACGCTTCGGGTATAGGATCGATTGCATATGCTGTAATATTCGACCGTTCTAAAATTTTTCAAATTTCTAGGGCGTTAAGAGGGGAAAGGGACTAGAACCGGTTTGACTAAAATGATTGAACAAATGTCAACGACAGTCTAAGGTTCGCTAAGGATTGGTCGCTTGTGAGCGGTTGAAAGTATAGTAATGAATGGACCATATCGACATTTTTATGAATAGATAAGACTCTATTCACAATGAGTTGTCATATGGAAAATATGGAAATGTTTCTATATTGGGAGTTGGACGTTAAGAATTTATTTCTAGATTAGGAACTTTTATGTAAGAAGGATGTTCAAAGGAATGTACTTTGAATGTGAGACTTCACATCTATGGAATTGTCTTGTAACAATCGCCAATAGAGAACTTTGTAATTTCATTGGAAAAGTCTTGGTGACTTTTGTGCAATAAGATTACAAAAGGATCATTGCATAAAAGGATAGAATCTAACATATTCTAGTAGTGGCAAGAATTTTGTATTCTTCCACTAAAGATTAAAAAATGTGAAATGAGCATCATTGGAAATGTGTTCAATTGATCTATTTCACAAAGTAAGGACCATAGGTAAACATAATGTGCATGCTTGGAGCATGGGACAACTGTTGTTATAATTCAAGTAAGAAGTTGATTACCCGAAATGACAAATAATGAGTAATCAATATGGTGATTAAATAAAAGTGTTTTATTTATACTCAAAGGTTTGAGGCCATATAGTATTAGTATTGTTCTTGTGTTTCACTTTGCATGTTTTGACTTCCTGAATAATAAGATTATTCAAACGTTCCACAGTCGCTCATACTTTAGAAGTAGGTATGAAAGAAGACTGTCATGAATCCGACTGTAGATTATCTAAAGTGTTTTAGACATAGCAAAAGTTTGCTGCAGGGTTCATGAGTGCTCCTATAAGATTGAAGTATTGGATTAAACCAACGCTCACTTGGATCGCTTCATGGATTTTATCATGAGTGATTGTTGAGACAATAATATCTTATATTCTTGAAACTGAGATGTGTGAGTTGTAATTTGCAAGTCTTTTGCACATTGATAATATGTAAACGCACCAGTAACTTGGTGTTATAAAACATATTGTTGTGTGTAATTTGATGAGTAAGTACAAGCGAGCATTGAGTCCAAGTTTATCCGTTCCTTTTACCCAAAGTGGGATAAAAGCGATATCTGTGGACCCCTCGATGATTTAATGATGACACCCTAAGCGCTTGGCCAAGCCGGGACAAAGTTGATTTGTTCAATTGTAGTATGTTGTTAGTCGTCATAAATCGGAAGTCGAGAAACAATATATGAACAGAGAGTATGATTAAAATCCATATCTCAGTTCATACGATATCTAGAATTGAGGAATATATGATCCTTTATCTAAAGGACACGTTTATGATAAGATCAGAGTTGACAGCGGCTTTTGAAAGCTACGATTGTTGATCAGGTTGGAAGTCATACACAGAATAGTTGCTAGACTTATCCAAGTGGGAGACTGTTGGATTAGTGTCTAAGTCCATAACTATTTTGGTATATAGTTGACCCGATTATGAGCATGGTCCTTTTGGGTTGCCTTCACCAAAGCAACTTGATAGGATGATTTGTGGACAAAGAGATTAATTATGATTTCTTAATATATTATATGAATAATATATTAGAAGAGAAATCATATTGTTTAATAATATTAGTTAAGAATTAATTTTTTGGCTAAAAGACGTTAATTAAATAAAGGGGGCTAGAACTGTCACTTGTGTGATAGTTGGATATTGGGCTAATGGACTCCATAGAGGTTGGAGTGGACGAAATCTATGGGGAAACCCATGAGAATTCATCCAAGGCCTCTAAGGAGGGAGTCCATGGGCTGCTTAGGGCCTAAGCGGTCAAATTAGGATTTCCTAGTTCAAAACCCTAATAGCCTCACTATATAAAGACCCCTAGGGCACCCAAAAACGTGGCTAAGCATTCCTTGGAGTCTCTTGGACGTTTTTGGTGCCTTTGTTTTCCACTCCTAAGTCATCCTCTTGCTCTTGGTGTTTGTGAGCCATTAGAGGTGTGAAACTTGTGACACTAAGCTTTCAGAAGCCAATTTCAAGAAGGAATAGATTGTTATTGCTACATAACAATCAAAGGTAAGATCTAAACCCTATATTATGATAATATTGGTTATTGAATGCTAGATCTAGGGTTTATTGCTTTGGTATTCAATGTTGTATGTTTAATTAGAAAAACCTAGATCAAAGCAATTAGGGTTGCATGAACACCATATGAATGATGTTATGCTCATAACCCAACATTCCGATGTCGGGCGGTGCCTGATGTAGGTTTATATGTTTCTGGACTTCAGTTTGATGTCAGGGCAATCCCAAGGAATGTTTTATGCTTGATGTCTTCGTAATTCTTGCATGTGTCTGTTTTGTATGTTTCCGGACTTTTGTCCGATGTCGGGGAAAGCCCGAGGAAGGTTTGTATGCTTCTGGATTTCGGTTCGATACTGGGCGGGGCTCGAGAAATGTTTATATGTTTATGTTATATGAGTAGATTATGTGTATTTTTTGATATGATTATATGTATACCGAGCTTTGCTCGATGCTGGGCGGGGCCCGATGTAGCGGGCAAGGCCCAAGTTTTGTGATTATGAGTATGGTATGTGGTAATTTGGGGAGACTCACTAAGCTTCGTGCTTACAGTTTTCAGTTTTGGTTTATGGTACTTCTGGTAGCAAGGGGAAGAGCTCGGGATGACTGCAATACATACACTATTTGTTTAGCATGTGATGTTTTTACTCTGATATGTTTGACATATATTTTTGATAGTTTGAGATACATGACTCGTGGTTTTTATGTGATAAATTCTAATCTATGGTTTATTTAATGATTTAAAATGAAATTTTTGGACAGTATTTTTGGGATATTACAATGACCTTTAGTAGGACACGATCTCTTAGTTTGAATTCTAAGGGTCTGCGTCTTGTGTCAGCATAGTTTTTCAAATGACTATGTGCGATCCTTTAATCGTTCCTTTATCTGAACGATCTTCTATATTGTTTCATGAATGATCTCAGGACCAGTGAGTAGAGTGTATGTAGCATGCTTTTCAGCTAATTGGGTATCCCCAACTTCTGCTCAGCATATCGGAGAACGACACCTATGTCCGTGTAAGGCCTCGAATGGAGTGGCCTCTATGTTAAGGTGGTAACCATGGTTATATGAAAACTCAACTAGCAGTAAGTGAGTATCTCATGCTTTACCGAAGTCTATCTCCCAAGCACGAAGCTTGTCTTCCAAGGTTTTTGTGGTTCCTTCACTTTTTCCATCTATCTGAGGATGGTATGTTGTACTCATATCGAGTTTGGTTCATAGGAACCTTTATATCGACTGCCAAAATCTGGAAGTGATTCTCTTATCTCGGTCTGAGATAATAGCTATTGGCACACAATCCAGTCTGACTATCTCCTTGAGATGTCTTGGTGGGTTTTTCCATCCGTCAGTTTCTTTGATGGCGAAGAAGTAGGCAGACTTGATTAAACACTTAACCATTACACACAGGGTGTCATAACCGTTTGAAGTTCTTGGCAACTTCGTTATGAAGTCCATGGTTATCTATTCCCATCTCCATTACGGGATTGCCGGTTATTGTAGTAGACTAGAAGGCTCCTGGTACTCTGCTTTGACTTTAGAGCAAGTCAAACATTTACTGTTGTAGGTGGCAATCTCTAGCTTCATGTTGGGTTACCAATAAATCTTCTTGAGATCGAGATACATCTAATTTGATCCGAGATGCATTGAATATCATGATTTATGAGCTTCGTTTAGAACTAGACTCCTGACTTCACCAAACTTTAGGGTCCAAATTCGGTTCATGAAAATATCGTATTCCGTCTTCCTTGAGGTCGAACTGTTTGTCCATAGCTTGCATATTTTTTTTCCTAAGATATTCTCGGGTTTGAGTGCTACTCTCTAAGCATCTCTAGTTTGGATGGTGAGATTGAACTGGATGGTTAGGGTTAGAGCCTTTACACAAAGTGACATTGCTTGTTCTTTCCTGCTTAAAACATATGACATGACATTTTCTTTACCAGGATGATAACGAATTTCGCATTGGTAATCATTTAGCAATTCTACACACTTTCGCTGCCTCATATTGAGTTCCTTCTGGTGGAAGATGTGTTGGAGGATTGGTGAATACGTCACACTTTGTTCCGTAGAGGTAGTGTCTCCGATCATTAAGGCAAACACTATAGCTCCTAACTCCAAGTGATGGGTAGTGTAGTTGGTCTTTTTTTTGGCTTGGGTCGTCTGGATGCATATGCAATGACGTTTATTTCTTTGCATCAACACGCATCCTAACTCTTGGTATGAGGCGTCGCAAAGTACTAAAAAGTCTTTTGTTCCTTCTGGAAGAGACAAAATTGGTGCACTGCACAACCATTGATTCAATTTCAGAAAGATAGACTCTTGTCTGTTTCCCCAATCGAACTTCTTGTCTTTCTGGGTTAGAGCGGTGAGAGGCATGGCTATCTTGGAGAAGTTCTCGATGAATCTCCGCTAATAGTCTGCAAGCCCTAGGAATTAGCATACTTCATTTGGCATCGTTGGTCAGTACGAATGGCATGACCAGAAACTAGTAGTGTCTATACTGAGTCCTGAATGTCGTCTCTAGAATGTCTTCTTTTTGAACTTTAATTTGATGATAGTCGAATCTTATATCGATCTTTGAGTTGTAACAGGATCCTTGTAGTTGGTCGAACAAGTCATCGATCTTCGGGAGTGGATATCGGTTCTTGATGACAAGTTTCTTCAACTCTTGATAGTCGATGAATATCCTGAACGATCCATCCTTCTTTTTGACAAACAATACCGGAGCTCCTCATGGAGAGAAACTTGGTCGGATAAAGCTTTTGTCAAGAAGTTTTTTGGAGTTGACTGGATAGTTCTTGCATTTCCGATGAAGCTAGGCGATAAGGATATCTTGTCACTGGTGCTGCGCTCATGATTAGGTCGATTCGAAATTCGACCTATTTTACTTAAGGTACTCCAAGAAATATGTTCGGGTAATCGCATACTTGCAGTATGTCTTTGATTTCCTTACCCTTGTCTTGCATATCCACCACGTCGACCAAGAAAGCGAAGCGTCTCTTCTGCAATGCTTCATTGCCTTCATGCAAGTGATGACTCTAAGGTTCTTTCCTGATTTATCTTCATAAATCATAAGAGTTTCATTGTTGGGTAAATGTAGTCGGACTAATTTTCGTAACATAAAATCTCCATTTGATGAAGTGATAACTAATCCATTCCGATGATCACATCGAAACTTCCAATGGTCATAGGTATTAGGTGGACGTGAAAGACATGGTTATTCGGGGCCTTTCTGCAAAACTTAGAGGTGTGACCTCTCAAGTTAAAAATGTTGCAGACCACATAATTTTTGATATGATGGAAATTGCACTTGGTATAGTGAGGTAAAGTCCTAAAGTGGGGCTTTGATTGAGTGGGTGTGTTTATGATTACAGTGTGCACAACCATAGGTTTTGGGTTTGTGACGCTTGAAGTTCCCTTTTGACTTCCCATGGAACTTGCTTTTTGTACTCCTAACTTGGTTCCTTTCAGTTTGTGGGGTTATGGAACCTTGATGGATACACTTCTCAGTCAATTGATATGCCAATTGCTTGGTACTATCAAAGGTAGTAGGTCTGAATAGAGTAACCAAACCTTGAACTGGTGAAGCAAATCCCTAGATGTACCTTTTGGTCTCTTTGTATTCTAGGTTCACCATTCATGGGCAAAGTTTTGTGAGGTCATTAAATCGGGAGGTGTAAGCAGTCACCTCAAATCCTCTAATGGTAAGGTTTCAAATTATAGAGAGTGAGATATATCCTAGTTAATGTTTTTAGTGAGTCCTATAACCGAGCTATATGAATGAGTGTACCCCCTACAATGCTTCATTGGACGTTGTAGTAAAATTGTAGACACCACCCGCTTCGATTGATTAGTCGAGAGTTGTAGCTAGCAACCGTAGATGGGGATGTCAACCCCGTATAGGTCTATACATATGTATCTCGCTCCGAAGATTAACGGTTACAGTAGTGTGGGTAATTTAAACTCAGCTAATCAATAACATAGCATCTCACTAAAAAACCCTTAACTAAAAAGTTTGTGAATAACTCTCAGCCCTGGCAAATGTATTCCCCCCCCCCCACCCACCTCCTACCCCCACGGAAATAATTATAATATTAAAAAGGGGTCGTAAGCAGTCACCCTTGAAGCGTGAGTTCTATTTGTTCGAAATCAGTTTGTTTGAGAAGCTTGATGTGAGAAACCGTAAATCCACCAATATTGAACTTTGAAATACTCTTGGTACCATTTCGTAACAAATTTGAACTGTTGCAGACTGATTTGGTTAAAATATTTCAAGAGAGGGGTTGGAATGGTTATTTTTACTCCAAGTTTGCAGATTTGGATCTATTTTGTTAAAAGTAATCAAAGGAGGGGCCTTTTGAATAAATGGGTCCAATATTTGTGGATTGGGATCGGTTTCAAATAAAAGGGTTCAACAAAGGGCTTAATATGTTCATTTTGGAAAAACCAAAATGATTTAGGGCTTTTGTGTAAGGAAAAATCCCATAGAGGGACTGATTATGTTAACTTGCCAAACTCAATTAATCTAGGGTTTTTAATTCCCGTGTTTCATTCATCGAGCAATAGAAATGGACACCTACCATTGAAAGCAGCCGACACAGAGAACAAGGACGAATGGCAAATAATGCGATAGTGGTGAATCGGAGGTACGTCGTCGGCGTTTGGCTCGACCGGGGAAGAGAGGAGAGCGAAGGCTCGCATCGGTTAATCCGGAAGACTTAACTGATCGCGAAGAGGGAGAAGAGACGAAGGCAGGGCTTTCTCTTTCTCGTCCGGCGATTTCAGACCCATCGCACCCATCATACAAATTATAAATAGTTCATAAAAAATATCATAGATAATATTACATTCGTCTTGTAATGTGTTTATATCTTGTGCAATAATATCTCGTATCTCTGCCATATTTCCAACGACAACGGAATTCCGAAACAAAAAATCATATTTCTCATCAAATCAGCTCAAATCTGCGTTCCTAAATTTTGCATAATCTTTATTCTCCTATAAGACAAAAAGATAATGTAAATCAAATATGCTGAATATATATGCAATATATATGCAATCATAACTTAACATAATTACAAAAAATAGTAAATCATACCTTTATTTTCTCCTCCCACCACTTGGGCGATGTATTTATCAGGCTTCTCCTCCCATCGAGTCTGATTTCAAGCCTCATTAATCGGTCATAAAGCTTCCACTCTTTTTTCATATTCTCCCATTTGTTTGTTGTTTTTTTTTCAAGAATATAACCTGTTTTGTCCTTCATGTGTTTTTGTATATTCTCCCACCCAACTTTAGTTAAGTGAGTACCGGTTTTATTGCATTTTTTTACTTCAGTTACACATGAATCAACGAACACCATGAAGCTACGATTATCCCACCCGAATTTTAGGTTTTTTCATTTTTAACGATGTTTCACAGTCAACAACAGTGGTGAGGTTTTCGTCCATTCATATCAACATTTAAACACCAAACCAATTTCAATAACCTTCCTAAATGGTTTTATCAATTTCAACAATTAGTATTCATGAGCTATAGTTTAATTAAAACAGAAAACTTAGAACAACAATAGAAGAAAACAACACAAACCAGAATAAAGAAATTGGAATAATTTTCACAAATGGTTACCTGTTAACAACACAAATTGGTCCATATTTCATGAATTTAACTAATAATTATTCAATAAATTATCAATTTCACAATTGGATTAACTGTTAACAACACAAACTGTTAACAGCTAACAGGGACCGATCCATGCAAGGAACAAGGAACAAATTGAAGGAACAAATCACATATTAATGCTGGGAAAATCGAAATCTAAAGTACAAATCCACATACAGTGCAATGAAAAACGAAGCTTCACAGTTTTTTGCTATTGAAAATCGAAAATCAAGACAAAAAGAAAACCAAAATCGGAGTAATTTACTTACCTGGTCGGAGAGGGAGAAAGTAGATCAGCGGAGAAGGTGAATCGCCAGACGATCGTCGACAGCCTTGGAGGGATTGCCGGCGACTGGAGGTTGATGACGAACGACAGCGAGAGGAACGGTGGGGCGGACAGAACGAGAAGAGAATGTATTAGGGTAGTGGGGGTATATCATTCATTTAATTGAGAAGGCTTCAAAAGTTCCAAAAAGTCACAGATACGTGACTTTTCCAAATGCCCTAAATCCTTCTTTATGAAAAGTTAGTTTTAAAAGATCTTTTACCTTTGCCAAACATCTTTTACCCCATTTTAACTTTTTGGAAAAGATAAAGTTTAAAAGTTGGTTCAAAAAGATAAAACAAACACCCCCTCAGTTTTGATTGTGTGTTGATTGATTGTGAACGAATTTATGAGTTGATGTGGAGAACAATACCACCATAAGCAAAGAAACATGGGAAGGAAAAGATTGGACTGTAGGAGTCAATCTTTGTGTGTTTACTTGTGCAAAACAAGTCTTAGAAGAAATCATAAATGTGCTATCATTTTATATGTAAAGGGTATAAGTTTTATTTTTGTAATTTGTATTGTCATTTTAAATGTAAAGGGAATAAGTTTTATTTTTGTAATTTGTATTATGTATTTGTTTTATTATGAAATGTGTGTATTGAGGTATATTTTAATTGGCTATGCATTTGTGTGTATAATTTGTAATTAATAAATTTCCTTATGTATTTTGTTGATAATATGATTTATTATTAGATTTTGGGTTTAACTTGTATAAATTATTTTCTTTAAGTTTGTAGTGTTCATTTTAACCAAGTATATACATTCTCGAGTTGTATTAGTTATATAAGTATGTATAAGTATTTGGATAACAAGGTGCATATCATACATTTGTTTGTGTATGTATTAGTTTAATTATTTATGTATTTGTTTGGTTTGGATTTAGAAGCAATATAATATCCCAATTATTTTTGCATTTGGATTAGTATTGATTTATTTTACTAGTTATATACACTAGCATACACATTTGGGTATTACATAAATTTAAACTCATACGTTAGGAAATGTGAAATTGCTATTTTGTTAAGTATTAGTCTCTTATATATAAAATTGATACATATATAATGTATATTTATAAAAATTTAATCAACCACATCTAATAGATTATGACATATGTCTCATACGTGTGTGTGTGTATATATATATATATATATATATATATATATATATATATATATATATATATATATATATATAGCCGTTCACGAATTTATGAGTGTTGAGCTATTTCCATCGTTGAAACCCACATTGACCGGATTTGGATTCATATGTTATTCTGAAATACATAACCAATAATTAAATCATGTCGAAATAAATAGTTTTAACGTTTCGTGATTAATAAACCTGAAAACGTCTGATTTTTCACTTTTTATAAATATTTTTTACTAAAAATATTTCAAATATGAAATTAAATATTAGACTATAGCCTGAGTCCAAAAATGCTTTTGGAATTACCATTTGAGGTGTGTAAGTCCCTTAACGAATAGAAACGGTTTTAGCGGTTTTAAGTAAATCAGTATTTTACTAGTTTTTGATTCTTAAAACGGTTGTATCTTTTGCATACAAACTCCGATTTTGACGTTCTTTAGATTTTTGGAATCGAGGAAATACATACTACGAGGCTAGAGTGTGTTGTTCTCACAAGGGCTTAATACAAAATTTTAGTTTTTCACACGCATTCCTAATGTTGCCATTTGAGCTGTTTGATTTGTTTGCCAGATTACATTTTTGGAAGTAAGATACCATCTGGTATCTTATAATAGTTGAAATAACTCATTTATTTTATATTAGGTGCACTAAAACTCAACGAGTCAACTGACCAAGAGACTTACTGTGAACTTGACCGTTCACACTCTTTGACCTCAATTCTGGGATGCCACAGAAAATCAACTGGGAAACCCTAGGAATCCTATTCTATTTTCGAAATTAGCATCTAGGGTTAGAAAACATACATTTGATTGTTATTGATGAATAATAAGAAACCCTTGTGTTGTTGAAGCTTAGAGAGCAAGAACCACAAATGTCATGCCTCTAATGGTTCACACCCAACACTAGCAAGAAGATCTGAGAGAGGAGAGAGGAGAAGGGAGATGAGATTTTTGGCTAACTGTTGAGGGAATAAAATGGTCGAAAATCCTATGGTGGAGAGGCTTTTATATAGTGTACCAAGGATGCTCTGGATAACCCTAATCTGAATATAATATTACTATTTTAAATTGGTAATTATCCACCTCCTTAATATTAACTATATGAGATATTCTAGAAAATCTAGAATTATCCCATAAAACTGTCCACCTCCTTCCATAGGAAGGTTCTAGAACCTCTTGCTCAACTACTGAACAATTACACTTTAGCATATGCACTTTTAGTTAATTCTATTTATCCCAAAATTAATTCCAATTAATTTCTGATTAAATATTACTATTTCTAATTAATATATTATTCTCATAATATATTAATAAATTATTTATTTCAATTTATTAGTCAAATAATAAATCAAAACTCTCTCTCTGAAGTCATCATGTCCAGTTGCTAGATTTGAGGGCAACCCAAAAGTACTATGTTATTGTCAATTAAAGTATATACCAATTATAGTTATGGGCTTAGACACCTAATCAAATAGTCTCCCACTTGGATAAGTCTAATAAGTATAGTTGCCAGTATAACTTCTAAAACTGATTAGCAAATTATAGCTCTTAAAAGTCGTTGTCGAACTCTGACCCAGTCAATTACGTGTCCTAAGATAAGTGATCAAATATTCTTCCGTTCTACAAGATATCGTATGTAAATGAGACATGGATTATAAACAATCTCATTGTCCAAGTTTTGTTTCCCGATTTCCGATTTATGACGACTGAAATCGGAATGCTAATTGAACACATCAATTTAATCCAGGCTTGGCCAAGCGCTTTAGATGTCGACATCAAATCATCGAGGGCCCCCCAGATATCGCTTTTCCCGTTAGAGAAAAATGAACGAATAAACTTTGAATTATATGCTTGCCCTATTTACTCATCAAATCTCGCACAACAATATATTTTATAACATCAAGTTACTGATGCGTTTACGTATTATGAATGCACAACTGATTTGTAAACAACAACTCATATATCTGAGCGTGGGTTTATCCAATACTTAAAATCCTCATTTTTCAAGTACTCATGAACATTACAGCAAAACCATTGCTATTTCTAATCTCCACAGACAATCGACAATTCAATTCATGACCGTCTTAATTCGCTACTTACTTCCAAAAGTACGATCGACTGTGGAGTTTTGAATAATCCAATTATTTGGGAAGTAAAACATGTAAAGTGAAACACAATAATAACCTAACTAACTATGGTCTCAAAACTATTGAATATAAATATAACCCTTATAATTTAATCACCATATTAATTAGACTTTATTCATTGTATAATTTTTCGAGTAATCAACTAAACTATTGAATTAAACATCAGTCATTCCATGTTAAAAACATGCATACTATATCTCTCTATGGTCCTTCCTTTGTGAACAGATCGATTGGACACTATTCCAATGATTCTCATTACACAAATCCAAATTCTTGTCACAACTAAAATATGTTAGAATTCCAAATTTCTATGCAATGTCATTTTGTGATGTCAAGGCCTCAAAGTCACGAAGACTTTGCACAAAGCAGGACCGCCTCAACCCACCCTCAATCACACAATCAACACATAAATATCATACGCTAGCTAGCACGTTCAAACACTCATACAGATCTAACAGATCACTAATCATAGCATCATCATATATATTAGGATACCGATTTAACTGATCACTAACAAAGCATCATCCTATAACCAGTATTCAGATCTAATAGATCACTAAACATAGCATCATCCTATAACCAGGATACAATCTAAAAAAGGCTAGCCTTGGTGTCGTAGACCTTGTTAATATAGTGAGAAGAACTCACCTCTCAATGTCGTACTGATTTGAAAAGGTCAAGCTCCTGAGTCATAGCTCCAAACTCAAACACCTACAACCACCATGGGACCAATTCCATCAAGACCCAAATTACAAAAATACCCTCAAAAGTCAAACTTGGTCAGCCCCTGGTCAAATTCAAAGTCAACAGTTACGGTCAACAGTCCATGTTGACCCAACTTGTCGAGTGCAGCTAGCAACTTATCGAGTTCCTTCAGAACTCAGAAAACCATGAAAACCCGAGTCAACTCACCGAGTTGTCCAAGCAACTCATCGGGTTCATGCAGTGTCAAAAAGCAGGAAACACCCTCATCCACTCGTCGTGTTATCTCATCAAATCGTTGAGTTCACTCAGAATCCAGAATAGGAAAACCCTATCTAACTCGTCGTGTTCTTTCAGCCCTTTTCTTATTCAAACGCTTTTAAGCAAAACCAAGGCTCCAAACTATAGATCTAGTCCCTTAGGACTGAAATACCACGTAAAGTTGCTAACTTTACGTGCATGCATGGCCTCAAGAGGTTAAAACACTTAAAACTAGGCTTAATATGAGGTTTACGACATCGAGGATAGCCAAAGATTGAGTCTTCAGGGCTAAGGGGCCTGGAGGTGTCCAGATCTAAAGTTACAACTTCAACTCATACTTATATTCCAAAAATGGACCCAAAATGGGTTAAAAAGACACTAAACTTTCATAGGAGAAGATCTAAGAAGTTACAGGTCAAGGTATCAACTTTATACCTCAAGATCATTGCCCAAACAGAATAGATGCCAGATCTACAACCTCCTTCTCACTCCAATCTCTTCAATCTTCGAGTTTCCTTCCAAAAGAGCACCAAGAGTCACTTTACAAGCTCTGTCTCACACACACAATGGGATAAGATGCATAAATTTGGGTTTCTGAGGGAAAGGGGATGATGAGAGAGGCTAACAAGGGGTTATAAGGTCTTTAAATAGGGTGCAAAACCTTGAAAATTAGGTTTTTTTTATGAACAACCTCAACTCGTTGAGTTTGGGTCCTCCAACTCGTCGACTTGGTTCCATAATTCACACGAGTTGACTGGTTTCTACACGAACGAGTTGGGGCCTCCAACTCATCAAGTAGGTTTTGTGTGATGCACAAATTCCTTAAAATTACATACCTGGGAGTCGGGATGTTACAATTCTCCCCCACTTGAATTATACTTCGTCCTCGAAGTTAGCTACGGTGAATAACCCTGGATAATGCTCCCGCATTTCTGTCTCCAGGTCCCAAGTCCACCCGGATCCCCTCTGATTCTCCCATTGTATCTTTACCAAAGGTATCTCCTTGTTACGTAGACTCTTCACCTTCCTTTCCAAAACAACCATTGACCTCTCTACATAGTTAAAGAGCTCGTCAACCTGAATGTCATCCAATGATACAATCCCCTCCTCATCGAATACTCACTTCCACAACTGCGAAACATGGAATGTGCTATGGATCTGACTAAGCTCCTCTGGGAGATCTAGTCTATATGCCACCTTGACAACCCTGGTAATGATCCGAAATGGTCTAATGTATCAGGGACCAAACTTTCCCCTCTTCCTGAAATGAATCACACCCTTCCAGGGTGAGACCTTCAGTAGTACCATGTCACCAACCTGAAACTCCAACTCAGATCGACACCGGTCTACGTAACTCTTCTGCCGACTCTGAGCAGTCTGCAATAGCTACCTGATTTGCTGAATCATCTCGGTAGTCTGCAGAACTACCTAGGTCCAAACCATCGCCCTGTGACCAACCTCACCCCAACAGACTGGGGTATGACATCTCCGTTCGTACAACAGCTCATAAGGTGGAGCACCAATACTGGAATGGAATCTATTGTTGTAGGAGAACTCTTCAAGGGGTGGGTAGGAGGCCCAGCTTCCACCAAAATCAATGACGCAGGCCCTCAACATATCCTTGAGGGTCCGCTCGCTCTGGTCGTCTATCTGCGGATGGTATGCGGTGCTAAAATGCAGTCTCGTGCCCAGTTCCTCATGAAACTTCTGCCAGAAACGGGAGTTGAATCGAATGTCACTATCTGAAACAATAGAGACCAACACCCCATGGTGAGCAACGATCTCGCAGATATACATATCGGCCAAATTCTCAGCCGATGAACTCTCCCTAATGGCCAGGAAATGGGCGCTCTTGGTTAATTAACCAACGATGAACCATATAGCATTAAAACCCTTTGCCGTTCTCAACAATTTTGTGATATAATCCATCGTGATGTGCTCCCATTTCCACATGGGAACCTCCAAAGGTTGCAGCTTTCCATGTAGCCTCTGATGCTCGGCCTTGACCATCCTACAAGTCAAGCACCTCCCGACGTACCAAGCGATCTCTTTCTTCATGGACGACCACTAGTAACTCGACCTCATATCCCGGTACATCCTGGTGGCCCCCGGGTGAATAGTGAAGCAAGACTTATGAGCCTCCTCCCGTACAATCTGTCTAACCCCACCAAACATTGGCACCCATACCCAACCACAACAGGTCAATAATCCCCGACTATCCCGCATGAATCTGGTGATCTCCCCCCTAATCCTCTCAAGCTTCCAGTTCTCCTGTCGTACACCCTCGACCTGAGCTTCCCTAATCAAGCTCACAAGTGGAGAATCTACTAATATCCTCATAAATACCCCTGGAACAAAAGATCCAACCGACTTGTGGCTCAGGGCTTTCGCCACAACGTTCGCTTTACTCGGATGGTAAAGGATCTCGCAGTCATAATCCTTGACTACGTCTAGCCACCTGCGCTGCCTCATGTTTAGGTTCGACTGATCCATTACATTTCTCAAACTCTTGTGGTCAGTGTATATGGTGCAACGGACCCCATATAGATAATGTTTCCATATCTTGAGGACAATACTACCGCACCCAGCTCAAGATTATGTGTGGGATATCTCGTCTCATGCGGCTTCAAAAGCCGCGAAGCATGGGCTATCACCCATCATCTCTGCATGAGGATTGCTCCCAATCCGGTAATCGATGCATCACAGAATACCACGAAATCCTCAACTCCCTTAGAGAGTGTCAAAATTGGCGCCTCGCAGAGTCTCAAATGCAGTCTGTTGCTTAAGGACCCACCAAAAATTCATCTCCATCCTCGTCATACGAGTGAAGGGGTACCGTAATCTTGGAGAATTCCTGAATAAAGCTCCGGTAGTACCCTGCCAATCCCAGAAAGCTCCTGATATCCGAGGGAGATTTCAGAACCTCCCACTGCATCACTGCCTCGATTTGGGCCGGATCCACCAAAATCCCATCCTAGTTAATGAGATGTCCTAGGAATTGAACCTCTTGCAACCAAAACTCACATTTCGAGAACTTGGAATAAAGTCGTTCTCGCCTCAGAACTCCTAAAAGCTCATGGAGATGCTCCTCATGCTGCTCTCTAGTGTTGGAATACACCAATATATCATCTATGAACACAATCACTGAGCGATCGAGCATCGGCCTGCATACCTGTTTCATCAGGTCCATAAAGACTGTTGGCGCGTTGGTGTGCCCAAATGACATCACCACAAACTCGTATTGTCCATAACGAGTCTGAAACACAGTCTTTTCCACATCATCCTCTCTCACCCTGACCTAATGGTACCCGGACCTCAGAAATATCTTGGAAAACCAAGATGCTTGTGACATCCCCATTTTCACGGCCAGAAAAGACCGATTTGTTTATGCTTTGTTTTATAAAATCAGAGTAATCTTTTAAAGAAGACAGTTGCGTAATTTGTTCCCAAAACAAAATATGATAAAAATTATCAAAGCATTTCCTTAAAGAAATATATTTTCATTATATAACAAAATCTCGGGATGTCATGTTCAATACAGACCAAAAGCATAAACTGAACAAAATAGACCTTACAACAGTTATTCATAACTACTGGCCTATAATCCAAAATCTCTCGTCAAGTCCACCAACTTATACTCTTGTGCCGTTACCTGTAATGCAAAGAAAACTGAGTGGGTCAGGCTTGGGAGCCTAGTGAGCATATAGGGTTTTCAACCCACAATAATATAATTATTATATTCAACCATCAAACAATCAACTCAATTACTCATCCCTATTATCTTTCTTAGGATTTTACCCTAGGAATTCAACTACTCGTCATTCATTCATTCCTAAGGATTGACCTAAGGAATTAGCACAAACTTCCATTGCTACATAAGGCGCATATGCCAACATTATCCTTTAAGCGCCTCTGCTAGGATTACGTCATACACTATGAGGCGCGACTGCCACGTTTATGACATTCTCTTTTAGGCGCATCTGCCGACATTATCTTATAAGCGCATCTGCCAAGATTATCCTATAAGCGCATCTACTATTGTTATGACAATCTCTATTTGGCGCATCTGCCAAGATCACGACATTCACTACTTGGTGCATCTACCGATATTATTCTCAAGCGCATCTGCTAGTTTTATGACGTTCTTTAATTGGTGCATCTACCAATATCATTCTTAATCATCTTTCATACCTCATCATTTTATTACATACCAACTATCTCATCTACCCATGTTCTACCCAACATATTTGTAGATATAAAATACATATACAGTTTAACTCATTTAAAAACTATATAAAACATCTATTCCACACTCATCTCAAATAAACAACAATATATAAACACATAGCACATATTTTATAACAAATACTTCATGTTTATGTGTTAGAAGAAGGTAACCACACACTCACCCAAACATATACTTAATACATTCAAACCATACTTGTATTATACCCGTGTTTATGAAAGGGACTATACACCCACACATATAAACAACTTTATATTATACACATAGCACATATTTTATAGCATATACTTAATATTTATGCGTTAGAAGAAAGTAACTACACACTCACACATAGAAACAACAATATACTTAATACACTCGAACCATACTTATATTATTATCGTGTTTATGAAAGGTAGTATACACTCACTTGATCAGAAGATGATCGGACAACACTACGGCTTACAGAAGTAGTAATCCTCAGCAGATCTGGAAGATCTCTACAAAAATCGAACTTCTCGCGGACAGAGCTTCGGCTCGGGAATCACACTTCTCGGGATCTTTGGGGCTTCGAAACTTGCTTCGGGACTCGGGAATATTACCGAGGCTTCGGGGTATAAACGGCACGCAAAACGAGGCAAAAACTAGAGAGAAGAAGGAAGAAATTGTAAAAGAAAAGAGCTTCCTTCGGATCCTATTTATAGAGGCTGGACCTCGGGGTTACGCGGGGCGTACGCCTCGGATCGTCATGGCTTACGTATCGGAAGTACTCGAGTGCGAATGTCGTCATGCCTCGGTGTACGCGGGGCGTACTTCGGATGAGTCCGATGATTCGTCTTCGGATAATGCCGGGATTTATAATTAAATTTAAATATTAATTATTTAATAAACTTCGGAAATTCATATCTTCTTCATACGAACTCCGTTTTCGACGTTCTTTATATCCACGCGTAGGTGAGACTACGCTCTACAACTTTCATTTAGACTTCGTCGGCTAATTTTGACTTTATTTTTATTATTTATTTTTAGTAGGCCCGGACAGGAAAACTTCGTTATAAATTCATAACTTCTTCGTTTGACGTCCGTTCTCACCTAACTTTTCATTGCTTTGATACCAACAACGAGATCTTCGATTCTCGTTTAGATTGTTTCGGCTAAAAACCGCTCGATCTCAAATTGAGTATTTCAGGCTGCATATCGCTAAGTCGAAACTTCAGAAAATCATAACTTCCTCATACAAAGTCAGATTTTGGCGTTCTATATATGTACGGAATCCTTGTAACATATACTACAACTTAGTTAAGATTATTCATTCTAAATAATCTTTCATTAAAAATTCATTTTTTGACACCTATCGTCTCTAAATTGACTAGCCCTGATCTACGGGTGTTACAATTATCTCCCCCTTAGGATGATTACGTCCCGGAATCATCAACGAAAATAGAAGTTGTACAATGATTCCATACGCTATCCCTTCATCCTAGGTAATAACCATAATTCTATGTTTCCTCGAAAGAGTATTTAACTCTATGGCTTTCTTGACCGCAGACGATGCCCAATCTTGCATCTGCTTATCGTACTATGTTTTACTTTCAATCGTAACCCTCGAGTTACCAAATAAATCGTTATTATGGACTCCTTCTTCTTCTCAGGATAAATACTTTCCTTTATCTATTGTAACAAACCGATGGGTCGTGCTCTATTGACCTCTCATCGCACGATGCGACGCTTAGATTCGGTCTTTAATAAAGTTAAATTCCAGAATGGAATTATACCTTCCTTCATATTCTAATGTGATATAATCATATTTCAGCATGTAGCATTTTTACCTGCAAACTTCTTTTAACAACGAGCGTGACACTATCAATCGCATTAACTTCAACCTTCTGACTTAAGTCAGATGTTACATCTAACTTGGTCCTCTAGACCACGTAACATACTCCTCGTAGTCGAACTCAAATTTAAATATGACCACTAGGGTCGGAACAAGAAACATCTTACTAGTCACTACCGAAACAAAGGTAATGACACACTTAAACGAAACGGAATCAATTACTAGCTTCTTGGTAACCTTGTGACTTTCCCTGATCCAAGTGTGAGTCCTGTGCTTCCGCTAGTATATGCATCTACTACCTTTCACACCTACTCATACTCGTCCCAAGTATTGTCTCGCAGTCGACCAAGTCACCATATAAGAAAATCAGACAATCATTCAACACATTAGTTAGCAAAACTAGGGTTTATATTAATTCCTTGAGACGATTACACAAAAGTTCAAGTTCACCCTATACTATGCCTGTAATAGGCTACATACATGATACTTTTCATATCGCTACTTTAAAACTTGATCTTTAGATATAAGATCCTTATTCCTGATTCCTTGTATTGCCATCTGCTTCATCAAGGATCATTTGAAATGATCTTGCCTTTAGCTTTGGCGGCGCCTCTAGCCTTGCTGCTTGATTTTTCCTTGGGCGGTCTTGCTTGAAGTGCCCCTCTTCGTTACATTCGTAACACACCTTTTTGTTGAAAATACATTCATCGGCATAATGCCCATGCCTTCCACACTTGAAACATGTCACCTCCACGCCACATTTTCCTGAGTGATTCTTCTTGCACTTATCGCACCACCTTGCCTCATCCCTTCCTCCTCCTCCAGACTTCGAGAATTTTCTTTTCTCATTAGAACCTAAAGTTCCTTCTAACTTTCTCTTCTCGCCAACTTCAACCTTACTGTCAGTCCTCCCCTTGATCATATTCTCAACAGACTTGGCAGCCCAAATAGCTGCCTCTAGAGTAGGTGCCTGACGCACTGGCACCGCATACTCCCAAGGGAGCCCCTTTGCGTATCGGTCAACTTTTGTCAGTTCGTCTGGGACAATGCGCAAAGCAAACTCCATCTTGTTTGTGAAGGCATTAGTGTATTCATCCACTGACATGCTGCCTTTCTTCAATATCAGAAATTTGTTCTCCAACTCTAGCAGGTTTTGGGCCGAGCAGAACTTGCGCTTGAATTGCACCAAGAACTCTGCCCAGGTCAGTTGCAGTGGCTCATCAGGACTTAGGATCTTCCCCAAAGTGTTCCACCAACGAACAGCCCCACCCCTGAACTGACGTACTGCGAAAGTGGTATGCAACTTGCCTCTGCAACCACACGTCATGAAGGCTAGCTCCATTTCCGATATCCAATCCATAACTCCGATCGGATCCTCCTTTCCAGTGAAGGTCGATGGTTTGCAAGTCAGAAAATCCTTATACTTGCATCCCATTCCATCATTCATTCCATTCTGGTTGTTTTGCCTAACTATCGGTGGGTTGGCTTGACCAACAGATCCACTGAAGTTTCCTCCTTCTGAGTGACCTTCATTTAATTCAGGCTCTTCCACTTGAATTGACAGTTCTTCACGATTCTGTTGAAGCAACCGCCTGGTCTCCTCCATCTGGCGATCCAACATCGTTTGAATCATCATTTGTACACCAGCCATTGTTATTGGCTCGGGTGCAGCAGCTACAACAGGTATTTGCTCAATCACAGGTGGTTGATTCCTGTTTTCATCAGCATTTCCAACTCCACTTCTTGTTCTCACCATTTTTGATCTACACACCAAATAAGGTGAAATCAGATCCTCATTCACGATAGATATTCAAATCGTCCTTATCACTCCGAAACGTTTATATGCTAGTTCTAATATCGTAGCCATACGCTTAGAATCCTAAACACATAAGGTTTCCAGATCCGGTCGGCAACAGACCATAGATCCGAACAAATAATAGCATCAATATAGCTATCACACAAAACATTTTGCACATAAAAGCATTTTAGGCATCATTCCTAAAATAAACTAGTGCTTGTGTCAATTTAGGTGTACTACCTAACATATTTTAGACACACTCCTCACAATCATTACTTAGCATTCTAAGTTTAAGTCTAGAAATTTCCTATAAATTCCTAGTTCGCTTAAACTAATGCTCTGAGACCAACTGTGACATCCCCATTTTCACGGCCAAAAAAGACCGATTTGTTTATGCTTTGTTTTATAAAATCAGAGTAATCTTTTAAAGAAGACAGTTGCGGAATTTGTTCCCAAAACAAAATATGATAAAAATTATCAAAGCATTTCCTTAAAGAAATGTATTTTCATTATATAACAAAATCTCGGGATGTCATGTTCAATACAAACCAAAAGCATAAACAGAACAAAATAGACCTTAAAACAGTTATTCATAACTACTGGCCTATAATCCAAAATCTCTCGTCAAGTCCACCAACTTATACTCTTGTGCCATTACCTGTAATGCAAAGAAAACTGAGTGGGTCAGGCTTGGGAGCCTGGTGAGCATATAGGGTTTTCAACCCACAATAATATAATTATTATATTCAACCATCAAACAATCAACTCAATTACTCATCCCTATTATCTTTCTTAGGATTTTACCCTAGGAATTCAACTACTCGTCATTCATTCATTCCTAAGGATTGACCTAAGGAATTAGCACAAACTTCCATTGCTACATAAGGCGCATATGCCAACATTATCCTTTAAGCGCCTCTGCCAGGATTACGTCATACACTATGAGGCGCGACTGCCAGGTTTATGACATTCTCTTTTAGGCGCATCTGCCGACATTATCTTATAAGCGCATCTGCCAAGATTATCCTATAAGTGCATCTACTATCGTTATGACAATCTCTATTTGGCGCATCTGCCAAGATCACGACATTCACTACTTGGTGCATCTACCGATATTATTCTCAAGCGCATCTGCTAGTTTTATGACGTTCTTTAATTGGTGCATCTACCAATATCATTCTTAATCATCTTTCATACCTCATCATTTTATCACATACCAACTATCTCATCTACCCATGTTCTACCCAACATATTTGTAGATATAAAATACATATACAGTTTAACTCATTTAAAAACTATATAAAACATCTATTCCACACTCATCTCAAATAAAAAACAATATATAAACACATAGCACGTATTTTATA
Organism: Lactuca serriola; assembly: GCF_051521515.1. Taxonomy (NCBI): domain Eukaryota; kingdom Viridiplantae; phylum Streptophyta; class Magnoliopsida; order Asterales; family Asteraceae; genus Lactuca; species Lactuca serriola. The sequence continues at coordinate 34,853,029 of NC_136414.1, read as the reverse complement.
ACAAATACTTCATGTTTATGTGTTAGAAGAAGGTAACCACACACTCACCCAAACATATACTTAATACATTCAAACCATACTTGTATTATACCCGTGTTTATGAAAGGGACTATACACCCACACATATAAACAACTTTATATTATACACATAGCACGTATTTTATAGCATATACTTAATATTTATGCGTTAGAAGAAAGTAACACTACTAGAAAAACAGCCTTTTACGATGCTCATTGCGCGTCGTAAAGGGCTCAGACGACGCGCAAATGCGCGTCAAGGAAGGCCCTGTCATTAAGAGAGACGATGTGCATTTACGACGCTCATTTACGACGCGCAATTACGACGCACGTTTACGACATGCAATGCGTATCAAGAAAGGCCCTGTCATAAAGGAAGACGACACGCATTTGCGTATCGTAACCTTACGACGCGCGTGTTAATGACACGCAATGCGTATCAAGAAAGCCCCTGTCAAGAAAGGCCATGTCATAAATGCAGATGACACACATTTTTGCGTATCATAATATTAACTGTTTAAAAAAATTATTTATAGATTTACTAATTTTCAAATTAAATTTCCATTTCATGTCTCATAATAGAAAATAAAATACCATATACAAAAAATATAATACATTGCACAAAAGTTAATGTCATACAAATAATCATTCCAATAGTAAACAAATGGATATCAAAGGGATCAAAAATATGCTTGTCTTCTAATAGAACTTATACACAAGAAAGTACTGAATTTGCTATTGAACTTATACACAAGAAGAAGGTGTTTGACTTCGGAAAATGTCTCAGCAACTGAATTGGCCTCGGAAGCTTGTGGTTTGACTGCAACTGAGATAAGGATACCATGTTTAGTCTTCTTAAGCTTACTAAACAAACTTTACAATAAGATAATATAAAACTGAATTATTATTAAGATTAAGCCACAGATGCACTCAAGCTATACAATAAGATAATTTGGTATATTTTTCAAAGTACAATGTTCTAATAAGAAAAAATGAAATTAAGATGTTATAAACTTGTAATAAATAAATAAATCAATGAAAGTGCATTGTTACTTTATGAATCTAACCCTAAAAAAGCTATAGAACTGAGGAGGCGAAGATTACCACATCTTTATTTTGCAACATGAATGTCCCCGTTATGATGGATACCTGTTGATGACAAGAAACCAAATTATCAAGATAAAAATAATTATAACATTTCTTGCATTTTGGATAAATATGTGCAAATATTATCTTATATTAAGAAATAAACTAATAGTAGCATGCAATTAATGAAGAGACAGATTTAGTCCCTGAAAAACTTACATATAAAACACTCTTTATAATGGATGCACAATTTAAAGTCAACGAGAGAGCAAATCCAGTCAACATGGCTATGAATGGATAACTTGTGAGTAGTGGTATAGACACAACCTACACAAAACATATTCAAGACCTCACTTATCAAAAAAACATCCCATTTTTCAAGATTCATATATATAACTTTTTTTCTCTCATGCAAAATCAATAATTACATCAAAAATGAATAATTAAATTAAACAAATGGTAAAAGAAAAACTAAATTAAAGAAAAATCGCTTACTCCTGCAATACGAGCTACTACTATGGGGCCAAATATCCTTTCCATAATTGGATACAATGTGAACTGGAAGTGTAAATCATATTCATAGGCCTGCACCATCCCAGTTTAAAAGGTACATTTAGTTAGACGATTGTGTACAAAAGCTAATAACTGTCCTGATGTATAGTGGCTTCAGATTAAAGGACTTGCAACAAATCTTGTAAGAGCATAAATGAAAAGTGCAGTGTTGTAAACTGTAATAGAAAGAAATAAAAGTAAAATGTTTTCACAATATGCAAATACATAAAAGTACGTTGTTATTTCTTGTAAACTGTAATATACCTGGAAAGTGAATATGACCTGGAAAGTGAATATGACCTGGAAAGTGAATATCATCTTCTGCCACATTCTCCAACATGATGAACTCAGGGACATTAATAAATGGAGGATCATTTCGTGGGTTGACAATGACTGGAATATCCAAATCATGCTTCCCATGCTTGTTCATGGTGGTAACCCTAACAGTATCTTCACCACTGAAGTTCCCCTCCCTGATTTATAAATATCATATAATATTAAGAGGTTAAAACTCAAAAGTAAAGGGAAAGTAGTTAAAAAAAATTGGTAGAATTTTGAGTACCCGATGTATCTAGGGTTTGCTCACATAGTTGAACCATCTCTTTATGCTTCCCCAGCTGTGTAATAAGTAGGGGCAAATCAGTCAATTTCAATTATTAAACTAACAAAGATTATGAATCACATTCACATACCATGAGAAGAGCCTCTCCTTTCATATTAAGTAGTTTCTCTGAAAAGGAGCTTATTGACCTTCATGAAATTGGGATCTAATGCAGCAGCCATTCTACAGTCGTTTAGACATTTTCCCTCATTCTTCCAAGAGCCATGCGTATAGTTGCACGATTGCTATAATAGAAAATAAGAGGCTGTATATAAACGCCAGGTGTCTCTGTATGTTGTATTGAACTAATACCCTTTGAATAACATACTTCAGCTTCTGATAAATCTCCACTCTTATAAACCTCGTTTCCCCTGCACAAATCAATTTATTTCAGAAATCAAAATCATATTAGGTTTATACAAATGTAAAATATCAAAAAAAAAGGGGGGGGGGGATAAAACAACACCTTTTTCGCCAACTGTCACATGTTTCTTGTAGCCTTTGTGTGCTCCCTGTTACCAGGTTTATGAGAATATGACAAATTAACACAGCCAGTTCTCAGCTTATACTTCTTCTGATGTGGTCGTTGTCTCACTGCCATGTCAGCACTAGCAAAAGATGTAACAGAAGGTGAATATATAGATTTTCATGTCAAAAAAAAACTTACAAGAACAACTAGCGGATCACAAGTAAGAGCATGGCCATTGATCATGTTAATAGGAAGCATGTTCCTATCTCGATCTATTGTGTTCACTAGAGTCTCATCTCCATTCAGCCATATTTGAGCAACATCAAGTCCAACCTTCACCAAACCACCCTATAAATAAACATATATATGTAAATACTAGTAAATAGTCAAACAAAAGTTTACTAAAGTCAACTTTAGGCTACTTACTGGATTGTTTCGGAGATCCAAAATGTAAGATTCAACACCCTGATTTTCCAATTCACGAATGGCGTGTTTCATATCTGTAGCAGCAGTCTGTTTGCAAAATCTTGTTGTTAGATGAATTTAAGATATGAAGTTATAAAGTAAGACTAAGATTTAGAGAATTAATAAGCACCTGGGAGAAGGCTAATAGCTTTACATATCCGGTTTTGGATACATGACCATTTGGTGTTCTATGAGGAATGATGACACTTGATATAGGAGAAAGTCTGATGAATTCCCGGGGTAGTTTCACCTCTCTAAAACTAGAGTCAATGGCCAACTTTTTTCCCTGTAGATCAGAAATGTGAACATGCACAAATTTCTATAAAATCCTTTAGAAAGGAATCAACCATTACATTCCTTCCTACAAAACTTACATTGTGCACTTTGACTGTAACACTTGTCCCAACATGACCTCTGAGCTTTTGTGCAGCAGCTTCACCACTAATCCCTTTAATTCTCTCTCCATTTATTTCAATTAACTCATCTCCTACATGTATTCAAGCTCTAGCAGCTGGGCTACCCTCAACACAGGACAATACAACCTGAAACAAAAAATTTTAAATTTTTAAAAATAAAAAATAAATAAGAATCCATAACTGAGGTCTCAAGTTCAAGTCTCGACATCACCAACCATATGACCGGTTTCTGGTTCAGTATTCACAAATAGTCCAACTCCTTGCACGTTTCCATCACTTCCAATTCTAAAACTTTGGTATTCCTGTACAAATCATTGCCGAAAAGAAAATAGAGTAAGTTTCCCCTTTTGGAATCTAGGAGTAAGAATAAGTTACAAAAATGGTCCCTGTTGTTTCTGAATTTTAGTCCAAAACTGAAAACTCTTTCAGAAACCACAGGGACAATTTTTGTAAAAGTAATGTGAAAATTCACACCTTTGGACTGATAATGCGAGTGAAGCAATCTCCAAGAGTAGAAAGCATTCCTTTAATCTTGCTGTATGCGGCATCAGCTGTTCTAAGTGGAAGCATTTCCACCATTGTTTGTTGGAATTTTGAGTCCTAGTCTACAGAAAACACATAAACTTACGTTAAACTTATTGACACTAAATGACATAAAACAACAGAAATGAATCGTACCTTGATGATTAAAAGTTGGATCAACAAAAGCGTCTCTGATCAAACCCCAAGTCTCTACGAGAGTTCGCTGCACAACATTCACCTGTTACGAAATCAAATTTTACCAAACCCATATAAGCAATAGATCGAACACCTTATCTGCACAACCCAAACAAACTACTAAAAAAGATGATCGAACTGAACACCTACCTCATGAGTATGAGAAGCTGGGAATGCTATTGTCAAGGACTCGGCAAGAGCTGGTGAATCTAAACAAACAGAGACTGCAGCAGCGAGCCCGATCAAACCTTTAGCAATTGAATCAATCAATTTCTTATTGGATTCAACTGATTCGTTCGAATTTGCCTTGGGTAAAGCTTGAGGTGGTGTTGGTACTTTACACTTGCTATGGTAACCATTGAAATTGGAAGAAGATAATCAGTACTTATAGGGAAAAGTTGAAGAGGTTGGTGTTTGAGGGGTTTTGGTGTAAATTGATGAAAGGGGTGAAGAATTACTAAGATCGAGATTAGGTCGGCATAGAGCATCCATGGTAGATACTCTAACTGGAGGATTTAGGGGGTTTGTAGATCGTAATCAAGATGAAGGGATTTTTGGGGAATGAATGAACAAGTGTAATGGTTGGATTTAAGGGGATTTATGGTAATCCCTAAAAATCAGACCCAAAAATCTCTATATTGGGTTTACAAATACACAAACCATGCTTTTTACTGGTTCAGAAAACTAGAAGGGTGATTAGGGTTTTCTAGAGAGAGAGAGAGAGAGAGAGAATGTAGTGGTAGAGAGAATGCAGAGCTAGAGACTTGACCCAACATTTAATATACCTGGTAGAGAAGAAATAACGAGGTTTGCTAAACCCTATCGCAGCCATTAATCTCTGTATCCTCACATAGTCACACAGGGAGCAATGATCGATCTTAGAATTCTCACAGGTCTCGTCAATCTAGCCCCTCAGCCAAGAAGAAATTCGATACTAATAAGAAGAAACGAGGCCTCACAGCGAAACCTTAAGGTTTTTCGAATGTTTCTTGATTTTCCATAACAAGATAAGAACAAGCGTGGTGTGGACTTACAAGTAAGGCTTTAGAGGGGTGAATAGGAGTCTGAGATCATAGAAGCGGAGAATAAAGAAAGGGCAGAGATAGTTAGAGACAGCGAGGGAGGGCGGCATACGACAACGAAAAACTTCATCATCTTCTTCCACTGCCTGGCGGTGTGTGATTCGCGGCGACGACGTGATTAGGGCAAGAGGGAAACAACCATCGAAATAGAGAAACAAAAGGGGAGAGTCGATTGTGAAGATAAAGAAAAGAAGGTAGAAAAGAAAGGTCGGTTTTCAAAATTTTAGGGTTTCGTTTCCCCCGTTATCTTCTCAAGGCGCGTTTCCTTAAAATTATAAAGCGACACCTACAGAAGACGCACGTTTAAGATAAAGCGCCCTCCGTGTTTTTAATTTTTTTTCTTGAGACACTAATTTAAGGGCACGCAAAAATGCGTGTCCACTGTCCTTCAAATTTTGGAAGTCTGACATTATTTTTAAGGATGCCCAAAAATGCGTAACGTGAATCTGCGAGTGTCATTGTTTGCGCGTCATTAAAGACTATTTTTCTTGTAGTGTAACTACACACTCACACATATAAATAACAATATACTTAATACACTCGAACCATACTTGTATTATTATCGTGTTTATGAAAGGTAGTATACACTCACTTGATCAGAAGATGATCGGACAGCACTACGGCTTACAAAAGTAGTAATCCTCAGCAGATCTGGAAGATCTCTACAAAAATCGAACTTCTCGCGGACAGAGCTTCGGCTCGGGAATCGCACTTCTCGGGATCTTCGGGGCTTCGAAACTTGCTTCGGGACTTGGGAATATTATCGGGGCTTCGGGGTATAAACGGCACGCAAAACAAGGCAAAAACTAGAGAGAAGAAGGAAGAAATTGTAAAAGAAAAGAGCTGCCTTCGGATCCTATTTATAGAGGCTGGACCTCGGGGTTACGCGGGGCGTACGCCTCGGATCGTCATGGCTTACGTATCAGAAGTACTCGAGTGCGAATGTCGTCATGCCTCGGTGTATGCGGGGCGTACTTCGGATGAGTCCGATGACTCGTCTTCGGATAATGCCGGGATTTATAATTAAATTTAAATATTAATTATTTAATAAACTTCGGAAATTCATATCTTCTTCATACGAACTCCGTTTTCGACGTTCTTTATATCCACGCATAGGTGAGACTACGCTCTACAACTTTCGTTTAGACTTCGTCGGCTAATTTTGACTTTATTTTTATTATTTATTTTTAGTAGGCCCGGACAGGAAAACTTCGTTATAAATTCATAACTTCTTCGTTTGACGTCCGTTCTCGCCTAACTTTTCATTGCTTCCATACCAACAACGAGATCTTCGATTCTCGTTTAGATTGTTTCAGCTAAAAACCGCTTGATCTCAAATTGAGTATTTCAGGCTGCATACCGCTAAGTCGAAACTTCAGAAAATCATAACTTCCTCATACAAAGTCAGATTTTGGCGTTCTATATATGTACGGAATCCTTGTAACATATACTACAACTTAGTTAAGATTATTCATTCTAAATAATCTTTCATTAAAAATTCATTTTTTTGACGCCTATCGTCTCTAAATTGACTAGCCCTGATCTACGGGCGTTACAATGCTCCCTATAAACTGATCGAAGAGGTCATCTATCTGTGGAAGTGGATAACAGTTTTCACTATCAACTTGTTCAGCTCCCGGTAATCGATGCACATATGGTATGAACCATCCATCATCTTGATGAAGAGAATCGTTGCTCCGTAAGGAGAACTACTCGGACGGATGAACTGCTTGCCTAGCAACTCCTGCAACTGAGATAATAGATCCTATATCTCAGGCGGTGCCAATCGGTACAACGCCTTGGTGATAGGGGCCGTACCTGGCACAAGGTCGATCCTGAACTCGACCTGTCTCTCAGGAGGAACTCCGGGTAACTCCTTTGGAAACACATCAACGAAATCTATAACAACTGGAACATCAAAAACCGAGACCTGATCCCTGACCCGTGTATCTACCACATATGCTAAGTATCCCGCACACCCGTGTTAAATATACTGTTGAGCCCTGGTGGCTGAGCAAAACCCTGATCCCAACTTGGTGCACTCACCATAGATAACCAATTCTCTCCCACGTGGGGTTCAAACTACAACCCGCTGATCCTCGCAGTCAATCAGGGCACCGAAACGACTCAGCCAATCCATACCCACTATCACAAAAGCGTCCCTATGGGAATCAGAATCAAGTCAATCGGGAAGGCTACCCTGAAGATCTGTAGAACATAACCCTGATAGACTGAAGAAGTAGAAATCCCGTGTGCGTTGGTGATGGATACTCACAACGGAAACTCTAGCTCTCCTAAAGGAAAACCGAACTCTCTACTAAAAGATCGCGAGACAAAAGACCAACTCGCCCCCCGAGTCAAACAATACCAGAGGAAGTAAGGAGTTCACCAAGAACGTACCTAACACAAGTACAACATATATGAGCATAAAATAAATATAATCAACAAGATAAGGAATATAAAGATACCAACCACCACATCTGGTGCTACCCTGGCCTACTCGGCTGTGAGATGGAAGGCGCGTCCCTGAGCCCTCGGGGGTTCCGCTCTACGCTGACTCTCGTCAGTAATCCTCAGTGTAGCTGGCGCTGGAGCCTACGCCGGCTTGGTAGCAAGCAATGGATAATTGGTCTTCAAGTGACCAACCTGATTGCAGTGGTAACAAATCCTCGTAACCTGAACCTGGGCCGACTGGCGGCAATCCCCGTAATGTTCCCCTCCTTGCCGCACTTGTGGCACACACTACTGGATCGACAAAATCCATAATGTCCCTACCCGCACTTCCCACAAGTGCGACCACTCTGGCCTCCAGACCTAGAATCGGTGGTCTTGGGCTGCTTAGGCGCAGGCTGTGACTGTGTCAGTGCCTGCCTCTGCTCTCTCAACAGCAGCTCAATATCGAGCTCATGCCGCCTAGCGGCCTCCTGTAACTCCAGTAGTGTATCACAACACTGGGTAGCAATAAACTGTCTGATGTCGGTCTTGAGCATGCTCAGATAACGTGTCATCTAAGCCTGCTCGGAAGCAAACTCTGGGCAAAACATCGCCCTCTCAGTAAACATACGGGTGATCTCCGTCACCGACTCCAATACCTGTCTCAAATCCAAAAACTCTTGTGCCATCCGCTCTCGCTCAACCCGCGAAATGTAGAAGGAGCGGAACATCTCCCAAAATTGATCCCAAGTAACCGCAACTCTTTGCTCATCGGAATACGACCCCGTCATCAATCTCCACCAGTCCTTTGCTCCGGACCTCAGCAGGTTCAGAGCACACCTGACATTCTGGTCGGTAGGACATGAGCATGTGAAAAAGCATCCCTCAATGTCAAATAGCCACCTCATGGCTATGATCAGGTCCCGAACCCCATCAAAAGTCAGGGGCTTCGTGTTATTGAAGTCCTGATACTGAAAATCCCGACTTGTCCCCGTACATGCAGCCGCCACGGCTGCGGAGGCAGCAGCAGCAATAGTCTCGGCAATGGTTGCGTAGAGCTCATCAAAGTACACCACCATAGTAGTCTTAATAGACCCAAACATCTCAGACAACTCATCGCAGAAAAGTGCAGCAACCTCGTCATGCAGGATCTCCCTAATCCTGGCATCCAACTCATCAGGTCTCATCTGACCAATGGTCTCGGGCACTACTGGTCCACCCTGACTGCCATCTTCTGATCCTGACCCGGATCCGATCACTAATCATCTCATAACCACCATGCTAAAAATATACCAGGGAGATATCAGACATTCCATATAAATACGGGGAAATAACTCCCAAAAAAGCCCTAGGGGTTGTGACTTCCTTGCTACGTGTATGGGTCCTATGCTTTCAGTAGTACAAGCCCATACTACCTTCCACACCTACGCATATTTGTCTCAACTATCATCACAAATCCCTAACAATATACATAATCATAGGCGAGCACGCAATCCTCACTCCTAGAGGAAGGCTAAATATCTCATCACTGGCCGACTGAACCCGCACAACTCATCCATGAAACTTCCACCAACCCTGCATCACTCGTGTATGCTAGCCACACAAAACGTTGGACCCTATAGACATTAGAATATTTGATCCTACCCTAAGCCCTTCATCAAACAAGAACAGGAAATAACGCTAAAACAAACATTCTCAGGCTATAAGATCTTAGTTATACACAATCGTGATGCATACACTAAGCAACAACAGTAATGATGCAAATTTCATATAAGGAAAGCCCTAGGCTATCAAGCATCATATAATCAGGAAATTCTATCATGCAATTCTTGAAGATCCCTAGCCTATCACTAGAATGTTGTTCTAACATATCATATTATCAAATAACCATATGGTATTTTGGGGTCTACTTACTGGATCTGGCTGATCGTGCATATCGCGTCATCCTTTTGTATTTTGAAAACCATTTGAAAATCATTTTGAAAATATTTTCCTTAGTTTGAGACTGGATTCACACGAGTGTTCCTCCAGTTCGCTCAAACCAAGGCTCTGATACTAACTTGTAACATCCATAAATTTCGGAAAAATTAAAACTTTTCAAACATCCAAAAACCATTATTTATTACAAAATGTTTTTAAATAGTTTCATATCAGAGTATCCCAGAAATCAAAATCATAAAATGCTAGAACGTGCACAATCAAGCCTTCACCTTCCCGCAATCATCCGAAGTACCTGAAAAAAAATCAACAACTGTAAGCCCAAAGCTTAGCGAGTTCCCTAAAAATACCAATGCCATATAAGCCAAACAATATCATAACAAACAACATGCATATAGAGTCAACAGTATGACTGGACCACCCTCACCGAGCCTTCAGTCTATCTGGTCCACTCTCCGAACCTTCAGCATGTCTGGTCCGTCCTACCGGGCCTTCATTTTGTTTGGACCGTTCGTCGAGCCTTTGACTTGACTGGTATGCTCTGATGGGCCTTCAGTCTATCTGGACCCCCCCTGTGTATGTTGGCCTAGAGCACAAAGTAGGAACGCCTCAACCCACCCGCAATCACACAATCAACACATAAATATCATACGCTAGCTATCATGTACAAACACTCATAGAGATCTAACAGATCACTAATCATAGCATCATCTTATATACTAGGATACCGATCTAACTGATCACTAACATAGCATCATTCTATAACCAAGATATAGATCTAAAAGATCAATAAACATAGCATCATCCTATAACCAAGATACAATAAAAAAACTCAAACACCTACAACCACCATGGGACCAATTCCATCAAGACCCAAATTACAAAAATACCCTCAAAAGTCAAACTTGGTCAGCCCCTGGTCATATTCAAAGTCAACAGTTAAGGTCAACAGTCCATGTTGACCCAACTCGTCGAGTGCAACTAGCAACTCGTCGAGTTCCTTCAGAAATCAGAAAACCGTGAAAACCCGAGTCAACTCGCCGAGTTGTCCAAGCAAATCATCGAGTTCATGCAGTGTCAAAAAGCAGGAAACACCCTCATCCACTCGTTGAGTTATCTCATCAACTCGTCGAGTTCACTCAGAATCCAGAACAGGAAAACCCTATCCAACTCATCGATTTGGCTAAGAAACTCGTCGAGTTCTTTCAACCCTTTTCTCATTCAGACGCTTTTAAGCGAAACTAAGGCTCCAAACTGTAGATCTACTCCCTTAGGACTGAAATACCACGCAAAGTTGATAACTTTATATGCATGCATGGCCTCAAGAGGTTAAAACACATAAAACTAGGCTTAATATGAGGTTTAGGGCATGGAGGATAGCCAAATATTGATAAAGATTGAGTCTTCATGTCTTAGGGGCCTGGAAGTGTCCAGATCTAAAGTTACAACTTCAAATCATGCTTATCTTCCAAAAATGGACCCAAAATGGGCTAAAAAGATACTAAACTTCCATAGGAGAAGATCTAAGAAGTTAGACGTCAAGGTATCAAATTTATACCTCAATATCATTGTCCACACATAATAGATGTCGGATCTACAACCTCCTTCTCACTCTAATCTCTTCAATCTTCGAGTTTCCTTCCAAAAGAGCACCAAGAGTCACTTTCCAAGCTCACACACACACAATGGGATAAGATGCACAAATTAGGGTTTTTGAGGGCAATGGGATGATGAGAGAGGCTTACAATGGGTTATAAGGTCTTTAAATAGGGTGCAAAACCCTGAAAATTAGGGTTTTCATGAATAGCCTCAACTCGTCGAGTTGGGGTCCTCCAACTCGTCGAGTAGGTTCCATAATTCACGCATGTTAACTGGTTTCTACAAGACGAGTTGGGGCCTCCAAATCATCGAGTAGGTCTTGTGTGATGCACAAAATCCTTAAAAATTACATACTTGTAAGTCGGGATGTTACATGACATGTACCCAAAAATCAAATGGACTTCTTGAAATCAATGCTCTTGACTATCTTACTAAAGTATAGATTTCTGATACATGATGCTTTGACAAGTCTTCAACTGGACTTCTGAAGATTATACACCTTCATTAGATAGCATATGTGTGTGCTTAAACCATTTCAGAACTTATATCAGTAAGTCCTGAACGTTCAAACAGTTCCTTGCCATTTCTCACAATTCGAACAATGAAAAGGGATGTCGTAATCATATTACGAATTTGAGAATGTGATTATCACAACCACTAACCATAATGATATTTATCAAATCTTTAAATTCTACTAGCAAAAATGTTTCCTGATAATCATTTTTCATGAATTAGAGCGAAACCTTTTGCCACTTAGATTTTATGGTGTATGTGTTCCCATCCATGTGAATCTATCATTTCCAACCTACAATCATAATATGAAAAATTCAAATTCTAATTTAGCTTTCATGGACTAAACTTAACTTTTTCTTAATTTCTTGCCTTCTGGTAGCACAAGGTTCGACCAGTGCTTCCATGTTGTTTAAGCAGTTCACCTCCATTGTCCAATGTACTATCACTGACCAACATGCTCTGCCTTTTTCATTCAAATGAGAACCAGAAAACTCATAAGCATGCCAACTCAACTGGAAGATGCACAGAAACAAGAATGTGTCAACTTAACACAATAGGTTATCGACCTCAGGTCGTGTGCTAGTGATAACTTAAAAGGTTTATTCTTGATTGACTCCTGAAACTCTTCAAGATCAATAAGACTCCCACTGACTTCTTGACATATAAGTTTTTCTTTCTCATGGAATATTCCTTACTGATCTAAAAACAAATATTCAAAAGTTAGTATTGATTCTCGACTATAAAACACTTCATGGAATTGGTCTTAGTTCATCCTTTGTTTTAACCAAAACATCATAATTTCCAATTCCAAATGTGCTAGAGTAAGAAAATATTATTACTCCACATTTCATTAAGTTTTATAAACCTAATTAGTATGAAACAAGCTTCAAGATATGATTTGTAGTTACTAGAGTATGACTCTAAAATTTTAATTGGATACGAAGTATGACTCATCTGTTGAGTGAACCATTTTAACAATATCCAATTCCTCTTCTTAGTCACATAGTTGCACTAAGATGTTCTTCGAGGATCAATTGTGACATGGTTCCACAATCATTAAGATGATCACAAAACATGATACTAAAGTACTCTCCTTTCCTTTCAGATAGGAGAAACCTTTATCTTTCTTCCTAATATATTCTTTTATTTGTTTTGATACTCTTTGAATCTTTTCAAAGTGTCAAAATTATGCTTAATCTTATTAACAAAATCATGTTTACTGAAAATGTATCATGATGAATAAAATTATCAACCTTTGTCGTGGATATGAATAATCCATATCAATATGTACTAGACCCAATAGTCCTTCACTTTGACTCACAAAACATGTGATCAATTAATAAGTCATAATTTTCCAAAGATCAAAATTCTCATACATCACACAATTCGAATTGTATGACTCCAAGTTTCTCTCCAATTGAAACTTGGGTGATGAGATATCTTTATCACTTAGTCAATTGTGACATTTCCACAAATGAAATAGTAGGAATCAAATCCACAATTAATATTGCTAATAATAGAAATGTAACCAGCACTTTCATAGATGTCATTGTAAGTAAACCAACTATATAAACCAAAATTTCACTTTTCTTAATAATAAATAAAAAATTTGGAACTTGTCCTTACAATGCAAAAAATGAAAACAATGTTTCTAGACATTTCCTAAGCAATCTATTAAATTATCATAACTCCCAAGTAGTAGCTTCCAAAATTTGATCATCGAGCCATGTGACTGAAATCCATATCTCACGATCAGATTCATATCACTCTTCTTAAGCTTCATTCTTTCTCTTAGATCCTGCAAAACATCAAAATGTGATCATCACATCATTTTTTAAGAATCTATAAATAGGACAATAATGGAGTTAGATAACGGATGTACCTGAAGTGGAGTCATACGACTTGACTTTACCATCTCTGAGATCTTTTAGGTAGTCAGGGCAGCTTCGCAACCAATGTCCCTCCGATTAGCAATAGAAACATATGGAACTTTTAGGATTACCACATGGAACTATCTCAGAACTAGCCTTTCTCTTTACCATATGGTCAAACAGTTTGACCTTGGTCGATACCTTTCCATTGGGAAGAGAAACCTTTTCTGGACTACCATTGTTGCCATTTTCAATGTCCATGGAAATTTTAGAGATAGTTCCTTCAAACACTTTTGCTTCACTTGTGATCTTAAACATTTCTGCTCCAGTAGCAATCAACATATGTGTCAGATCAATTAGGGTCACGTCGTGGTCGCTCATATAATAGTATTTAATGAACTGACTATATGACTCAGGAAGCGAAATTAGAACCAAGTCAAGCTATCTCCCTTGGGAAAACGACACCCAACATATCCAATCTGTCAATGTACGATTTCATTTCCAGAACATGCGCACACACAAACTTTCCATCTTGATGTTTACATGCCAATAGGGCTTGAGTAATTTCGTATTTTTCAACTTGAAGGAAACATGACTTAGGGAGAGTCACTGGAGGAGGAGGAGGAGGAGGAAGAGTTGAAGAAGCATGATATGCATTTCCACCATTGCTTGAAGAAGGGAACACACTTTCACCTTGACCAAAATGTAGAAGATCGTCTTCAGAAGAATGAGGAAGACTGTAACAACCCAAAAGCCTAATAAATATTTTAATTTTAAAAGTAGGATTTACAATCATAATTTTTTCCAAAAATCCATTACATCACAACATATCAAATTATCAGAGTATCAATATCAATAAGTGCGAAAAACGTTGGAGAGTGAATGTTGCGCCATGAAGCTGGGCCCTTCCCTTTAGTACCGGAAGTACCTGAAACCACCAAATAAACTATAAGTAAAGCTTAGTGAGTTTCCCACAATACCATATAATCATACATACAATTACCATGGGCTACCCCTATGGACTTTTCCCTGGAATGCCATAGGTTGCACCCATGATCTAATATCCAAGTGCCATGGGTTACCCCCATGGTCTTTTCCTGCAATGCCATGGGCTACCCCCGAGATCCTTTAAACAAGCAAGAACATGTACAACTATCATTCCACATGTCGAGTAATGGGTTGGCATTGGTGCTTTCGACCCATTGATATATTGAGAAGACTCACCTCAGTCTGTTGATATATAATAATTGCTCGGCTACTGATATGGAAATCTCACACTATTATATATACAAATTACCCTAATTAGAATTATGACACAAGTCACACAACCCATTCATGGGCCCAAAATCCCTAAGTCCAAACTCTTCAAATAAGGCCCAAAAGCCTTTCTCCTTTAATGGGCCCACTATCCTTGGTTTAAAAACAATAGCGGGCCATAAGGCCCAACCATGCCACCTAAGGTTCATTAGCAAGTTTAAAAGCCCATTCCATGACACACAATACCCACGAAAGAAAACTGGTCCCACCTATCCTAAATGGGCCAAGGCCCAAAACTAGATAAGGCTCGAGAGTCCCAAGAGTCCAAAACTCGCCTAACAGCCCAATGGATGTACACACAACGTACACCATCAGTATGCTTAGCATACTTGGTCTTCAAGCGGTACACTTAGCGTACATAATAGTACGCCAAACGTACAAAGTTGCTAAGCTCATTAAGCCATTAGATACTTAATCCATGCAGCCACTTCATTAAATTCCAAATCTTGGTCATTCTAAGGGTCCTAGGGCATAAAGTTGGAAACTTTATGCCTTTGCATGCATTATGGGAGCCCAACATCCCCATTTGTCGATTAAGACTTACTTTAAGAACTTAAACCCATGCATGGTGCCATAACAACCATCAAGATAGCATTTTTATGCTTCTAACATGCCAAAGGGACTTAGATTTATCATTTCAAACCTTTGTAGTTGCTTAAACTCACAAAAGAGGATCCATGGACAAAAAATGAACTCATTACCAAACCCTAACTCAAACTAGCAAAAGGATTAGCAAGGTATAAACTTTTTATCTCCAAAAGCTTCTCAAGGTGATGTAGATGCAGGATCGAGAAGCTCAACCACGTCCAAGACTTGCTCACCACCTTCTTCTACTTGTAAAGACACCAAAAAGGGATAATTTTGTCACTTCAAGCTCAAGGATCACCTCTAATGGAAACTTAGGGTTTTTAGGGACGTTTAGAGGCAGTGGAGGCTATGGAGGCTGTAAATAGTGAGGTCCAAAGGTCATAAGTGAGCTTAAATAGGGCTCAAGTCCGAAGATTAGGGTTTTTGTCCTTAGGCCACGTATGCCCCCACATACAAGCACGTACACCCCGCGTACAAGGCTCAGCTGGCCGACCAAACGTGCCCATGTACACCAAGCGTACATGCACGTACACCCAACGTATAGTGTGTCTCTATTGCCAACTTCATTAATATCAACTTCATTATATGGAGGCGCTAACATGTCTCTCTCTCTCTCTCTCTCTCTCTCTCTCTCTCTATATATATATATATATATATATATATATATATATATATATATCATGTTACAAGGCTTTAATCCCATATGTAAATGGGTCTTCTCAATTCAAACCATTACAAAGTCACCCCATGAATAACTTTGCACCCGAATATTCTCCCTCTCAAAGCTAGGAATGGATGACCTACTTCAATCTTCCAAAAATGAGCACCTTCATGAACTAAGCCTCAGGCATGACATATGTAGAAATGACCTTCAAATCTTCAATTCTTCAATGACCTTCCAATCTGGGTTCTAGAGTGTGAGAATTTTAAAACCGAGCATCAAAAGGTAATAAGGAGTATCCAAACCTCCACAAGATTATCCAAATTTGAGCATAATAGCACACCCCAAAAATCTTCATTAAATCCAAATCCATCATGAACCAGGAAAACCCAAATCACATCAGAATCTCAAATCGAATCACTTCATAAACTTCGATTTCTCAAGGTTACTTCGGTCTTCAAGTTCGCGTAATATGAAAAATTTACAACTTTCTAATTCTCATATTTAAATCTCTCTCCCTTTTTATAATAAAAAATGATTATAAAACCAAAAAGGAATGAGAAAGCGCTCAATTCGGAATTTTCCATACAATACTCCGCCTTAGCACATGACATAAATGTTTTGCAAAAATCCGGAAAATCCAAAAATATCACAATTTTTGCATTCGATACTTCTCGGACCGCCTTTGACTTGAAATTCTTAAATCCGGGTAAAAACTGTCAATTTCAAAATTATGTAGGGACCCGTTGCGCCACTACAGCCCCAAATATGAAACTTTACCCCAAATGTGAAATTGGGCATAAAGTGTCATTTCGCATCAAATGCAGGGACCTAATTTGAAAATTTTCCAATTTCACAGAACTTTTAGCCCAATGTCAAAACTAGGTAAATTCTGCCAACTTGCATAAATTATAGGTATGCGAAATGGAAATTCAACATTTTTCACATTTTATGACCTCCATTGCGAAAGTGGGTTAAAACCACCAATTCATTGAAAGTTGAGGGATGCGAAGCAAACATTTGCCTTTTTCTCCACTTCTCTTTCCAGACGCGAACGGTAGGAGTACATATAATCCATTAGGGTTGCAAACGATCCAAGATACTTGTGAGCAACTCGAGATCGAATCGTTAAAAGATCGACTCGAGATCGATTTTAAACGAGCCCGAGCCGAGCTCGAACTTAATATTAGACTAGTTTATTAAACGAGCTCGATCTCGAGCCTCTGTTACTTGGCTCGATTAGGCTCACGAGCCTAAACGAGCCTACATATATATATATATATATATATATATATATATATATATATATATATATATATAAATAATAATTTAATAAATACCATTTTAGGAAATTAGAGTATACCGTAGACGAGCCGAGCACAAACCGAGCCCAATCCCGTACAATTATTAACGATCCAATCTCGAGCTTTGTACCACAAGGATTGAAACGAGCCGAGCTCGAGCTCGAGCCTATAAATATTTAAACGAGTTGAACCCGAGCCTGGTCATACTTAGGCTCGAGCTCGGCTCGGCTCGTTTGCAGCCCTACGATCTATGGATGCCGAACGAACCATTTGACCACATGTCGAAATTAATTATGACCTCCAAACCCAATCGTCGATCTTATATCTGAAGCCTTGTTTGACCGTCAACCCAAATCAATTTACAAAGCGAAGGTAGTTCGACATCATAACCCAAATCACAACCTCATATGTGAATTCAAGCCAAGTGCTACTGCCTCATGTCAAAATTAATTTTGACCTCCAAACCTAATCTTCCCATAACGACATTGATTTTCATCTCTAAAACAATCAATCGTCAATCTTTAACTCCACAATACAACCTCATATGTGAAACTGATTTTGACCCACAAAACCAAAACACGATTGTGACCACAAAAGTGAAATCACTTTGTTCCAATATCAAACTGGTTTGGAGCGTTCGACATCAAGCAAATCACCACAAATTGAACCTGATTTCGACATCAATTAACCTAAGCAACAATCGACTCCAAAATTTTTCTGTTGACCACAAATACAAACGTTCATTCTCAAGCCAACATTAGTCCAAATATGTTCGACACCATGATCCAATTCCAAACCAAATCTGACTATGTATGTCGAAATTAACTCATCTCAACACCAAGTCTCCTTATTTCAAAATCAATATTGATCACAAGACATTCAATTTCAAAATCAAAATTAACGATGTGAATAGGGCTGCAAAAGAGCCAAGCCGAGCTCGAGCCTGACCAGGCTCGGGCTCGGCTCGTTTAAATATTTACAGGCTCAAGCTCGAGCTCGGCTCGTTTCGAGCCTTGTGGTACAAATCTCGAGATCGGCTCGTTAAGAATTATACGGGCTCGGGCTCGATTTGGGCTCGGCTCGTATATAGTGTACTCTAATTTCCTAAAATGGTATTTATTAAATTATTATTTTTTTAATATATAAAAATAAAAATAATCTTTTATTATATATATATATATATATATATATATGTGTGTGTGTGTGTGTGTGTGTGGGCTCGTCTAGGCTCTCGAGCCTAATCGAGCCAAGTAACAGAGGCTCGAGCTCGAGCTCATTTAATAAACAAGCCTAATATTAAGCTCGAGTTCGGCTCAGGCTCGTTTAAAATCGATCTCGAGTTGAGCTTTTAACGATTCGATCTCGAATAGCTCATGAGTAGTTTGGCTCGTTTGCACCCCTAGATGTGAACATAAACACCATTCACAATATTCGACATCAAGAACTCAAACCCAGTAAATTTTGAAATTAAACACCAATCAAACACTATTTCGACATCAAACAACCCAAGTTCGACTTGTATCAACCAATTTCAACCTTCAATTAATAGAATCGACACTTGAGAATCTGATGTTGACTTTTTCTGAGTTTGACTTTTCAAAATCAATGGTTAATGTAACGACCCAATTTTTTTCAAAAGAAATTTTTTCATTTTTAAAATATCAAAACATTTCCAATTATCAACAAAATTTCAACAACGATTGTTTTCAAATTCATACATCAATAAACTTTATTTCAAATATAAGAGTGTCTCTAAAGAAAAATGCCTGTGAGAGTGCATGTTGCACCATCAGACCTAGTCCTTGCCCTTAGGCGCAGAAGTACCTACAACAATCAGCACAATATAAGTTAATGCTTAGCGAGCTCCCAGAGCATACCCCACACAATCCACATAATCACATAATCATATTAGCTATAAAAGCTACATAAACAACATAAGCCATGCATACAAACATATAAGGATGTCGTGGGCTCCTCCTAAGGTCTTACTCGAGGATGCCATGGGCTCCCCCACATGGTCTTACACCTAAGTGCAATAGGCTCCCCCATGGTCTTTAGCTGAAAAGCCATGGGCTCTCCCACATGGTCATACATCCAAGTGTCATGGGCTCCTCCCATGGTCTTTACTTGAAAAGCCATGGGCTCCCCCACATGGTCTTACTTCCAAGTGTCATGCCCCCCCCATGGTCTTCCTTGCAAGTATCACATATATAGCTAGCATAACACTTAGCATAACTATCATACCACGTATCTCTACAATCAACAAGTGTACCACATATCACAAAACGGGTCGGCCTTGGTGCGTTCGATCCATTTGTATGGTGAGGAGACTCACCACTCGTGAATGTTGAACTGACAAGATAAGGTCGGATAAGTCCCTCGCACTACTCCAACTCAACTGCCTGTAATCATCATGTGATTAACTTGTCACAATCCCAAAATACCATAGATACCCTCAAAGTCAACCCTAGTTAAAGTCAAAGTCAACAGTCCATGTTGACATCACTCGTCGAGTGCATCCAACAACTTGCTGAGTTACCTGAATAACTCTTCAACTTGCCGAGTCTCCTGGGGAACTCGTCGAGTTCCTTAATGTATAGAAGACCGAAAATTCATGTAGGCCGAAAACTCTAATCCTCCACCGAAATCACTCAGAATCTCAAAAACGGACAAACCCTACCCAACTCGTCGAGTTGGCTAAGGGACTCGACGAGTCCCTTCAGTCCTTTTTGTGTTCAAACATTTTTCAGCTACCCCAAAGCTATAAATTGCAGATCTAGCCTCCTAGGGCATGGTTTCCACATAGAGTTGCAAACTTTACGTGCATGCAAGCTCTTAAATTCCAAAACCAAGCTAAGGGAGGGGTTTTATTCAAAGAGAAGGACCAAGGCTTGATAAATTAAACAACTTTATAAATCTAAGGACTTAGAGGAGTCCACATCTGAAGTTACAACTCTAGATCTTACCCAACACCCGAAATGCTTCAAAAATATACTAAAACTGGCCTTAAACCCAAGAAAAAAGGGATCTAATGCTAGAATGATCAAGGTAACAACTTGTTACCTTTGAATGGATGCCCAAACGTTTTAGATGATGGATCTACAATCTCCTTCCCGTTCCAAGCTTCTCAACCTTCAAACTTCTTCAATAAAATGCACCAAAAGCAATCTCTTAGTCTCACAAGCACAAGGAGGAAACAAAGAACGGATAAGGTTTCTTCTCTAGGTAATGAAGTGGTAAGGGAGGCAAAAAGAGGCAGATTAAGTCCTTTATATAGGGTGCAGACCCTAAAAATTAGGGTTTTCCTTTACAGCGCCTTCTCTGCAAGTCGGGGTCTTCCGACTCGTCGAGTAGGATCTAAATCCCGCATCCTCATAAATGATCTCTACTCGATGAGTTGGAGCTCCCCAACTCGTCGAGTCCTAGCATAAAACCCTAGAACTTGGAAAAGTTAAATGATACTTGGAACGGGTGTTACAGTTAACAAACACAAAATTGATGATTCTAACATCAGATTTCAGATCAAAAAGTGATTATTCAACTGTTCTTTATCATATTCAACTGTTCTTGACCATATTCATCAAAACCAAAGAATCAATGAACGATTTCTCAACTTCAACTTGATCATAATCGATTTGTAATAGAACAAATCAAAGCTACTCAATTCACAAGTTTAGATTCATGAACAACTCTAATTGATTAACAAGAATGTTGAAACGTAAACGAAACACATATGATGAACACATTCGAACATCATAACATAAAACCAAGTAAGCATATGATGAACCAGTGGAATTTAGAATTGAACAACAACAATTTAGTAACAAATATTGAGTTTAATGATTTTTGGGCTCACACTTTTAAGATATCGGATCAAAAGTATCGTGGCCCAAAAAAATAGACATGAATAGTAACAGGTTTGATGTCTCGGATCTTTGATGGAAAACATTTTGGGTTCAAGATTAACAACAAATTCATCTTGGCTAAATTTTGATTAAAATGAACAATTGCAAATTGAGAATCGAATCAAACAAAAGAATATTAGATTGGATTGGGCTTAATCAATGAAAATTTTATTGGATCATAACAAATGGGTTTTTCAAAAAAAAGAAAGAAAACAAATTGATCCAATGAGTCAAAATGATCAAAAATTCAATAAAGCAAGCACGAATCAAAGAGATTTTGAAAGATCATTGAGAGACTCACCATAAACGTTCCACTTGTGTTTAATGTAGCCAAATCGAGAGCCGTTTCTTCAAAAATCGCTATGATCTTCGAAGACCCGCTCTGATACCAAATGTAGTGAATTATGAGTATTTGATTTGGCATGCAGAATTAAAAGAACACAAAGAACACTGTGATTTAAGTGCTAAAAGATGCATTCAATCATAGGAATGAGTACAAAAAGGGATCTAGATCTAGCTCTACATAAATATCCCACTCACTAGTCACAATGAACTACATCTCTCAAGCATACTCTACAAGTGGTATGCAACCCACTATATATAGATGTGCTAACATCTCTTTCTCTCTCTCTCTCTCTCTCTCTCTCTATATATATATATATATATATATATATATATATATATATATATATATATATATATATATAATGATATACGTATCATACATACTTATAAAGCTAACATTTTTTCTTGAATCTCATGCATTTGAAACCCCCATTCTTTTTTCCTTTCACCACATTCATTTGAAACTCCCATGACTTTTCAATTTATTTATAATAATAATAATAATTTGGTAATTAGGTTAAATAAATATCAAATCTAAAGTGTATTTATATATAAACTAAATTTCAATATTAAAATAATATCTTTAATTCTACTTATAAAATTATGTTTTTTTAACTTTTAACATATTATACTTAATTTATTAGTTTTAATATATTATTGGATGTAAACCATTATCATTTTAAAGGTATAATTTTTGAACAATTTGTATAAAATACTTAAATTATTAATTAAAATATAACATTATAGGCTCAACCTAAATATAAATTTTATTTAACTTAAACAACCCAAAGATTATTTTATAAATAGTTAAAAGTGATAAATTGTAGTGTCTTTTTAATAATGATTGTAAGTTGGTTAATAAGGTTAAATAAATATCAAACCGAAAGTGTAATCATAAATAGACTAAATTTCAATTTTAAAATAATATCTTTACTTCTATTTATAAAGTTATTTCTTTAAATTGTAACATATTATACTTAATTTATTAGATTTAAAATATTGTTGCATGTAAACCATTATCAGTTTAAAGCTATAATTTTTGAACAGTTTGGACAGAATACTTCAATTGTTAATTTAAATATAACATTACAGTGTCAACTTAAATATAAATTACAGTTCCACTAAAAAAACCAAATAATATTTTGTAAATGGTTAAAAGTGATAAATGCAAAAAACTAAATTGTAATATCAGTTTAACTAAAATATTTCCTAAATATATTTATATAATCGTTAAAAAATTTCAAATAAGTAGCTTAAAATAACTTATAATAACAATAGTTAAAAGTAACTCTATATAAACGATTATACTGTTACCTTTAAAATCAAAAAATAATGTTTGATGTTTTAAATAATTATAATGATAGAAATTAAAACATTAAGCAAATATATTTTAAAAAATTAGTTAAAAATAACAACTATAAATAATATTAAACCATATATAATATTTAATTTTATTGATGTTTAACTCGCGAGTAGAAGTCAATCAAACGATTGAGATTATGATGTTATAATAGATTTATATATTATCATATAATTCAAAATAGTCAATATATTATATCAAATTTAACAACAACGTTAGTGTTATATTTTAAAAAATATATATTTTTAAAGACTTCAACTATATAGGTGTTTCTGCGCATTACAATGTCAACTCAAATATAATTTTTAGTTTCATTTAAAAAAAACTAAAGAATATTTTGTAAATAGTTAAAAGTGATAAATTGTAGTGATAAAAGCAAAAACTAAATTGTAATTTCAATTTAACTAAAACATTTTTTAAATATATTTTTATAATCGTTAAAAGTTTCCAAATAAGTAGCTTAAAATAACTTACAATAACAATAGTTAAAAACAACTCTATATAAATGATTATATTGTTAGTTTTAAAATAAAAAAAACAATGTTTGATGTTTTAAATAATTATAATGATAGAAATTAAAACATTAGGCAAATAAATTTTAAAAAATTAATTAACAATAAAAACAACTATAAATAACATCAAATCATATATTATAGTTAATTTTATTCATGTATAACTCGCGGGTAGAAGTCATTCAAACAATTGATATTATGAAGTTATAATAAATGTATATATTATCATATGATTCAAAATAATCAATATATTATATTAGTTTAGTATATAGAAATTATTATATCGAATTTAACAACAACGTTATTGTTATATTCAAAAAACCATATATTTGTAAAGACTTCAACTATATAGGTGTTTCTGCGCAACGCGCGGACATTCGCCTAGTATATATTATAAAGGAAGCATTTTTCCTTTCACCACATTCATTTGAAACTCCCATGACTTTTAAATTTCTTTCTAATAATGATTATAAGTTGGTTAATAAAATTAAATAAATATCAAACCTAAAGTGTAGTCATATATAAACTAAATTTCAATATTAAAAGAATATATTTACTTCTACTTATAAAGTTATGTTTTTAAAAAATAATAAATTGTAGTGTCTTTCTAATAATGATTATAACTTGGTTAATAAGGTTAAGTAAATATCAAACCTAAAGTGTAATTACAAATAAACTAAATTTCAATATTAAAATAATATATGTACTTCTACTTATAAAGTTATATCTTTAACTTTTAACATATTATACTTAATTTATTAGATTCAATATATTGTTGTATGTAAACTATTATCAGTTTAAAGCTACAATATTTGAACAGTTTGGACAAAATACTTAAATAGTTCATTTAAATATAAAATTACAGTGTCAACTTAAATATAAATTCTAGTTCCACTTGAAAAACCCAATGAATATTTTGTAAATAGTTAAACATGATAGTGCTAAACACAAAAACTAAATTATAATCTCAATTTAACTAAAATATTTCCTAAAAATATTTTTATAATCGTTAAAAATTTTCAAATAACTAGCTTAAAATAACAATAGTTAAAAACAACTCTATATAAATGATTATTGTTACATTTAAAATAAAAAAAAATAATATTTGATGTTTTAAATAATTATAATGATAGAAATTAAAACGTTAAACAAATAAATTTTAAAAAATTAATTAACAATAACAACAACTATAAATAACATTAAACCATATATTATATTTAATTTTATTTATGAGCAACTCGCAAGTAGAATTCATTCAAACGGTTGATATTATGCAATTATAATAGATGTATATCTTATCATATAATTCAAAATAATCAATATATTATATCAACTTAGTATAAGAATTATTATATCAAATTTAACAAAAACGTTATTGTTATATTTAAAAAAAACATATATTTATAAAGATTTCAACTATATATGTGTTTCTACGCAACGCGCGAGCATTCGCCTAGTGTGTGTGTGTGTGTGTGTGTGTGTGTGTGTGTGTATATATATATATATATATATATATATATATATATATATATCATGTCACAAGGCTTCAATCCCATATGCAAGTGGGTCTTCTTAAGTCAAACCATTACAAAGTTACTCCATGAATAACTTTGCATCCCAACAGGACTAAGTTGACTCCTTGACCCGTTAACTTTGAATAAGGTTGACCAAGTTTGACTTAAGATTATATTGGGTATTTTGAGCTATAGTTAAGCCTTAGTCTCTATCTGTTGAATAGGGGACCTGTAGAGCCGGTATTTGGAGCAGTGTATTGTTCAACTATTCGTCAGACTGTGAGGTGAGTTTTCCTGACTGTGCCCATGGGTCGAAGACACCAAGGCTGACCCACTAGATTATTTATCCTGGTTAAGATAGTGATATGATAGTTGTAGCTGTTCAAATGATCCTTATGACTATCTGTGTTGTTGGCTCTGTGTCTATGTTTGTTTGTTGCATATGTCGACATTTTGTGTTGGGTTGAAGCGATCCTGCTTTGTGCAGTAGGCCAAGATAATCGAGAACGATTGGATAGGTTGTAGGCCCTGCGAGGTGGTCCAGTTAGGCGTCGGTCCGTGGAGCGGTTCGGATAGACTGTAGGCCCTGCGAGGCGGTCTAGTAATGTCAAAGTCTTGTAGAACGGTCCATATAGGTTGTAGGCCCTGTGAGGCGGTCGAGTCAGGCTGGTTGTTCATATTGCATGCTTGTCTGCTGTGGTGTGCTGGTAATTTGGGGGAACTCAGTAAGCTTTGGCTTATAATTTTAGTTTATGGTTTCAGGTACTTTCGAGGATTGTGGGAAGGCGATGGCGTGATCATACACAACTTCCAGTTTTTATGTAGTCGAGTCTTGGGAAAACTCTAATTTGAAATGATGCTTTTGAAACAATGACTCTTTTTGTAAACAATATTGATTCATGGTTGTTTTTAAGAAATTTAAATTTATTGTGATTTTTGGATTGTTACACTATTGTATTGTCATGCTATGTCCAAAATATTATCATATTGTCGTACCTGATCATTTAGGAAAATATAAATGACTAAAGTCAAGGATCCTTTAAAGATCATCATTCTAGGGATTAGAAAGAGAGAATAACGGGAATGGGGTAACTGAGATATTTAAATGCTAAAGATTATATAATTAAAAGAATATAATATTGTGGGTTGAAAACCCTATATGCTCACTAGGTTTCCCAACCTGATCCACTCTGTTTCTTTATATCACAGGTACAATGCGAAGGTACTGATATATAATGTAATTATTTGTTGAGAGATTTAAGGAGCTCGTAGGCTGCTAGAATATTGATGTAAGGCCTGCTTATGCTTATATTTCTGTATCAATTATGATATCCTAAGTTTTAATAATCATTGAAAAACATTTTCTTCAGAAATACTTTTAATGTGACATATCCCATATTTATAAATATCACTCTAATTTAAAATAAGCATAAATAAAAAGTTTTAAAATTGTCATGAAAATAGGGATGTCACAAAAACTACGACATCATATTTCCCATATCTACATTGTTTTAATGGTAAATGTTGTTGTTTGAAAATGAATAAGGAATTACATTTTTATGGATCATCGTTTCTTTTTGTTTATGTATTTGCATATGTTTATTTCATTTGTGTTGCAAATTGGAGAAGATCGAAAAATTAGTGTTAAAATTGGAAAATATTGAAAACTTAGTGTCAAAATAAAAAAAATGAAAAATAATGTCTTATGCTCAACTTTTTACGCTTCTGACACATCAACATGTGACATCGGTAGTGACAACCGGATGACCTAAAGCAAATCGGTCAACTGATCATAATTGCTACAAATTAAAAACATAGTGACTTAATTGTATAGAAAAAACATTGTGTCAAAATTAAAAAAAAAATAAAAAGTTAATGACTTTTGTGTCATTTACCCTTCTAATAATCAAATAACTAGTTTTGTTTTATTATTTTTAAATTCTTTGTTATTTAATAAAGATGTTCGTATTTATTATTGGAAATCAAAATTAATTATAACAATTATTTCTATCAGCTATAAGAATATTTTTCATAAATAAAATCATAATAATATCGTCACATGTAAGTTAGGTTTGTTTCGGCTTGTATGAAATTGATTATTTGATTATTGTAATGAATTCTTCACGTCTCCAATATATGGCCTTGTAAATTTACGTGTTTATTTAATACATATCTTTTGCTTAATTTCAATATGCTGTCATTATCATTTTGGAAATAAAGGGTCCATCAATAGTTTGTGAATAATGTTTTCTCTCAAATATAGACATTGCTATATGAGTTGTTTTCATGTTGTGGCATCCAAGAGATGTCTAGATTTAATGAGCGTAATTCATTATGATTGCCAAGTTACATACATCTTCTAAAAAAAAACTAATCATAATTTATGTTAAGAAAGGACTCTATGATGTATTTTGTCAAACTTGTTTGACTTCTGAATGATGAATCAGCAGTTAACTTTTCATAGTTTACAATTCCCACCAAAAAGAATCCAATGAACAGAACCACTAAACTACAATAGATGCATTGGAGTAACAACTAACAATGCTTTAGCTAAATAGAGAAAGAACATATGTTGTGTTTATATAATTTTGTCAAAGTTTCTTATACCACATAGGAAGGAACACCAAACCTTGGGATATTTAAAAGGCTTGCTCTCTTAGTTCTACTACAATGGACTAAGAACTTAAGGTGGGCTAGTGTGGGGTTATGAGCTTTGAATTACTAGTGGACTACCAGTAATTGAATTATAAATCAAATGGTCAAAAGATGGCTCTTGGTGTCTTATGTGATAAATCCGAAATTAGTTATTATTATTTTTTTCGGTTTTATTCAGATAAGATTAGTTTTGAGAAGTTATCAAAACTGAATTTTGACAGTTTCAAGTCGATCCTGTTTATTGGAGTCAAATATGTTTTGTCGGGTTTCTGAATGATGAACGACCAAACAAATAAATCTCTTCTGAATAATTCCATGAACGCATACAGTAAATTTGCCAAAAATCAAGTTCTAGTGCAAGAACTTGATTGAAGATAGTTGTATCTTCTATTCAAACGTCCAGATACTATTGCACTATTAGGGACAAATTTCTGTTTTAGGACGTTGCTTTGCAAGCTTCTATCTTGTTTTCAATCTGTAAATTTCATCTGTAAGTTTTATGTTTATATTTATTGATAATGTTTCAATTTGATTTCTATAATATATATTCAAAATTATACTGTTGTTTTACACAAGTTCTAACATATGTAACATTTAATCGATCGATAATTTGAATCCAAGTAAACTTTACAAAACGGAACAGGAAAAAAAAAGATGAAAAAGCTTCACGATTACTAAAATGCCTAGACATGAATTAAAAGCATCACAACTCACTTGACCTCATTACCTTTAGGACCATGATCATGCAAGAGCACCTACTTCCCTGTGTCCACTTTCAACAGAATCACCTTACTGCCACTAACGAAGTCCAGATGGAATCTTAAGCCTTGATATTTGGTGGGAAAATGAAACCTTTAGCTTCCAAAAGCTTATGAATCTACAAGTATGAAGACAACAAAAGCAATATTATATTAGGATCATTGATTTGATGAGAAAACAATATATAGAAGGATACTTGAAACAAGTTTATCAAAAGATAATCAATAAGTACTACTGCTATAGTACTGCAACTAATGATCATATGAATTTTACAAAGACATAAATTGTGAAAGCAAAAAAATATTATACGTAAGAAGAGAAGCCCTCAATTCTAAGCTCCTTGACATGGCGGAGATTTACTATAAATTCTTTAAGCATCTCTCCTCCCACTTTTGCTTCTTCTTCAGGCCTTGGTTGAAAATCCCCAAAGTTAAAATAATCTAATTTAGCTTTGACTAAAGAAGACACATTTAGCAACAAAAGCATCCGTAACCACAGATCACCTTCGATTGTTAGTGATAAAATATTAGGAGCATTGATTTCAATGATATCAAAATACGAACCACCATTATACTTGTCCATATCCAAGTATCCGGAGAACACCAAGTTCTTGAGGCTCTTTGAAGTAATATCAAGCCGCTTATAACCATAACATTCACCCAACTCCAGAGTTTCCAATAGAGGACTCCCCGATAATATATTTTCAATCAAGTCTTCATCTAGTTTCCCATGGAAAACACACAAACTCCTAAGATTTTTCCAACTAATCGATCCTGTTGGATTAAACTTGCAGCCTAATAATCTCAGATCAGTAAAACATGAATTGATGAAAAAAATTTGATCTAACAGAACCGCAGCTTCACTTCCCGTACACCAAAACTCGAAGTTAAGCTCTTCAACGTTACAATTCATAGCATAACGAATCCAATTGTTGGCATGTGCTTCAAATCGCCGACAAATATTATATCGATTATGATAATGGTGACCATTGATGGTAAACACTTGGAATTTCTTGAGCTTCAATCCGCGAAATTTACTTAGGGTTTTGTCGACGAACGAAGAGAACTCCAACGGCGGATAATTATCATCTCTGAAAATCAGAGAAGGAACCCAAGTCCAAACATGTTTCCATCGCTTAGAGAGTGTATCTGTTCTAATGGCGTCTTTTGTGGTGGGTAAACGAGACAGGATTTCATGAAGCAGGCAATCTGGCAACGCACTGATTCGATCTTCTTTCCCCTCAGCTTTTGTAACGCCGTCTCTCATGATCTCAGTAACAACATTTTCATGATCGTTGGTTGAGTTCCCCTCTTCTTTCCTTGTTTCTAGTTGATGAAAAGGTTTTTGTTTTCTCCCAAACCCAGCGACAGTTGCAAAAACGTGATGTGTTCCGATCCAGATAGCACTTAATTTCCTTGCTAACTCAGACTCATCTTGCACCCTCAAGAATCTAACGAACGCGAACCGTTTCCCCAACTTAGATAACTTACGCGCCAAATAAACATCGGAAACAGTTCCAACTTCTCCACACATCTTCCACAGATCTTGGGATTCCATATTAGGAGGGAAATTAGTGATATACATCGACACTGCTTTCTCTTTGTTTCGTGTCCCATTCTTACCTGTATTTATTTTCCACTCCAAGTCGACTGATGAGTTTACTTTAGGTTTAAAAGAACCCATTCTATCGACG
Organism: Lactuca serriola; assembly: GCF_051521515.1. Taxonomy (NCBI): domain Eukaryota; kingdom Viridiplantae; phylum Streptophyta; class Magnoliopsida; order Asterales; family Asteraceae; genus Lactuca; species Lactuca serriola. Next base: position 34,822,656 of record NC_136414.1, on the reverse strand, counting down.
CTACCATGCACAGCAGTAACGCACTGATAATGATGCCGTATCCCCGAACCACCCTGAAAGTCCGACTTCCGGTGATATCAACAAAGTCGATGCGACTAGGGTTAGGGTTTGCCTAAGTCAGGTATTACATGGATTTATTAAAAATAAAAAGTTTAATATCAAAAACATTAAATATTTTATAAAATAACTGAAAAAAAATAAATAAATCAATGAATTTGTAACATTTATGTGAATTTGTTGTTTTTTTAATTTTTTAGCAAATGTTTACATATAATTAATCTTATTAAAATAATATTATTGAAATTCAAATATAAACCAACGAATACCATAAAAAATATATAATTCATATCATATTGATAATATTCAAAAATTGCAAGTCTAACTAAAATATAAAATATCAAAATTAAAGGAACATAAAATTACTAGATTAACAAACAAATAGATAATTTCGTATATGTTTTTCTAAATCAAAATATCATAATTTTTTTTAATGTAAATATCATATTTACAATTTTTAAACTTTGAAAATATTAAATTTATTTAAATCCTTAAATTCTCATTTTATAAAAATCTTGATTTTATTTTTCAAAAACATCAAATTTAGAGTCTTAATTAGAAGATCTTTTCGCCTTATTGTAACCATCACCACAAATTATTTACCATAATGACTTGAGAAAATACGATGTCGGATGAGCATGGGCTAAGATGTTGGATGGGAGAACATTGGTTGAGATGAGGACGATATCCCCGGAGATAGAGGACGACAAGAACATGTTGAGATGATGGATATTACTAGTATTTATGGAGAAGGCTTGTGTTTCATGTGTGTTTCAGTATCGGGACTTCAATAGCACGAAGCCCCCGACTTTCGAGGGAGTTCAGGACCCGATTGTAGCCATGAGGTGGCTGCTGATGTGCAAGGATGTTTTTTCACTTGCTCTTGCCATGCCGACCAGAAGGTTAGGTGTGATCTGAACCTCCTGAGGTCTGAAGCCAAGGATTGGTAGAGGCTCGCTACCAGTTCCTACTTTGCTGAACAGAGAGTTGCTGTGACTTGGAAGTAGTTCTTTGAGATGTTCCGTTCTCGTTATGTGTCGCTAGTGGAGAAGGAGAGATTGACCCAGAAGTACCTGAATTTAAGGCAGGGTGCTTAGTCGGTGACGGAGATCACCAAGATGTACACGGAGTGAGCTATTAACTGCCCTGAGTTTGCTGGATCTGAGCAAGCTCAGATGACCCGTTACTTGAGAATGCTCAAGACGAAGATCAAGCAGTTCATCTCTACCCAACGCTATGTATCATTATTGGAGATGCAAGAGGCCACTAGGCGGTGTGAGATTAAGATCGAGTTGCAGACTCGGGAGACGAGACCAACCTCGGCGCAGTCGCAGTCTGCACCAAAACGGATTAGGGCCGCTGATTCCATGACATGGAGTCAGAGGGGTCACACTTGTGAGAAGTGCGACAAGGTGTATGATAGGGTTTGTAGATCTTCTTCAGGTTGCCATAAGTGTGGCAAGTAGGGCCATTTGGCGAGAGATTGTAGGTAACAGACTCCAGCTTCTGGTGTCAGACTTTATTACCATTGTGAGCAGGTGGGCCATATGAAGGCCCAGTGTCCCCTACTAGCTGCCAAGTTGGCGCATGCTCCAGAGTCGGCTACATTGAGGATTACCGACGGGAGTCAGGGTAGATCAGAGCCCCCTGAGGGCTCGGGGACGCGCTTTTCAACTCACTGCCGAGGAGGCCAGGACAACACTCAATGTGGTGGTTGGTATGTTTCTATATCTTATCTTGTTGATTATATTTGGTTTATGCTTATGTTTTTGTACCTATGATTAGGTACATTTTTAGTGAACTCCTTTCCTGCTTTGGTATTATTTGACTTGGGGGCGAGTCGGTCATTTGTCTCTCGATCGTTTAGTAGGGAGTCCGGTTTGCCTGTAGGAGAACTAGAGTGTCCATTGTGAATCTCTATCGCCAACGAACATGAGATTTCTGCTTCTTCAGTCTATCGAGGTTGCATTCTGGAGATCTTCGAGGTATCCTTCCTGATTGACTTGATCCCGATTCCCATGGGGGATGTCTATATGATCGTGGGTATGGATTGGCTGAGTCGTTTCGATGTCATGATCGACTACGAGGTTTAGTGGGTGGTAGTTCGAACCCCAAGTGGGGGAGAACTGGTTATTTATGGAAAGGGCACCAGGTTGGGATCAAGGTTTTGCTCGGCAGCCAGGGCTCGACAGTATATTCGTCATGGGTGTGCGGGTTATCTGGCGTATGTGGTGGATATGCGGGCCAAAGATCAGGTCTCAGTGTCAGATGTTCCAGTTGTTAGAGATTTTGCTGACGTATTCCTGGAGGAGTTACCTGGAGTGGCTATGTAGAGGCAGGTCGAGTTCAGGATCGAGCTTGTGCCAGGTGCGGCCCCTATCACCAAGGCACTGTACCGATTTGCACCACCCGAGATGCAGGAGTTGTCATCTCAGCCGCAGGAACTGCTAGGCAAGCAGTTTATCCGTCCAAGCAGTTCTCCGTAGGGAGCGCCGATTCTCTTCGTCAGGAAGAAGAATGGTTCACACCGGATGTGCATTGATTACCGGGAGTTGAACAAGTTAACGGTGAAGAACTTTTATCCACTCCTGAGGATAGATGATCTTTTCGATCAGTTGCAGGGAGCATCTTGGTTCTCCAAGATAGATTTGAGGTCCAGGTACCATAAGGTTAGGGTAAGGGAGGAGGACGTGGAGAAGACCACGTTCTGGACTCGTTATAGGCATTACAAGTTCGTGGTGATGCCTTTTGGTCTTACCAACGTGCCAACAATATTCATGGATCTGATGAATCGGGTATACATGCCAATGCTTGATCGCTCAATCATCGTGTTCATAGATGATATCTTGGTGTATTCCAAGACCAGAGAGCACCATGAAGAGCATCTCAGTGAGCTATTGGGAGTCTTGAGGCGAGAACGACTTTATGCCAAGTTCTCGAAGTGCGAGTTCTAGTTATGAGAGGTTCAGTTCCTTGTACATCTCGTTAACCAGGAGGGGATTTTGGTCGATCCGGCCATGATCGAGGCAGTTATGTGGTGGGAGGTTCTGAAATCTCCCTTAGATGTCAGGAGCTTCTTGGGATTGGAAGGGCAATACCAGAGATTCATACAGGATTTCTCCAAGATTACAGTACCCCTTACTCATCTGATAAGGAAGGGGGTGGGTTTCTGGTGGGCCCCTGACCAGCAAACTGCATTTGAGACTCTGCGACAGCGACTCTACGAGGCGCCAATTTTAACACTTCCCGAGAGAGTTGAGGATTTTGTGGTGCTATGTGATGAATCGGTCACCGGATTGGGAGCAGTCCTCATGTAGAGAGGGCGGGTGATAGCATGTGCTTCGCGGTAGCTGAAGCCACATGAGATGAGATATCCTACACACGATCTAGAGTTAGGAGCGGTGGTATTCACTCTCAAGATTTGGAGACATTATCTTTACGGGGTCTGTTGTACCATATACACGGACCACAAGAGTTTGTGTAACATCCCAAAAGTCAAGACCAAAAATTTCGTTTTGATTAATCAAAAACCCCTAAATAATTTTTGATCAAGCATTTAACAACATTCTTAATATAACAATTATCAGAGTTTTAAATCCCAAAGATCATCTAGTGCGGAAAACATGATGTGATGCGCTGCGATCGCCCCGAGCTCCTTCCTTGGAAAAACATTAGTACCTGAAACAAATAGCTGAAAATCGTAAGCACGAAGCTTAGTGAGTTCCCCAGATACCACATACCATACATATCAAATGATCCATACATGCCATACATAACCATGAGCTATACATAACAAACATATCCATAATCAAGTAAGGTGCTATGTGCCAACATAGTCTTGCCAAAGTGCTATGTGTCAAACATAGTCTTGCTGTTATGCCACAGGCCGCACGTGGTCTTCCTGGTCAAGCCTGGGGCCGCTCCCTGGTCTTTCATGCATAATGCCTAGGGCTAACCCCTGGGTCTTCCTATCATACATAAACTAAATGGGTCGGTATGGTGGTCGTAGACCCATACAAACAGTGAGGAGACTCACCTCACACTGCCGAAGATTCACTGAACACTTCTGACTGCTAACCGACACTTCTGAACTGCTGACCCTTCGGCTTCCCGAACTATCAATACCCAAAATAACATTTAGACCATAATAATCCAAAAGTCAACCCCGGTCAAACTTGGTCAAAGTCAACATCCGGTTGACCTGACTCGCCGAGTTGGTCTACCAAATCGTCGAGTCCATACTCCTCCAACCCTATACAACCCCGAATCCACTCGTCGAGTCTAGCAATAACTCGACGGGTTCTCCTTCAACCACACAATTAGGACCAACTTCATCCGACTCACCGAGTTCATCCTTGAACTCGTCGAGTTCATCATCCACATATGAAATGTGTCTAGTCTGTAACTCACCGAGTTTTATGAACTACTCGTCGAGTCCATCTTCATAACTAAGGAGATTGCCTTAGACTCGTCGAGTTCTTCCTTGAACTCATCGAGTACGATGTACTTCATGACCATTATGGACTCAGACTGGCTGATCCCCTTTCTAATCTCAACTCATAACCTTAAAAGAAGGGTTTTTGGGTCAAGAACTGGCCTGACTCACCGAGTCCCACGACTGACTCATCGAGTCTCTCTATGTCCAACGTTATTCAGCCAATTTCCAACTAGCTTAAGGCATCCAAGACCCAGATCTGGCCTCCTAGGGTCGTGATATCACACAAAGCCACTACCTTTACACCCATGCACAACCCTTTTTGCTCAAAAGACCAAAACAACTCCTCATACTTTGCATGGAGAGGTATAATGGCATAAAGCTTCCACCTTTATGCCTCTACTACTCTGAACACCTCTAAATCTGGAAGGATCTAGCTTGGAGACGTCCAAATCCCACAAGACATCCTTCTTGGACCATAAACTCCATAAAAGGGACATAAAGAGATCTATCGAACTAGAAGCCAAGGTGAGAACTTGATTACCAGAAAATGAAGATGATGAAGCAAACTTCCTGGATCTACAACCCTTTCCTTGGACCTTCAACCTCCTCCTTCTTCTTCTAGACTTCAAGAACACTCTAAATCCTTCAATAAGGCTCACACACTCAAATAGAACACTAGGGTTTCGTGGGATAGGTTCTGGACAATGGAGGCTACAAATGAGGCTGTTAGAATGAGAATAAGATGCTTAAATAGGGCACCAACTCCCGATTTAGGGTTTTCCCAAAACCTGGCCAACTCGCCGAGTCAGTCCTCTGACTCGTCGAGTAGGTCACTTATCCCGCAACCAAATTCGCGCTCCTACTCGTCGAGTTACCCATCTACTCGACGATTCACTTCCTCATCTTGAGGTTTTCTTTCCTTTTTAGGTCTTCTGAATTCAGGGTGTTACAGTTTGATACATATCATGGATCATCCGAACCTGAACATGAGGCAGCGCAGGTGGCTGGATGTATTCAAGGATTATGACTGTGAGATCTTTTGCCATCTAGGTAAAGCGAACGTTGTGGCGGACGCCCTGAGCCGCAATTCTGCTGGATCTTCTGTTCCGGCATCGTGTATGAGGATATATGTGGATTCTCCACTTATGAGCTTGATCAGGGAAGCTGAGGCTGAGGGTGTACTGCAGGAGAACTAGAAGCTTGAGAGGATTAGGGGCGATATCACCCGATTTGTACAGGATAGTCGTGGATTGTTGACCCTTTGCGGTCGGGTATGGGTTCTGATGTCTGGTGGGGTTAGGAAGATTGTTCTGGAGGAGGCTCATAAGTATCGTTTCTCTATCCACTCAGGGGCCACCAAGATTTATCGAGATATGAGATTGAGTTACTGGTGGCCATGTATGAAGAGATAGATCGCTTAATACATCGAGAGGTGCTTGACCTGTAGGATGGTCAAGGATGAGCATCAGAAGTCGCATGGCAAGCTGCAGCCTTTAGAGATTCCTATGTGGAAATGGGAGCAGATCACGATGGACTTCACCACCAAATTTCCGATAATGGAAAAGGGTTTCGACGCTATTTGGGTTATCGTGGATCGATTGACTAAGAGTGCCCATTTTCTGCCCATTCGGGAGTGCTCATCGGCCGAGAAGCTGGCCGATGTGTATATTCGCGAGATCATTGCTCGCCATGGGGTTCCGGTTTCTATTGTTTCAGACCGTGATGTTCGGTTCACCTCCCGTTTTTGGCAGAAGTTCCATGAGGAAATGGGCACACAAATGCATTTCAGTATAGCATATCATCTGAAGATCGACGGCCAGAGCGAATGGACCATACAGACCCTTGAGGGTATGTTGTGGGCCTACGTTATTGACTTTGGTGGGAGTTGGGACTCATGCCTACCCCTTGCGGAGTTCTCCAACAACAATTTTCATTCCAGCATTGGTGCTTCGCTATTTGAGCTGTTTTATGGACGGAGATGTCGCACCCCAGTCTGTTGGGGTAAGGTTGGTCACAGGGTGATGGGTCAGACTGAGGTAGTTCTGCAGACTACCAAGATGATTCAGCAGATCAGGTAGTGGTTGCAAACTGCTCAAAGTCGGCAGAAGAGTTACGTTGACTGGCGGTGATCTCAGTTGGAGTTTCAAGTTGGCGACATGGTGTTACTGAAGGTCTCACCCTGGAAGGGTGTAACCCGCTTCAGGAAGAGGGGAAAGTTGGGTCCCCGATACATTGGGCCATTCCGGAGTATTTCCAGGGTTAGCAAGGTGGCATATAGATTGGACCTTCCAGAGGAGCTTAGTCAGATCTATAGCACTTTCCATGTATCGCAGGTGCGAAATTGCGTATTGGACGAGGTTGCGGTCGTGTCATTGGACGACATTCAGGTGGATGAGTTCCTAAACTACGTAGAGAGACTGGTGGTTGTTTTGGAAAGGAAGGTGAAGATTATACGTAACAAGGAGATACCTTGGTAAAGGTATAGTGACAGCATTAGAGGGGATGCATGTGGACTTGGGAGCCGGAGGCAGAGATACGAGAGCATTATCCGGAGTTGTTCACCCCAGCAGGCTTCGAGGATGAAGCCTAGTTCTAGTGGGGGAGAGTTGTAACATCCCGACTCTCAGGTATATGAATTTTATTTTAAAAGGGAAATTTTCTTTGGAACTCATTGAGTTGATGGCCTTAGACCCGACGAGTAGGAAGCTCTTTACTCGACGAGTTGTTTAGAAAAACTCAACGAGTTGACGTCTGACTATGAAACCCTAATTTTTAGGGTTTTACACCCTATTTAAACAACTTATAAACCATTGTTAGCCTTCCTCATCGTCATTTTAGCCCAGAGAAACCCTAGTTCAAGCCTTATACTCTCTTATGTGTGTGTGAGCCTTGGAGAGTGATTTTGGTGCTATTGTGAAGGAACTTGGAGCTTGAAGAGGTTGGAGTAAAGGGAGAAGTTGTAGATCCGACATTTACACTGTGGTAGAAACCATTTGGAGGTAAAATGTCTTGACCTTGACCTCTTACCTCTAAGATCTTTTCCTATGGAAGTTTGGTGTCTTTTTAGCCCATTTTGGAACCATTTTTGGAAGTTAAGAATGGTTTGAAGTTGTAACTTCAGATCTAGACACCTCTAGGCCTCCTTAGGCCTAAAGACTCAAGCTTTATCAAGTTTTAGCCATCTTCCATGCCCTAAACCCTTGTTAAGCCTCTTTTTAGCAAGTTAGCCCCCTTAATGCCATGCATGGACGTCAAGCTTGCAGCTTTACGTGGTATATCAATCTTAGGAGACTAGATCTATAGTTTGGAGCCTGGTTTCACTTAAAAGTGTATGAATGTGTAAAGGCTGAAGGAACTCGACGAGTTGGTTAGCCAACTCGGCGAGTTGAGTCGGGTTTTCCCGCTTTTCTGGATTCTGAGTAAACTCGGCAAGTTGGTGAGATAACTCGACGAGTTGGTTAGGGTTTTTCCGATCTTCTGGATACTGCATGGACTCGACGAGTTGTTTTGATTACTCGGTGAGTTGACTCGGGTTTTCATGGTTTTTTGAGTTCTGAAGGAACTCGACGAGACAGTAGCTGCACTCGACGAGTTGGGTCAACATGGACTGTTGACCTTGACTTTTGATTTTGACTTTGACCAAGTTTGACTTCTGAGGTTATTTTGGCAATTTGGTATTTAGATGGAATTAGTCATATGGTGGTTATAGGCGATTGACTTTGAAGCTGTGATTTGGGAGTTGGATATTGTCACTACAACACTACTTGTGAGGTGAGTTCTCCTCACTATACTCAAGGGTCTAAGGCACCAAGGCTAGCCCTTTGGATTGTTATCCTGGTTATCGTATGGTTGTGTTTTGTTATGATCTGTTAGATCGGTATAGTGGTAGATAGGATGATGCTATGCTTAGTGATCTGTTAGATCTGCTTGACTATCTGTAGACTACTATGTGATTACCAAATATATGTGCACATGTTTGATTAGTAGTTGAGGGTATTCCATCCTGAGGATGATCGGACCCCTAGTATGTTGTCTCTGTAGACTGTTATGTGATTATCTGGTGTATGTGCACATGTTTGATTGTTATTCGAGGGTATTCGATCCTGAGGATGATTGGACCCATAGTATGTTGGCATTCCAACCCCGATGGTTGAGGGCCTAGGGTATTCCAACCCGAAGGTTGACTGGACCCATACTATGTTGGCATTCCCACCCGATGGTTGAGGGCCAGGGGCATTCAAACCCGATGGTTTATTGGGCCCATAATATGTTGTTATTATATGTATATTGTTGTGTATGGGTATTTTTGGGGATAACTCATTAAGCCTTCGAGCTTACATTTATGGATTATTGTTTCAAGTACTTCAGATGATGACAGGAAGGTGAAGGTGTGACCATACACATCCTTACACGTTATTATTTTGATTACTGGGATACTCTGATGTTCAAACAATTTTATATTACATGGTGGTTTTGGGTGTTTGAAAAAGTTTTAAATTTGTATGGATGTTATAGCAAGGTTTGGGCAAACCCTAATTTTTAGGATTTGCACCCTATTTAAATAACTTAAACCACATCTTGGGCATTTATTGACCAATCTCCATCTCCTTATGCCCTAATATCGAAACCCTAAGTTCTTCTTGTGAGTTTTGAGCTTGAAAGTGAGATTTTGGTGGTGTTTTAGTGAAAGAAGAAGAAGAAGAAGAAGAAATCCTGGTGGTTGCTTGGGAGTAGCTTGGGCTTGTAGATCCAGCTTCATCATCATCATTGCAACCCATTTGAGGTATAAAGTTCTCTACTTGATGGTTCATTAAGCTAGATCTAGTTTTGGGACTTTGTTATGCATTTTTGGGTCTTTTGAGCTAAAGTTGAGCTTTTGATCTACTCCAAAAGCCATGGATGTTAGATCTTAGCTCCATGGAGGCCCGTTGTTCATAAAAATGCAAACTTTATGAAAGATATTGGTTCATGCAAGTGCTAAGAGCTTTATCAAGCTTCTTTTTGAGTGTTGGGTTCCATTAAGTCATGCATGGGTGTAAAGTTGCCAACTTTACGTATTAAGTCACCCTTTAGGACCAAATATGAGATTTTGGCAAAAGGTCTTAACTGATTAAGTGCTTAATGGAGAGGATTAGTATTCTGGGGAGTACGTTGGGCGTACGAGCTGAGTACGCCCCGTGTACTTACTTCTTGGGCTTGACAGTTCTCGGTATTGGGCTATGCTTAGGACTTTTAAGATCGGGCCTTGTTAGGCCATTAGACTTCTGATTTTAGGCTTTTGCTAGTATATTAGGCTCTCTTGGATTTAGGCCCATGATGGGTTTTGGGCCCAATTTGGAAGATTAGGCCATATTGGGCTTCGGGTTGCCATTTAGGAGTGTGGGCCTTTTTAAGTAGTTGGGTTGGGCCTTGGTTTTGGGTCAAGTAAGAAATAGGGTAAAATGGTCTTTTACCATGGAGATGGGTCAAGTATCTTAGATTCTTGATTATGGGTCGAGATCCACTATTAATTGGATATTATTTGATGATGTTAGCGTGGAGATTTTCCGGACCAGCAGACCGAGATTCATTTAAGTGTTTCAACAGCTAGAGGTGAGTTTCCTCACTGTGTTTAGCGAGTCGAAGGCACCAATGCTGGCCCATGATTTGTTATGTTTAGGATGCTAGATGTCTGCGGAACTCTTGCATATGTTATATATTTACCGGGCGGGGCCCGGTGACCATTTTGTATGCTATTTATCTTTGTGATTACTGCATGTGTTATGTGTTTATATGTTTATATGTATACCGAGCGGGACCCCATGCCGGTCGGGGTTCAATGACTGATAGATATGTATACCGAGTGGGGCTCGATGCCGGGTAGTCCCAATGATGGGCGGGGACAATATATGTTCATTATGTATGGTACGCGATATTTTAGGGAAATCACTAAGCTTTGTGCTTATGTTTTTCAGTTTATGTTTCAGGTACTTCTGGTTATAAGGGGAAGAACCTGGGATGACTGCAGTGCACACACCACCTTGTTCCGCACTTTATGTTACTCTGATGTATTGGGATGTTATTGATACACTTTGTTTCACCATGATTTTTATGATGATGTTTTGGATAATAGTTTTATTAATTTAAAAACGAAATTTTTTCATCTTAATTTTTGGGACGTTACACCTTGCCACATCGTGGTTCTTGCATCTAAGCAACTTAATAAATTGAGTCCTTAATCCGTTAAGCCCTTTGTTTATACTTTACAGTAAGCTTCTTGGGACCCTAAAGGTCCATAAAAATTTGAACTATATGGATATGAAAGGCCCATGAATGTCCCTCACTCAAGGTAGATCAAAAGATGTAAAAATGACCAAAACCACATGCAAGACTTACAAATCTCATCTAACCTCTAGATCCAGAAGGTATTATGCTCACAAGACCTTGGTGTGATATAAAGCTGCAAACTTTATATCATTCAACCATTCAAATCCCAACTATAAAACAAAACATGCAACTAATCCAATATCTATAAGGAGCCAAAAAGATCCAAGTATTTATGACTTACAACGGTCCAAAAGATGCTAACACGGGTGGATTTGAGTTGCTTGATGATTTCTAGCACTAGAGCTTATTCTTCTTCCTTTAAAAATCACAAAAACACCAAGAATGAGCTCAAAAGCTTGAAGGGAGGCTAGGGTTTAGACAAGAACACTTTGGAGGTGATGGAGATTGATGGTTGAGGAAACCCTAGCCATCACCACAACCCTTAGCCATCACTTCCCTTAAATAGGATCTTAAACTCGAAAATTTAAGGTTCACCACCCAACCATCACCTTGTCGTGACAAGCACCTTGTCACGTCATGGTGGCCAAATGAACTACGTGTTTCCTTAGGCAATGACACGTCGTGGTAGACCTTTCACCACATCGTGGCCACCAAAATTCAAAAATTAAAAATATAAAACTTGTACCTAAAACCGGGCGTTACCGAATGAAATATGTCAAAGGAATTTAAATATGAAAGAATTGGATTCTGAAGGAACTGGAATGTGTTATGTGTTTGGTTGACATGGAATAAAACCTGTTTTCTATTTAGTGTAGATTTGTTAAAGAAACTGTTTTCTATTTAGTTTGTAGATTTGTTAAAGAAACTGAAAGTAAATTATGTAATATGACCAAAATACCATTTTATTCAATTTGTTTAACATTATATTATTTTTATAAATGATAAAAAATCATTTATTAAGATCTTACATGTTTAAACCTATATAGGCGTGTTGGCATGGACACAAGAGAGTGTTTATGGGTGTAGGTGTAGGTGTAGGGTGGGATGTATGTTGGTGTGGGCTTATTGGCGTGGGTATGTTAGTGTGAATATTGGGTGTGTTAGTGTGAATGTATGGATGAGGGTGCGAGTGTAGGTATGGGGTGAGGTGTTTGAGTATGGGTGGAACGGGTAGGGTGAGATGGGAGTGTGTAAGTGGGTGTGTGGTGGTGGTGTGGGTTGTGTAAGTAGGTGGGGGTGTTTGTATGGGTCTAGGTGTGGGGTGGAATTTGGTAGGAGATAGGTGTAGCGGTGAGTTGGGCGTTGGTGTCATCGTGGACCTGTTGGCGTGGGTGTGAACATGTGTATGGCTTTTGGTGTGTTGGTGTGGGGTTGGGACTTATGGTGTGTATGGGTGTGTGGATGGGTTTGGAGGTAGGGTGGGGATATAGTGGGTGGGTGGGTGGAAAAGGGGGGGGGGGGGGGGGGGGGGGGGTGGTTATGGGTATGTGGGTGTAGGTGTGTAGATGTGAAGGGTAGGTGGGTGGATGAGTGGGGTATAAGAAAGATGATAATAATATGTTTTGATTTGATAAATAAATGCTAAAATCAAGAGAAGGTGGGATGACATTTTTTTGCTTATAATAAAACATAAGGAATAAAATCTAAAATCTTTGCCTTTAGTAAAAAAAATGACCAATTCTTTAGGACACAAAATTTAATGAAATTTAAAGAATTGTAAATCCTTTTGATTTTGTTAACCCTGGAATTTACATTCTAATTCCTCCAAATTCTTTCGAAATCCATGAACCAAACACGCTAGAAAATCCTTAGATGGGTTTTTTTATGTACACCGAATTCCTTTTGGTATGTGAAGTTATCTTACTATTTCCCTGATACTAATATCAGTTGATTTCCACCTCCTAACAGCTTTCTTTCTGATACAGTCCCTCTTCTAATGGTGCATTTAAATGTCTTGGGGGAATGATCAAACTACTTGCATCTGACACCATATACTCGTGTTCATCATTCATTATGTAGCCACACACCCACCTCAACATTCATTCAAAATGAGGCCATATTTTCATGTTTTCCCCCTACTCGCATTACAGCAACATCCAGATTTATACTTATTTGGAAATGTCAAATTATTTTATATTAAATGAAAATGTTAACGAAAATTAGGCTTCATCTATTAAGAAAGTCTTAACCCATGAAACCGGTTAATTTGGTAACTTTGATAAAAACTCAAAGTACTTTGCTATTGTGATTTCCATGTGAAACTAAATTAAAGTGAAATATTGTAGATATAAATTTATGTAGTAGCAAATGGAAACTATATAATGTAACTGAAGATTAGGGTCAACATGGGAAATTGATAATTTTTTCATTTAAATTAGATGGAAGAGACTTTGACAATCAATTTAAGAAAAAATTGATTCGGTGTTTTTTTTTCATAATAAAAGCTTATGAGCCAAGAATATATATTTTTTACATTGCCAACAATTAGCTTTTAACGATTAACACAAGAAATGTTCAATTCAAATCACATGGGGTAACAAACTTGCATACATTTGGAATGCCTTAAAACAATTTATAGCCTAAACATAATTCAAATTATCACCAATCAATTATCTTCTTTGCATTTAGGATCATGATGAAGCAAACTTCACATTTGATGGAAAAATGAAACCTTTTGCTTCCAAACGAGACACAACCTACCAACACAACAATACAACAATAAGAATCACACAATGCATGTACGCGTTAATTAATGGGGTGTTTGGAGGTGTGATTTGATAGTGATTATTGCAACTTGAAGAGATAATCAGGTAATCATTTGATCAAAAGGAAAATAAATTTTACCTCAGAACAGAAACCCCCAATTTTAAGCTCCTTAACATGGCGAAGGTTTAATATAAATCCTTTAAGCATCTCTTCCTTCGCTTCTTCAGGTGTTGTCTCGCTGTTTCTATAATCTATGTTAGCTTCAACTAAAGAAGACACATTTAGCAACAAAAGCTTCAACAACAACAATTCATCTTGGATTGTTAGTGATGATATATTGGGAGCATTGAGTTCGATGATATCAGCTTCAAATTTATCATAAGGAACCATGTATCCAGATAACACCAACTTCTTAACGCTCTTTGAAGCAATATCGAGCCTTCTATAGCCATAACAATAATTCAATTCAAAGGTTTCCAATTGAGGGCTACCATGTAATATGTTTTTAATCAGATCTTCATCTAACTTCCCAAATGTAATACATAAAGTCCTGAGATTTTTCCAACTGATTGCCCCAATTGGATCAAAGATGCAGCCTTCTAATGTGAGATCAGTAAAACTTGACCTGTCGAAAAAAGAATGATCTAATAGAAACTCTGCTTTGAGATCCGTATTCCATAATGTTAAATTAAGTTCTTCAACGTTACAGTTCATGGCATAACCAATCCAATTGCTGAATTGAGATTCAAATCGAATATCATAAGCGGTATACAGTACGAATTTCTTGAGCTTCGATTGGCGACATTGAGTTAGGGCTTTGTCGACGAACGAAATGAAATCATGATTATCATCAGCATCTTCGAAAATTAGAGTAGGAACCAAATTCCAGAGATGATTCCATCGTTTGGAGAGAGTACCTGTTTTAATGGCGCATTTTGTGGAGGGTAAACAAGAGAGGATTTCATGAATCAAGCCGTCTGGCAACGCACTAATTCGATCTTCTGCGTCCTCTTCCACGAATTCTAGAGACTCTATCCGATTTGGAGCTATTGTAGGTAAATTTAGTCCTTCTTCCACCGTTTCCATGGCGGCGACAGAATCCTCTTTGCTTTCCCCACGAAAAAATGAACATCTGAACCAGTCGCAGGTTTATTGTGAAACAAAGTTCTTCTGTGGCCCTCAAACTTTGAATAACTAAATTAGGTCCCTCGAAAAATAAGATAATTATTTTCATATCTAAATGGCTTTTCACTTTGAAATTTTAAAGAGTAAATTACTGAAATGGTCCCTATGGTTTGGTCAAAATTACACATTTGGTCCCTAACTTTTTTTTTTGCACTCGGATTGTTCCTGTGGTTTGATTTTGTTGCGTTTTTCGTCCCTTACATACATAAAGTTAGGGACCAAACGTGCAATTTTGACCAAACCATAGGGACGAAAAACGTAACAAAATCAAACCACGCGGACGATCCGAATGCAAAAAAAAGTTAGGAATCAAACGTGCAATTTTGACCAAACCATAGGGACGATTTCAGTAATTTACGCAAATTTAAAAGTCATGTCCTTTACAAATAAAAAAATTTATCTTTATATTTAAGTTACTTTCTAATGATTAATTATTAAAAACATATTAAAATTTGTAGAATTCTAAATAAATTGTAACGTCCCAAAAATAATACCGTAAAAAATTTCATTTTTAGATTAATAAACCATTAAATCATATCATTTTCATAAAACCAAGGTAATCAAAGCTTTATCAATACATCATTATTATCATAATAAATCACAAAATGCGGAATCGAGTGGTGTATGCCCTGCAATCATCCAAAACTCTTCCCTTTAAAACCAGAACTACCTGAACCATAAACTGAAAACCGTAAGCACAAAACTTAATGAATTCCCCAAACTACCCCATATCATAACATAATAAATCATATACTAGGCCCCTACCCTCTATCAGGCCCCGCCCGGTATCAAGTCACACTCGTCCTCAGGCCTCACCCGGCATCGAGCCTCGCTCGATATACAGATTTGCTACTCTTAGGCCTCGCCTAACATCGGGCTCCCCCCAGTACACACATAATCATATAAGCATATAATCATACAAACACATGCAATATTTGCAAAGACAATAGCATACCATACAATCATCGAGCCACGCCCAGCATCGGGGCTTGCCCGGTAAACATAAGAACACATAATGACAACTAGCATACAATATACTCATCAGACCCCGTCCGGCATGGGCCTTGCCCAGTAAACACATAGTCCACAAAACCTATGCAAGAGTCACGCAAACATCTTGCATCCTAAGCATAACAATCATGGGCCAACATTGGTGCCTTAGACTCACTAAACACAGTGAGGAAACTTACCTTGCACTTCTGAATCCTGTAGATAAAACCGTGGCTATTGGCCCGCTAAAATCCCCGCACTATAATCACAAAACATAATCCAAATAAATACTTGAATCCCAACTCATACTAATAGTCTACAGTAGGGTAAAATAGCTTTTTACCCTCTCCATAACTTAGCCTAAAGCCAAGGCCCAATCCAACAATCCAAAGGCCCAAATCCTAGTTACCCACCCAAGGTCCAAATCATGCACTAATTTTCCTAATTAGGCCTAAATCCCAAAGTGGGCCTCCGCAAATAAATATCAGCTCAAAACCTTATGGCCCAATTGGACCCAAAACAACTAAGCCCAAAGATGGCCCAAATCGAATCCCAAACACCAAAATCCCATAATGTTGAGTACACGGGGCGTACTGGCTTAAGGGCTTGTACGTTACGCGTACTTGCTTAAGGGCTTATACGCCCAACGTACTCCTCCATTCAGCCCAAATTCATTTTAATTCTTAATCCGCTAAGACATTGATCCCAAAACGTAGATCTGACTTCCTTGAGCTAGATAATCACGTATAGTTGTTAACTTTATGTTCATGCATGACTAGATGAAGCTCCTAAGCTTAAAAAGGACTTCATAAGTGACTTAATGCATGCATGAGACCCAATACCCCATAAAGTTGGCACTTTTATGCTTAAAGAACCCCTAATAAGCTCAGATCTAGAAGAACAATCCCTTTAAACATCCTAAACCATCAATCAACCCAAAAAGGGACCAAAAGCATAAAAAATCAAGTCATAAGGAGATCTAAGCATTAACAAGTCAAGGTTTGGACTTGATACCTCTAGGAGCTTGCAAAGTAATGAGTGATTTTGGATCTCTAAGTTCCCCACCAAGTTATGAACCTTCCTCCTTCTTCAATCTCTTCAAAATGAGTAAAACAACACCAAATTCTTCTCAAAAGCTCAAACACACATTAATGGAGGCTAAGAGCCGATTTCTAGGGTTTTAGGGCAATAGAGGCTGGTAAAGAGGCCAACCCTAATGACTTAATGCGCTTATATAGGGTGCAACACCCTAATTTAGGGTTTCATTATTTTACACGTACGCCCCGCGTACGTGCCCCGGAGTCCCAATCAACCTCGCATCAGTACGCTAAGCGTACGCCAATGGATGCACCGCGTACTGGACTTTGCATTAGTACACCCCGCGTACTCCCTATGTACGCCCTGCATACTAGGGTTTTCCTTAAACCCTAAATTCCTTAAACCCTAAATTCTTCCGAAGGCCATAACTTTTCCATTATAAGTCCGATTTCGACGATCCTTATATCTATGAAAAGGTAACGAGAAGCTCTACGCCTTTATCAACTCATACCTTCCATAACATTTCCCGAACAAGAATCCAATTTCCATAAAAGCCCGAGCTGACACTTTACCAAAGTACCCATTGGCTCCAAAACACAAACCGAACACCCAGATCATCTAAATTACGTCACCCACACCCAAATGGGAAGCGATTAGGGACAAGGCATTACAACTTTCCCTCACTTAAATTAGATTTCATCCTCAAAATCATTCCTTACCAACCCAAGAACGCCAGACGGCTTGAGCAAGCAATCACAACCCCGAGTATGCAATATCCTTCACAAGGGCAATCGAGCCCAACTCTAGCAGGGATATCTGAACCCGAAAATGAACGATTCCCTTCCCAGCCTAAAACAATTCCATACAGAATAGCCACACCTACTGTACCTGAAACCCGAAGTCTCGAATTGATCTGACTCCCTAGCAGACTGTCTGCACTAAACCGTAGCTAACTCCATTTCACTTATCAAATAAACTAACTACTCAACTTCTGATTACCTGATGTTCCTACTAGAAAACAGACTCATTAACCATCCGCTGCTGCCGACAACCTTTCACTCGACCAAAAGGGATTAAATATTCCTTCGAGAGAAGACTCATCCTGATGATAACAATTCCATGAACATAATGAACAACGCGACACAAGCTGGGAGATAAGCCTTATAATGTTGAAAAAGACACTGCTTCCTTTAACTATCGACCCAACACACCGCTGCTAAAATGCTGACACCCCCATACTTGCCTGACCCTCACACAGATAAAACCAATCCATAATACAATTACAAGAGCCTGATCCACCATCGAAACTGAAACCATCCTTTAACCCTGAACCCTTCGACTGATGCCCTCGGAATACAGATTCCTTAATTCATATCCTCCTGAAATGAATACCTTGCACATAAACACCCGTGATTTCAAACACGAATTTCCACTAAAACTAACTCAATACATAATTTATAGCCCGAGATCCAAGGATCTACATTTACATTTCACCCAAAATCTTCTGATTCACGGCAAGCCCTCACTAAACTGGGATATAAAGATTCCCAACCATCGCATTGACTACCAGTCACACACCTGGTCCAGCCACCTGGTTCCCAATAGTCCAAATGACAAGGCCACCCCGACCATAGCACCCCTATGTGCCACTCCCTGACGACACACTTAATCCTACAAACCAAGATCTAATACCTCGACCCCACAGTCTCTATCAGGTCCCACCTACATGGCCATAATCACACGAGCCTCACCCATGAGTCCTACCAAATTATACCACGGAGCGACCTCGCCCATGGGTCCCACCCATCAAGAGTGACACATGCCTGCTCTACCTCAGATCCCTCAATGGTTCTCAACCTAAAACATAGAAATGCTCTTCGACAATCCTGATCATCGTGCCTTGGGCACGAACTGGTCCCCCTTTATACTCATGACCACCTCAAAGATAGACTACCTCAACTGATGAATGCTACGATCCCATCGGAGCCTTACAAACACTTCTAATCAACCGTGGTTTTAGCACACCCAAACCATCTCTACCCCAATTATCCTGATCTGACCCGCATCCGACTGCATTCCAATCAGGTGTTCAGATCATGCTTCAATCAATTTCATTATGCGGCTTAAAATCGAAATCATGCCTATAGAGAAAACCACAAAACTTTATCACTTGAAAAACCACACATCATGGTTTTAAGATTACAAAAACATATGTATGAGGTTTACGGGTTTAGTTTTGGCATAAAACCACACCATGCTTACCGCTATCGGGGAAGCCGCTACAGTTAGTGCACAAGTTGTTTTAATAGTAAAGAAACATGGGTCGAGCCTTGTTGTTTGATTTTACGATATTCTTTTGTTATGCTTAACAAAGCTTAATTCTTTTTTCAGTTATAAAGTTTAAAGTGTGTTGTTTCAAACACTACTTCATGTTCCGAAGACACATGCCTCCTTTGTCATGCTTGTAGACAAATTCTCCATGCATGTAGACAAAGGAGTGTAACGATTCACAACAAAAGGAACCGGACCTAATGAGTTTTTTTTCGAACGGCAGTCATGCTTGTAGACAAATTCTCCATGCATGTAGACAAAGGAGTGTAAGGATTCACAACAAAAGGAACCGGACCTAATGAGTTTTTTTTCGAACGGAGCCGATAACGACTTGAAATAATGTAGAAGACGGTTTCAAAATGGCCGGTCTGAACTTTTTTTAGGGAGAATCTGTAGGACTTCTTATGTTGGTAATTGAGTGTTATCATATTTTAGTGTAATTATAATTACTATCAAGACATGCTCAGTTTGGTTTACTATTTGAGACTAGAGTGGGGTGCATACTCGGAGTGATAAATATAAACTCAAGAATATGGGGGTCAGGGGCAACGTCCTTAGCGAGTTCTAGGGGCAGAGCCCCTGATGGTGGTTTCGGGTCTTGGGGAAACACCCCAAAAATTAAGCGAATATTTATAACCAGAAAGAGTTTCAGACATGCATTTTCTCATCAAAATTAGTTTATGACATCATGATGATTTAATAGTTGGATATGCCTTATAACCACCATTGTAACCACCCTTTTAGCGCCATTTTGTGTACAAACTAACTTCTAACTGTCTTCTTCCTTCTATAAAAGGAAGATAGATGTTCCAGAGAAAGGGTTAACTTTTTTGATGCCCAAAATTGATTATGTGAATCTATATGTCTCTCAGAAACACAAAACAGTAAGGTACTTTTTGTTTTTCGAATTTGTAAGTGGTCTGAATTCTAAATTGTCTATTTTGGATTATTCCAAATCTGATTTCGTGATACCCCTTGCAATAAGGTCAAAATCATAGAATTTAGAAAGTGATTGCAATCACAATTCTTGAATTATCCAAATTTATATTGATATTCCTATACCCAAATTCTAACATCTTCAATCGAATCCAGACGAGTAGACCATAAAAGATTTTAACTTTTTGTATTTTTCCAGAATTTTAATTTTTTGTTATCAATAATATTAATTTTATAAAAGAAAATCGAATAAGAATGATCAATGAAGCAACTTTACAAAAAATAGAGAACATATTTCATAAAAACTAAAATGTCTAGAGATGAGCTCAAAGTGACACCATTAAATTAATCCCATCAACTTTAGGACTATGGTCAAGCACGAGCATTTCTCAATGTCACGTGAATCAGAGTATAAAGGCGGAGCAACACCAGGAAACTTGAAATTTGACGGAAACACGAAACCTTTTGCTTCCAAACGAGAAATAACCTACCAAAACAACAATATGAGTGAGAAGACAACAAAAATGAGAAACATGCAAATGGTTTTACGCATTAATCATGAATGCGACAATTTTTTTTTCCAATAACAACCCTTTAGGGAGGAGAGAGTCGTTCTCATTGAACCCACCGAACCCACTGTCACATCAGCTTTTCTCTTTGATTTTTCTTCATCTTTCCGAACCCACACACGGAAATCCTATCTTTTTCAACCCACTCAACCCACTCAATTAAAAAAAAAAATACTAAACAACTAAGGTACGAGTCTTAAAACATATGGTACAAGAGAAAATGAGAGAGAGAAAGTAGAGAGAGAGGATGAAGTGGTTTCGTGAAACCAATTAAACAACCCGCCGAAAAGAGAGTGGTACCGGCGGTAACTCTATTGCTAATTAAGATTTTACCTTGATTATTTTGTATATTTTTTTTAATTGAGTGGGTTGAGAAAGATAAGATTTCCGTGTGTTGTGGGTTAGGAAAGATGAAGAAAAATCAAAGAGAAAAATTGATTTGGCAATGGGTTCAGTGGGTTCAATGGGAACGACTCCCTCCTCCCTTAGAACAAAGACATCCTTGCTCCATAAATGTTGATGTGGGTTCATAATTTCTTCTACAATTGTACAATGTATGATTCGATGATCTTCATGATTATTAGACTTCATTTTTCGTGAATTTAAGGGGTGTTTGGCTGTGCATTTTAATCAAACAATCAAAATTAATGACATATCTTTGACTTAAGTGAAGGATACTTGAAATAAGTTCATCAAAGAATAATAAAGCTAATTAATGATAATATGGCTTTACAAGGACATAAACTATCAATGGAAAATAAATTTTACCTTAGAACAGAAAGCCCCAATTTTAAGCTCATTGACATGGTGAAGGTTTAGTATAAATCCTTTAAACATCTCTTCTTCCACTTCTATAGGCGTTGTCTCACCATTCATATAATCTAAGTTAGCTTCCACTAAAGAAGACACATTTAGCAACAAAAGCTTCCACAACAACAATTCACCTCGGATTGTTAGTGATAGAATATTAGGAGCATTGATTTCAATAATATCGGCTTCAAATTCATCCTCAGGATCCATGTATTCAGAGAACACCAAATTTTTAACACTCTTTGAAGTAATATCGAGCAGCTTATAACCATAGCAATATCTCAACACCAAAGTTTCCAATACAGGACTTCCGGATAATATATTTTCAACCAAATCTTCATCTAAATTCCCATATGATATAGTCAAACTCTTAAGATTTTTCCAACTAATCACCCCAATTGGATTAAATATGAAGCCTTCTAATGTTAGCATAGTAAAACATGAACTGTTGAAAAAGATTTGATCTACCAGAAACTCAGCTTCAAATTCAGCACTCTGTAACGTTAAATTAAGCTCTTCAACGTTACATCTTATAGCATAACTAATCCAATTGTTGACTTGCGATTCATATTGAGTATCATAATCGGTATTCACTTCGAATTTCTTGAGCTTCACTTGGAGACGTTGAGTTAGGGTTTTGTCGATGAATGAATAGAAAGCGGATCGATTATGTGTATAATCGTTGAAATAGAGAGAATGAATCGAAGTCCAAATATGTTTCCATCGTTTGGAGAGTGTACCTGTTCTAATGGCGTCTTTTGTGGAGGGCAAATGAGACAGGATTTCGATAAGTAAGCAATCTGGCAATATACTGATTCGATCTTCTCCTCTCCTCCACATTTTTATGAAACTTTATCCGTTTAGCAGCAAATTTATGTTTATTTTGTCTTTCTAACGTTGTTTGACTTGTTTCCATAGCCGGCAACAGAGCAATCTGTATTCTGTAACGTGACAATGACATATCGATGCTTTCAACACAAAAAGCTCAATTAGGAAATGAAGTTTTGCTTTCCCCCTTTAACTTTGAAAAATTTACAACTCAATCCCTATAAAAATAGGAATTCTTTAATATCAAATCGATATATGATGATGGGTTTACGTCATAACCTATCAACCAACTATTTCATTCATTTTAATTACTGCAGTATAACCAAGTACTAATGTTTTATTTTACAAAAATTTAAGGCGATCAATCATGTATGTGACACTAACAAAATATTTTGAAGATTTTAAATTGAACTGAATAACTTTAGTCAACTTGGACTTGTTTGACTTCAAGACATCTAAAGTGGTGAAATATGTTATATGTATGTTAAAAGAGAAGACACTCATACTCATGGGATGTCAAAAAGGATAAATTTGAGAGACAATAGTGGCACATTTAACTTTGAGGATTTTGTACAAATGAGTGTTAAGAAAAATCATGAAGAGATTCTCGACTTATAAACAAAGAAGCACAACTGTCGAGATCGATGTCCATACATTTTTTTCCGGGAAATTAAGATTTGCATAGCTATTGGCCCCAAGAGAAACACTATAAATAGAAATCAACCTAGATGAGACCACCTTGTTTGATTTTGTGATCATCTTTTTGTTATGTTTAACAAAGTTCAAAATCATTTATTTGTCAAGCATCGGTTGTGTTGTTTCACACACCATGGCATCTAAATGTTAGTGTGTTTACGCTTATTCATCGATGCCTCCTTTGTTGTGTATATAGGCGAAGGAGTGTATTTCTCCAACTCTCAAAGGTCTAGGAAGTTTATGTATTTTTTTTTTCTAAGAGTTGAAAAATGATGTTTAAAATATATTTGAGAAGATGGTGATAGATTTGTGTATTTTTTTTTTCTAAGGTGAAGTATCACCTTCCTATGTTAAAGGGAAAAACAATTGATCAATGAAACGATTAAAGCATATTTAACTTGGAAGCCTTCAAGGCAAAGATTGAGGAAGAAGAGTTCCTCAACTTACATATATCTAGCATGACTCATCATTCTCTGTTACACGGCTACAAGAATATATAAACTCCTACAAACATTGCGACTTCACAAACATGAGACAACATCAATTTCCATCAGTATCAGTATCAGTATCACTCTCACTCTCACTCTCACTCTCACTCTCACTCTCACATTCACAGCCACTCTCACTCCTACAAACATTGATTTCGATAATATCGACATGATCAAATACATCAAAAATATCAGTGTATCCAAAGAACACCAAATTCTTAACACTCTTTGAAGTAATATCGAGTCGCCTATAACCATAGCAATATTTCAACACCAAAGTTTCCAATAGAGGGCTCCCTGATAATATGTTTTCAATCAAAACTTCATCTAATTTCCCATAGGAAATACACAAATTCCTAAGATTTTTCCAACTAATAGCCCTAGTTGGATTCAGTTTGCAACCTTCTAATGCCAGATCAGTAAAATATGAATTGAAGAAAAAAGACTGATCCAACAGAAACACAGCTTCCAATCCCCTATACCAAAACTTCAATTTAAGCTCTTCAACATCACAAGTTATAGCATAATGAAGCCAATTTTGGACTTGCAATCCAAATTGAGTATCATAACTGGTACACACTACGAATTTCTTGAGCTTCAATTGGCAACATTGACTTAGGGTTTTGTCCACCAATGAAACAAAATCGGACCTTGAGTTAGGGTTTTGGCGACATTGATTTAGAGGAATATCTGAATGTTTAAAAATGAGAGTAGGTATCGATTTCCAAAGATGTTTCCATCGCTTGGAGAGTGTACCTGTTCTAATGGCGTATCTTGTGGAGGGTAAACGAGACAGGATTTCAAGAAGCAAGCAATCTGTCAATGTACTGATTCGATCCTCTTCCCCCTTCGCTATAATTTCTTGAAGCTTTATTCGTTTTGGGGCAATTTTAGGTTTATGTCGTTGTTCTTCCAACATTTCCATGGTGGCAGCAGAGCCCTCGCAGGTTACCACATGAAAAACTGCGCAAAACACAAATTATGCCATCTGAAGTTTTGCTTTAGCCCCTAAACTTTGAAAATATGCCATCCCGCCCATAAATTTGAGATATATTTCCATATTCAAATCATTTTTTTCCCTAGAATTGGATCATTAGCCAAATGTTAAAGTAGGGACTTTTTGATAGATATTATTGAACTTGATTAAAATATTGAATGTAGTCAAAATAATGGACAAAAGATTAGTTTATTACTTTACGTAAAGTTTTCGTGTGACGGTATATACACAACACTTTTTAGTCATACACAAAAGATTATGCTTTATACAGTCGTACAAAACAATCGTGTAAAACATAAATTGTTGTGTAGGGTATCATGTTCAATAAAACATTATTTATAATTTATTAAATTCTCGTGTATCCGAATGTCCTTAGAACTTCAAACTGATTTTAAACTCAAATGATGTTGCAAGAATTTACGAAAGGGTTTAGGTCATTTTTTGTCACTTAACTTTTGGTATTGTGCTCATTTGGTCACTTAACTCTTTTTAAGTTTTGAAAGGTCATCAAATTTTTGGTTTTGTGCTCATTTAGTCACTTAACTTTTGGTTTGGTCACATTTAGTCACTTAACTTTTAAAATTATGCTCATTTAGTACTAAACTTTTAATTTTTTTCAAAAGTTTAGTGACTAAATGAGCACAAATTTAAAAGTTAGGTGACTAAATGTGACTAAACCAAAAGTTAAGTGACTAAATGGGCACAAAGTCAAAAGTTTGATGACCTCTTAAAACTTAAAAAGAATTAAGTGACCAAATGAGCACAAAACCAAAAGTTAAGTGACAAAAAATAACCTAAACCCTTTATGAAAGTACACTAGGTGAGACATAATTTACTTATCATGAAGGTGATTAATTAGTCTCAAAAGAAATACGTCAGTGGGAAAAAAAACATGTTATATAATTCTTAAGACACCTAAGCAAGACAATGTTCATCTCCATTCGCCAATCCCATTAAATTCAATAATTCATGTTTTAACTATTTAACACTATCATGCTGACAAAAGAACCAATCCTAATGGGCTTTTTTTGGACTAGACTAGGCAATGACTAGTTAAAAAAAAGATCTGTCCATAATGGGGTCAAGCCTTTTTTTATAAGAATATGTATCTGGGCTTTACTTGAGCTTTTTATACTGGACCCTAGCAATTTTACCATAACAATTTTTCATTTTCATTTTCATGTTTTCCATATTTTTAATTTCTTGTCATTGATAATATCAATTTTATTAAAAGAAAGTCAGGCAACACCAACTCAACAAGTAAACTTTACAAAATAAGAGAGAAAAAAAAAAAGACAAAACTGCACAAATGGTTCTTGTGGTTTGTGCAAAATTGCCACTTTGGTCCAAAAAAGTTTGGACTAGCACCACATGTCCAAAGTTTTAATTTTGTTGCGTCTTTGGTCCATAGGGTTAACCGTTGTCTATTTCCTTCCGTTAATATGTGTTTGACTTGTCAAATTGGGAGTATTTTGGTCATTCCCTATTTATTCCCCTTATTTAATATTAATAAAAGAGAGTACATATGTAATGATCGCCATACGGATAATATCAAGCCTAATTCGCATTTTTAGTCCTTAAAAATTGTTAGTCGTTTCAATTTCCCTCCTCATTGACTGAGGATCAAGAACCCTAATCTGATTACCAAGGTTGTTAGCTTTGATCGGGCAACTTTCGTAGTAAATGCATATACCAATGTGGCAGTTAAGGTTGTCAAGCACGTCATTCGACCCAAGGGTGGTTTATGGTACGTAATTTTGTTTTTGATCATTTACTTGATTTGCTTACAAAATATCATACCTTCTGAAGCTTGTTTTTTGCTCTTGTGTTGAAGATGGACACCCTACACTGATTATCATCAAGCTACATCATGGAGGTGAGTTTACAAAGTTTCTAGATGTGAACTACATTGAGGGTACTGTGACGTACGTTGATATGGTTGATATAGAATAGTTTTCTATTCACAAGATGGATTCGATTATGAAATAGTTAGGATACTCAGTTCCTCCAGTTATCTACTATCATTTTCAAGTGCTAAAGGGAGACATGCATTTTGGGTTACGGGCCCTAGGAAATGATGATGATGTCCTCAATCTTGCCCAGTATGTAAAGTAGCATAAACTGATAAGGGTTTACACTGAACATGGTATGACTAATTTGCTTACTTACTTTATGGCTCCTAAACCTGTATGAAAAGTTATTATTGAGCAATTACAGGAGATTGAGGAACATGACCCCCCCCCCCCCCCCCACCAAAAAAAATTGATAACCAACCCAGTGGCATGCCACGAACATGCATACCACCTGTTATAGCCAATGAAGCTGCTTTAGCCTTGTAGATATCCCCTGAATATAATAAGAAAATGGATTTTATCAAGGACAAACCATTGTCATCATGTATTAAGAAATTGGTCATGGATGATGTTGGTGTTGATAGGATTAGTGGGAATAAGGATGATACAACTAATGATGTTGGCTAAAGATTTAATGAATTTGATGAGGCAACTATTGACTTTGATCTTGGGTTGTACTAACAGATTTTACAGTCTAATGAACAAAATGTAGATGATGAGAACAATGCAGTTAATAAGGAAGTCATTGAAGAAGATAATCATGACAGAAATGAAATGAATGATGAGAACGTAGAGATGAGAGATTTTGTAGTTGATGATAGAATTGAAGATAAGACAGAGAATGATGAAGAGAATCATGAAAGAAATGACATGAATGAATTCAATGACATAAATGAAATGAATAACGAGAATGTAGAGATGAGAGATTTTGCAGTTGATGATGGAATTGAAGATAAGACAGAGGCTGATAAAGAGAATGAAAGAAGTGATGAGAGTGAGGACAGTGATGACAGTGAATTCTGGGTTGATGAAGACAACATAATCCAGGATGTAGAAGTAGATATGAGGGATTTTTATATGAATATCGTTCTTGAAGCAAAATTTCTTGAAAAAAGATTATTAAATCATAGAGATAATGAGAGTAATGAGGACATTGAAGAATTGGATGTTATAGATAATGATCAATGTGATTCACTGGATGAGGGTTCTGACATAGAAAGGAAAAGGAGAGCTGTACTAAAGGAATTGGGGAAGGAGACAAGGTGCTCTTAAGGTGAGATACACAAAGTAACTTTTAGGTCAGTACAAAAATTTAAAAGTAAGAAGGAGTTAAAGGAAAAGATACAATTGCATGCACTAGAAATGAGAAAGAATATATTGTTCAAGAAAAATGACAAAATGAGGTTAAGGGCACTATGTAAAGGAACTGTAGCCTTTAATGATGGTCATATGGGTGAACCTACCCCATGTCCTTGGGTGATACATGGTTCTAGGTCAGATGCAGATAGTACTTGGTTCATAAAAACTTACAACCATGAACATAGATGCCTCCAGACAAGACAAGTTAGATCTGCAACAACAAAGTTTATCTCTAAACAGATAATGGATCAGATTGAATCCAACCCAACAATCCCAGTCAGAGCTATTTAAGAACAACTTCAAAAGGAATATCAAGTTGGATTCTCTATTCAAAAGGTACTTAGGGCCAAATTAACTGCAAAAAACTTGTCCAGGGGGATTACAAAAAGTAGTATGATGCTCTCAAAGATTACATCTTGGAGTTACAGTCTACTAATCCAGATACAATTGTGAAGTTACAGTTTGATTCTGAACCCAACCCAAGTGCTACCTCAAGACGATTTAAAAGGATTTATTTGTGTTTAGGTGGAATGAAGAAGGGGTTTAGAGCTTGCCTGAGGGATTTTCTAGGTTTTGATGGGGTATTTATGAAGGGCCTTTTCCCAGGACAAATTTTAACTGCAGTTGGGGTAGACTCCAACAATGGAATATACCCCTAGCTTATGCCATTTTTGAGACTGAGAACACTGATAGTCGGAAGTGGTTTCTTGAGTGTATTGGACATGATCCGGACCTATATGCAAACTCAAATTTCACATTTATAAGTGACAAGCAAAAGGTTTGTAATTTGTTTTTTATATTTGACATATTTGGATGTACTATACTAATTATGTTTTACTACCTTCACAGGGATTGCAGGCTGCCATTTCTCAGTTGTTCCCATGTGCTGAGCACACATTTTGTATCAGGCATATACATGACAATATGAGAAAAACATGGAGAACTAATGAGTACAAAGAACACTTGTGGAATTGTGCAACAACAAAAACAGTATTAGAGTTCAAATATAGGATGAAGGAATTCAACGTGTATGATATAGAAGCTTATAATTGGTTGAAGCAGATTCCCCCACAACACTGGGCAAGAAGCCACTTCACAGGTATATACTTGATGTTCCAGATTTACCCCTATGTTGTAGTATTTCTTAGTATATGTTTCATCATGACAATATTGTGGTGTTTTCAGGTAGATCGGTATAATATATGCTTCTAAATAATCTTTGTGAAGTTTTTAATAGCAAATTGATTGAGGGAAGGGACAAGCCACTGATAACCTGCTTGGAGTACATCAGGGAGTACATGATGAAAAGAATCTGTAATGTCATAAAGGTGTAAAACAAGTGTGTTGGTTCACTAACCCCATCTGCAACAAAGATCATGGACAAGAATGTCAATTAGGTATCTCAATACACAGCTAGGTGGAATGGGTCAGACAAATACCAAGTGCAAGGGCCATGGAAGGATCAACATGTTGTTAACATGATTGAAAGACTATGTAGCTGTAGGAAGTGGGAATTAACAGGACTCCCTTGTAAACATATCATTGCAGTCCTAAAATGACAAAGCAGATAATGGTGAGAAGGTTGGAGAGCTGCACACTTATGCCCACAGGGTGCACTGGTTAGAAACATGGAAAGCAGCTTATGTTTACAAGGTATAGCCTATTAAAGGTCGAGCAATGTGGCCTGTAAGTGAATGTCCAATTAAAATCACCCCTCCTCTACACCATAATCAACTTGGAAGGCCCAAGAAAAAGAGGAAGCAATCTGTTGAAGAGAAAATCTAGAAGAAGGGATACAATGGTGCTAGTGGGAGTGGGAGTCAAAGTCATGTTGCTAGTGGGAGTGGAAAGCTTACAAGAAAGTTTATCAAAGTTACTTGCAGCAAGTGTAAACAAAAAGGGCATAATGCTAGAACTTGCAAAGGCCAAGGGGTAACTAATGGGATTTCAAGGGATTTTGATGTATGTAGGGGTTAAAGTGTCTTTTTGGGATAATGTTATGTTTATGTGTATTGTATGTTTAATACTTGATATGTTTTGGGTTTTAAGCTATTTGGATGTTCTTTTTGGTCCTTGAAGGTGTGTAATGTAATGTATGGGAACAATTTAGAATGAATTTGATGTAATGACTTATGTTATGTTTAATGTCTTGATGTTATTTTCATTTATAATTTCATGTTGTAGAACTGGACCAATGTGCCCTTTTAAACAAAAACATACAATTATCATTGACAATGTGTAAACCATAAACAAAATAGAATGGTCAAAATGTACATACCAAACATAATTACCATTGAAAATTTATTGCAAAACATGTCTTACATTGCTTTCATTTTAACCACAAAAGACTACCATAAAGTACTGCCCAAAAGATTACATTGCTTAAACAAAATACTATGCACAACATTAAAATACTACCCAAACCATTACACTTCAAACTACTTCTTATAAACCAGAACAAACACAAACAACATCAAACTGCATAACAGGTAACATTTGAGTCTTGTGTTTTGTGACTTCAATTTGTTGATTGTCCTCAGCAGCCCAGGTATAATAGCTTTTGAACGTGCACACATTGGACCATGAAACCACCCAATAAATCGACATTTGGATCCCTTTAAATTGAAGAAACAAAAGAAGATTGTAACATGTAATGGGAGATTTATGTTGAAATCCAAAAAAACCATGCATACCTGCATCCCCAGAAGCGTCAACCCGGATTTTTGTTAGTCCATGCGGTGCGAACTATGGCTATTTTACCACCAAAGAAAAGCACCATTTTGGATTTTGATTTGTTGAAGAAGAAAAGGATTCACTCGATTTGTTGAAGAAGAAGCATATGAGAACAACGAAAGAGTAATTAAGGGTTCGACCTTATAACTCTCTTTTATTAATATTAAATAAGGGGAATAAATAGGGAATGACCAAAATACCCCCAATTTCACAAGTCAAACACAAATTAACGGAAGGAAATAGACGACAGTTAACTTTTTGGACCAAAGACACAACAAAATGAAAATTTTGGACCTGTGGTGCTAGTCCAAACTTTTTTGGACCAAAGTGGCAATTTTGAGCAAACCAGAGGGACCATGTGCAGTTTTATCAAAAAAAAATCATTATGCATAAACATGAATTCATAGCATGACATCATGATATATATATATATATATATATATATATATATATATATATATATATATATATATATATATATCAGTGTTGCAAAAATCCCGACTAGGCCCCGATTAATCCTTAGGCGCTACTCGACCGATTAGAAGGCGCCTAGCGATTAATCCCTGCATACACAATAAGTGTAGCAGTAGAACCCAATAAATTTTAACATTTTGAAGAAGCTATATCTCAATTGAAACTATTTGAGTTATGATTAGTGTTGTATTAATCACATTAACCTATTTTGATATCATATTAGTGGTATTTACGAATTTTTGTAAGATATTAGTCATATTTAGTTTTCTAAATTTCAACAACTTAGCAATTAATGGTCACCGGTTAATCCCCCGATTAATCTCCACCTAGCCGATTAATCCCTTATCCCCAGTCCACCGACTAGCTAACGTCGAGCGATTTTTACAACCTTGATATATATATATATATATATATATATATATATATATATATATATATATATATGGTTAGATTATTTTGTTTTTAGTAACTATTGTGTGTCAGAATGCACAGATTTGGACCATTGGATGGAATAGAATCAAATGTCATGATCTGAGGGTCTATGATAGTAAAATAGGATAACATGTACCATATAATCACACAAATTTCAGCATAAGGGCATTTTAGTCAATTAACCTATATTAAAAAAGGAAATTTTTGGATTTTTAGGGATAATTAATTGTTTTATTTTTAAAAATCTGAATATTTTAAATTAATTCAAATTTAAAAATCCGATTTATTTTGTCAGAATGACTGACTGCCAACCATAAAGTAGTAAATATATTTTCGATTTTATTCTTGCAGAATATATTTTCAATGCATATATTTTGGATAATTAAGTTGATTTAAGAACTCTAGATTATTATTCATATACATCCAAGTTGGGTCTACGATTTTATTTTTAATACACATCCGAAATAAAATACAAATTTATACATATATTTATACATATTCTAATAGAATATCATCAAATATGAATAAAATTGTTAAAAAATAGCATTCTTGAATATATAATTATTGAACAAATACACTTGATCTTCTTCAGTGATCCATATAATCCACTTGATCTTCACATATATACTTGTTGTTGAACTCGATTCCAAATATTTCTCTTGTATGATCAATATTTAATTCATTCTCCATGCAATTCTGAAAGAATAAGACAAATTACTCGTTAGTATTACCGGTTAAACAAATATACTTATTGTTAACAAACATTCTCAAAAGACATTCTAACAAAATGAATATATATCAATAAATTCTAACAGAATACATTACAGAATACACTTAAATTATAGTCTTTTCATCTATATGCATAAACATTCTAAAAGCATGTATAAATGTAACATGTCAGAATTACTAGCAACACGTGTTTTATGTAATATTTTATAATCTCAGAATTTAACCCTTTTCATCAAATAATATTCTAAAAATTCGATTTTAAAGAATATTGTCCATACTTTCTTTGCATGTGCTCTTCAATGGTTATCTGTAAGTTACAAATCAATACATATAAACAAAAATCCATGATAACAACAACATGAATGGATAAAATCATCATTAATACCTTAAGATATGGATCATATAGTAAGCATGTCATAAGGTTTGCTTCATATCTCTAGTCATGTTGATGTTGAACATTAAAACCTTATTAGATGAAATACATGAACAACCATCTAGAAAACTACAACTACAAATAACAAGAAACACAAAAGTTAAAACAAAGAAATTGATTAAAGACAATTATATAGATTGTAGCAGCAAAAAAATCATGCTTAAAAGTCAATCTAGTAAGCTAAAGTTGTAGAATAAAAAAAATGCAATTCATGAATTATAATAAGTTAATTTGATGACACATTAGACATTGACTATGGTAAAAATCATACCCTGAGCATAAACCATACAACAGAGAAGTAGAATTCAAGCCAAACAATTTAGAAACATAAGAGAAACTAAACAAGAAAACACTCCATTGATGCAAGACAAAGCTAGGGGTAGAAACATTAAAAAAGTGTAAATAGATCTACAAACAATAGATATTACTCCTATAGAACCAATCTGTGAACTTGTCAATTTCATCCAAATAATCGTGCACTCACTGTTGAGACAGAGTTGTGCGTTGTGCATCCAGACTTATACACTCTCACATAAATGGGCTTTTTGCTCTATCTCACTATTTGGGTTGGAAGAAGTCTGTGCACAGGTGCCATCTCACTATTTGGGTTGGAAGAAGTCTATGCACAGGTGCCAGGTTTGTCGATTGCTGGAAAAAGAAAGGGTTACTCCAAAATTCTTGAGAATACAATATTCTTCTTTATTAGGTTTAAATAAAACGATCACTAAATCACAAAATTTGAAACTAGGTTTACAGTTAAAAAATCGGAAATACAGATGAAAAATAACTCATTCTTGCATTATAATCTAGAAAAGCAAAAGCTATAAGCTGCTTATTGAACTCTAATCAACGAAAAGCACATAATTACCAAATACTGCGTACAACAACAATCAATATTTAAAATTAGCAGACAGCTACAATACAAGAAAGAATACGCTAGAGATAAATACTAATCTTGAGATTCCAATCGATAACAGCAAAAAAGAAAATACTTTGACGAATCACAACCTCTTCAAGTTGATTCGATATATAGCGACTTCGTTTTGAATATTCTTACATAAGGAGAAATAGGGCAGATTAACTTCAAGAATTCTATATATAACGACTTCGTTTTGAATATTCTTAAAGGCCTGGTCTTGCCGATTTGGGTTTCAGACTTGTTGACGAGTCTTGATCGAATTTAATGGAACCGATTTGGGTTTCAGACCTGTTGAGGAGTCTTGATCGCAATGGGTTTTTGGAGTGAAAAGGGCAACGGTGATGTTGATGGTGTTGATGCCGATGATGAACGTGTTCGACCACACACATAACTAGGTCAAATATATTCACTTTATTTCCTTAATTGAATGATTTCAATTAAATGATTTTCTTAATTAAAAGCACAAAAGATCCAAAATACCCTTTAATGATTTATTTAATTATTTATTATTTCTTGAATTCTCATTGGTACATTTAGGCACACAATAGTTGATAGAAACATTTGAACCTAGCTCTCTCTCTCTCTCTCCCTCTCTCTCTCTCTCTCTCTCTCTCTATATATATATATATATATATATATATATATATATATATATATATATATATATATATATATATATATATATATATATATATATCGTCAATCAAATTAACATTATCACCTTTAGGGCCATGGTCAAGCAAGAGCATCTCTCATAGTATAATTAAGGCAAAGTAACATCTCACAACATGAATCAATATTATAGTATAAAGGCAAAGCAACATCAAGAAACTTGCATTGCACCTCTCATTCTGGCGTGAATCAATATCATAGTATAAAGGCAAAGTAACATCAAGACACTTCATATAATCATATTTGATGGAAAAGTGAAACTTTTTGCTTCCAAGAAAGACAAAACCTACCGGCACAACAGTATGATTAAAAAGGACAACAAATGTTGGAACCATGCATTCCATGTATAGCCACCACTCTATAAATAAACGTCAAGCCTTTAGAGCAAAGAATTTGATCTTTGTTTTTTGAGATTCAGCTTCAACAAAAGTTTGAGTCAATAAGAGAATTATGCTCTAGTGTGGCAAAAAGCAGTTTGGAGAATGTGTAGAATTACCGGATTTGGAACAAGACTGAACAAACAACAAAACATATATGTGCTACTAGTACGGGAGTGACATATTAACCGAAGTTATAGAGATGATCAAGACTTGGTGTTAGCATAATTAAGACAGAACAACACAATAAAAATAACATACATATATTTTAGAATCTTGGTGATAATTACGCAATACATCATTATATAGCATTTTTTTTATGAAAACAGGAAACATAAATTTTAAAACCCTGTATAATTATTTTCATTTTGATAAAGTTTTCATAACCAATTGCCTCAAAAAGGAGGACCACCTAACACTAACGCATATATTTCAATTGCTATTTTAGAGCATTATGGTTTAATTTCAATCAACCGGGTTATTCTAAATGTTTCACATTCACCTAAATAGTAAATAGCAATAATTTTAGGTTTATTCAATCAACCGGGTTATTCTAAATGTTTCACATTCACAGTATTTGACTCCCCTACGGCAATATTCCACCACACACACCTCACTTTTTTATGAGCTTTTATGTGTCGGACCATTAGTTAGTCGGTTATCTAGAAAAATAAATAATAAGAAAAGGTAAACTTAAATGAGACAACGAAAATTTCAACTTAATAATAATCCAACAATTAGTTAAATAATTGTTTCCTACACGTTATCTAACACCATAACACCCTTCACAGAAACACGAACCGTCTCTCTGTCGCTCAGTTTCTTCACGACGGCGTACATAACTGCTGCGTATTTACTCCGCTGACCACCGACAAGTATTCTTCCCTAGTAAATGAACTTCTTAGAGAGGTGAAACTAGTAATATGAATCGGCCAAGGGGCGCCGTGGACGCTGGAGGCGGATGGCAGGTGGTTACCAAGAGAAAACAAGCAAGTGATCGGAAAACCAATAAGGATGAGACCTCCATCTTCTTATCAAACCTACCTGATGACTGCACGAACGTAATCTTGTGGAAAATTTTCAAATCTTTTAGAAAAATGGTGGACACATACATACCGGCTTGGAAAGACAGAGGAGGTAGAAAATTCGGTTTTCTAAAATTCCAGTTCGTCAAAGATTCCAACTCCTTGGTGGAGAGCATGAACGCAGTCAAAATCGATGGCATGAAGATTGATGCCAATGTCTCCTTATACCTTAAAAATAGTTGTGGGGGATAGTGAGGGATAAACGCAAACCAATGGCGGGAAGGGAAGACTAGATCAAAACATCAACAAGGGGGCTCGGGGTACAATAATTTGAGTAGAGTGATACCATCAAATCACAGGCCGAATGCGGGGAAAAGCTACAAAGAGGCTTTGAATGGTTATTTTGAAAAGCATGACATAGCTACACGGAAGTTTACCGTCATTCCATCGACGACGTCTCAGTTCTTTGAAGAATGTCAAAAGAAAACGCTAATAGGGGAAGCACACGACATGGAGAAACTTGGTAATCCGGTGAATGTTGGAACTTTGCTCTATAAAATTACAAGGTGGGACTTATCCCACATTGGTGAAAGAGAAAACTTTTTCCCACCTTATATGGCT
The DNA here is from genome assembly GCF_051521515.1 of Lactuca serriola. Taxonomy (NCBI): domain Eukaryota; kingdom Viridiplantae; phylum Streptophyta; class Magnoliopsida; order Asterales; family Asteraceae; genus Lactuca; species Lactuca serriola. The sequence continues at coordinate 34,786,693 of NC_136414.1, read as the reverse complement.
TGTCCCACTCATTTATTTAAATGGACCAAGTAATGGGTTAAGCAAATTGGGTTTGGGTTGTGGTGTTGGACTAGTCAAATTGGGTTAGTAGTAGGCTTGGATTATTAAACTGGGCTCTTCTTCACTAAATAATATTTTTTTATATATAATCCGAAATTAATTAGTCATTAATTAATTATTTATTTATTTATTACAAAACAAACTCTGTTAAATAAATGATTAACTGCAGTCAGTTTTTAGCAGTTAATTTCGGTTGGTGGTTTACAACCACTTTTGCAAGCCTATAAATGGAGGAATTCAGACAGAATTTGAAGGCTAATGAACCATATACACTTTCTCTCAAAAATTGTCCTTGGTATCAAAAGGGATCATGGTGAATTTCGACAGATTCAAGATCTGTTCTTGAATTGGACTAGTCAAATTGGGCTAGTAGTAGGCTTGGATTATTAAACTGGGCTCTTCTTCACTAAATAATATTTTTTATATATAATCCGAAATTAATTAGTCATTAATTATTTATTTATTTATTTATTACAAAACAAACTCTGTTAAATAAATGATTAACTGCAGTCAGTTTTTAGCAGTTAATTTCGGTTGGTGGTTTACAACCACTTTTGCAAACCTGTAAATGGAGGAATTCAGACAGAATTTGAAGGCTAATGAACCATATACACTTTCTCTCAAAAATCGTCCTTGGTATCAAAAGGGATCATGGTGAATTTCGACAGATTCAAGATCTGTTCTTGAATTGGTTGTTGTATCCTCAAGACAGACCCATTCCAAGGAAATTTCTGTCTTAGGACACTGCAAAAGCAGGCGTCAATTTGTATAATTTCGTGATTTTATTTTCTGTGTAGTCAACATTCAACTATGTTTTCTGTAATCTAATTCTTGTATATTACATATATTTGAATTTCATTTGTTTTATTTCTATTGGTTTTGTTGATTGTATACTTCTATCATAACAGTGAAAGGTCTAAAAGCGAAGGGTGTAATGGACGTCTCAGTCAAGTACATGGGAGGTCTCCGAGCAATGATAGTTTTTAAAGATGAGGTGGCGGCCAACAATTTTCTCATAGAATTCAACAATCTCGTTCTCTTTCAAGGACAACACTTTGGATATCAAAAAATTGCTTTGATCAAAGTTGAGGGTGTTCCCGTTCATATATGGGACTATCATTGCTTTGAAGCTATTGGAGGTTTATTCGGGAAAGTCTTAACTCCAGTTAAATCACCTTAAAAGACTATAGACATAGCAACAGGTGGATTATGTGTTCTTGTAGAATCCGTCCCCAGGATTGAGAAAGAAGTAGATATTCTTTGGCGTGAGAAAAGATTTTTGGTGAATGTAGCGAAAGACACCTGGCCTTGGGTCCCCAAATTTGTGGATGAGACAACTGAATCACCTGTCGATGAGGAGGAGGAAGAGAAACTTGAAAACATAAAGGACGACTGTGGCATCTCTGAGGATGAAAAGAACCTTGAAGAGGGGGAATTTAGAGTTGAGGATGCTAATGATGATGAAGAAGAGAATGAACAATTTGAGGAAACGGAAATTGAATCTTCTGAAGATGAAGAAGAGGAGGTCATTGGGGCCTCGGTTTCTACAGTGACGGAACTTGTCCCGCCGGTGATTGAAAGGGATAGGGAATCTTCGGTGGTAGCAGAATCGTTTCATAATGATGAGGACATTAATGATGTGTCAACTCCCGAGGTGAACAAAAACGATCGGCAACACGATTACCAATTGGACGAAAATTTAAATGAGGTGGCAACACATGAAAAAGATGATCCCAATGAAAATTTAGTGGAGGTAAGAGGGACCCATAAACGAGATGGGCTAAAAGATAAGGGCAGGAATAAGGCTGAACAGTTAATTGGGTCGGGTTTGCGACCCAATGAGGGATCTAAGTTTATCAACGAAAATTTTGAGAATGAGGATCTAGACCCTAACCCGATTCATGACCTTAATTGCTTTGTCTCATCTTCTCAATTGTGCTCTGATTCGTCGAAAATAATCCTAATTCGGAGACGTGGAGTACCAAAAACACCTTCCAAAAGACCTTCTCATTCTTTGAAGCTAAAGGATACTCTCTGGGTGTCACGACCTTCTCAGGCCTCCACACCTATTATGCCCAGCAAAACTGGTGTTCTAGAAGCAGGTACACATCTAATCAGGGAGGAGTATGGGACGTCTATGCACGAGGATGAAGTAAGGGAGACGATGTATGCGGGAGAATGCCTGGGTTTTAAAATGGATGGCTTCAAGGATCAGGTAAAGTCATTGTTGAATGACGCGGGCGTGAACAATGTTTCTTAATGAATTTCTTATCTTTTAACATTTGGGGGGCTGGAAGTTCCATTAAGATGGATTGGGTAAAAAAATTCAAACGGTATCATAAACTACAATTTTTGGCATTCCAAGAATCCCAATTTCAGGATTCTTCATGTATCCAGTTTCACAACTATTGGGACGCATCAACATTTGAGTATGCTGGCGTTGATGCAAATGGAAGATCAGGAGGATTATTTTGTATTTGGGACCCGTATATATTAAGGCAAAAGACGATTATCCATGATCAGAATTTCGTGGTGGTTATTGGATCGTTACAAGGGATGGAAGAGGACTTGGTAGTCGTAAATGCTTATGCACCACAATGTTAGAGTCAGAAAAATGCTCTTTGGTCAAAACTGATATCAATTATTAACAACACGACAGGATTATGGATACTATGATTTCAATGATGTAAGAAAAAAGGAGGAGAGACTTAATTCAAATTTCTGTGAGATGGGGACAAAAAAACTAAGGTGCTGTTTGTTTTTTCGAAGAGAAAATGTGTGAAGTTTGCAAACCACCTCTGCAATCCTCTACAGCAGAAGAGGCGGAACAAACGGCTGCAGCATGTAATAAAAAGTATGTTTGTTTTTTAACGACTGTAGACTGCTGCAGTAAGTTGAACTAAGACGTGAAGAGGTTTGAAGCAGTTGGTTTAATGTTGCGCCACATAGCACACACGCACCAGTTTTTAAGTCAGAAGTCTTCTGAAAAACAAACAGCTGCGAAGGGCCAAGTGCTGCGCGGCGTAGCAATAAGTGGTTTGAAGTAGTTTTTTAAAAAAAACAAACAACACCTAAATGAATTCATAAGACAAGCTAATCTCAGGGAATACTCTATGGGTGGAAGGAAATACACATACATGAAGGGGCAAAACTAAGCAAAATTGACCAAGTACTTGTCAACCAAAGCTTCCTCGACTCCTGGCCAAACGTAGCTCTAACCGCCCTTCCAAAAGAATACTTAGATCATTGCCCTCTAATTCTTCTTACTTCCTCGGTTAACTTCGGCCCGCCCCCCTTTCGTTTCTACAATAGCTGGTTGTATCACCCGAACTTCAATAACCTCATACGCATCACTGTGGAAAAATTCCTTTACAATGGGCCACCTGACAAAGTTCTATCAGCTAAGATAAGAAACATCAAAGATGCGATAATTGAATGGAAAATAAAGGAGGGAGAAAAGGAGAGAGGGATGATTTGAAATCTAAAAAATTTGATCAATGATGTTGAACTCATTGCAGAATATAGGCAGCTCTCGAGTGTGGAGATTGAAAACCATTCAGATTGGAACTGGAAATTATTGGAAATAGAACATAGGAGGAAATTCCTTGGTGTCTAAATTGATTCTGGCTGTACATGGGAAGGAAAGGAGCTGGCAACTATTCCCAGCAAAAACAGAAATATTGGGTATTTGGTAAAACATCACCAAAGTAGTAAATGATCTGGAGTTAGAAAATATTGCAATTTTGGAGTGTATGAAATGTAAGCTTGGTAGAGGCGATAAAACATCATTTTGGTGTGAGGATTGGTCAGGAAATGGGGTCCTCAAAGAACTGTTTCCACTACTCTTTAAAGCTGAAAAGGAAAAAAAAACTGTCGTGTGCAAGATAGGGTAAAACAGAACGAGAGTATAAGAACTTTCGAGTGGAAGTGGAAGCGGTCACGATTATCGGACGACGAAGAAATTGAGCGGGTATGCTATGAATTGATTATACAGGCAGCCCATCTTTCAATTGAGGAGGATAAGTGGAACCGGGAATTAGAGAAAAGACAGGTGATACTATCCAATTTTAACTATGAATCATGTATTGCAATTGAAGAAACTTGTGAACATATTTTCTTACACTGCCACTGGGCAAACGAGACATGGGCAATGCTAGAAACGTGGTGTATCATTGATGTTTCTAACCCATCATCAATAGAACAATTGATTTATGCGACAAATCAGCTGTTCCAATTGAATAAACAGAAGAAAGTGGCAAACACAATCATCCTCGTGTCATTATGGTCCATCTGGAAAGCACGAAATGAATGGATTTTCAAAGGAGTAAAAACACCACCATGGAGGTTGATAGAAGAAATTAAATCTCAGGCGTACTTATGGATAAAGAATAGGGGGAATGAAGTGATATTGAACTGGGATACATGGTTGTATTTTCCATTTATGGTGCACTAAGAGGGGCTGGTCGGTTCTTTGGGGGGGGGGGGGGGGGGGAGGGAAACTATAATTTGGGGTAACTTGGTGTCATGGAGAGTGCAGTCAAGTGTGTGTTTGGTGTGCGTAAATGTTTAATGGGGTAGGAATTATTTAGGAGTTGAGTGCTCTCTTTCATGTTTCCTTTCAAAATATGCGTTTTTCTTTTGGTATACTTGGGATGGGGGGAGGGGGTAACTTGGTGATGTGTGTGTGTGTGTGTTTTCTTTTTGTCTGGTTACAATGTGACAGGTATACATACGGAGTGCAACAGAAAGGGGGATAACAAGCACTGATGTTTAAAGACAGGTAATGCATCGATACAAAGGGAAGGAAAATTAACTGGTGGAATCTTGGACATTTTTACCCGTATGGTAAAATCTAAATTAAGGATGGTGAGAGCACAAAAGGAAGACGTGGAATAACGACTGAGACCACAAGATGGAGGTACAAGATGGCTCTTCGCAAACAAAGATGGAGAAATATGGAGACAGAAGGACACAATTACCTCTGAGTAGTGGGATGAGAGCTGGAAGGAATATGGAGTAAAATCGCATGAAAAGGTGAAGCTGATCAGGAAGGAATTGTCATGAAGAAATATTAGCATCAACTTAACTCCAATCATTATGCAAGTCAGGTTGGTGCATAGCGAGAAGGTAATAAAGTAGACAGTTGGGTTTCATGTGTTTGGAAGGAACTGGAAAGGTATAGTTATGGCCGCTGTAAGTTTAATTTAGGTGAAGAGATATAGACGTACACCTTTGTTTCTAGTTTGTATTTGGTTTGGTTTTTATGTTTGTAAACTCTATTGTGAGCCTCAATTTCCTACCGAATGCTCCTTGGTTTTAATGCAACAGGGCTGTTCAAAAAAAAAAAGTTAAATAATTGCTTATCATATGAATTCATTTAATTAGTTTGATTCGGATAGGTTATATATAATACAATCTAAGTCAATCATTAGAAATTGCATGGTTTGATGCCAACAGATACAAAAACTTGTATTTGTTTTTACAAATAAATTAAATTTCTTATTATTTTTGTATATTTATTTAGTAATTTAAATATATATATATATATATATATATATATATATATATATATATATATATATATATATATATATTAAAAATAAAATTAGAAAGTGAGGGGAAACAAGACCATCCTTCTTTGCGTAACAAACCAGGCCTTATCTTCAATCCACATGTTGGTCAGGACTCATGACAAAAGCATATGGGCACATCAAGAATCAATTGTCCATTTTGCTAGGAAAAGAGGCCATAAGACATAGAAGGTTAAATCAAGCACATACAATCAATCAAAATTCAAACATGCTTGCTAATTAAGCACGGGTGGATAAACAAAACAAAAGTGAATACGAGCAAAAACAAGCTTCTAAACCACAATAAACACATTAGAGTAACAATTAATAATGCATGAATTAGCTAAATAAATAGTGGAGAGAACATATGAAACAGTTAATCGATCAATATTTTGAAGTAAGTATTTTTTTTTTCTTTCAGTTGTACAAAGATTTCTAGACACTAGCTAGCCTTTTACCCTCCTAAAAAAACAAAGATACCAGTCCTCATGACTTGAACGAATTTCTCGGCTATTCACCTCCTTAATTATATCTGCTTTCAGACTAATTATCAGTGTACTCCAGTCAATCATGAGTAACACTTCACATATGATGGAAAAATGAATCCTTCAGCTCCCAAACCAGAGAGAAACTACCAAATACCAACCAAGGAATACAAGTGAGATGACAACAAAAATGATATTATATATTAGGAACATTAATGATCAACTGAGAAGACAACAAAAGGATACTTGCAACTAGTTTATCAAAGCATAATCAATTAACTGCTATGACATCTAATGATCATATATATGTTTTCTTTTTTAAGAAAGACATAAACTGGAAAGCAAAAGAAATTTTACCTTAGAACAGAAACCCTCAATTTTAAGCTCCTTGACATGGCGAAGGTTTAGTATAAGTCCTTTAAGCCTCTCTTCTTCTATTTCTTTAGGCGGTATCCAACGCCCAAAATTTGTATAACATAAGCTAGCTTCGACTACAGAAGCCACATTTACCAACAAAAGCTTCCACAGCCTACCTTTGATTGTAAGTGATAAAATATGTGGAGCATTGATTTCGATAACATCATCAATGTCTTCAGCATATTTATCCTTTGCATACATCTTTCCAGAAAGCACAAAGTTCTTAACGCTCTTTGAAGTAATATCAAGCCGTCTATAACCATAGCATTTATCCAATACCAAAGTTTCCAATAGAGGACTACCAGAAAATATTTTTTCAATCAAATCTTCATCAAATTTCCCTTTGGAAATGTTCACACTCCGAATCATTTTCCAACTAATCGCCTCAGTTGGATTCAATATGCAGTCCCTTATTGTAGGATCGGTAAAACTTGAACTGTTGAAAAACTTACAGCCAACAGTTATATGACATATGTATAGATTAAGCTCTGCAACGTTACATCTTACAGCATAATGAATCCAATTATTGATGTGTGGTTCAAATTGAGTACAATAATCAATAATCACTTCAAATTTCTTGAGCTTCAGCTGGCGACACTGAGTAAGGGTTTTGTCGACCAAGGAAACAAAATCAGACCACTGGTACTTTTCTTCATCATAATGAAAAATTAGAGTGGGAACCGAAGTCCAAAGATGTTTCCATCGTGTGGAAAGTGTACCTGTTATAATGGCGTCTTTTGTGGAGGGTAAAAGAGAGAGGATTTCAAGAAGCAAGCAATCTGGCAATCCACTGATTCGATCTTCTTTCTCCTCTTTCCCTCCAACTTTTATAACCCCGTCTCTTATCCCCTTGTTTCTTGTGCCATTCTTACCTGTATTTGTTTTCCACTCCAATTCTACTGATGAGTTTACTTTAGGTTTAAAAGAACCCATTCTAACGACGCTACCGTGCACAAAATAATTAAACACCAACCATTAGCATCCTATTCAAACACACAAAATAATGAGGTGGTGTTTGCGTACCTCTCTCTGAAAGTCCGACTTCAGGTGATATCAAACAAAGTCGACGGCGGCTACGGTTTGCGTGACGGAGTGCGTTTTACAATATCTTTTTTTTTTTTTTTTTTATAAAAGTTTATTTATATAATCCATTCGAGCATATCTATTACGTGATCATGAAACAAAGTTCGTATTTTTCCAGCTTTATGCAATAATGTTATATTTAATTTATACAAAAAGTGCAACACCGTTTTAAAATATAACCAAGTGATAAAGGAATAATTTAGTATATATCTTTATTGAGCTTCAAACTATCCTATTTACCCGGTCTAAAATCAAAATATCATATTTATCTGTTTTAATGTTCTAAAATATCAGATTTGCCCAAATTTATTTTTTAAACAATTTTAAACATTTTTAATCAGTTTTTAATTTTTTATAATCATATTAATTTATCAAACAAGACTAGACTAAATTGCCCATTCAATATTAAAATCCAATGATACATTGGATAGATCGACGAATATAGCCCTCAACTGTCTAACCCAATCATGTAGATAGAGAACTAGAGAATGATGGAGAACTGGAGATCCACTCATTCTTATTTGGTTAAATTCTTCTAACACACCCGACGTACACACTGTTGGAATTTTATATATAAAGGAATTGCAAGTTGGCAATTTCCTTTGTATCCCACATTGGTGGAGAGAAGAAACTTTTGAGGGTTTATAAGCCTATTCCCTTGGTAAGTCTTTAAAGGCTTTAGTGGATCAAAGGATTGGGCCAAGCCCACGCGCGCGCCTAGCCTAGCACTAGCCGACGCCGCGAGTGCGCGATTTAGGCGCATGACGCCTCGGTCGCTGGGAGCTGAGGAGCTTTTATTTTTGACAAGTTCGGGTCAAGTCGGTTTGACCGATCCAGGTCAAATGGTTGACTGCCGTTGACTTCGTGGAGGCCAATTCAGGGTATTCTAGAAGGATCAGGAAACGACTTGCTTGGAGAGCAAGCTATCGCCCTAGGGTTTCTGGGGCCGACCTATGGGGGCCCGTTTGATGCCTTCTAGGGTTACAATACCTATAAATACAGCTCCCTAGGAGCCACATGAATACTCACGAAAATCTGAAAGCTCTCCCTCTCTCTGCGGTTTTTCTTCTAGTTTCCAAGTAGTCGCTTTGTGTTTGTCGATTTCCAGTGTTGTTGGAATATCGATCTAGCTGCATTAAATCCTGGGGTTTTTACTATGTTGCTTACAACCTATACAAGCGAAGTAAAAACCTTTAAGGACAGGAATCTGATCCGTGCAGTTGCTTCAAGATCAAGTCAGCAATTAACAGGTCGGTTTTAATTTTCTGTCTTGTGTTTAATTCGTCCAATAACAGGACAGTCTTCTTCTACCTTTCTTATAATCAGATCTAGTCGAGAAGGATAGATCTGGTTTCTGGACGAAACTTGGTAAATTTAATAATAATAATTGAATTTATTATTCGCAACTAATCGACATATAATTCACAATATTATTTGTCGGTTTCCTTGCGTGTCTTTTAGTTTGATTTACAACACACACTCCTTTCATTCAGGTTGTGACACCAATTCGTCATCCACCATCTTATCTAAGATATGAGACTCTTCTTCGTTCATAGCATTGATTGAGGTGTAAATTGATTGGATTTTTGGGGTAAATTGATTTGGATTTTTGGGGAGATCGATTTGGAATTTTGGTTTTGGTGTTGGCTTATTCTTGAAAGTAGATGGCTAGTTCTATTTTGCTCTGGAAAGTTTAATGCTAATGTTTGTTTCAACTCATTGCTAGTGCTTTTTTTTTCGAAATGTTGGAGCTCTGGCTGGTTTTGTTCCTAAAAATTCAAGCTTATATAAGTAATATATTGAATGTATAATGCTAATGTTGGTTCATATTGAAAGTACATTGTCTTTGCTGGCTACACTTGAAAGTTTTAATCCTCTAATGAGCTAATTTCTGGTGTTGTCGGTTGTTTATTCTTGAAGTTCATAGTTCCATGGTTTTTTTAGCTGATTCGTAGGGTACCTTGCATGTTTCTTGCCTTTTTTTTGGCCTTATCTTAAAGTTTTGATATGTTAATTTAGACTTTTGTGATTTATGTTTTATATATTTCTGTATTTTTTTGGTCAACTTCATTTACTTTGTGTTTGATTCTTATTGTTGTACCTTGGTATTTCTGTAAATGGGTATCCAACATAAATCATCTGAGTTTGGTTTACAATTGTCATGAATTCACATAAAAGCAAAGGATTAGAGCCTGTGGAAACGTCATGATTGAGATGATACCATTGTACTTTTGGACAAAAGGTTATAGATTGCCCTTGATAGTTTTATTAGAGTGAAAAAATGTTTACTTTTAAAGATTGAGTAACTATTGGTGTCTGTGTTGCATGTGTATTTCACATCAGTTCACAAACAATTGTTACCATTAATTCATTAGTTGTAATCACACATTCAATGTTTAATTGGCAAAGAAAACAAATAATTTTTTGATTGTAGCCGATTGCAAAATAAATCTGATCACACCTTCTCAAAAAAATTGAAGTGATCGATACTTCTAATCAGGAATTGAATATTCCATTAACTAATAAAAACATGAATGTACATGATGTAGTCGATTATTGTGTTGATCGTGCAACAGACTTGGCGAGAAGAAGGTTGAAAAAAGACGCAGGTTATGTTGATCGTACAGCTGAACGTAAGTCAAAGGAATAAGATATACATGCACTACAAGAAAGTAGAGTATTACCGGCGACAGGTGTCATCGCTAAAAGTGGGGCTTGTTGCCGCTACAACGTCGACGCTAATGTTTTGTCGCTATTAATCAAACTGTCGCCGCTAACGCGTGTCTGTCGTTGCTAACGACTTGTTGCCGCTAATAAGCTCACGTCGCCGCTAATAAGCTCACGTCACCACTAAAGACGGGTCGCCGGTAATAACCTATTGTCGCCACTAAAGGCGTCGCCGGTATTGGTGTTTTTCTTTTATATATATATATATATATATATATATATATATATATATATATATATATTTCACATTAAATTAAAAAAAAAACTGGTATGATATTAATTAATCTAATCCTACATCATTCCATTCCAAAATATTAATACAATATCCGTTTAAAATACTCGTCTAATTTAACATATAACAAAATATCGAAAATACTAGTAGAAAATACTTGCACAAATAAAACATAAAAAAATTCTACAACTGTCTACTTGTCATCATCGCTCTCCTCGTTTCCTCTAGTTTCATTTCGTTGTGGCAATGAACGAAACCAATCTTCAAGTGCAGCACTACATGCTGGATCTTTTAACATTGTTTGAAGCATTTCCAACTACAAATAAAACAACATAGTCTTATAAGTTAAACTAGCATTATAACATTCTATATACAAAATATACATTCCACATATTGCGTATAAAACATTATAACATTGTACTATAACTAACAATTACCAAAATTTGAAACTATTACTAAACCAACCATTACCAACATTTTAAACAATTACCAAAATTAAATAGTCTTGTCACCTGTGATTGTGGTGGTGGTTGTGTCAGTGGTTGTTCCTGATCGTACATCGACACAACCGTAGAAAGTTTACGCCCGATGCCTCTGATATGGCCACATCGAACACCCAATATTTTTTCAAAACAATTTTGTGTATCCTTTGGTGTTAGACCGCTGGCTTCAGAAGAAGCTTGAGTTTGTTGACTGATCTCAAAGAGTAAAACATTCTGTATTTTCAAAAAAGAAATAAATATTATAAAAGTTTGATTACTAACTACCCTTTGACGATATAAGCACTTATATGAAAATACAAATTAACCACTTACGTATGTTGCTCGACTGTAGGATTACTAAACACCCATTGGTGATTAGTATTGGTTTTACGAAATGCTTCGATTCGAGCGATGTCCTATTTAACATTAAAAATTAGATTAATTATAATTTAAATAAACAGTTAAATATATCATAGCTTACTTCTTTGAAACATGCATTGCTATAGGAGCACGATCCCCCTCTGTTTACAACTTGTTGTTGTGCACAGACTCCTTTGTTTGACACCGAACGCTTTAGAAATTCTGGAGTTTGAAAATGCTCGACTGCTTGCACCCAATTTTCACGTGACATACCATCGGGGGGGTTGGCGAATGCCCTTGGTATATCTGTAAGCCCCCCGACATTCTCAAAATAAGTATATGCTTTATTTTTTCGGCCTCTATAATTCTTTGCAAGGTCGCATCAATGCTCTGCAACAACTGAGCACGCTCGGGATCCAAGTTAACCTTATCTAAATCAAACTTATTCTACAAATACAAAAAAGTTAGTTAGTTAAATACCAATTAGAACTAAACTTAAAATGTTGTCCAAGTTACCTTTAAATGAACCACTGTGGCATTCCTTAAAGCGGGGGAAACATTATCCCAACCAGATACGTTCAAAGGGATGTTCATCCATATATACTTCCCAATCTCACTGGTAAACCAATTACCATGGTTCACGACAGGGGAATATGTCAGCTCCCTATCGAAATCCAAATCTACAGGCTTTCCTTTGTTTGCCCGTATTATCTTTGATAGTTGAATGTTTTTTGCTAGGCCTTTACTTTTTTTAGGGAGCTCAGCTGAAAAATATAATTAAAAATATTAGCCACGATAGCTTATAATAAATGGATAAAAATATCTAACAAATATATCATAATAAGATTTACCATCCTGTTCGTGTTGAGCACGACCAAAGCCTACGAGAGGTGGTGGATCCCCGGCTCCATCACATCCATGTCCTAAGCCCATAACATCCGCCATCACGTAGAAGAGTATCGCCCAACTAAAGCCCATATATAGCCTGCAAAATTACAATATGAATAGAATTTACACATATTACATATACAAAAATAATACAATTTCTATTATAACATTGTAATTTCCAAATTGCATACAAATACATACACAATATAACATCATACTTTTTTTCTCCATAAAACATGATAAAACATACATAATCACTCAAAAATCATCAATTTACAGCCAAACAAGAGGCTTGGTCGATACTCAAAATCACAATATGAATAAAAGTTACAACATTATAGTTTCCAAATGGCCTACAAATACACAAACTATATATGTAATTTTCTATACATACAAATACACATATAAATAATAATACTTCCCATTATCGCATCCTACTTTGTTTTTTTGTTTTTTTTCTTCATTTTTTTCAGTATAGCATTCTAGTTTCCAAATTGCATACAATACATACACATATTACATATACATTACAAATATACATACATTATACGTACTTACAAAAATACATACAAATACATATGTACCTACACATAATATAAATACAAAAATACATAAGTTATATAGGAACCTGGATGTGTAATCTAGTGGAGAAGGGTGGTGATGACGTATTGACACAACTTTCCAACAATCAAGTTTTTTCCGACAAAATTCCGGCAGAAAACGAAAAAAACCCGCTAGAGATTGAAAAAATCTACAAGGGCTGCAACAATACCACTCTTAAATCAGTAGGAGAAGAAAATTAAAACAAAAAAACGATGGAGAATGAGGCAAAAACCACCTGTGGTCGCCGGATTTACTTCCTCGTCGCCGGTAGATTGATTCGTCGTCGCCGGTGATACGAGTCTTCGACGAAATTGACAGAATGGAGGCTGGGTCGGCGGTGTTGGCGGTCTTGTCGCAGGAATGATGGTTGCCGCGATTGATCGTCGAACGAAATTTAGTCGGCTAGGTTTCACAGACACGATACACGGAAAGGAATGGAAAGGAAGTTGGAAGGGGGTTATCTGTAAAGGGCTTTAGCGGCGACGTGTATTAGCGGCGACACTGAGGAATTAGCGGCGACAAGGAGGCATTAGCGGCGACCACCTGGAGGGAAAAGTCAGCGCCTTTTCTTGCTCCGTTTAAACCCTACGATTGAAACCAAATCGAACCGATGTGGCTCGTTTGACGCGGATCGCTAAATGGGGGCATTAGTGGCGATACCTTTAGCGGCGACGCCTAGCATTAGCGGCGACATGTAATGCATCAATTACATGTCGCCGCTAATGCTAGGCGTCGTCGCTAATGCCCCCATTTCTTGTAGTGTTGTGATTTAGAAGTCAAGGTTATTATGGTCTATTTGACTATTTTTTTTTTTTTATTTTTAGTGATTTTAAAATATAAAAAAAAGATTATTAAATAATAAAAAATGTTTAAAAAATAGATTTGGATAAATCCGATATTTTAAAACATTAAGAATGACGAATATGATATTTAGAGTTTAAGCTGGGCAAATATGATATTTAGATGTTTAATAAGAGAATATACGAATGAGTTAACTTGAAGCCCATACATGCATGATTTTGTGTTAGTTTTCAAACATAAGGCCACGTAAGCCATTGAAGTTGAATGTGATTCCTCTATATATCATAATCCATGTACTATCTTAATTGCATTTAATGGTTGTGCCATATGCATATATTACATAAAAAATATTTCAATGTGCGTTGTTTGAGTTTTGAAAAAGATGAAGATGATATGAGCACTTCAAGAAATAGAGGCTTGATCGGTGAAAAATGTTATCGGAAAAGTGGTCGATTCGTCGTTAGAAAAACTCCTGTCGTCGTCGGAAAAACGGGGGTGGATTACACCCCGATGTAGTTTTCTCGAAATCGTCGTCGGAGAAGATAATGTGGAAGGTGTTATGAAGGTAACCGAGAAGTAGGGTTTTTTTGAAGAGCTCTCAATCTAGCTTCAAGGTCATTAGCGGCGATAGGCCTTAGTAGCAGTGACCTTTAGTGGTAAATGGAGGGAAAACTCTGCAGTCATTTTTTTAGAGTATTAGCGGTGACATTGTCGCCGTTGTTGGTATCACTGATATTACATTCATTCAACAAACAAAACTCGACCGTTGGATTGAGTTGTGAGATCAACGAATGGGGTGCTGCCCGGAAACATCACACGGATCGTGGCTTACTATCAATACTGGCGGCATAGACATTGCCGACGACATGGCGGAATTCAGATGTCGCCAGTAATGCCTATGTCACACGGAATGTCGTCGCCAGTATTACTAAGATTTCTTGTAGTGGACATTGCAATGAGTGAGAAGTTGCCTTTTTTTTTTTTTTTAACAAATGACTTGCTATAAAATAGCAACATATGTTATGTATAACGTTTTTGGGTAGGTTGACTTCTTGCATGATTTGTACTTAATTTAAAATGTTGCATATTTTGTATAAAAGCTAACATTGTCGCATAAATTAGGAAAAACACAAAAGCTTGTAGCATAAATAACGAATTAACCCTTATTTTAGACATGAAAAAAAAAGTTAAGATGTTCTTTTTATAAAAGAATAAAAGAATAGGTATATATATATATATATATATATATATATATATATATATATATATATATATATATATATATATATAGGGTTAAGTTATTTTGTTTTCACTTAATCATACATGCACACAATAGATAGTGAAAACATTTGAACCTAAGTCTATATAGGGTTAAGTTATTTTGTTTTCACTTAATCATACATGCACACAATAGATAGTGAAAACATTTGAACCTAAGTCTATATATAGGGTTAAGTTATTTTGTTTTCACTATATATTGAAATGACTAATCTAACCTATTTCTAAAGTAGACCTTAAATTCACCTATGTCCATGACGGGACTTGAACCCTCAACCTCAAAGATGAAGGGCAACACCAGATACCGCTAGATTATAAGCCCTTTGGTAGGTATTTTTATATAAAAGGGGTTGTAACATAAAGCGAGCGTTTCCAAGTTTTAAAATAGTATTTAAAAGTCAAATTGACCTTTTCCAAGTCTGAATCAAAACCTAAGAAGGTCTTTGGGATTCCATTTGAAAACTTTTGACTTATTAGTTTTTCAAAAAGCCAATAAGTCAAAAATAATGTTTGGCAATTGCAAAAATCATTTTTAAAATAAATTAAAAACACCTTCAAAAAGGAGTTTTTTGAAAAGTTAGACATACCTCACATTTTGGAAAGTCATAAGTCAATAAGTCATTTTGATTGTTTTACATGTATAAGCTAGCCAAACATTTTTTAACTTATTGACTTATTATTTTACCCACCAATAAAGTTAATCCAAACACTTTTTTCAAAAACTCCTTTTAGAAAAGTCATAAATCAATAAGTTATTTTACCAGAAGTCATTTTAGAGTTTAAAAATCAATCTCAAACACCCCCTAAACTTGAAAGAAAAATCCCATTGAGACGTAAAGCTTTTCAGCAATGTTTCTATGTTTCCAGAAACTCGGCTACCCGAGTGCTGATTTTCAAGATTTAAATTATAAGGATTATTTCAGGTACTAATAATTTCAACTTAATTGCTTTATGTCATATTTTTGTGGAACGAAACCATTTAAAGTTCACCTAATTGCAATTATTTGAGCTTTGTGTGATCAGTAGGGTTGTGCATCATAATGCACAAACCGCCCACACCGTACCTTATAATGAGGTATTAGAGTTATATTTTAAATTATTTTTGGTTAGTGTTGATCATTATGTCACAAAAGAAATATATGGAAAAGTCAAAATATAAGGATTGGAGAGCAACAGTAGATACAGATACAAACCGGCAACATAGCCAAACAAATAATACATCCAATAACATTTGAAAATTTTAAAATCAAATGATCGAAAGAAAAAGAAATTATAATCATGACAAATTTATTTGGAAAGAATCTGAAACTTGGCTTTACTTTGGCATTTATTACTTTGGGCGGGTGACATAATCATGTTTTTGCATTTTCCTAATTTTTAGAAAAAAGTGTCATAACTCATAGAAGAAGAGAGATTAAGAGCAAAAACAAACGAATGAAAATACAATAAAAGAATTAGAGTATCAACTAACAAGGCATTAGCTAAATTTAGAAAGAACACATCAAACAGCCAAACGATCAATATTTTGAATCCAAAGTAAACTTTACAAAATAGAAAAGAAAAAAAAGATGAAAACATGTCACACATAAGTAAACTTCCTAAATATGAATTCAAAGCATCATCAATAAATTAACCTCATCATCTTTGGGACAATGATCATGCAAGAGCAAATCCCTATTTCCACTTTCAACAGAATCATCTGACTCCAGCCAATCATCATGAATGACAACTGGAAACTTCATATTTGATGGAAAAATGAAACCTTTAGCTTCTAAACAAGAAAGAACCTGACAACCAAAGAATACAAGTGAGAAGACATCAAAAATGAAATTATATCAGGATCATAGATTGAATGAGAAGACAATAAAAGGATAGTTGAAATAAGTTAACAAAAGATAATCAATAAAGTACTACTACAACTAATGATCATATGGAATTTACATTTTACAAAGACAATAATTGTGAAAGCAAAAGAAATTATACCTCAGAACATAAAACCCCAATTTTAAGCTCCTTGACATGTCGAAGTTTTACTATAAATCCTTTCAACATCTCGTCTTTCTCTTCATCATGTGTTATCTTGTATCGCCTAATCTTTTTATAATCTAAGTTAGCTTCAACTAAAGAAGACACATTTACCAACAAAAGCTTCCACGACATCAAATTACCTTGGATTGTTAGTGATAAAATATTAGGAGCATTGATTTCAATAATATTGCTTAAAGCATCAGGAAGCATGTTGTATCCATGGAACACCAAGTTCTTACCGCTTTTTGAAGTAATATCAAGACGCCTATAACCATGGCAATATCTGAAGACCAAAGTTTCCAATAGAGGACTACCAGATAATATGTTTTCAATCAAATCTTCATCTAAATATGCAAAGCAGATACACAAACTCCTAAGATTTTTCCAACCAATCGCCCCAGTTGTATCCAGTATGCAGCATCTTAATGTCAGTTTAGTAAAACATGAGTTGATGAAGAAAAACTGATCTAATAGAAACCCAACTCCGGCTTCGTAATTCCATAGTGCTAAATTAAGCTCTTCAACGTTACGATTTACAGCATAACAAATCCATGTTTTGATTCGAGATTCAGATTGAGTATCATAAGTGACAGACACTAGGAATTTCTTGAGCTTCAATCCGCTACATTGAGCTAGGGTTTGGTCGACGAACAAAATGTAATTGGACCACAGGAGATTATCACCAATTTCTTTGAAAACGAGAGCAGGAAGCAAAGTCCAGAGATTTTTCCATCGTTTAGAGAGAGTACCTGTTCTAATGGCGCCTATTTGTGGAGGGTAAACGCGACAGGATTTCTAGAAGCAAGCAATCCGGCAACCCACTGATTCGATCCTCTTCCCCCTTCTCCACGATTTCTTGCAACTTTATCCGTTTTTTGGGAATTCTAGTTTGGTTTTGTTCTTCTTCCTCCCTTTCCATGGCGGCTATAGAGCGCCCGGCTGCTCTCCTTACGAAAAATTAAACAAACATCAAATTAGACGTAACTATATACAAATGCTGAAATGAAGTTTTCGTTTACCCCTAAACTTTGAAAAATAATATAATTCAGCCCTATAAAATGATAATTAGTTCGATCTTTTAGAAAAGCAACATCTAATATGAGCATTATTATAACTTTCGCTTGTTTGAAGTGTTCATTCTATATTGTTTGTAACTTTTGGATGAATTAAATGTACTCGTGGCCTTCGTCATGTATGTATATATGCAAAGGAGTATAACTTATAACTGTAGGTAAGTCTAAGAAAAACATGTATTTTTTTTCCTAACTGTATCAAATGATGTTAATTTTTTTCTTCTTTTAAGAAGATGACAATACATATGATATTTGGAGAACAGAAAGAAAATTAAGAGCAAATTTGTATAACGGTAGGACTTAATAGGAAAAACTTCAATCGTCACTCTTTTATTATTGTTAAGCCATTCTTATTGTATTGAGTGCAAACAATACCTGTATCGATTTTGCAGGATTAACTCATATATATTTATTAAGTTCTTAAGTAAAAGAAATAACATTGTAGACTTAACTTCTAGATACACATTAATGTGTATTAGGGTTTTACAATTTAAGGAATATATAAATTCTTGCATGTATCACAACTTCACAAACATTAGACAACATCAGACTAAAACTCAACATTATATATAACCACCACTTGTTAAAACCACAAGCTTTATAGAGCTAAACAATGATGCAACTCATATAAAAGGCCGAATCAAAAGAACAAACAGTCAGCCAAACAAAAAAAAATGACCATGTACGCGACATTTACAGATTTCTACTATAAAGGCTCCAAATCTCAATAGCATATATTGTGACTTCATACACGTGACAATATTAGACTCGAAATCTCAATAGCATATATAACAACCACACCACTTATGCTCAATTCATGTGTTGGTTAAGGAAAAAAAATACCAAGAAACATTTGTCCAATTTGGTCAAGAAAATCCCCTTACTCTGTTAACCATACAAGATTGGAGATTACATTCTAAATTATAATCAATGCATTGGAATAACAACTAATAATGCATTAGCTAAATAAAGAGAGAACACATAAGCACTTAATCAATCACTATTTTGAAATAAGAAATGATCCACAAGCCAAAGGATATGACCCAATGGAACCAAGTACACCTTACCAAAACAAACAGAAAAAGGAAATGAAAATAGTTCACGAAAACTAAAATGCCTTAACATGAATTCAAAGCATCAAGATACATTTGTCCATTTTGCACAAAAAAATGCCATAACTCATAGATATGAATTTAAAGCATCATCAGTCTTCTGTTTCAGCTGAATCGCTATCAGATCAATCATAATCATAATAAGCATCAGGAAGTTGATGGAAATTTGAAACCTTTATCTTTCAAACGAGACACAACCTACCACAAAACCATATGAGTGAGAACCTTGCAATGTATCACGTATGTATTAATAATGAATGCAACAAACAAAAATATAACTTGCAATGAAAATCCATAACTACAGAGAGAAAACCAAGGGCATAAACAAAGACATTCATGATCCATAAGTTTAACAAATACTCTGCAACATGTTGACATTAATTATTTTGACTTGAAGCAGATAACCAGTTAATCAAAGCTAAGGATAGTTAGGTACTTTTATATTTATTTCAGCAACTACTTACATGTTTCTCCATTATTTCGAACCTAAACCATCAAAAAGGTCCTAATCATAATCATTTCTTAACCAAACATTGAAAATTAACAAGCTAATGATTATATGGATTTTAGAAAGGAAAATAAATTATACCTTAAAAGAGAAGGACCCAATTTTAAGCTCCTTGACATGGCGAAGGTTTGGTATTAATCCTTTAAGCATCTCTTCTTGTGCTTCTTTACGCGTTGTCATTGTCTCCCGACAAACAATCATTTCATAATCTAAACTATCTTCGACTAAAGAACACACATTTACCAACAAAAGCTTTGGCAACCACAACTTACGTTTGATTGTTAGTGATGAAACATTAGGAGCATTGATTTCCATGATATAGTTGCCGACCACATCAATAGGATTATAGTATCCAGAGAACACTAACTTCTTAACACTCTTTGAAGTAATATCAAGCCGACTATAACCATAGAAATCATTCAATGCCAAAGTTTCCAATAGAGGACTACCATATAATATGTTTTCAATCAAATCTTCATCTAACTTCTCATTGATAATACACAAACTCCTAAGATTGTTCCAACTAATCGCCCCACATGGATTAAAAGTGCAGCCTGCTAATCTCAGTTCAGTAAAACTTGAATTGATGAAAAACATTTGATCACGTTTGCGAAAACTACAAGATAAGCTATTCAACGTTACGACTTATAGCATAACGAACCCAATTATTGAAATGCGATTTAAATCGAATATCATACATGCTAAATCGATAACAGGTAAGCATTTTGAATTTCTTAAGCTTCAACTGGCGACATTGAGTTAGGGTTTTTTTCCACGAATGAACGCCTTGTTCTCGAGTTCCACTTAAGGAGAGAAATGGGAGGATACAGAGGGAAAGTGAGGGGTACCTGTTCTACCGATTTCCAAAGATGCTTCCTTCGCTTGGAGAGTGTACCTGCTCTAATAACCGCTTCTGTGGAGGGTAAACGTGACCAAATTTCAACAAGCAAGCAATCTTGCAACTCACTGATTCGATCTTCTCCCCCCCTCCTCCATGATTACTTCAAACTTTATCAATGTAGGAGCACTTTTAGGGTTGTCCTTCTTCCACCATATCCATGGCGGCAACAGCGCCCTCGCCGAGTTCCAAATGAAAAACTACATGAAACTCGAAGGTTGAATGAAGTTTTGCTTTAGCCCCTAAGCTTTGAAAATATACAACCCCATCTTTAATATTCAAAGCAATTTTTAAATATTGATTATTACCGAATTGGAGATATATGATTTAGTAATATAAAATTATAGGTGTGAGACCCATGTATTACATGAATTTATTTAAAAGAAAAACTAAATATAAAATTCAAAACATCTGAGAAGTATACATTTATAAGAAAAATGAGAAAATATTGAATTATAAAAATTAAAGTGTTTTTTTTTCTCTTTTTAATTTAAACAAATAATTTAGATAAATAGATAAATAAAATTAATGAATATTTAATTTAGTAATTTTGAAATTAGAAGAAAAGTTCATTGGTGAAATTGATATGCATCTATTATTGCATAATAAAATGAAAAAAAAAACCATAAAGTTACATGTGGAATAAAACTTAATTTAAAATAACCACAAAATTAAATGTGGCAAAATAAATGAGAATGTAACATGTCGCAAAAAGATCTTTATTATTTATTAGGAGGATATATACATTAATCACATTCTAGCAATGTTGGTAAACAATATCATAAAAGTATTAGGCATATATCTAGATTTTGTGTAAGAATAAAATTGATTGCACGGTAGTATTGATATATGTATATTGTTGAAAATACTAAGTACTTGTAAGATGAATATTTGTAAATTCTATCCATCATGGACACAAATATATAAATGTACTTTATATTTACAACATGTTTTCTAATATGGTTCACCCAATGTAATTAAGTCGAATCAATTTGTAATTACCAACTAAGATTTAAGTTGAATTTAGTCGTTCAATGTATAAAACTCAATAGCTAATTTTAAAAAAATTGTGACAAACAATGCCCGTCATGTCATACTAATTGTAACTTAAAATTTTATATTTTCATCCCCCCTTTTTATAGACATTGTTTCTATATTCCTTTCAAACTCCCATTCCACATGGGATCTGAGAAAAAAACTGTCAGGTCATACGATTTGTAAGTTAAAGCTTTTATATTTTCATCATTTTTTTCTTAAAATATGATTGATAAAAAAATCAAAATAATGTGATAAAAGATAAATAATTATCTTGAACTATATTGATAATTTAAAGACCTTTATCTTAGTAAATAACTAAATATAGATTTATATAGATATTTAGATATACATTTTTATTTATTAATTTTAATTTTAAAAAATTAATAATGCCATAAACTGGTAAGAAACTATTTAAAATATTAAAATAAACCTGTATACAAAAAATGTTGTTTTGCAGGTAAACTGACTACATATCTATTCTAATAAATAAAAATATTTTTTTGCCACATGTCAGTCTCTAATGAGCTTTGATACTTACTATTTTTTGATATTTTTGAAATAAATAATATTCACATATCAATTTTTAGTTTTTTTTCGATTGTTAAAATTAAAAATCCACATAATTCTTCTATCTATATATAATGTATTAAATATAATAAATGTGATAATAAATTGCAATAAATACATTTCTTTCTTCCATATATATATATATATATATATATATATATATATATATATATATATATTTATATATATATATATATATATATATATATTTACTAATAAAATAGTAGTTTTTTTGCCATGTGTCATTATATTAGACCTCTTAATTAATGTGTTGCCACTTGTCAGTCTACTAGTTCTCAATTTTAAATTTATTAGACATCATCATTAATGTAATGCTATTTGTCAATGTATTTATTCTCTATTTTAAATTAAAATTTATATTATTGTTTTCATTAATTCACAAATAAAAAACGTCTAATATATATTACAAATTAATTTTACGTATTTATTTGAATCAACGATTATAATTTCATATAACTAATAAAAACATCTCTTAATTAATAATTTATTTAAAATAATTGATTAATAATTTTGAGTTTTTACTATAAAAGTTTAATTAATTTTATAACCGTGGTTCCCACGGGTTATAAACTAGTATATACATATATATATATATATATATATATATATATATATATATATATATATATATAATAAACCCATGGAAAAAAATACTGCTATTATACTTACTAGATTAAAACCCGCGTTAAACGCGGGAGCATATTTAAAAACATTGAATTGTAAACTTATATTACATCATAGGAAGCATGACAATTAAAAGTAGTTTACCATAGCTATTTTAAATTCATTAACATACATTACAATAGCTATTTTAATTTCATAACAATTAAAACAATAAATAAAAAAAAAGTAATAAATCATAGAATAATATAAAATCTTAAAATAGTTCATTACAATAAAAACAACTATGTTCGAATGCAAATTAAAATATATATAATCAGTAATATCGACCTGGCATAGTCACTGTATCAAAATCAGAACGGATTGAAAAAACTTGTTGAGAATGATGTGCCGGAACCTCATACTCAATTGTATTTCCTCTAAAGAAATATAGGGTATTGTTTCTATAATCCCACCATTCATGTGCACTTTCATTGTAAGTACTATCATCTACTTTAACCCACCGATTGTGAATGAAAATCGAAATAGCCCACGAAGTATCTCCACTTATAGAGAGATATCCTAATTTTCCCTGAAAGTTGATTAGTCTCGATGCATACGGTTTTAATTCATTAATAGTAGAAGGTGAAAATATAAGTATATGTTCTTCTGAATAAATATCAAATCGCAGTATGCTATCATTAGATAATAAGAAGTATAAGGCACCGCCACTTGTAACTGCCTCATCAGAGACAGGATAAACAGATGATGGTAACTGGATATTTTGAAACTCCCTCCATTTCCACGTAGTAGATGAAAACAATTCTATGTTGTAGTAATCATAGTCCACTTTTTCCGTAAGCATATCACTACAAATAAAATAGCATATAAGTAAATCATAAAGTAAATTAATAACATAAAATGTACTACATATAAACTCTTACGATGGCTTTGTGTATGACAATCAAATGACCTTGAAATGTAACGGGTTCGAACTGATAACTACCAAAGCAAAGTTTGTTGCAGTGTATTCAGAGGTCGGAAACGGTATCCATTTGGCATCTGAAGTCGTTGGTTTGATAACAAATAAAATCTTTGAAACGTATTCATCTGGATCATAGCATTCATAAAGAAGGAGTCCACACAATGATGATGCTAAAATAGTACAAGTATGTGGTAGCCAATCAATGTCATGATTGTTGCTACCAAAAGACGGAAGAAACTGACGCTCTATATTTCTCCATGGTTTTTTTTGTTGAACGATAATTCCACAAACCACATTATTTCTACGGTTGTAGTTATGAAGAACATAGTTGTTGTATGTTAGATTTCCATAATATGTATTTGTACAACGTACAGTAGCAAATGTTTGTAATGATGTTCGTGAAAGAATTTCAATAATTAGTTCAGAAGTCAATAACGATAACTGCAAAAGAAAGAAATTATAATATAATAATATTAGAAAAACTTAAAATTTGTTATTTGATGACATATGATTTTAATTGATAATAAGTATACTGTTTGTAGCATTGAGGGTAAAGAATTTTACCCGATCCATTTTCATTTTTTTTTCCAATACATCAATGATTGTATTGTTAGACGTGATCCTTGAGATAGCATAACCTTCTGTTTTGTTATTCAAATTGTCATATGTAATTTGAATTTTGAACGCCATCTTTTTTTCCAGTAGTATATTTAGTGCAGATGGATAAATTTCATTATTACCAACCTAAAAAAAAAAGAATGTTTATAAAAATACATATACAAAATAATAATTTTGTTTTAAGTAAATGAAGTTAATATGTATAACCTTATGGAACTCATGAACCAAATCTTGTGCGTTTTTTCTTATAAGCTTCTTTACGTCAGAATCATATAAAGTAAGTGACGCTGAACCGGTAATATCTTCAACTTTAATGGTGATTTTAAAACTGAAAGCATTGATGTAAACATATTTAGTAATATAAATTTATATAATTTAACAGAACAATATAATAATATTTATAAAATAAGTTTCAAAACCTGGGAACAACAGAAATGACTTTGTTTATGCAGCTTGAAGTGTTACAATAAAAAAACTTCTTTATCTTGAGACTGATCTTGATGGATTAAAATTTGTCTCACGACTTTCTGTTGACATCTAATACAAGTAAAATAGTACCATTCCCTTTCAACACATAGTTGCTTAATCGTACCGACAAAAATTAAAGTTTTTTCCTAAAAAATGTTAATGGAACAATAACAGATTTCATTACATAGACTAAACTTTATTATTAAAAATAATAAAGTTGATTATTAAAATTGTATGAATAGAAGTAAAAAAGCATAACATCTCTCGAATTTCAACTTTTTTTTAATAGAGATAACATAAGAAATTGATAATTTAAAAAACAAATGGTGTAAAAACAGTACCTCCTGGTCGATTAAAATCATGTCCAGGCTTGTGACCATATTAGGATTGTTTACATAGGTCGGCTTCCAAAGCATGACGACTTTAACACGTATGTTCCAAGACTCTTTAGATGCGTTGATTTCAGCAACCTTATCAAAGACGACCTGATCTGCATTGTTAGATGCCATGGAATACTATTATCTGCAATGGAAGGGGATAATTGTTTAGAGAGAATTTTGATTTGTAATGAAAAATCGTAGACAGTATATTTATAGGGAAAAAAAATTGGTTAATGCTGATATCACATAAAAATTTTAGAATGTAATATCACTTCCATACTTAAGATATGTTTTAATTATGGTATGATATCCAAAATAATATCAATATATCATGTCAAATATAAATATAAAAATAATAAAATCATACCATATTTAAGATAATATTTACCATATAAAAAACTGTAAATTTGAAAAGTTTGAAGAATAAGGAAATTATATAATAAATATACAATATTTTCATAAATATGGTATGATATCGACGATTCACTCAATATAAGATGTTTAATATATTTACAAAATATAGGAAAATATATATTTGGTTAATGCTGATATGAAATAAAGATTATGGAATGTAATATCATTTCCACACTTAAAAGATGTTTTTATATATGGTATGATATCCTAAATAATATCAGTATACCATCTCAAATATAAGTAGACAAATAGATAAAATCATAGTATCATTTAAAATAGAATAATTACCATATAAAAAACTGTAAATTTGAAAAGTTTGTAGAATAAGGAAAAAATATAATAAATATATACCATATTTAAGATAATATTTTTACCATATAAAAAACTGTAAATTTGAAAAGGTTGTAGTATAAGGAAATTATATAACAAAATCATACTATCATGTACTATAACATAATTACCATACGAACATCTCTTTGAAAACATTTTAGAAAGAGGCATAGTTAATTAATTACATCATACAAGTTGAGGTTGTAGCCTCCTTCCCTTCTTTATGGTAAGAATCTGTCATCACCTTATAAACATCTCTTTGAATTGCTTTCGACAAATAATTCAGAAAGAAAAACATATTTTATTTAAAGGAACACTCATACTGTTGTTGATCGGTGTTGCGACAACGAATAGTACTATCATGGTGACATTGAGACTTTGGTTAGGAAAGACCCTTCTTTCCAAAAAAACAACAACACGATAAGATATATGTTTATTTATATAAAATTAATTCACTTGTTTGAGATTGGATGAAACGGGTTAAGTAAACTTAAAACCAAAACTACTATTATTTTGTTTAGCGTTCAAATGTATCATTTGGTAGGTTAAGTACTATGAAAAATTAGTTACATATAACAAACAAAATTTTAAAAAAAATGTAAGGTGACAAAACAACGTATGCCTATATTTCTTGGATAATTACATTTTATGATTTGAATGTTGAATACAGATGATAGACAAAATCATTAATTTGAAACAAAGTCTTCAATACGCATGCTACAATAACAGATAACAATATATGTTATAGTCGACTCTTGACAAACCAAATCCTTAGATAAGAAGTACACATGAGTAAGACATACGTTAATCCAACAAAAGCAATGTACTATTAAACATGAAACCATAAACAAGAGAGCAGTTCTTGATGGAGACTTTGGTCTAAGAAGACTGATATTACAGAAAAGGTGTGTGTAATGTATGTTCTGCTATACACTTATTCTTAGATCTCTCAGTTGGTAATCTTCTATTGTAAAATCATGGATAAGATCACCAGATATATTGTAAACAATAATGCATCAATACAAGATTAATGGGGGCTCAGTGTTGCATCCTATTTAGATTCCAATTTCTGGTTTTGTTTTGATTTTTAATTGTTTCTGATATCTTATTTTCTCTCATTGCCAGGTTGCGATCAAGCGCTTGTTCAGTATGCTTGGCCAAGTAGGTTCTGAAGAGGAGGATAAAGCTTCACAATAGATGCCAAGTTTGTCATTATTCCCATGGCTTCCGTTTCCAAAAGCTTCTTAACAGCAAGAAGAATTGCTCGAGCTTCTTCATCGAGGTGGGTCCCAGAACAGCTATCTTCTTCATTTGTTTACTCATACTCCTCCGCCATTGCTGCCGCTGAACTTCCACTTCCACCTCCACCTCCACTACCAGCATCTTCTTCTCGATCTCAAGGTTCCTCTCTTCTCTCAAAATATCTGTCCGTTTGACTCTTAAATTTGGTACAGAAAGTGAAATAGCTTGTGTTATTTTATGCTTTAGTTTAAAGCTATTGAGAACATCTTTAAAGGGCCTTGATCTAAACATTTATCATGTATCAGAGAAGCAAAAAGGATGGACAAGATTCCTGCTTTTTGTTCCGGGAGCTATCACTTATGGGTTAGGTTCTTGGCAGAGTTTCAGAAGACAAGAAAAGGTTAAAATGCTGTTAGTGTAACAAAAGCAATTTTAAATACACCAAAATATAATCACTTTTTCTGTATAAAATTTGACAACTTATAGAATTGTGAAGCTAACCAGCCAAAATTTTGATGTGCCACCTTCGGTTAATAAAGCTTCTAATTGTAAGGGTGTTAATTGTGCTGAAGAGCCTGAAATTATATAAATTTTGGAGAAATTTGTAAACACAAAACTTTAAATAATAAGAGAATAAGTGAATGTAAAATTGAGTGTTTACCTAGTCCTGTGTAGGGAGGTTGTTGTGTGAAGATGTATATAACTATAAATAAATCAATTAAATGAGTTATGTGTCAAGAATTTATTAAAATGAAGGAGAAATTTTTTTTTTTTTTAGAAATGAAACGTACCTAAAAATGCTAACATGAACCAGAGTGTAAGGTGATAATCCAGAACTAATGAAATGCCAACAAGAAATATCTGGAAAATGTAGATAAGATCATATGAATAGCAAGAAAATCTATAATTGTTAATGTTAGTTGAGGGAGATATGGAGATCCATGGTGCATTTTGAAGGGTAAAATAGTTATTTTACCTTAGCAAATAGCAACATATCTGCAACAAAACCATCCCAAGTTTTTTCTTTCACCATCTGCAAAAAGCAGGAAAGTTGATGTAAACTATTTATTAACAAAATAATTCATCATTAGAAAAAGTAGAGTAACATTTTCTTCATGAACATTGTTCATCATGTCAGATGCAACCTCACACTATGGATGGATTCGTATTATTTTTGCCTATATGATTGTGATCAGAAAGAAAAAGAACTTAATTTGTTAGTTGAACATTGTTCTCCTACTGTGGTATTAGTACTGTTTAGCTCTCATGAAATACAATTCTATAACACCTTATGTTAAACCTTTGGATTCTGGTTTGAAATCATTTGGAGGAAAAGACAATATCCAATAGGCAATGATTTTATCTACTGAACATCTTAATTCAAAAAAAAAAGGTGTTTAAATTGGAGTTTGATGTTTTAATTTAATGTTTTTGTTTTGACCTGCCACAGCATGGAAAGCATCTTGGAGCGATATGAGCTATATGATTGTGATCAGAAAGAAAAAGAACTTAATTTGTTAGTTGAACTCTTTCTCCTTTAGCCTTCCCATGATTTCAGAATTCAAAATCTTAAGAAGATTAGGATGTTCCCATAAGAATGTGTCCCTCACTATTCCAATAGAAAGACCTACATTTTGATCTTTGATATCAAAGCTGAGGAATTTGTTGCAGAAGTAATAATAGCATTGGTCTATTCATAGTACACCTAATGGAGTTCAACGCAATTAAAAATTGGAAACCAAATTAGGGGCGTATCAATTTAACAAGTTCACGGTAACATTAAATACCTTGACAGCGGTTAGTGTAACAAAAGCAAGAAGCGCTTGAAGTTCCTGTAATCAATGAAAGATATTTGCAGATCGATACATTAATAAACCTGTGTAAGTGATAAAGAGAGGCCTGAGAAAAGGACATCGCTTACACAGCGGAGGAGGTGTCCGGCGAATTCAGGAGAAAATAATTGAGAAGTGGAGAATCTGATGGAGAAATAAGAGAAGAAGGTGAGGAAATGGAGGAGATAATAGGGCTTCGACACCATGGCGAACAATATGTTCATTGTTATATCGTAATATTGAGTGCGATCAACATCGGATTCACCGTTATTGGTGTTCTTCCCTTTCTTCCCCATGATTCCTAGGGTTTTCAGATAGCCGGAAGTGGGGGTTTCTGCTAAATCCGCCGCTGTAAATCTCAGATTTGATTTGGAAGCTTAATAAGCAGCATCTTTTACCTTTATTTAGCCATGGCTGAGAGATAATTTATAACATAATCACAGATTCGATTGACGTAATCAAGCCTTCAAGAATCGACTATGTTGATGCCTGCACCGATATTCTTCTTGAGAAAATCGATTCCATGTATTAGGAATGAATCGTAAGAAAGAATTTTTATTTGTAGGCTTGTGTATTTTTTTGGGTCGGATGATGTCAGCAAAATGATCCTAAGGTGGAGATTAAAGGAGGGAAATGCAATCAAGGGTTGATGTTTCTTCATTGAAGAATTTAAGGTTTTGTTTTAGTAATATTTAGAGACTAGATTAAAACCCGCGTTAAATGCGGGAGCATATTTAAAAACATTGAATTGTAAACTTATATTACATCATAAGAAGCATGACAATTAAAAGTAGTTTACCATAGCTATTTTAAATTCATTAACATACATTATAATAGCTATTTTAATTTCATAACAATTAAAACAATAAATAAAAAAAAGTAATAAATCATAGAATAATAGAAAATCTTAAAATAGTTCATTACAATAAAAACAACTATGTTCGAATGCAAATTAAAATATATATAATCAATAATATCGACCTGGCATAGTCACTGTATCAAAATCAGAACGGATTGAAAAAACTTGTTGAGAATGATGTGCCGGAACCTCATACTCAATTGTATTTCCTCTAAAGAAATATAGGGTATTGTTTTTATAATCCCACCATTCATGTGCACTTTCATTGTAAGTACTATCATCTACTTTAACCCACAGATTGTGAATGAAAATCCAAATAGCCCACGAAGTATCTCCACCTATAGAGAGATATCCTAATTTTCCCTGAAAGTTGATTAGTCTCGATGCATACGGTTTTAATTCATTAATAGTAGAAGGTGAAAATATAAGTATATGTTCTTTTGAATAAATATCAAATCGCAGTATGCTATCATTAGATAATAAGAAGTATAAGACACCGCCACTTGTAACTGCCTCATCAGAGACAGGATAAACAGATGATGGTAACTGAATATTTTGAAACTCCCTCCATTGCCACGTAGTAGATGAAAACAATTCTATGTTGTAGTAATCATAGTCCACTTTTTCCGTAAGCATATCACTACAAATAAAATAGCATATAAGTAAATCATAAAGTAAATTAATAACATAAAATGTACTACATATAAACTCTTACGATGGCTTTGTGTATGACAATCGAATGACCTTGAAATGTAACGGGTTCGAACTGATAACTACCAAAGCAAAGTTTGTTGCAGTGTATTCAGAGGTCGGAAACGGTATCCATTTGACATCTGAAGTCGTTGGTTTGATAACAAATAAAATCTTTGAAACGTATTCATCTGGATCATAGCATTCATACAGATGATATATATATATATATATATATATATATATATATATATATATATATATATATATTAAATATACCCATGGAAAAAAATACTGCTATTATACTTATTAATATTATTTATTTCATTATTGTTAGTTAAATAATTAAAGTTAAGGATATCAACTTAGCCTATATAATTAATCGTTTAGTTTTATCTTCTTTGAGCACCTCCGTAAATTTGATTTTTCGAGGCTTGATATCTTGTCTTCCAACCATAAAATTTTCAAAAGTGTAAACTCACATCCAAAATCTAAATGACACCACCCGATTCGAAATTCATGGAGTTAATTGTTCCTTTGTCTTCATTAAAGCTAGAAATGGCACCACCACCGTCCATTACCAGAAAAAGAATAAGGAGTAAAACCATTTAAGTATCTAATGCATCTACAAACAACCTCATTTTGGAAACCAAGCCTAAAGTAATACTCATGACAACACCGAAGCGGTTGAGAAGGATAAAATATGGTCTCTTATTTTCTTCATAATTGACAAAGGCTCTTGAAACCATGTCTTGAAATTAGTGTAGTGGATAGGGTTTTTGTTTGATTGCCTAGTTTTTTTGAAATTGAGTTTTAAAATCGAGTTCTAATGGTTATGGTTTTTTTATTCGGGGCTCGGTTTCTTTAAATCAAAATTTGGTGCTTGTTAACTTTTGAAATCAAATTTTTGCTTAGGGTTAATTTTTACTTTCCAAATCTAATTTCAAGTTTGGAGTTTCAACAGAAAGGATGCTTACATCAATCTTTTATATGGTTTGAATGACATTTTTCAAGATCATACAAATACCTAAATGGTGACTTCTTCATGATTGGAAATCTTGATGATGGTATAATATGTATGGCACCATAACTTTTTAAAAATAACTTTGATCACTTGGCAAAATAAGTCCCTCAACTGCTTATAAAATTTGACTTTAATCCTAAAATGATATCCAATAACATTTATAACTTAAACACTCTAGTTTAAGCTCTAAAACGTTATTTAACACCCTACCTCTTATATCCCATTTGGGATATCCGAAAGATAAGGTAAACACATTTTGAATGCAACCAAGAATAATTAGAGTCAACTTGGTCCAATGTCTAAAAGTATTCTAATACTTTTACCAAAATTTCGACATGACCATTGAGTAACCAGGGTAAATCCATACATGAGAAGACTCTACAAAAACCAGACCAAAATAAAAACCCGTGACATATGAAACTATTATAATACAACTACAAAGGTATTTCTGAACCCAAACATACGCTCCCTCATTATTATGACATAACTATACCATCTAGGGAGATAATATATCTTTTGGTCGTCATTTAGATATATAAAAGTCTAGTGTGACTTCTATACTCTTCAACTCTTCTATCCAATTCTTGGTAACATGTACTTATGATACATGCCACATAAATATAGAATATGTAAGACATATGTCTCATGAGATACATAGGTTTTAGACATAAAAATATTTGTAATTCAAAACATTACTTTCATAATCATTTCCACTTTAAACCATTTTTCATTTAAATCCATTTGTATTCAAACCACTTGTCATTCAAATCATATTCCTTTCGAACCATATCATTCGAAAACATTTGTCAAACCATTTGTTTAAAACATATTTTCCACTTGAAAGCATATTTACTACAAACTTAAAAAATTGTAATGGTCTTACCTAGGGGTCTTCACGGGGCGGTTCGGTTCACGGGTACCCGGGAAAATATAAACCATTTGTTTAAAACATTGTGAACCGTGACCACGGGGCGGGTACCTCATACGTACTAACCGAAACCGAGCCGTATTGACAAAAAAACCGAACCGAACCGAACCGTTTGAAAGCGGGTAACCATAGTTCGGTTCACGGGTACCCGGGAAAATATAAAAAATTAAATTCAATTGAAACTAAAAACTCCATTTTACATATCTCTTTCTTAAAATTAGTAAGTCAAAACATAATGAAGTTCAAATATCATATTATAAATTGTATAATAAATACAATAATAAAAAAAAAAAATAAAATGAATTTAGAATTACAAAATTGGATTTGTCGATATGGATTTTTGTTTAGGTTATTGCACTCGTAGATCATTCGAAACAATACTAATGAAATAATACTTTATATATATATATATATATATATATATATATATATATATATATATATATATATATATATATATATATATAATCAAACGGTTCGTTCGGGTATCCGCGGATACCTAAATATAAAGACCAAAACCCGACCCGTTGATATCTGGTTTTTTCGGTTTCGGTTTTTTTCGGTTAAGGTTTTTTTCGGTTTCGGTTCCTCGAAAATCCAATAAGTACCTGTCCACTGATAGTGGAGTAGTACGTTTACATCTGTTTAAAGTTTGAAAATCCAACAAGTACCTCGAAAATTTAAATATTCACTGAGGGCTTCTGATATTCGACCTTCACCTTGGCGCAAGTCAGGCACTTGCCCACAAAGGTAGCAATCTCTGCTTTCATGTTTGGCCACCAATAGAGTTGTTTGAGATCCAGATACATCTTATCTGAACCTGGGTGAACAGAGTATTTAGTCTTGTGAGCCTCATTCATGACAACCTCTCTGTAACCAGCGAACTTTGGTGTCCAGATTTGGTTCATGAAATAGTAGACTCCGTCTCCCTTGATCTCTAGATTCTTTTCCATTCCTCTCAACGCTTCACCTGGCATGCTCTCTGGTTTTAAGGCTTCCAGCTGAGCCTCTCTGATCTGCGTGGACAGGTGGGAATGGATTGTCATTGTTAGTGCCTTCACCTTACGCCCTTAATACTCCTTTCAACTGAGGACGTCTGCTACCACATTGGCCTTGCCGGGATGGTAGCAAATTTCGCACTCGTAGTCACTGAGTAGCTCAACCCATCGTCGTTGTCTCATGTTTAACTCCTTCTGATTAATGATGTGCTGTAAGCTCTTATGGTCGGTGAAGATAGTGCACTTGGTTCCATAGAGATAGTGTCTCCTGATCTTTAACGCAAAGACCATTGCTTCCAACTCCAAATCATGAGTTGTGTAATTGACCTCATGTGTTTTCAACTGCCTCGAGGCATAGGCGATAACCTTTCCTCGTTGCATGAGCACACAACCTAGGCCCTGATTGGATGCATCACAGTAGACCACGAAGTCTTCCGTCCCTTCGGGCAGGGACAAGATAGGTGCGCTGCACAGGGCCTGCTTCAATGTTTGAAACGCAGTGTCTTGCTTGACTCCCCAACTGAAGGTTACACCCTTTTGTGTCAGGGTAGTTAAAGGCTTAGCGAT
Source organism: Lactuca serriola (assembly GCF_051521515.1). Taxonomy (NCBI): domain Eukaryota; kingdom Viridiplantae; phylum Streptophyta; class Magnoliopsida; order Asterales; family Asteraceae; genus Lactuca; species Lactuca serriola. The sequence continues at coordinate 34,752,527 of NC_136414.1, read as the reverse complement.
TATGGAGAAGTTTTGGATGAATTTGAGATAGTATCCTGCGAGACCCAAGAATTGTCGGATTTCTATGGGTGTCTTTGGTGAAGACCAATTCTCAATTGCTTTGATCTTGGAAGGGTCCACGTGTATCCCTTCCTTGCTAATCACGTGTCCAAGGAAATTCACCTTCCTGATCTAGAATTCGCACTTCGAAAATTTCGCGTATAGCTTTTCTACCCTTAAAGTTTCCAACACCTGCCTTAAGTGCTGTTTATGGTCGTCCTCACTCCGCGAATAGACAAGTATGTCGTCGATGAACATAATCACGAACTTGTTTAAGAAAGGGAGGCACACCCGATTCATCAGGTCCATGAATGATGTCGGTGCATTAGTTAGACCAAAGGGCATTACTACAAACTCGTAGTGTCCACAGCGAGTTCGGAATGCTGTTTTGGGCACATCATTCTCATGAACTCGCAACTGATGGTACCCTGATCTTAGATCGATCTTTGAAAAATAACTTGCTCCTTGAAGTTGGTCGAAGAGATCGTCGATTCTGGGTAAAGGATATCGGTTCTTGATGGTTAGCTTATTCAGCTCTCGGTAGTCAATGTACATCCGAAAGGATCCATCCTTCTTTTTCACAAATAAGATCGGAGCTCCCCAGGGTGAGGAACTCGGCCTTATGAATCCTTTGCTGATCAGCTCATTGAGCTGACTGGATAATTCTTGCATTTTCGCTGGCGCTAAACGGTATGGAGATTTAGCTACAGGAGTAGCTCCGGGGATCAAGTCGATACGGAACTCCACTTGACGCTCGGGAGGGATTCCTGGGAGATCTTCAGGGAAGACATCAAGAAAGTTACAGACTTCGGGGATGCTCTCGAGGTCTCTAAGTTTTCGCGTTTCGTTGACAACATGAGCTAGGAATGCATGACATTCCTTCCGCAGATACTTCTGAGATTTGATGCAGGAAATGATACGGAGGTTCGAACTGAGCTTATCACCATAAATCATAAGGGTTTCGCCAGAAGGAAGATTGAAACGGACAGCCTTCTCGAAGCAAAGAATATCAGCATGATTGGAGCTTAACCAGTCCATGCCGATAATGACGTCGAAGCTCTTGATGGACATATGGATAAGATCGATGGGAAAAGAATAATTGTCCAGAGTAAGAGTGCAGCCTATGAATATGTCGTTAGTGCTCTCCTTTTCCCCGTTAGCCATCTCAATGGTAAATGTTTCGGTTAGAGGTTGGGATTTACATTTGATTAGGTGTTTAAATGAACGACTAACAAAACTCCTCTCCGCACCAGAATCGAAGAGAAGGCATGCATAAGAGTTGTCAAGGAGGAACGTACCCGTAACAACGGTAGGATCAACAACTGCTTCATTCTGGCCCATAGCCAAAACTCTCCCTGTATTGCCACCAGTTGTTGCCTTGGGGCAGTTTCTCCTATAGTGCCCAGCCTCTCCAAATCCATAACAAGTCTGACCAGCGCCCGCTCCCGGGGCCTGGTTGGTTGGTTGAGCCGGTGTCTTGCAATATCGAGCTTTGTGTCCCTTCTTCCCACAGTTGTTGTGGATCAACTCACGGCAGGGCCCGTGATGATGGAAGTTACACTTGGTGCACAAAGGCAGTTTTCCAGCATAACCACCTGTAGGGGATTGGGAGGTTGGAACAACAGTGGGAGCAGCAGCAGGAGCAGTAGCAGTATGAACTGCTACTATTTTTTGTATCTTGGAGGGCTCCTGCGAAGACTGACCCTTTTGCTTATTGCCATACTTCTTCTTCTTCTTCCCACCGCTATCCTTTTGGGGTCTAGGGACAGTTGTCAGTTCATCCAGATTGATTCCATGATCGATCAAAGTTTGTGCCAGATCCTTGGCGCTTTCAAACGTAGTTGGCCTAGCAGCCAAGACATTTCCTTTGGTGGGTTGCGTCAGTCCCCAGATGTACCTATCGATTTTATTGCTTTCCGGGGTGACCATTCCCGGACGGAGAAGCGCCAGGTCACAGAATCTAGCAGTGTAAGCAGCGACGTCGGAACCCTTCATCTTCAAGTTCCAGAGTTCGTGCTCCAACTTTTGCACTTCACCCCTCGGGCAGTACTTCGCTAGCATGAGCTCCTTAAGCCTTTCCCAACCCATGGCATTAGCCACTGGCAGGATTAGGGTTTCGACTCGACCATTCCACCAGGTCAAGGCTCTGTCGGTGAAGGTACAGGCGGCAAATTTCACCTTGTTGGCTTCAGAACAGACACAAGTTTCGAAGATGGATTCGATCTTCTCGAACCATCGAGTCAGGGCGATGACACCTCCATTTCCATCGAAGGACTTGGGTTTCTCAGTCATGAAGTCCTTATAGGAACACTCTTTCTGATGTCCCTGACTTCCATCTTGTCTTTGTGGGTCAGTTCCACCTCCATCTCCTTCAGCGTTCACTTGTGCCATTGCTGCTGTCACGGCGGCAGTAACTGCTGCCTAGAACATGATAGGATCGAACTGAGGAGGTGGTGGTGGCGGAGTGTTGTTGTTCCTTTTGATGGGTCTTGGTCGGGGAGGCATCTTATTCTAGAAACAATCAGGAAGAAAAGAATGGTAAGTCCTCGAGATATATATAAAAGAACAAAATATATCTCATCCTGATAATGAAACTATTCTACCGAGCGATAATCATAGAAAGGTTACTAACACAGTAAGTTAACGCTTAAGGAAGGAGAGGTAGCAATACTTAGAGTGAATCCGCATACTAATTTTGGCTCTAGCGAAAATACTCCTATAGTATTTTATGTGGGATGATTTTGGTAAGTTTTAGGCTTGCTGTAGCACCACAGTCACCCCCAAACACATGTTGGTGATGTCTCGGCTGAATATAGTTGATCAGACTATATTTACCCTAGACATGATTACATAACTTCCCAGGTTTAATCGCAACGTTCAAGCATCCAAATACTTTTGTTTAGTTCTACTAGCGACACGAATCATGTTATGTATGCATGCTCGTATACTTCTTATAAAAAAATACTTATATTTTGAAAGTATAATTTTAGCATAGAGCACTTAGGCCCCTTAGTGTTTATAGTTGTATACCACGTAAGGTTCGGTATACTAGTTCGCTATAAACATGGGCTCTGATACCAATCTGTCACACCCCGAAACCGATGGCGGAAACGTTCCGGGGCGGAGGACGTCATGTATAGCATCACAACCAATGAATAACAGCAATTATAGCAACACAACCATTACAGTGAATATTTGAATAAAACATTTACATCTGTTTGAAATACATCCAATAGCTTTGCAAAATAAAAACTTACAAACTCTAAATGCTTCGGTTCCTTGAAAATCCAACAAGTACCTGTCTACTGATTTCCTGAGAATACAAGCAGTTTGAAAAATATCAGCATAAAGCTGGTGAGTTCATAAGCAGTAATTTGTAATGAAAACTTATTGATAAGCGAGCCGATATGATTATGTAGTTTCAAGAAAATCCGATATTTTGCTTTGTGAAAAACATAGTGTGATCGATTTCATATACAACCATGAATGTTCGTTTCTGAAAATCGTATAGATATGAAAAATACTACTTCATGTGACTAGCTAAAGCTAATCATGAAGTATTCGTATTTAAATGTAAAACCATAGCATAAATGACTCGGTTTTTGAAAACCCTGGCTCGGCCAGTATGCATAATGTGTTTAATTCTATTTGGTAGAAATAAAACTACTGAAGAAAACCAGGTTGGTAAACTATCGGTGATTTATACATCATGTGAGTCGTATAACCATGCTTGATATGCCTAGAGACCTTTCCAACGTTCTTCAGGCGTTGATGTTAAATGACATTTGTACATCTCAGGCGTGCCCGCCTAACTGTAGCTAGTAGTCCAGATGTGAGATTGTCAGTCCCGAATAGATCTATTCACAAACCTCACGCTCTCCCTCCAAGAGACTCTGGTTATACAGTGGTAGGATTTATCCTTGTACACCTAAGGGTACAGTAATGAAGTAGCGCCTCATAGTATCGTACAATCTAGTTTACAAGTAAAGCAGTAGCGTTCTACCGTAATGGAAATCCGAGTGTATACCACGTATAATGATAAATTACAGTTATGAAAAATCATGATAAAACAATGATATAAACTGTAAATAGTTTCTGTTCCAGTGCATATGTTTAGTAGAGAAAGTTTTCATGCTTGATAAGTTCTTAGAGAAATTCCCAACTATACCGATTATAGTTTGTATGAATAATGAAGCGAATATCGAATACGTAAAAACTATGCAATTTTCGTGAAAACGTCGCTTATGCTCGACATAGTACAAAAGGGAAATAAAGTATGAAATTTTGCATAAGTTTTATGTATATTGCTGAAAACATTTATGTTTAGCTTGTATTCCCCCCTAAAAACCTTAAAAGTACGGAGAAATGTAGGGGGTATGAACTCACAGTTGTTGCGTGGAGTTGTTGACTGAAAAGAAGGTTCCCGAGTTGTTGCACGTGACACTTAACGAAATCCTATTGTCAAATAAATACATATATATGCATCTAAATTAGCGATTTCGATGAATAAAGTGTCGGAAAACACTTGAATTTGGTTGAGGAATGTTACCGAGACTTGTTTGAATTGAAGGAATGAGTTTACAGCCTTAGAACTCGAGTTTATGGTCTCTGAAGATGGGTTTACGGTTTCTGAAATGAGTTTACGGTTTCAGCAGGTGGCTGAGTTTACGGCCGTAAACTCAAGAACTGAGTTTACGGTCTTTGAAGCTCGGACCGTAAACTCGAAAAACGAGGTTTTGAATGCTGATTTCGATGCGAGGTGTGATTCCAGACACTCCAAAGTGCTCCAAAAGGTGTTTTTCGTTGTTTCCCGGAGCTTAAATGCGATTTAAGGAGTTTACGATTGAAGAACCTTAGAGAGAGGAGGAGAGAATGCGGCCAGAAAAACGTCCCAATGAAGTCGAAGGCATCGTATTTATAGGGTGAAAGCGGGGGCCGCTCATCACTGACCGTAAACAGGGTTTACGGTCGTAAACCAGTTTAAGGTCGTAAACGAGTTTACGGCCGTAAACCTAGTTTACGGTCGTAATCCCCTTTAGACCAAAAATGTTGATTTTTTAGAATTTCAGGTTCATGCGCGATTTTTTTTGGTTTCGACTCGTAAACAATTTATTTAAGCATAACTAGATTATTTTATTAAACCAAAATTTTGACGGAAAGTTAACGGATCTGAAATTTCATTAACAGAAATGCATAACAGAAAACGGAAAAAGTTTCGGGTTGTCACAAGCTAATCATCATATGATGACAACAAAGACATAAATTGCCAAAGAAAAAGAAACTATACCTTAAAACAATAAGCCCCAATCTTAAGCTCGTTGACATGGTAAAGATTTAGTATAAATTCTTTAAGCATCTCTTCTTCCACTTCTTTACATGTTGTCTCCTCAAACCTGAGCTTAAAATAATCTAAGGTTGGATATGACTACAAAAGACACATTTACCAACAAAAGCTTCCACAACCACATGCGACCTTCGATTTTTAGTGATACAATATAAGGAGCAATGATTTCGATAATACTGGCAGAATCCTCAAATTCATCCCTGTATCTGGAGAACACAAAGTTCTTAACGCTCTTTGAAGTAATATCAACCCGACTATAGCCAAGGCAATCCTCCAACTCTAGAGTTTCCAATAGAGGACTCCCAGATAATATGTTTTCAATCAAATCTTCATCTAAATTCCCATTGGAAGTACACAAACTCCTAAGATTTTTCCAACTAATCACCCTAACTGGATTGAGCTTGCTGCCTGATAATCCAAGATCAGTAAAACATGAACTGATGAAAATAAATTGATCTAACAGAAACTCAGCTCCCAAATCCATAGAAAAATACAACTTAAGCTGTTCAACATTACAACTTATTGCATAACTAATCCACTTGTTGAGCTCGGATTCAAATCGAATATCATAACCGGTAACTTCAGAATGATAAAGGTTAAGCACTTCGAATTTATTGAGCTTCAATTGGCGACATTGAGTTAGGGTTTTTTTCCACAAATGAAACGAAATCGGAGTTTGATTTAGGGTTTTGGGGACATTGATTCATGGGATAATCTGAGTGTTTAAAAACAAGAGTATGTACCGAAGTCCAAAGGTGTTTCCATCGCTTGGAGAGTGTACCTGTTCTAATTGCGTCTTTTGTGGTGGGTAAACGAGACATGATTTCAATAAGCAAGTAATCCGGCAACAAGCTGATTCCATCCTCTTCCCCCTTCTACATGATTTCTTGAAATTTTATCCGTGTAGGAGCAAATGTAGGTTGATTTTGTCCTTCTTCCACCATTTCCATGGCTGCAAAAGAACCCTCACTGCTTTCCTCCATGAAAAACGAGACAAAAAATTAGGCGTAAATGACTAAATGTATCCGGAGGAGGGATGAAGTTTGGCTTTAGCCACTAAGCTTTGAAAAAAATACAATTCAGTACACATATATATGATTGGTATTAGGTCCATAGACGAACAAACAAACACAAACAAAGCTTGTTTGTATTTGTTTATTTAACTTTAAGTGAACAACAAACGAGTAAGAAATTTGGGATTGCTTATTTAACTTTAAAAGTAGTTTTGGGCAACATTATTTAGTGATTTATGATGTTAGGAGAATGAGTTTTTAATAGTATTTGAGTTAGCTTTTTATGGTTGTAAAAGTAAATAAATCAACAAGTCAAAAAATTATTAGAAGTTTAAAAGTAAATAAATCAGTAAGTCAAAAAATTATTAGAAGTTTAAAGATATAAATGTCAGTTTATTTTTAAAAAGCCAAAAGCTATTAAAAAGTCACAATTCCTACTTTTTGAGGCTTTCCAAGAAGCCATTGAAAAATAATTTTCTTTTATCCATTTTTTTTTTTTTAATTTATGGATTTTTTTCAACAAAAAAAGAAACGATAAATCAATAAGCTATTTCAGAAAACAATTCCAAACACCCTCTAAAAGATGTCACAATTTTGATATGGAGATCAATTTTTAATATTTTATTATTAAATTTAGCTTATGTCGGCGTTCTACTATAACAAAAGTTCGACAATTTTGGTGGTAGAAGGAGACAAAATAAATTAGAGCAATCAAAAATAGATTTAGAATAGAATCGGCATATCATCGAAACCTAACCCTTAGCCTCCAAACGAGACATAACCTACCAATATTATACATCAAACCAGTTTATTAAAGGATAATGAATAAACTACTACTAAAGCTAATCATCATTTGAATTTTACTTGGATATAAACTGTTAGAGTAAATGAAAGCTTACCTTACAACAAGAATCCCAAATTTTAAGCTCCTTGACATGGTGAAGGTTTAGCATTAATCCTTTAAGCATCTCTTCTTCCGCTTCTCTAGGTGATGCCTCACAATGCCTGACCTTTGTATAATCAAGATTAGCTTTGACTAAAGAAGACACATTTAGCAATTAGCATCAAAAGCTTCCACATCAACAACTCATTTTAGATTGTTAGTCATTAAATATTAGGAGCATTAATTTCGATAATATTGGTGAGATTACCATCATCATCATAATCGTCACTAACCATGTATCCAGAGAACACCAAGTTCTTAATGTTGTTTTGAAGTTATATCGAGCGAACTGTAACGATAGCATAATTCCAATACCAAACTTTCCAATTGAGGACTACCGGATAATATGTTCTCAATCAGATCTTCATACAAACTCACACCGGAAAAACACAAACTCCTAGATTTACCAGCTAATCTCTCCAAATGGATTAAGTATGCAGCTTTCTAATGTAATATCAGTAAAACATGAACCGATGAAAAATAACTGATCAAATGAAACTCAACTTCAAATTGTGTATAACGTTAAATTACGTTGTTCAACTTGACATGTCATAGCACAAGCAACCAATAGTTGAATTGATATTCAAATCAAATATCATAACCGTTGATCACTCCGAATTTCTTGAGCTTCAATTGTTAGGGATTTGTCAAAGAGCGAAACGAAATCCGACAGCAGGTGATTAAATCTATTTGTGTAAAAATTAGAGTAGGAACTCAAGTCCAAATATGTTTCCATCGTTTGGAGAGTGGACTTGTTCTGGTCTTTTGTACTGATTCGATCTTCTCCCCCTCTGGAAATCCGCATCAGTGCATTACCAGTCACCACCATAACAACACCATTCCCGTGGCCAAATCTTAACTCATAAATACACACACATACATCATCATCAAACCATCATTAAGTAGATTACACAAATTTCCACCCATTTCTATATGACTCCAGATAAGAATATAAGAGTGTTTGGCCTCTGACTTATTCATTAGAAAAATCAACTGATGTCACATGCCATGAAGAAACCTAAATCCATGCCCACCCTAGCACATCAAGACTATTATTATTAATTCATCTTAACGGTTTTAAAATTACAAATAGGATATGAAATCTTGCATGCGTCATGGCTTCACAATAGAAATCACAAATGTAAATATAACACACACCACACCACATAAGTTGCGTTTGTTATATAGATAGGGACAACCTTTGTATGCCAATTTATATTGATTATAATAAGAGGACATGTGAACATACAAGAGATCCATGTCCCATCTTGCCCCATCTTGTCCCACCTTTTTGGGTGGAACACACTTTAAGACCATCCTGCCATGCCAAACAAAAGGGGCCTTATCTTTGATCTATATGTTGGTAACCACAAAAGCATATGAGTATAACAAAGAACCATTTGGCTATTTTGATCGAAGAAAATACATAAGTCATACAAGACTGAATCAACCACAAACAATAAATCAAAACAAAAGCAATAGAGATTGCAAGAAAAAACAAAGCTTCTAAGCTACAATAAACACATTAGAGTAATAACTAATAGTGTTCAATCTGTTCCTAAAAAAAAACACTAGTCCTCAACAACAACTCTTTTCTCGGCTAATTTTAGTTTTACTTGTATGGCCTTAATTTACTCGAGTCAACCATGAGCTTCACATTTGATGGAAAAATAAAACCTTTAGCTCTCAAATGAAAAAGAACCTACCAAGTATACAAGTGAGAAGACAACAAAAATGATATTATATTAGGCGGATTGATTGATTGAAAAGACAACAAAAGGATACTTGCAACAAGTTTATCGAACTATTATAACTTATGTTTCTTTTTTTCTACAGAGATATACATCGGAAAGCAAAATTTTTTTTACCTTAGAACACAATTCCCCAATTTTAAGCTCCTTGAATGGCGAAGGTTTAGTATAAATCCTTTAAGCATCTCTTCAACCACTTCATAAAGTGATTTCTCATATTTTCCCATGTGTGTATAATTTAAGTTGGCTTCGACTAAAGAAGAAACATTTACCAACAAAACCTTCCACAACAACAGTTTACCATGGATTGTTAGTGATAAAATATTAGAAGCATTAATTGTGACTATTAAAATTACCGGCATCATTATAATCCTCATGATCAAAATATCCAGAGAACACCAAGTCCTTAATGCTCTTTGAAGTAATATCAAGACGCCTATAACCATAACAGTGACACAATTGCAAAGTTTCCAATACAGGACTACCAGATAATATGTTTTCAATCAAATCTTCATCTAACTTCTCATTACTAATACACAAACTCTTAAGAATTTTCCAACTAATTCTCATAGTTGGATTCAATATGCAACAGTCTAATGTCTGATCTATAAAACACGAGCTGTTGTAAAAAAATTGACCTACCACAAACTCACATTTGGAGTATAAATGTCGTAAGGATAAATGAAGCTCTTCAACGTTACATCTTATAGCATAACGAATCCAATTGTTGACATGAGACGCAAGTCCATTATAACGTATGATATGCACTTCCAATTTCTTGAGCTTCAGTAGACGATGTTGAGTTAGGGTTTTGTCAAGCATGGAAATGAAATCGGACCACTTGGGACTGTCATTTTTATGCCAGAACATTAGAGTAGGAAGCAAAGTCCAAAGATGTTTCCATCTTTTGGAGAGCATAGTTGTTCTAATTGCGTATTTTGTGTAGGGTAAACGAGAGAGGATTTCAAGAAGCAAAAAATTTGGCAACACGCTGATTTGATCCACTTCTCCTTTCCCCACGGATTCTTGAAACTTTATCCCTTTTGCATCAATTTTAGGTTGATTTCGTTCTTCTACCCCAACGTCTATGGTGGTAACAGAGCTTCTTATGTTCTTCCTATCCATTCCTTTTAGTTCTGGCGGTGGCTAGCGGAAGTTGTGTATTGGCGAGATGCAGTTGGACGATGTTATGATCGAGAGAATGAGGAAATGTAGGGATGTCAACGGGGGCAAACGGGAGAGAAAATAGGTGCCCCGCCCCGCCCCTGAAATTAGTTGTTGCCCCCGCCCCCGCTCCCGCCCTCGGATCCCCCATTTACACAGCCCCCAGTCCCGCCCCCGGTTACCTCCATCGCCCCCGGTTCCCCGGCTTAAAATTGATTTTTTTTGCTAAAAAACTACTTTGTTTTTTTTTAGCAAAAATACTATTTTTAATAAATTTTAAAGCTTAAAACCTAATATTTTCAAAACTTAAAAATTAAAAAATCCAACAATTCCAACAATCTTATGAAGACAAATCCTACATTACAAATACAAAATACGACAAATCCAAAATTACAAATATAAAACACCAATTCATTAAATCTTCGGTATCCATTAATTTCCTTCAACTCTTCATTCACTGACATTCGAATGTCCTCCTTAAATAAATAACAAAAATAGTAATAAAATAAATTATTATATTAGTTTATTCAATACAAAACGACAAATTGAACAATTTTACCTCAAGTCCCTCGTCATCTGCATCTGAATGTACATCATCACCATCAATAACACAACCTAACAAAGAAAAAATAAATAAAGGTAATAAGCATAATATATTAAAATGAATTAAAAAACAATGGTTTAAGCAAACTCATACATACCTTTTTTACCCGGCCATAACCAATTTTGAGTGCATATGATAGCTTCAATTGTTGACGGAAGAAGTCTACTCCTATGTGGACCAACGATTCTACCACTTGTAGAAAAAGAAGACCCTGAAGCAAACAGTGGAGATAGGAATGGCTAATATGTCTTTTTTAATCAAACATAATGTAGGATACTTAATCCCATTTAACTTCCACCAACCTAACACATCAAACTCATGAATCTGGGGTAAAGTGCCTTCCTCTAAGTACCTTTCTAATTCGTGTTTACAAAAACTTCACTAGTAGAAGAATTCCATGAAAAGAAAGCATCTAATGAGTCCATGTCACTTGCGGGAGCTGCATCTCGACTAGAAGTGGGCTTACTAGTAATATCATCATTACTTGCTTGACTCATATCGTAGATATACATCTTCACAAATTTGACGAACTTTTTGAATTTCATCTTTTGCATTATCTACTCCATATACAATAGAAAAAAAAAATACTCTAGGAGCTTCATCTTAAACCTTGGATCCAATATCATCGCCATAGCCAACACCCCGTGACTTTCTTTCCAATACTCATCAAACTTTGTAATCATATTTTCGGACATTTCGCTTATTTCAATGAAACTAGATGTATCCCATTTCTTTAAAGCAATCTTTATTTCACATATTTTGGGGAAAATGATGGTTGTTGGATAGTTTGTTCCCGAAAATAATTCTATGACATTATAAAAGATTTTTAGTCTATCACAAAGCTCACTTGCGAAAGCCCACTCTATCTCATCAGGTGCATTCTTATATTGGGGCTCAGGTTGTTGTAACCGATAAAACACCTTCTTGTATTTCAAAGTTGTGGAAAGCATTAAATACGTAGAATTCCATCGTGTTTTACAATCAACAACTAGGTTTTTTTTTCACAAGAAACATTCTCACACTTTGCATTTTTTGAAATGTGTCAAGTCTTTTTGGTGTAGCTGTCCAAAAACTACAACTGTTATGCACTTTCTCAATCCCATGTCCAAAAACATCCAACCCACTCCTCACAACTAAATTCAAAATATGCGCAGCACATCGCATATGAAACATGCTTCTACCCAAAATCAAGCTATCAAAAGGTAGTTTGTCTACCATCAAATCTATCATGCAATTATTTGTTGAACAATTATCAAAAGTTAAAGTTGATAATTTTTTATCTATGTTCTAGTCCAACAAACTATTCATCAACACATTACTTAGTTTCTCAGTAGTATGGAGACATGGCACATATATAAACCTACCAGTGAACAAAATAAATTCAATTTAATTAAAGAATGAATACTAATAGATTAAAGAAATTAATATAAATTAAGTATTACCTCAAAAGACGACATTGTAATTGCCAATAATCATTAATGAAATGGGATGTCACTGTCATGAATCCTCTTTTTTGGTAGTTGGCAGTCCACATGTCGGTAGTTATTGCAATCCTACCTTGAATACTCTCCAAAAAATGCATCATCCTTGCCTTTTCCTCACCGTACAACTTAATGACATCAAATCTAGCTGTGTTTCTACAAATAGGCCTAAAAAGTGGTTGGAGCCCTTGACAAAAATCTCTAAAGCCTTCGTGTTCAACAATTCTAAGTGGGTAATCATGTTTTGCGATCATTTTAGCAAGATCGGTTCGCGAATCGTCATAATTAAAATGATGTGTTGCTAAAATTGATCCTCCACTTTGATCCATCTTAGATTTTTTTCCGGTTAACTGACTCTGAAAATCATAAATTTTCTTTTGCCCAATTCGTATTTTGCATGACTTATGGTGAGAATACATCCCTTTGGTTCCATTTTTGGTTGTGTAAGTAATTTCTTTTCTACAATACTTACAAACAACCTTTTTGGTTCCATTAACTTCTTCATAGGTGAAATGACGCCACATTGGAGATGTGAATTTAATTTGTTTCTCGTTACAGTTAACTGTAGAATTGGAGGTATCATTAACCGTGTTTGAATCATTAGGTTGACTTGGTTCTGCTGAAGATATAATTACAAAAATCTGAAAATGGTTCACACAAACAATCAATGACTATAAATGTAAAATTGATAAGAATTTACAGTTGACTATAAGTGTAAAATTGATAAGAATTTACTTTTTTAGAAGGAAACTTGTAGTTAATTCATTGATAGCGGCAAACAACAATATAAATCGAGTTCTATTATTCTATATAAATCATTAAATCAACTTCTGATAGCAGCAGAAATTATGAAATTATTAACTGTGTGAAATCATTAAACAAAATTCATTGATAAGATACACTGTATGAAATTATGAAACCAGGAAGAGTTTAATTGCAAGCAGCAGAAATTGATAACAGAAAGTGGTAGAAATTGATAGAGCAGGAATTGGTGAGAAACACAATTGATAGAAGCAAGCAATCATCATATTAAGACTGTGAAATTTGTTCATTAAAATAAATCTTAATCCACACTAATGTTTGAGAAATCTAAATCAACAACACTAAATAAACCTTAATTGAGAAATTGAAATCACTCAAGTGGTACTGTGGTAGAATCGATTGTCAATTGAATCCGAGAAGGAAAGACAGAAACGCAAATGGAGAAGGAAAGACATTACCATGGAATGCAGAAGGGGTCGGCAGCGGTGACGGGAAGGAAGGTGGAATCTGAAGTCGGAAACACTTAATAAACCTCACTGGTCGCCAGTGGGAGTTGGAGACGATGAAAAGTCATAGTCACCGTCGGAGAAGTCGTTGGTCTCCTACTCGATGATCGAGAATAAGAACGAACGAGTCAATCCCCGGGAAGGAAGGAGGAATTTGAAGTCGGAAACACTGAATAAACCTCGCTGGTCGCCGGTGGGAGTTGGAGACGATGACAATTGACAAGTCGGCAAGTCGCAGTTGAAGTCGTTGGTCGCCTACTCGCTGAACGAGTCAATGACGGAACAAGGAAAGCTAAACTGCTAAAGCCCTAATTTCCTTTCCCATTTGTATTTTAAATTATATATATATATATATATATATATATATATATATATATATATATATATATATATATATATATATATATATATATATATATATATATATATATATATATATATATATATATATAAACGGGGCCCCGCGGGAGTACCGGACGGAAATACTCACTTCCACCCCCGATCCCGAAAATAAACGAGAGTTAAAATCGCCCCCGCTCCTAAATTTTTTTAAAAATTAATCCCGTACGGTATCGGGGTCCCACGGGAACGGGTCCCGCGAGGGTTTTTGACATCCCTATGGAAATGAGATATAGGGTAGCAATTAGCAGATTATACGATTGCACATATGTATTTTAAATAATTTGTCCCTGATTTTTTGGGATTTATTTTATTTTTTTGCAATAGAAAGAGGAAATGAGATATGGGACAAAATACTCATTTTTAGCAATTGCGCCCGATTATACAATATTTTACTAGTTGTGAGATTCATTTATTACATGAATTAATTTAAAAAAAAAATTATGAATTTATAAGAAAATAAGAAAAATAGTGAATTATTAAAATTGAAATGCTTTCTTTTATTTTAAATTTAAACAAATAAACGTAAGAAACTAATAAGATTTAATTTGAAAATTTTGAAATTAGAAGGTCAGTTCTTTAATAAAATTGATATTCATTTATTAATATATTTATTATAATTATTATATTAAAATATTATGTGAACTTTAATAAAATAAGAACACCCATAAATTAACTTATGGAAAAAAATTAATTCAAAATAACCATAAAATGACATTTGACAAATTAAATAAAAATGTGACATGTGACAAAAAAAACCTTCGTTTATTAGGAAGGATAATTTAAAATTCATGATATTCAACCCCTATTTAACTAAATAAGAAAATATTTTGAAGTATAATGCTAAAATGAGACTTTTTTAAAGTAGAATGCTGAAATACAAAGAGTTTTAAGGTAGAATTATGAAAAAATGTAAATTAAATTATAATAATCTATTGCTAAAGTAGTAAACTGAAATAACATTGTAGTTTCGTATCTTTGACAATTTTAGCAAGCTTTTAAAGTACCTTGTATGCAGGAATCTTAGAATTTCGAAGAAAAATGAAGGTTGACATCAATGCTAGATGCATATGGTAAGAATGTAGAAAATATGGAAGGATTTAAATGTTTTTAAAAGGACGTTTTTTAATGGAAATAATTATAAGGAATATATATATATATATATATATATATATATATATATATATATATATATAGAGAGAGAGAGAGAGAGAGAGAGAGAGAGAGACATTAGGTTATAACCTGTGGCCGGAATCCACGGTTTACAAAGAAAAATAACATATCAATTACAAAAATAATAATCATTCATCATACATTTGTAAAAAAAAAAATTTATAACGTTTGATGTGTTAACTGAAATTGTGTTTATAAAAAAGTATATATTAAATAAAAAGGTGTAACAATATGGATTTTCTAAATAATATTTTCCAATTGAAGATATCTAAAATAAGTAATTAATTGGTGATTTAAGTTACAATATGCTGGAAAAGAAGAAGCATGGGCCATAGATGGTAATCATGTGTTAGGCCATAACTTATGCAAATTAAAACAAAAATCAATACGAAGAATCAAATCAATAAAGCTATAATTTTCTTATATGATCATTGTTTGTGACATCCACTTATTCAAAACTATGCTAAACCCTATTTTGGAATCCATCCGCCAAGTTTTTGATGAAAAGCCAAAACGATATTCTGTCAGTAGAAAACGAAGTTTATCACAACTATATCTATATCCAAGCCTAGGCCGGTTTAAGAGAAACACACAAACATACATTCAAGTTAGAGTAGTACTTGGACAATGAATGTAAAATAACACAAAAAATAAAGTTTTCCCTATTTTGTTCGATGTTCTTTAAAAAACACCAAGTTTGATTAGCACATGCCACCACATACTACCTATAGAATTTGGCCAAAAGATCCAAAATTTTGATTTTGTTGTTTCTCTAATTAAAGTTAAGTCAAGTGGGCCTAACACCAGAGGATAAATCCACCAAATAGTCTTACATATACCACAAATGAGCTCAATAAAAAACTTAATACTTAGGCTTCTTACATTCTTTGAATTTTGGGAAGGCTAATCTCCAAAAGGTTCCTCAAGTCATAAAATTGTCTTGAATAAACTTGAAGAAGTCTACATATAATCCTACAATCGTTACTTCCACAAAGCCATTTAAACCAAAGGACATAAATTAAAATCAGAATATTCTCAAAGTCGGAAAAATTAGAACGGTTTATCTTAGTTCATACTTTGAAATCAAGATCAAAAAAATTGTTGGAAACAAATAGATACCTCATTAACAACAGAATCATGTCAAAATACACATGTTATTCTTGTTTAATTGTTCTACATTTTTTTGTGTCATCATGAGGAGATAGGCTGTAATATATATATATATATATATATATATATATATATATATATATATATATATATATATATATATATATATATATATATATATATATATATAAGCATTCTGATATGAATATAATCTTTTAAAACCAAAAACTAAAAACAAACCATAAAAAATATTGAGGAATAAAACACAATAGGAATTTGTAAAATACACAAACACATCAAAAACAAATAATGTTTCTCTCTCTATCGAATGGTCAGTCATTAGGAGTCATTAGGACAGTAATGACCAATTTACCTTTCCATTGGTATAGATTGTTAATGATTAGTGAACGTTTTCTATTTGGTAACTATTGTAAATGTAATTCCAAATGATAAAAAACGATCTTCTTTTTGCATACTTTTAGGCTATTTCACCAGCCAAATTTCTTAAAGAGATGTCACCACCAATGATTAAACATTTATTTTCTTCCTTATGGATGTACCTTTTAATTCTTTATGGGTTTTTGAATCAATTAAGATTTAAACGCACATGGGGAAAAAGGTGATTACCTAGCATAATCATGACCCCATGAAGCAATATCAGCTTCAGAATACAAAAACAATGGGTACTTTAATTTCTCCTAAATAATCGAAGACATATGTAGCAAAACACAACAAGCAAAACACAAGACAAAAATAAAAGAAACTCTTTGGAAAACAGAAATCACATATTACAAACTAAACTAACCAACAATGGTCAATATGATTTAAATTCATGCTAGAAAAAAAAGGTAAACTAATATTTAGATATAGCTAGCTTTCTCGGTCCCCTTCTCCACACATTATCAAATCTAATACTAAAATTATATATATATATATATATATATATATATATATATATATATATATATATATATATATAATCAAAAAGGTTGAGAATTGAAATCTTGATGTATGATGCTACAAAATGCAATAGATGTCTTTAAATCTAATTCTGGCCCAAATATGTAAAAAAGGAAGAGTGGAATGGGAAAACCTAAATCTCAAACCTCATTGTGGGAGCCGGGAGTGGGGGGAGATGGCGGAGATGGCGCCATAGCTTCACAACCTAGACATCACCTTGATTCTTAGAGAAGGATAATGATTAGAGAGGGAAATCAAATTGACGATAATATTACATGAGGTAAGGAGAGGGAAACCAAATCTACCTTGTCCTAATTATTCGGGATATTGGTCACATCGATTTCAATTTAGTATAGGATTAGTTGCCTAATAAGCACATATCAGATGTTTAGTATAGGAAATACGCAATTTGAAAAATCTATTGCTTAATTTAAGGGAAGAATAGTTGAGCCGGAAAACAAAATGGGGAGTGAAAGAGAAGAGGCCAACTAGCATTTAGTAGGTTTAGAAGACAGACATGTGGCATATCAAAGAGTCTTTTATTAGGAATATATATATATATATATATATATATATATATATATATATATATATATATATAAGGTTAGGTTATTCTATTCTAACTATATATTGTATGCATGTATGATTCATTGTTGACCAATCATTTTAGTTATTTAATTAAAATAATTAATGCAAATTGCACGTTGAAGATATAATGATTATTAATTATATATTAAACATTTAATATGAATTAAAATTTTGTTAAAATAACTAAAATGATTGGTCGAGAATCAAACCTACATGCACATAATAGATAGTAGAAAATTTGAATCTAACTCCCTCACCTCTCTCTCTCTCTCTCTCTCTCTCTCTCTTTCTCTCTCTCTCTCTCTCTCTATATATATATATATATATATATATATATATATATATATATATATATATATATATATATATATGTGTGTGTGTGTGTGTTTTATATGTTGGATTTGATTGTAAGGGCAAATGCATAATTTCACTTTGAGTATTTGAGTGGGAAAATCAGTTTGGGGGGGGGGGGGGGGGGGGGAGTGGGTGCTTCAATTGCTACGTGGAAAGTAGGTACTCATCCCCTAATGTAATAAATACAACCTATTTTGACACGTGTCAATCACCAAGTCTCCCCCATTCGTTTGCTTATACTTTTTTCTTTAATAGCATCCTACTTTTCAATTTACAATATTTATATGAATGATATCTGAAATTGTAAATAATTATGTAACTGTTTTCTTTTAATAACTTTTTATTTTATTCCATTTCCTCCTTTTTCTGGTGATTATTTTCTGTAATTCACTAAATATTGCCATTCTTGTGTTTCAAATTCTGTCAATGATTTTATTTATTTATTTATTTTTTTGCAAACATTAACCTAATACCCATTACATCTATCCAGTTCATTCCTATTAACTGATTTCCTGATTTTGTGTGAATTAACATTACAAACACTATCTAATCATAAAATAAAACTCATATCTACCTGTGATTACTAAGCACATGTATAATTCCCTTAATTTAGGGATAATTATTTCAATTCCATATAAAAAATTAAGCATTCCTAGACACTCGATCTTTTCTATCTTCAATATCAATAAATCACATTCACGGATTAAATTCCTATTCATGTATACGTTATATTATATACATGAAGATTATTAATGATTCTTCATCTTCGTTCTTGACTCTTCATTCCTCTTTTTCCTGTTTAAAATCCATATCATATTTCAGTGATAAGAGAAGTTACAATAGGTTAGCTATTTTTTTTTTCATGTTTCGTCTTCTTCCTCTCACTTTGTTATTATGGTTGAAACTTAATTACTTTACCTTCCTTTCACGTTTTTTTGGTAGAAAACACAAAATGTTCCAATAAAAAAAACTTTTCTTTATTACCTACAAAAACGTTTGGTGGTAAAACCAATGTACTTTCTTCATGGCGCTTGAATTAATTTGTTTTTTATTTGCTGCAATTTATTTTATCATATTTAACAAAAAAAAAGTACATTGCTATATGTGGAATTGACCTGACACCTTTTTAGTAGTAAAAGGGCTTTGTTTTTTTAAACGGTACCTACATGAAAGGACCTATTTTGGTAGTAAAAGGGCTTTGTTTGTTTTTTTTATCTGTTAATTCTGTTGAAACAAAGACCATTAAATCATTTTCCTAAACCGATACTATTTTTGTTATTATTTCTAAACACTAACCATTTATTGCTATTTTTTAAAACTATAACTATTTATGTCACATCTTTTTAAACATAGACTATTTATGTGTTTTTTACACAGGGACAATTTATGTTGATTTTATTAAACTATTTCTTAATAGCAATGTGTCTGCTTGAATTGAACTATTTCTGTTAATTTTTTTCTTAATGGAACATTTTTGTAAATCTTTTATACATGCTACATTTTTGTTACTTGTGTTCAAAACCGTACCTATACGAAAGGACAATTTTTGTTACATTTTTGTTACTTGTGTTCAAAATTTCATTTTAATTGTAAAATTATACAAAACTTACATTTAAAGATAATTTATAATTTAGAAAAAAAAATTAATGAATTTGGTGCAAGGGCAAAATGGTCATAAGAAAAATTAAAAGCCGAATAGTTGGATTTTAAGAAATCAGGGACTAAAAAAGTTAAGAAGCATAAAATTTGCTAACCCATTTCTTTTCGGACCAAACCCAAAGAAAAATTGTTAAGCTAAAGGACCATAAGTGTAAAACTAACAATCAAATGCTTTTAATGTGATTATTAGAAATGAATGCAAAGTTGTATACTTGCACATATAATGATATTCCCCCACAATCCGAAGTTAATTTCGGTAGGTTTCTTCTTCGATCCTCTCATGGCTTGTGAAACATGAAGTCTTTTTTTGTATGCAGGAGGTGATCAGTCTTTTTAAGACGTAATTTGTTTTAGGGAGGGAATAGGATGAGAGAGGTTGTCTTGTGATGAGCCATGTTGTGTTCCCCCTCTTTATCCATTCTTCAATGGCCTTTCTTTCATACGTTTGACCAGTTGCTAGGGTTACTGGATCACTAAAGATATGGCTAGTTATGGGACACACAGAATCTTTTGGTGGCCTTGATTGTGTATAAGATTGGGGAGAACCAAAGTTTGGACTTCCGTTACCATATTCTCCATGGAAGCTGAAATTTTCAAAAAAGAAATACAAATTTAGGACAAAAACAACAATACTCAATTCCCATATAAAAAAAATGACTCATAATTACCTTTTATCTGATGCTGAGTCTTCTTATTTGCATTACTGGAACTTCGCCCATGACCAACTTTTGTCCAAACTCTTTTCTTATGTTCCTAAGCATTAAAGCAACAATTAGTAAGCCATCAATTTAGAAACATTTTTGTAAGCCACAACTTTAAGATAAACTCTAGATTCATTACCTGAGTCTGCTGAGCTACTACTGAGATCATGGTGCGCTAATGACCATTTTACCCTTACACTCCTAAAAAACAAATTTTACAATATTCATCAATGTTAAGTCAATCTTTTAACGTGAGAGTAGTCAGGAGGATAAAGAATGGTAAGTAGTTAAAAAGTTAGTGTCTTAATAGATTAAGCCAAGTTTTTTGACTTAACCCATTAAGTCATTATGTCAAATTTGAATAAGAAGAGATAGAAAAAAGGTAAGAAACTAACCTGTATGCTTCTCTTGAATTCTTATTAGGCTTTAGAACTGGTGAGAACCCTACACTTTTAGGCAAAATGGGTCACATAATCTGGAATTTTGCGACTCACCTCATGCAAAGGAGTCATAGGTTGCCCTATTAATTATCATTTTTTTCATTTTGGTACTCCCTATATACTATTGGTTTTATAAGTTGTTAACAGGGGAAAATGGTCAATAAACTAAACAGAAATAGATACAGGTGAGGGGCAAAATGGTCCGTAAAATGTCAATAAACTGTCAACAGGGGCAATTTATTAATACTAAAGGATTGGCATAAAAGTAAAACTACTAGAAACCACATCGTTATTTAAGCTTCTGTTCCTAATTCTACCTTACTCACTTTCTATGTTTTTATTTATTAAATCAAGTATCGCTTTTTTGAGTATTAAAATTAACACGAATTTAATAGTACTACCAATAACTAATCTCTTATTATTAATTAAATAAGATCTCATAGAACTAATAATATTATTATACAACTTGATATAACATCTTTATAACAACATTAACTAAAAAAAATTAGGTACAAGAAATTAAAATATATGAAAAATTATTTTTTGTGAAAAGATTGTATAGTATTACGTTAGATAACAAAAGATATGCAAATGACACTTTAGGTCCCTGTAGTTTTAATATTCCGGAATTATATTTTTAGTCCCTGTAGCTTTAAATTTTAGGAATTACACTTTTGGTCACTATGAAAGTGGGAAATAAGCAAAAGACACTTTTGGTTTCTATAGTTTTAGTTTTCCAGAATTATATTCTTGGTCCCTAAAGTTTTTAGTTTGCGGGAATTACATTTCTGGTCCTTGTAGTTTATTTTTACAAAATTACATTTTTAGTCCCTGTAGTTTTTAATTTGCAAAAGTTAAATTTCTGGTCCCTGAAGTTTTAAATTTATGGAATTACAATTTTGGTCACTATGAAAGAGGGAAATAAGCAAGACACTTTTGGTCCCTATAGTTATAGTTTTCCAAAATTATCTTTTTGGTCCCTGAAGCTTTTAGTTTGCAGGAATTACAATTCTTGTCCCTGTAGTTTTAATTTTCCAAAATTACATTTTTAGTCGCTACAGTTTTTGGAATATGTTTGCATAGTTATAATAAAAATAAGTATTTCATATTGTATAATTGTAGTTTCCAAGGATGCTTTTAGTAATGTGGATATGATTACATTATCTAATTTCTAAATAGTAGTTATATATTTGGTTGTAGCTATTCATTATGTCAACACGTAGTGATAGAGACTGGATGTACAAAAGGTTAGATCATGGGTATCTTAGCACAACATATCATGCATCCGTCAAAGGATTTCTGGATGTTGCTTTTTCTAATGAAGCAACCGTTGATGGGGATTATATTAGATGTCCTTGTTTTAAATGCAAGAACATGTATTATAAAACAAGAGGTGATGTAGAGCTTCACTTGTTACAAAATGGTTTCACTCCTAATTACACAACTTGGTGGGCACATGGTGAAAGAAATACGATATCTCAGCATGAGGAAGAATCTTCTAATCCAATGCAGGATCCGATGGAAGATGATGATGATGATGTTAATGGGTGTACACAAATGTTGATGGATGTAATGGAGGAACGCCCGAATCCAACTGCCAAGGGGTTCTATGATATGTTGGAAGACGCTGATGAACCTTTGTGGGATGGATGTGAAAATTATTCAAAATTACAAGCTGCAACAGAGTTGTTGCATTGGAAGTCAGAATACAATATATCTGAGGCTGCTTATGATCACATATTTCCTATAATTAAGCGGATGCTACCCAAAGGTGAGAAGCTAGTTGAGAACTTCTATGAGACAAAGAAGCTTTTGAAAATAGTTAGACTCCCAGAAAAAAAAATTCATGCTTGCAAAAACCATTGCATGATATTCTATGGGGCAGATTCGGATTTGACTAAGTGTCGAGTGTGTGATCATGATCGGTACAAGAGTGGCAGACTGCCATATCTGGTTATGAGGTACTTGCCGATTGCTCCTAGACTCCAAAGGTTGTATTTGACAAAAAAGACGGCAAAGCAAATGACATGGCACTATGAACATCAAATAGAACCGGGTTTGATGGTCCATCCAAGTGATGGGGAGGCTTGGAAGCATTTCGACTTAATGCATCAAGAATTTTCAAGTGAACCACGTAATGTTCGCCTTGGGCTATGCACCAATGGGTTCAGTCCAAATAACTCAAATACAACCCCGTATTCATGTTGGCCTGTTTTCCTTTCAATTTATAACTTGCCTCCTTGGATGTGCTTAAAAGAACCATATGTTCAGTTAAGCATAGTTATTCCTGGAAAAAAGAGCCCAGGTTAAAATATAGATGTGTTTCTCAGGCCGCTAATTGACGAGTTAAAGATGCTATATACAGACGGTGTTGTCACTTATGATGCTTCGACTAAATGCAATTTCACAATGAAAGCTATACTTCTTTGGACAGTTAGTGACTTTCCGGCTTATGCAATGTTATCGGGATGGAGCACACATGGCAAGTTAGCATGTCCGTATTGTATGGGTGAGTCGAGGTTGTTTCGGTTACACCATGGTAGTAAACCATGTTGGTTTGACTGCCATCGAAAATTTTTACCTGAACAACACACTTATAGGGGTGACAAAACAGGATTTCTGGCTAATAAGGTTGAGAGATCTAGCCCCCCACCAATATTAACCAGTGATCAGATTTAGGAGCAAGTACGACACTTTCCAACTGTTTATGAAGGCAAACCTTTTAGAGCGAAGAATGCAAAATTGCCTGGTTTCGGGATTACTCATAATTGGGTTAAGAGGAGCATCTTTTGGGAGCTACCATATTAGCGGAAGTTGTTAATACGACATAACCTTGATCCCATGCACATTGAGACAAATGTTTTTGAAAATCTTTTCAACACCGTGATGGACACTCCGAAAAGCAAAGACAACATGAATGCAAGAAAAGATATAGAAATGTATTGCAATCGAGTGCAATGGCATACATGGAAGAAGGGAAATAAGGATATAAAAAAGAGAGCATCGTTTGCTTTGAGCAAAGAACAAGTAGCTAAAATATGTCAATGGTTGATTAAACTTAAATTCCCAGACGGATACGCCTCAAACTTGGGGGGGGGGGGGTGCGTTAATGTAGATGATAATAGCTTTTACAAATTCAAGAGTCACGAGTGCCATGTATTTCTTCAAAGATGGTTGCCTATTTCTCTAAGAGGTATGGTGCCAAATTCAACATGGGATGCAATTACAGAGTTGTGTACATTCTTTCGTGTAATATGTTCAAGGGTGTTACGCGTAGATGACTTACAACACTTGCAAACTACTATTGTTGAAACCATTTGCAAGTTGGAAAAAATATTTCCACCTGGATTCTTTGATTCAATGGAGCATCTTGTTATCCACTTAGCTCGAGAAGCTATGCTTGGTGGTCCGGTTCAATATAGGTGGATGTATCTTTATGAAAGGTATATTTTTTACCATACAAAATATTCTATCATAAAACCTATGGAATTTCTAATAAGTCTTTTCCAACATCTTTTTAGGAAGTTGGGATCAATGAAAAGAAAGATAAAAAACCATGCGAAGGTTGAGGGGTCCATTGTTGAGGCTTACATGATTGGAGAAATATTGACTTTTTGCTCACAATACTTTTTGCCTACAATTGAAACCCGGTTGAATCGTGAGTCGCGTAATTTTGCCCCAGAAATTCCTAGTTATACCATGGTCGACTCTCGATTAAGCATTTTCAAAGTTCCATCTCGAAGATTATTCGAAAAAAGTGGACAACGGAGGCCTTTTATAGATGATGAGATGCGTATTGCTCATAATTACATCTTGATCAATTGTGTTGAGGTTCTACCTTTTTTAAGGTATGTCAAGTTATCTATTTTTCCTTGATATCGTGAATCTCTAAAATGTTTGTTATTTTTTAAGGTTGTTTGAAAATTATGTGATCCAAAGCCAACCTGATATGGATGATGGAGCATTTGAAAGGTTTAGGGATCAACATTTTGCTAAGTGGTTTAAAGATCATGTGAGTATGATACTAGAAAATTTTGTGTTACCAAAGTGTCTTCCCCCGTGAATTAGTTAACAAATGAATTTATCAATGTAGGTTTTTCAACAATCAAATGATATCAGTCAACATCTGAAATGCCTTGCACGAGGACCATTACGACATGTTAGGTCCTATAAAGGATACTTTGTCAATGGTTACAAGTTTCATACTGAAAAATATGGTGATGGACGGGTCACACACAATAGTGGTGTATGTGTAAGAGGGACTTGTTACAATGAGACTGAGTGTGACTATTATGGGTTGTTGGATGAGGTCTTAGAAGTAGAATATCAAGGCATAGGGCGTTGCATCGTAGTATTGTTCAAGTGTATATGGTTTAACCCTACTGAAGGGGTACGTGTGGATCGAAAGCATAATTTGGTTGATATTAAATACAAATCAAGGCTAAGAAATGAAGATCCGTTTATCCTAGCGTCATAAGCAGAACAAGTGTATTATGCACCATATCCCGCAATGAAGGATTTGAAAGATTGGTGGGCTGTCGTCAAGACGAAACCAAGGGGTGTATATGATCTACGACAATGTGTTATTGAAGAAGATGACGATGAGTATGAAGAGGACCAATTCTTTCAAGAAAGTGAAGCAATTTTACCTTCTACAAGTAGTGGTGCAAATGAGGTGGCAGGACCCCTTTCTCATGTAATTGAAGGAGAAATAGAAGAAGTTAATGACAATGACATTGAGAGAGAAGAGGATGAAGAAGTTGATGATAACTTGGATGATTCATCCCAAGATGATATTGAAGATGAAGAAAACATATGTGATGATAATTCTGATGATGAGTAATTACTAAAAATGTGGAATGAAACAATGTATTTGGAACTATATATTGTCTAATGGACCTTATCAATAACTTTTTAGCTAAAATGATCGTTTTCTTTTTCTATATACATTGCACTTTCATTTATTTGTGTATTATAGCATGTTACCTTCTCTTACTTCTAAAATTTTCTATTATAATACATACTTGTTCTAACCAATAGTTTATTAATTCTTGATTTTAAGGGTTATGTTTTGACTAATGGCGCCACGAGGAGCCCGTGGTGGTGGTCGTAGTGGTAGTCACATTGGTGGTCGTGATGCTGGAGATAGAAATGCATCTCAATCACACAATAATGCAGAAAGTCATCCTTCTTCTTCTTCAGTTAGAGGATCAAACATCTTGGAACAAGTTCCAAGTAACCCATCAAAAAGGAAGTTCATTGAAGTCGATTCTGAAAAGGAGTACTAATGTTAATTTTACAATTGTTTACGAAAATGAATTTACTTGTTAATGATAATACTAATGCTAATTTTTTAATTATTTAGTTTTTGCAAGATTTACGGATCAGATTTCAGTGATCAGAGCCATCGCATGTATACTGAAGACGATGTTTGACGGCCCATGGACCTCATGGAAGAAGGTTGACAAAGAACATCGTGATGCAATGTGGGAACACTTCAAGGTTTGTACTTATTATTTTTATGATTTATCAAAGTAAAACTTGGTGTAAAATGGAAAAGATAACTGTATGCGTGATCTACATGTAGGGTTTGTATGTCTGGCCCGAAGCGATTGATGTTCTTGCTCGCAAGGTATGCGAAGACTGTATGAAGAAACGATTTCCTGACATAATGCGAAGAGCACGTGAAGAATCTTTAAAACTTGCCAAAGCTGCAAATGTGAATGCCTCACTAGAAGGTGATTTAAATTTGCTAAAGGACTATCACCCAAATTGGATAAAAAAGGAGTATTGGGAAAAAATGATTAATGAAGTGTGGACCACATCCAAATGGAAACGTTTATCACAATCAGGTAAAAATAAAAAAAATAAATTAGAAGATGGCTCTGTTTCCAAACATACAGGGGGATCTATATCTATTCGTCAACATAAGAAAAGAATGGTAAGATGTTTGCATCTCACCTTAGTTTCCACTTAGACTATTGAGTTTTTGTTTTGTTTTTTAATGTATTACTAATGGATTTTGTAGCAAGCAACACTTAAACGCCCTCCTACAGGAGTTGAACTTTATGCAAGGTTGCACACTAAACGGTCTACTCAGGAGTACATTACACCAAAGGCAGCTAAAGTTAAGGTATTTTCAATTCTTTTTTAGGAAACAAAACTTCCTACTATAAAGCAACAAATTGACAGAAAACAAATCTTTCGTGAGTAGTAATCAACTTACAAAAGAAAAGAAACAAATTATTATCTCTAAATGTTTTATCCTCTGCCTAGTTGTAATTAAGTATTTTGTAAGTAGTAATCAACTTTATAAAAGGTTTGAGTATTAATTAATAGGAGGCTTATGAAGTGGTTCATTCCATTCCTTAATTATGAATTTAATGGAATGGAATGAACCATTCTATTCCTTATTTCATGTTTTTGTTGTTTCATATTTTTTTTGCTATAATAGGAGGCTTATGAACGTGCTATGGTGGCTAAGTTTGGTGATGATACTAGTTGCCACCCCCTCTTGGATAATGAAACATGGTGTGATGTTTCCGGAGGAGTCAAGAAAGGAAGAATATATGGATTCGGATCTGTGTCTGATCCAGTGAGCTTTTTGGAAGGAACGTCTAGTACAATAACATCCCAAAAGGTACTTTATAAAAATTTCCTATCATATCATTGTACTTACAAAGTTTCCTATCATGGCATTGTACTTACAAAGTTTCCTATCATGGTATTGTACTTACAAAGTTTCCTATCATGGCATTGTACTTACAAAGTTTCCTATCATGGCATTGTACTTTAGGTTGTCTATGAACGTGTACGAAATGAGATGCGTGGGGAAATGGATGCTAAAGCTGCAGAAATGGAAGCTAAACATCAACAAATGCGTGAGGAAATGGATGCGAAAGCTGCAGCAATAGATGTCAAACAACAACAAATTGATGCAAAATATGAAGCAATGGAGAAGATGTATGCAGCCTTGCAAAATATGATGAGAAATTGAAAATTAGAGGTAATATGATGTTAACCATTAGTATTTGATGTTTTTGCATGACTTGTTAACCTTTTGTATTTGATACTTTTGATTGTTTTGAATAATATTTTATAGGAATGTGAACCGAAGATGATTGGATGGACATGAAATGAAGAGAGCATCTAAAATGTTATTTTGAAATTATGTTTTGTGAAAACTCATTTCCCGATGCATACTTTGGATTTCTTGGTGCTAAAATGTTATTTTGAAGTTAAACCTTTGGGAGTTTGATGTTATATGGATAGTTTT
This sequence comes from Lactuca serriola, assembly GCF_051521515.1. NCBI lineage: Eukaryota > Viridiplantae > Streptophyta > Magnoliopsida > Asterales > Asteraceae > Lactuca > Lactuca serriola. The sequence continues at coordinate 34,724,260 of NC_136414.1, read as the reverse complement.
GGTTTTGGATGTTTTTTGAATGATACTTTGGTAAACTTTGATAGTTTTGGTATTGTAATGTTTGGTTGCATTGTTATTTGATGTTTTTTAGTATAAAAATTTGATGATTGTAGTATTTTTTTTCTTTTAGAATCATAATAAAAAAACTGATATTACAAGTTCGCGTCGGATTGGTGAGAATAAAAAAAGTATTTTAATGCATCAATTTTGCGAGGGATTAGCTACGGAAAAATATCATGTCTAAAGTTTGTGACGGATCAGCGACGAAACAAAAAAAAAATTAATGTATAAATTTTGCAAGGGATTAGCTATGGGAAAAAATCATGTCTAAATTTTGCGACAGATTAGTGACGAAAAAAAAAATCAATATATGAATTTTGCAAGGGATTTGCTACGGAAAAAAATTGATCACTGAAATTTTGCACTAGAAAAGCGACAGAATGACTTTATCAAATTTTGTCGCTAATGCCCTGAGTAAATGTGTTGAGTGACATTTAGCGACGGATATTCTGTCGCTACATTTGTCGCAATGAAAAACCTCTTCGTCGCTAAAACCCTCGCTGAGAAATTAGCCACTTATAAATTACCTATGGAGTGAGTCCGTCGCTGATCCATCGCAAACAACATTTAGCGACGGAATAGCGACGGATACTTCCGTCTCTAAAACTCATGTTTCTAGTAGTGTACGTTAATATACACCAATATCTATGTCACCAATATCTATGTCATATAATAACTTATATCAACGAACCCATATTTAGAACCCCACATATTTAAATAATTAAAGTGAAAAGTAACAGTGACAAGATTAATTTGATCAACATTGATAATCAAGCAACTAAAACTCGCCTTATACTTTGATGAGAACATGATAAGTACCCAAATATCTTTTTTAGATAACATTTTATCTTTATCTGTAACTAACTAACAAACCAATAAAATCAAATAATAAGATAAATCATAAACAACACAATTATGCATAATTTGCAATGAGTTCTGGTCAATAACAACTATGCTTTCAATAATCTTGCTTAAACTTTCCATTGACAATATGATAATTTTATTATGGTGTTGTTTCTTTTATTCTAACTATGAATGCTATATTTAATCTTCTCCCATTATCACTCATACAAGTTATAGATAGTATATTGTTTATCTAAAAATTTCAAAATCCATATGAATTTCCAGAAACAGAGGACAAATAGTGACATATGATTCCATCTTTTGTTCTTTGCTACCAATAGCCTCACTAATACAAAAGCATCATCATAGACTTTGGAGTGATTCCATTACTCATCCAAATCATTAAGTGTGGAATCGTTTTAATAATACATGATCCAAACTATATTTAAAGCACCGCTGTTTGATTTTATTTTTGTATGGAAGGAACATTGCCATGACACAAGCAACAAATATGCTGATTACAACAATAATCAGTGCCAATTTCAGCAAAAAAAAAACAATGCAAATTTTAGCAATAAGAAGTATTCCAAGGTTGTTCTTCTATTTCGGAAGGCCATTCAAAGCAATCTCATGATCCAAGCAAAAAAAAAAGCAAAGTTAAAAGATCAAGTAACTAACCCGAATAGAATTTTGTATTTAGAAATCTGTTATAATCAGAAATTCGTATTTAGATAGATTGAAGATGAAAGTTCAAATTGTATTTAATAAACCTAGTCAAGTTGGAATACAAGATAAAGCTTGAAAAATCTTTGATAACCCGAAACTTTTTCCGTTATACTTAACCAATTTCTATTAATAAAAATTTGAATTTTTATTGGATTTCCGTCAAATTCTTGGTTTGGAAAAATTATATACGAGTCGGAACCAAAATCGTGCGAAAAACCCGAAATGTCTCGAAAATCTAACAATTTTTGGCCTAAGTGAGTGTACGGCCGCACACCGATGTGCGACTGCACACCCGTGTACGGCCACACACCCACTTACAGTTGGTGCCAGGTGGACCCCACCACTGACCATACCCCAATCCTATAAATACGGGATCCCCACCCTCGTTTGAACATTCTTGACTGAAAACTCTCTCATTCTCTCTCTAGAATCCCTGACCGTACACCCTAAAAACACCTTTATTCTTCCATAAAACATCGAAAAACACCATTGGGGATTCATTTCTGAGCATCTAGGACACGTATTCACCGATTCCAACACTCTTGTTCTTGAGTGTACGGCCGTACACCTTCAAGCTCGTTGACCGTACACTCATCCACCGCCGTACACCTTCAAAGGCCGTACACCCTTTAAGGCAATATACAGTTCACGGTCGTAAACTCCCTTTCACGGTCGTACACACTCCTTAAGTGGTACGTTAGGCTAAAAACCCGATTTCCTCGATTCAATCAAGTCCCGGTAACATTCCTTAACCGAAAGCAAGTGTTTTTCCAACACTTTATTTAATGAGATCGCTAATTTAGATACATATATCTATTTAACTGTTATTAGGATTCCATTAAGTGCCATGTACAACAACTCGATGGTCTTCGTTTCCAGTTCATTGATTCGACGCTTGGACACAACTAACTGTGATTTCATACCCCTATATTTTCCGAGTTTTTAATGTTTTCAGGGGGGGGGGGGGGAGGGATACAAGTAAAAGCACAAGTAATATTGTGTTTAAAAATATAATTTGGTTTATTATATTTTCCTATCATTAGTATACACTGAATATAGAACTTACTAAACATGATGAACATAGTTACTACTAGATATGTGTAACACCCAAAATTTTCAAAATAATTTTTCACATTTTATAAAACACATTTTCATTCATAATCGTTATAAAAACACCATTGTATCACATAGTTAAAACATAACATCACATCTCAAGATCAAAATATAAAAACTCCTCGTGTGTGTAATGATCAAGCTGGCGCCTTCCCGTGATCCTCACTAGTATGTGAAACACATAACACAACACTATAAACATAAATGCTTAGTGAGTTCCCCAAAATACCACACACAACACATATTAGCCATGCGAGGATATAACTCTGTTTGACCCTCTGGTTAATGTGTCTCAGTGGGACCCTCCCGTCCCATAACTCTGTGGGGCCTCTGGCCCTAACATTGTGGACCTTCCGGTCCTAACTCTGTAAACTCTGTAACACACATAGGATAAAGCACATAGAAATCAAATCATGCAAGAACATACAAGTACTATGTCTCATAACTCTAATTACCACTCTAGGTAAAGTATAGTGAGAAGACTCACCTCGGGTAACTCGGTAAACCTCGAACTCTGAAATACTACACTAGCCTTCGCCTATTCACAAAATAGTTACTCTAATTAATACAACTTCTAAAGGCTAGGCCAGCCCTTCTCTATAAATCCTGTAAGAAGGGTAAAAGACCATCTTACCCCGTTAGTGACTCATAAGTCCAACCACTGACTAAACCCTAATAGTTAACAAAGTCAACGGTCAGCATTGACCGGACTCGCCGAGTTCACTAGGGTGAGTCGGCGAGTACACGCCTGCCCTCTTCGCCCTTGGTCCCCTCTTGACTCGCTGAGTCAATCCTATACTCCCCAGGTCATCACAGGTCGCGAGTCTCGGGGCAACCCGACTCGACTCGTCGAGTCTCTTATGGACTCGGCGAGTTTCTCCCATGAAAACTCTCAAAAGATCTCTTGAGGCTAGACCTGCTTCACCAAATAGTAGATCCATCCTTCTAACACTCAAAAGTCACGTAAAGGTGCAACCTTTACGTGTATGCAACCCATATCAAGCCTCAAATGGAGAAATAACTCTAGAAATGGCAACCTAGTCTCCAATTGCTTACTTGCTTGCAAAAAGCTAGAGGGTAGTGACTCTATGGACCTCTCAAGGCCCATATCTGATATCATCAACACAAAGGAGACCTCATACTCCCTAGATCTCATAAAAAGGGGAGATAAAAACCCTAAAATCATGGAATCTATCATATCAACACGAAATAGAAGGAATTTTACCTCCAAAGGTGAACTCTCAAGATGAACAGCTCCAAACCAAGCTTCGTTCTCGCTTTAGATGGATCCTCTCTTCTTTATCTAGCAAAATCACCCAAAAAATGAAGATTATAAGCCCTTTCTTGCACTCAAGCCTTTCCTCTCTCTCTCTCTCTCTCTCTAGGGTTTCTCTGGAACAAGGTAGCCGCAAATGACAGCCATAAGGGCTTTTAAATAGGGCACAAGCCCCGAAAATTAGGGCTTCATTTAACAGCGCGGACTCGCCGAGTCCACGCATGGACTCGCCGAGTGCACTCATTAATCCAGGATGGGAATGTGCGATTCCACTCGGCGAGTCTGAGCGCCTACTTGCCGAGTCCCTCTATAAAATTTAACGAAAATACTTAAAACAAGATACCTGGGAATCCAGATGTTACAATTGTTGGAATAGTGTCTAAGGCTGTAACTATATTTGGCAAGTATTTCTGGTTGAGCATGGTCCTTTTGGGTTGCCTTTACCATAGCAACTTAACAGGATGATTTATAATGAAAGAAGAAATATTATTAATATATTATGAGAATAATATAAGGAATAATAATATTGTTATTTGATTAATATAAGTCATAAATTAATTAGGAATTAATTTGGTGACTTCAAGAGGTTAATTGAATAAAGGGGCATAAACTATCAAATGTGTGATAGTTGTATTTTGGGCTATGAATCTTTATGGATAAGAGGGTGGACGATTTTAGGATTTGGAGAAACCTAGAAATCGTCCAAGGCCTAGTCTATAGGGATCATTGGATTGCTTAGGACCTAAGTTATTCAATTAGGGTTTAAGGTGTAACCCTAGTAGGTCATAGTATATATAGACCCATTAGGTGGAGGAAATCGGAACTCATGCTTCTCAAGAAACCCTAGAGCCAATTTTCTCACCCTTCTCTCTCTCTCTCTCTCTCTCTATTATCATCCTCTTGCTAGTTGGTGTTTGTAAGCCATTAGAGGAGTGACAATTGTGACTCTAAGCTCCAAAGACAAGAAGATTCAAGCAAGCAATTCAAGATATTCCTTTAGATCTGTTTTCATATGTTATGATTTGAATGTTTACACTAGATCTATCAATAAAAGTCTTGGATACATTGCATGTTCAATTAGAGAAACCTAGATCCAAGCATTAGGGTTTGCATGTGCACATAGTAAAGTTGTTATGGCTCAAACCCATCAATGGTATCAGAGCCTTGATTGGTTTCTATTGAATTGATGCATTGGTTGATTGCTTGTTGATTGCAAAATTCGATTTTTGTCCATCTGCCTGATGAAATCGGCGAGTTCCATAGTGGACTCAGCGAGTAGGCCTCAACTCGGCGAGTCCATTGTGGTACTCGGCGAGTTCGAGCGTCAGATGGAGCTAGTTTCGGAATTTCTTGTTGTTTTTCTTATGGAAACTTGCCTTAATCTTTATGGGTCAAGAAAATTCGAATTTTAACATATATGTGAGTATATTCTTGACCTAACAAAATATATTTGCATATTAGTTGAATAATAATTTCCTTATATGATATTAATTGATTATTTTAATTAAATTGGTAAATTGTTTTGCAAGAAACATTTAATAAATCAAATATGGATAATTATGAGATTAAATGGTTAATTTAAATTATTTGTTATTTGATCCCTTATGTTTTGAAAAGATTAAAACTAATCCTCATGTTTTGAAATTTAGTTTTGTGATTAAAAGTTTAATTTGGACAATTTAAATTTCAAACCCTAGAATTTTACAAAGTTTAAAATTCAACCCTATACTAATATAATATTACAAGACTAATATATATATATATATATATATATATATATATATATATATATATAATTAAGATGCTAGTCTTACTGTTAGTAGGCCTCATTCACGAAGCCGGTCTATAAGGTGGGTATAAGGTTACTGCCTATAAAATGGCGCTTAATGGGTGTACACTCACACCCACCGCTTGCTTGATCAGTGGAGGGTCGTTAGTCGAACGGGTAGGATAGGGCAACCTTATCTCCTTATTAAAAGTATAATATTAAAATACAAAGTAACTACATGTTTTTCAAATTCCCAATCCTAGTTACTTTAGGAAAAGTGAATTGATGCAAACCCACGAAATTACACTTTGCACCCTTGCTAAGAATTTAGTGGAGCTTGTGTGGTTTACCGTCACACTAATTGGTTCTAAGCAGAGGTGGCAAAGGGTGATTCATTGTTTATCATAATTCGGTGGAGCGTGTGTGGTTTACCGGCACATCGAATAGGTGATTGTATCAATGAAGGCACCGTGTAGATTTGCATGGTTATTCACACCCACTTTGTGATCCTCGGCATCCCAGTCACAAACGAGAGGGGAATATTGAGATTTAAACATGCCATTGAAAAGTTCAATGAATCTCATCGAAATCTAGGAATTCTAAATGCATTTAAAACTTAAGGTTATGTTTTGTGGTGGAGAATTAGTGAATCGTCATTCACTTACCTTTAAATTGTTTGCATGTTGGATTACGGCATCCCTTTTCTAATATGTAAATAATGTTGTTGGATCCTAGCCCTAATTTTTCATATTGGGTGATAATTAGGGATTCAATTCTAATCAAACTTTGCCCTTTTCTACTTGTATATGTCGAACGCAAACAACGCTGCTGCTAGCTCGTTCACGTTAATGAGCCTTTGCCAAAAGGTGACTTTCGATGGAACGAACTTTAGTGAATGGATAAGATACATTCGCACGATTGCTCGCTACGAGGACAAGGAGTATGTCCTTGACGAGAAGCTCGAAAAGATCAATCCAGAAATCGCTACTCTGGCTGAAATGACTGTCTTTGAGACTCATGAGCGTGATGCAACGAAGGTTCATTGCATCATGATAGCCACAATGAACACCGAATTCCAAAAGTCCTATGAGGACATGTATCCGTACGAGATGCATCAAGACTTATTGGAGAGATACCATCAAAACGTGAGGCAGGAACGTTACGAGATCTTCACAAACATGATCACTACTAAAATGGGTAATGGAGAATCTCTAACCGTTCACTTGCAAAAGATGCAAAGGTATGTCGATCCTCTTCGCAAGTTGAATGTCGACTTTAGGGAAGACTTGCCTATCGACATGGTCCTTCACTCTTTTCCTCCATGTTACAACCAATTTAGGATGACCTACCACATGAACAAGGAAGAGGTCACCCTAAGCAAGCTCCAAGGGCTCCTAAGGGTTGCTGAGAGCAACCTTAAGGACAAGTCTGTTGCACAAACTCCCAATCCACCCGCTGCTCCTGTTTTGGCTATAGGGTAGGGAAGGGGCAAAAAGAGGAAGGCTCCGTCAAAGAGCCACCGCAAGGGAAAGTCCCGAGATGGTTCCTCTTCTAGTGGGACCAAGGTTGATCCTGCTAAACCCAACCCTAACCCGAAGTAGGCAGAGTGCCACCATTTCCACAAAATAGGGCATTGGAAGAGAAGCTGCCCAGAATATTTGCAAGCCATCAAGGATGGAAAGATCAAGCCGTCTTTTGCAAGTATTTACACAATTAAATCTAATGATTCATCTCATGCTATTTCTTGGGTTCTTGATACCGGGTGTGGTTACCACATTTGTTCTGAATTGCAGGGACTAAGAAGAAATAGGGATGTGGAGCATGGAAGCATAAATCTTATCATGGGAAACAGAAGATCGTCGCCTGTCACCAAGATTGGAATGTATTCTTTAGTGCTTAGTAATGGATTAAGTTTAGATTTGAATAATTGTTGCTACTCGCCAGATGTGGCAAGAAACATCATTTCATTTCATGGTTTGTTTAGACAGGGATTTAGATATTCGTTTAATAATGAGAATGGTTCGATTTATGCTTATCTAAATGGTGTTTTATATTTTGAAGCAATGCCTTGTAATGGAATTTATGAGACTGTTATGATTGTAGATAACCTAGGAAATGATGTTCTATGCATGGATTCTTCCAATAGTATGGATAAAGCATGTTTGTGGCATTGTCGTCTTGGACATGTCAACAAGAAGCGCATAGCCCAACTCGAAAAAGATGGAGTGTTGGAGTCATTCGACCTTAGGGAAGATGACACATGTGAATCTTGTTTGCTTGGAAAGATGACCAAGTCACCCTTCATTGGTACTTGTGAGAGGGGTGAGGGTTTATTGGATCTCATACATACCGATGTATGTGGACCCTTTAGATCCACCACAAAGGATGCGAACCGCTTCTATGTGACTTTCACCGATGATTATAGTCGATATGGGTATATTTACTTGATCAAGCACAAGTCAGAAACGTTTGAAAAGTTTAAAGAATTCAAACATGAAGTGGAGAATCAATTGGGCAGGAAAATCAAGATGCTTCGATCCGATCGAGGAGGAGAGTACCTAAGTCTTGAATTCCACGACTATCTCAAAGAATGCGGAATAGTTTCGCAATTGACGCCACCTAGGACACCATAGTTGAATGGTGTGGTAGAAAGGCGTAATCGAACCTTATTAGACATGGTTCGTTCTATGATGAGTCGTGCTTCACTACCTATCTCATTCTGGGGGTATGCCTTACAGACTGCCGCCCATATCCTTAACCGAGTCCCTACTAAGAAGGTTGCCAAAACACCTCATGAGATGTGGACAGGGAAAGCTCCCTCGTTCGCACATATCAAGGTTTGGGGTTGCGAGGCTTTCGTAAGACGAGATACTCACGACAAGCTCGAACCTCATAGTGAGCGATGTATTTTCATCGGCTACCCGCAGAAATCCTTTGGATATCTCTTCTATAGACCGAATGACAATGTTGTCTTCGTTGCGAGGAGAGGGGTTTTCCGAGAGCGAGAAATCATAAGCCAAGGAGACAGTGGGAGGCAGATCGAACTTGAAGAGATTCAGGAATCGAGTGATGAAGAAACCTCTACAGCTGGCGCTCAACCTGAGGAGGGAACTCCGGTTGAACCAATTGACGAGTCCTTACCTCTTAGACGTTCCGAAAGAGTTAGAGTTTAACCCCAGTTTTATGGTTTTCATATTACTACCGAAGGGGACACGTATATTAGTGATGGTACACTAATAAATCTAGATGAACCTAATAGCTATAAGGAAGCCATGACAGGCCCGGAGTCTGAAAAATGGAAAGAGGCAATGGACAGCGAGATTCAATCCATGTATGACAACCAAGTTTGGAATTTGGTTGATAATGTGCTCGGACGTAAGGCCGTTGGGTGCAAATGGATCTTCAAGAAGAAGACCGACGTGGATGGGAATGTACACACATATAAGGCGCGATTGGTTGCGAAGGGCTTTACTCAAACTCTGGGAGTTGACTATGATGAGACCTTCTCACCAGTTGCAAAAATAAAGTCTATTAGGGTGATGCTAGAGATAGCTACATTTCATGATTATGAGATATGGCAGATGGATGTCAAGACCGCTTTCGTTAATGAGAAGTTGGCTGAGGATGTTTACATGGCTCAACCAGAGGGTTTTGTCGATACGAAGCATCCAAATAGAGTGTGCAAGCTTAAGAAGTCCATTTATGGGCTTAAGCAAGCGTCTCGCAGATGGAATCTTTGCTTTGATGAGAAAGTCAAAGAGTTTGGATTTGTACGAAGCGAAGATGAATCATGTGTATATGTCAAAGCCAATGGGAGTATAGTTAGCTTCCTCGTTTTGTATGTCGATGACATACTAATCATAGGAAACGACGTCCCGACACTGCAGGAGGTTAAGTCCTGGCTCGGGATCTGCTTCCATCTGAAGGACCTCGGAGAGGCTTCCTATATCTTAGGAATAAGGATAGTGAGAGAATGAAGTAAGAGACTAATAGGACTTAGCAGAACACTTAATTAGATAAAGTACTGAAACGTTTTAGTATGGAGAATTCAAAGAAGGGAGAATTACCGATACAAAGTAATGCCAAGTTGAGTAAGACTCAAAGTCCGAGTACCTTACGCTTCCGCAGTTGGCTCAATCATGTATGCTATGACTTGTACTCGCCCTGATGTAGCCTTTGCTTTGAGCATGGTTAGTAGATATCAAGGGAACCCTGGCAGAGCCCATTGGATTACGGTCAAGAATATCCTTAAGTACCTTCGGAGGACTAAGGAATGGTTTTTAGTCCTCGGAGAGAGTGATGACTTAAAGGTGCGAGGGTATAGTGACGCCAGCTTTCAGACCGACAGGGACAACTACCGTTCGCAGTCGGGCTGAGTCTTTACCCTTAATGGAGGAGCAGTAACTTGGAAAAGTTCCAAGCAGGAAACCGTAGCTAATTCAACGTGAAAATCAAAGTACATTGCAGCAAGCGAAGCATCGAAAGAGGCAATATGGTTGAAGAACTTCATTGGTGATCTTGGAGTTGTACCTGCCATAATGGAGCCTATGTTAATTTTCTATGATAATGAAGGAGCGGTTTCCTTGACCAAGGAACCGAGGGATCATGGTAGGTCTCGTCATATCAACAAGAAATATCACTTTATTAGACATCGAGTAGAAGAAGAACATCTCGTGGTTAAGAGGATATCATCTGAAGATAACCTAGCAGATCCGCTTACGAAGGGACTGAGTAGGGTTAAGCACTTGTAGCATGCTAGGAGTATTGGGCTGAAGGATGATATTAGTTTAGATTAGATAGTTTTTAGAAACTTATAATAGATAAATGTAATTGACATTTGATGATTAAATAAAGGAGTATTATTTATATGTAAAGTTACTGTCTTATGTTAATTGTTTAACTATTGTTTCACTTTGCATGTTTTGACTTCCTGAATAATTAAGTTATTAAGAATAATCGAATTATTCGAATGGTCCACAATCGTTCATATGTTGGAAGTAGATATGAAAGAAGATTGTCATGAATTGGTATGTAGATTGTCTGAATGGTATTAGACATAGCAAAAGGTTGCTACAACGTTCATGAGTGCTTATGAACTAGTTTTGAGCATTGGAACAAACCCGCGTTTGTTGGAATCACTTTAAAGGTATATATGTATATTGTAAGTGATCACAAGATGATAATATCATATGGTCTTAAAACCTAGATATATGGTTTGTTATTTGTTAATTGGTTGTACATTGATGATGCGAAACTGCATCAGTAAATTGATGTTATAAAACGCATTATTCTGTATAATTGATTGGCGAATAAGTAAATGCATATAAGTCAAAGTTTATCTGTTACTTTTATCCTAAGAGGGTAAAAGCAATATCTCGGCCGCTCGATGATTTGATTTGACTTATGTGTTGGGCCCGGTCAGAACTAAATTGATGTGTTTGATTAAGTTCTATGTCGAATAAATCTGAGATCGAGAAACTAAATGCTGGACTATGATTGTGTCCGCATGATATCTGAACAGAGGACTGTACGATCCCTTATCTAAAGGACAGGACTGATAAGATCAGAGTTTGACAGCGTCTTTGAGAGCTACGATTGCTAATCGGATTGTGCTTGTGTTTATAGTTACTAGATTTATCCAAGTGGGAGACTGTTGGAATAGTGTCTAAGGCTGTAACTATATTTGGCAAGTATTCGACCTGGTTGAGCATGATCCTTTTGGGTTGCCTTCACCATAGCAACTTGACAGGATGATTTATAATGAGAGAAGAAATATTATTAATATATTATGAGAATAATATAAGGAATAATAATATTGTTATTTGATTAATATAAGTCATAAATTAATTAGGAATTAATTTGGTGACTTAAAGAGGTTAATTGAATAAAGGGACATAAACTGTCAAATGTGTGATAGTTGTATTTTGGGCTATGAATCTTTATGGATAAGAGGGTGGACGATTTTAAGGTTTAGAGAAACCTAGAAATCATCCAAGGCCTAGTCTATAGGGATCATTGGATTGCTTAGGGCCTAAGTTATTCAATTAGGGTTTAAGGTGTAACCCTAGTAGCTCATAGTATATATATAGACCCATTGGGTGGAGGAAATCGGAACTCATGCTTCTCAAGAAACCCTAGAGCCGATTTTCTCACCCTTCTCCCTCTCTATTATCATCCTCTTGCTAGTTGGTGTTTATAAGCCATTAGAGGAGTGACAATTGTGACTCTAAGCTCTAAAGACAAGAAGATTCAAGCAAGCAATTCAAGGTATTCCTTTAGATCTGATTTCATATGTTATGATTTGAATGTTTACACTAGATCTATCAATAAAAGTCTTGGATACATTGCATGTTCAATTAGAGAAAACTAGATCCAAGCATTAGGGTTTGCATGTGCACATAGGAAAGTTCTTATGGCTCAAACCCATCAAAAATTCTCCCCCACTAGAATCAGACTTCGCCCTCGAAGTCCTGCTTGATAAACAATTCCGGATGCTGCTCCCGCATCTTTGACTCCAGCTCCCAAGTCAGCTCGGACCCCTTCCGGTGCTGCCACTGGACCTGAAACAATGACACCTCATTGTTCCTCAGAATCTTAACCTTCTGGTCCAAGATCGCGATCGGCCTCTCAATATAATTAAGACCTGCATCCACCTGGATATCCTCCAATGGTACCACTGCCGACCCGTCGGCTATGCACCTCATTAGTTGACACACGTGGAAGGTATCATGAATCTGGCTCAACTCTGCAGGTATCTCTAATCGATATGCTACCCTGCCCACCCTCGCAGTAACCCTGAACGTTCCAATGTACCGGGGCCCCAACTTGCCCCTTTTCTTGAATCGGATCACTCCTTTCCAGGGAGACACTTTCAGGAGTACAAAATCTCCAACCTGGAACTAGAGCTCGGATCGACGCCTATCCGCGTAACTCTTCTGGCGACTTTGGGCCGTCAGCAATCTCTGTCTCACCTGCTGCATCTGCTCTGAAGTCTGGAGCACTATCTCAGTGTTTCCCATCACTCGCTGCCCTACCTCTCCCCGACAAATGGGAGTCTGACACCTCCTCCCATACAATAACTCAAAGGGAAGTCTGACAAACATGCTCGGCCAAAGGTAGATACGTATCCCAACTCCCTCCGAAGTCCAACAAAAATTCTCGAAGCATGTCCTCGAGCGTCTGAATCGTCCGCTCACTCTGACCGTCCGTCTGCGGGTGGTATGCGGTACTGAAATGCAGCCTAGTACCCAACTCCTCATGGAATTTCTTCCAGAACCTGGAAGTGAAACGCACATCTTGATCCGACACAATCGAGATTGGCACATCATGCCGCGATACCACCTCTCTCACATACACTTCTGCCAGCCTCTCTGCGGAAGAGTTCTCACTGATAGCAAGAAAATGAGCGCTCTTCGTCAGCCGGTCGACTATCACCCAAATTGCATCGACGCCTCTCACGGTCCTCGACAATTTGGTGATAAAATCCATGGAAATCTGTTCCCACTTCCGTTGGGGAACCTCAAGCGGCTGCAACTTTCCATGCGGACACTGGTGCTCAGCCTTAACCCTGCGACAGGTCAAGCACCTCTCTACAAACCAAGCCACATCCCTCTTCATACAGGGCCACCAATAATCTCTTTTCATGTCCAAATACATCCTAGTGGCCCCCGGATGGATCGAAAGTCTCGACCTGTGCACCTCTTCCATCAAAATAGCACGTGCCCCACCCTCAAATGGCACCCAAATCCGGCCCTAGAAGGTCATAAACCCCCGACTATCGGCAATGAACTCTGATATCTGCCCAATCACCCGTTGTCGCTTGCGGTTCTCCGGTCTCATGGCCTCCACCTGGGCCTCCCGAATGGTGTCCAACACCGGAGTCATCACTGTCAACCTCATACATACATCTCGCAAAGGGGCACTCTCTACCCTGCGACTCAAAGCATTGGCTACCACGTTAGCCTTGCCCGGGTGGTACAAGATCTCACACTCATAATCCTTTACCACGTCTAACCATCTCATCTGATGCATGTTCAGGTTGGGCTGATCCATCAGATACTTCAAGCTCTTGTGGTCAGTGTATATGGTACACCGAACCCCAAACAAATAGTGACGCCAGATCTTGAGGGTGAACACCACAGCCCCCAACTCCAGATCGTGCGTAGGATACCTCGTCTCATGAGGCTTCAGCTGCCTTGATGCGTATGCTATCACATGTCCCCTCTACATCAGCACCGCACCCAGTCCCGATATCGACGCGTCACAATATACCACAAAGTCCTCCATTCCCTCCGGAAGGGCCAACACTGGGGCTTCGCACATTCTCTGGCGAAGTGTCTCGAATGAGGCCTGTTGCTCCGGGCCACAACTGAAAGCCACGCCCTTCCGGGTCAACCTGGTGAGAGGAACCGCAATCCTGGAGAAATCCTGAATGAATCTCCAATAACATCCGGCCAACCCCAGGAAACTCCTGATCTCCGAAGGGGATCTCGGTACTTCCCAACTCATCACCTCCGCAATCTTGGCCGGATCAACCAATATCCCATTCTGGTTGAGGAGGTGCCCTAGAAAATGGACCTCTCGTAACCAGAAATCACACTTGGAGAATTTGGCGTAAAGCCTCTCCGATCTCAGAACTCCGAGGATCTCCCTCAAATGCTCCTTGTGCTGCTCTCTGGACCTCGAATACACCAATATATCATCAATGAACACAATCACCGAACAATCCAACATCGGCCTGCACACCCTGTTCATGAGATCCGTTAACGCCGCCTGTGCATTGGTGAGCTCGAAAGGCATCACCACGAACTCGTAATGCCCATAACGAGTCCTGAACGCTGTCTTTTGGATATCCTCATCATGCACCCTCATCTAATGATATCTAGACCTCAAATCAATCTTGGAGAACCAAGACGCTCCCTGCAACTGATCGAACAAATCATCGATCCTCGGTAAGGGGTAACGGTTCTTGACCGTCAGCTTGTTCAACTCCCGGTAATCAATGCACATCTGGTGTAAACCATCCTTTTTATTGACAAAAAGGATTGGTGCTCCCCACGGTGAGCTACTCGGCCGTATAAACCCCTTTCCCAGCAGCTCCTGGAGCTGCGAGGATAACTCCTGCATCTCTGGAGGTGCAAGGCGATAGAGCGCCTTGGCGATAGGCGCCGCCCCCGGAACCAAATCGATACGGAATTCCACTTGCCTCTCGGGAGGTACACCCGGGAACTCCTCGGGGAAAACATCCGGGAACTCACTCACTATCGGGACCCCATCGACCGACCTTGGTCTCTCTGCACCTACCCTCGTATCTATCACATAAGCCACATACCCACTACAACCCTGCTATAGACTCTGCCTCACCCTCGCGGCTGAACAAAACGCCGACCCAGGACGGGTACCCTCGCCATGAACCGTAAGAACTCCCCCAGTAGGGTCTCGTATGGTCACCAGAGTCTTGTAACCAGAGTCTCCTGGAGGGAGAACGTGAGTTTGTGTATAGATCTATACATGAGTGACAATCCCGCACCTTGACTATTAGCTACACTCAACCTAGGGTGACAAACATCATTTTTCACGACGTACGTCCGAGTATGTCATAATGTTGATCGTCCATAGTATGGTTATAAGAATCCGGAGGTGAAACAACGACTCGTCCACATAATAATGTACTTGAAAAACAGTCAACAGGGTTAGTAACTATGTGATGACTTAGTATGTACATTAGGGTAATATGAAATTAACATCTAACTTGCAGTGGGAATGTGTGATCTCCGCCTCATTTACTGTTCCTTGTTTGGTTGTGGGCTTAGGGCAGAATCACCCAATCGACTGTATGTTCGATCTAAATTTCTATAACTCGTATGTAATGAGTAATCACAGAAGAGTATTAACAACACTTTCAGGATAAAGGACACTACGTTGTCAACTAGTTTTATTTATGTAGTAAGACTACTATACATTACTGGTGATAGCCAGGGTTTTTGTACAAAGGTTTTCAAACAGAACAATACTTAAACAACATAAGTATGGTAGATACTTGTACTCTACGATTTGGAACAGATAATTCAATAACGTATACCTAGGGAAAATATAGGATTTTCAGGATAAACATCAGTACTCTACAAACTAATGGTTCATTATTCAACTAACGAATATTCATTATTAATTCCATGACTCCTCAATTTATGCATCAGGGTTACGTATGAAGAATATATGATAGACTGTGGAATGTGTGGTTTCCGCCTCATTCCCTGTTCCTTGTTTGGTTGTGGGTTTAGGGCAGATCCACACAACTAACTGTCTATCCGATATTGGCTTATACGTAACTAGTATGAGCTAAGAAGTCATAGAAGGAATGGGTTAATCATACTTTACATAAGAAATATTGGATTTTCTTGAGGAACACTTTCAACAGATATCAAAGGACCAATACAGTTAACTTTGTAAGTATCTAGTGAGTACTTCAGGAATATGTACATTAGGATCAGACAACCAGTGGAATGTGTGGCCTCCGCCTCATTTCCTGTTCCTTGTTTGGTTGTGGGCTTGGGGCAGAACCACACAATCAATTGTTTGTTCGATCTGGATTGTATATGATTTGTATACACTAAATACTCGCAGGAAGAACTAGTAAGAATCATTTTTACTTAACATTTATTACATTAGAAAATGTAAGGTTTTCTGGAGAAACATAACGTACTTTTCGAAAGAACAAAGGACAGTTTTCCAAAACGAATACTTATGAACTCACCAGCTTTATACTGATACTGTTTCAAAACCTATTTGTATTCTCAGGACACTAATAGAGAGGTACACGCACCAGTTTCAAGAAGATGGAGCGTAGTAGCTTCAAGTCTTTACTTGTTATTTACTTTTGGAGTCAATCGTGTATGATTCAAATACAATGTAAACATTATACTATTAATACAATGGTTGTTGTTGCTTTGATTATTATTATTCAATTGTTGTGATACTACACATGACGTCCTCCGCCCCGAACGTTTCTGCCGTTTCGGTTTTGGGATGTGACAGATTGGTATCAGAGCATTATTTATAGTGAACTTAGTATATCAACCAGTAAAAGATATACAACTATAAATATAATGGGGCTGGAGTGCTCTGACTAAAAGTATACTTTTAAAATATAAATATTTTTTTGATAAGTATACTAATAAGCATACACAACATGCGGATATTCTCATAGTTATCGATAACAAATGCAATTACCCTTCGTGTGTTTGCCTTTATTTTATTTTTATCAACCAATTCTTGGAATTTTAGAGGTTAAGGCAATCCTTCACAGCCTTTGAATCTAATTTGGGTTTTCTTTCCATAACTTCATATAATAAACTAATATCGTTACAATTAATGGAATCTATGGCTATTTCAAGAAAACAATAAATAAAATAGTATTTTTTTAATTATATGGTTTGTTGTCACCAGCAAATTTTGGTTGTAACAAGCAAAAAATTGCTTACAATCAAACAATAAATAAATAAAAAAAATCCCTAAGTTCTTAAGCTTGCTTCCTTTCTAGATTTTGTTGAGAGAAAAAGAGGAGTGAAAAAAAGTAGGGTTGAGTATGGTGCAGTTCGGTGCGGTTTTTGGCCAAAACCGAACAGAAAACCGCAACTTCAGTTTTTTGAAATTTAGAAACCGCACCGTTCGGTTTTATGTGGTTCGGTTTTTGCGGTTTTTATTGCGTTTTTTTGCGGTTCGGTTTTTTTTTTGTGGTTTTTTGTTAGTTTTTTTTTTTTTTTTTTTTTTTTTTTTTTTTTTTTTTTTTTTTTTTTCGTTTTGCCTTTTTACTCAAACTCAAGTAACTCAGCGAGTTACCTTGACTCAGATGAGGAGTGCTAATCATTAATTGGAGATAAACTGATACCATCACATCTTGGTTTGAAATCAAATTACTTAACCAGTCATCCAACATGTTTCTAATGCTTAAATATAATACGAATTTAATATAAGATTTATTTCACAAGGACATACGATAATATCAATTAATGTATTCATAAAAATGATATTATATCACTAATACTCTTCATATTTGAATGTTAAAAAAATGTCATAAACATTATTTGTTATTGTAAATACCACTAAATGGATGCTTAAAAATATACAATCATCTTCCGATAGATAAGATACATATTTACATTTATAGAAATTTTAATTGTCATAAGTTCTTGGTTCTTACAAATATCAACACTTAATATATATATATATATATATATATATATATATATATATATATATATATATATATATATATAGGGTTAGGTTATTTTGCTTTCACTAACTATTTTATGCATATATGATTGATTCTGGACCAATCATTTTAATTATTTTAAGAAAGTAATTAATGCATATTACATGTTGAAGATATAATGAATATTAATTACATCTTCAACATTTAATATGTATTAATTACTTTGTTAAAATAACTAAAATGATTGGTCCAGAATTAATCATATATGCACACAATAGATAGTGAAAACATTTGAACCTAATTATATATATATATATATATATATATATATATATATATATATATATATATATATATGCGGTGTGGTTCGGTTTTTTTGCGGTTTTTGTGAGACTAGAAACCGCACCGCACCGAGTATTCTCGGTTTTTGCAAAACTAAAAACCGCACCATCGGTTTTCATTTCGGTTTCGGTTTATACGGTTTTTTTGGTTTGCGGTTTGGTTTTTGCTCACCCCTAAAAAAAAGAATTGTCTTTTGTTAAGGAAAAAGCAGGCATATATTCTATGTCTAATGGAAGATATCGCATCTGGGGACAAGTCCGATTTCATTCTTTTTATTTAATACAGCTAACATCTCTTTTATAATGATTGTATTTTGGTATTTTAGCAAATAAGGGAATGAATGAAATTGAATTCTCTTTAGTCTTGGAAGGAATGCTGAATTCCCTTTTGTCTTGGAAAGAATGTTGAATTCCATGAATGATGGGATTCGAAGGAACCCAATGGAATTAAATTCCTCATAAAATATGTCATGTTCTAATAGTGTCTTTTGTGGAGGGTAAACAAGATAGAATTTCAATAAGCAAGTAACTTACTACACACTGATTAGATCTTCATCCCTCTTACATAAGGATCAGCATGGATGGAACCGGTACCGGCCAAAGAATCCCAAGTACCGAAGTAAGTGGAAACTCGATACCAAGTACCAAACCGAGCTAAAAGTTCCAGTACCGGTACCGGGAGTGGTACCAGTTTTTGATACTAACAACGATATTGACGATACAAAATCCCAAATTTTGTGATTTTAGAGTACCGAGTAACGTCCTATATATTTAAATTTCGTGTCTGTACGTGTTGAACGTGATGAGGATTTGGTACTAACTGCTCATCCCTACTATCATCCACCGAATCTTCAAATTTTGGCAGTTTAGGCTTATTTTATCCTTCTACCACCATTGTTTCTATGGCGGCTGTACCTGATGGGGAAAATACATAAGTCATAGAAGGCTGAATCAAGCACAAACAATAAATCAAACATGCTCGCTAAGACAAAAAGAAAAAGCAACAGAGATTGCGAAAAAAAAAAAAAACAAAGCTTCTAAACTACAATAAACACATTGGAATATAATAACTAATATTGCACTGATTAAATAAAGAATGGACCCTGAATAGAGAACAAATGAAACTGTCGATTGATCAAAATTTTGAAATAAAAAGTATTTTTTTTTCAATGGTTCAATCTGTTCCTAAAAAAAAAAAAAAAAAGAAACACCAGTCCTCATCAACTCTTTTCTCCGTTAATTTTAGTTTTACTTGTATGTCCTTAATTCACTCAATCAACACCCTACTTGACCTGAACGACTTTTTTGACCATTCACTTCTCGATATCCTCTTTCAGCTTACTCCAGTCAACCGTAGCAATACCAGGAAACTTCACATTTGATGGAAAAATAAAACCTTTAGCTTTCAAATGAGAAAGAACCTACCAAGTATACAAGTGAGAAGACAACAAAGATGTTTCCATCTTTTGGAGAGTATACCTGTTGTAATTGCGTATTTTGTGTAGGGTAAACGAGAGAGGATTTCAAGAAGCAAACAATCTGGCAACACGCTGATTTTATCCTTTTCCCCCTTCTCCACGGTTTCTTGAAACTTTATCTGTTTTGCATCAATGAAACTGTCGATTGCGTATTTTGTGTAGGGTAAACGAGAGAGGATTTAAAGTGTTGCAGTGGAATCTAGGACTATAAGGGGCGAAGATGGGCGTTAGAAACTTGGAATATATAAATTTCAACTATCAAACCATAAATTCATTTTTTAACACAAAATTGATAGATTAAACTATTAATTCATTTTTTAACCAAATGTTTCCTGAGTTGCTTTCCGTTTTGTACTTTGAGAG
This sequence comes from Lactuca serriola, assembly GCF_051521515.1. Classification (NCBI taxonomy): domain Eukaryota; kingdom Viridiplantae; phylum Streptophyta; class Magnoliopsida; order Asterales; family Asteraceae; genus Lactuca; species Lactuca serriola. The sequence goes on along the minus strand of NC_136414.1, from coordinate 34,704,081 downwards.
TTTTTGATCTTTGTAATCTGCTAGATATTTGCTTGATAGTTCATCAGTAAAATAGTTATTTACTAAACAACTTGTGTTCTTGTTACAATCTCTGATCTAGACATTTTTGGTTTTTAATTAATATTCAAACCAAACTTTAATGACTATATTTAATAAAATAGCCACAAAATCAAAAACTTCTTCAAAAGAACCTTGAGATCCATTGCCTAATTACTCCTTATTCAAATGTTTTAGATTTTTTCCTCATTTGTCACCAATTTTTTTTTCTCAAAAGTCTCATTCAACCTAACAAACTATTTTCACATTACAGAACTTCTTTTGCTGTGAAAAATGGTTTTCGGACTAGATAGATGATGTTGGTAATGGAGAAGATAGTGAAGATTATGATGATCCTGGTACTGATAGTGATTTCATGGTGGATGAAGACAATTTGATTGATGAAGTGGATGTTAATATGAGAGATTTTAATAATGTAGTTAACAGAGATGATTGTGTAGGTTGGATCTAAACAAACTGCTTGAGAAATGAGTTAAACAAGGGTTTAGATGATGTTGAAGTGTTAGACAATGATAAATTCGAAGATGCTTATTTTGAGCAAGATAATATGAGAATGATGTTGAAGGAAATGCAAAAGTTAAGGCATTATTCAGCAGGTGAAGTGCATAAGGTTGAGGCATTCTTTATGGGGTAGATTTTCAATGGAAAAATGAAATAAATGCCTTAATTGCATTATGCACTTGCATATAAAATGCTCCATTCATTACTACTTCATATACGTACTATAAAAACATAAACCAAGAAACACAATATACACACACCTTAGAATCTTTGTGATATTTATCCTATAAATCAAGGACAATTCACAACACATCTACCAAATATGCAAACATAAAATGCAAGTTTGTGAATTTTTCATAACCACATGAACTAACTAAACAGTACAAAAACGCAATCAAAAAGCGATGGCTACAATGCCTAAACATAAAATCAGAGCATCACCAATCAATTAAGCTCATCACCTTTAGGACCATGATCAATCAAGAGCACTTCCCAATTAAGCTTTAATAAATAAACAACATGAGGAAACTTCATATTTGATGAAAAACAAAACCCTTAGTCTCCAAATGAGACAGAACCAAACAATATTACAGAAAAAAAAAGTGAAAATCATGAAACACATAACTCGGTTGATCAAAGCGAAGGACAGTTAGGTAATTTTATATTTATATCAATATTCGGTTCTTCCAAATACCCTCTAAGTACAAACTTTACTTCAGTTAAGTATACATGAAACAAGTTTATCGAAAGATAATCAATAAAATATTACTACATCTAATGATCATATGAATTTTACAAACACATAACTTGTCAACGAAAATAAATTTACCTAAGAACGTTTAACCCCAATTTTAAGCTCTTTGACTTGGCGAAGATTTAGTGTAAATCCTTTAAGCATCTTTTCTTCTATTTCTATAGGTGTTGTCACCCAATGCCCAAAATTTGTATATTCTAAGTTACTTTCGACTAAAGAAGACACATTTGTCAACACAAGCTTCTACAAATATAAATAAATTATCTTTGATCTTTAAAGATAAAATATTACGCTCATTGATTTCGAAAATGTTGGTGAAATGACCGGAATCATTATAATTGTCAGTATCCATGTATCCATAGAACACCAAGTTCTTAACACTCTTGGAATGTAATATCAAGCTACCTATAACGATATCATTCTTTCAATTCCTAGTTTTCTTATTGAGGACTCTGAGGTAGTATATTTCCAATGGAGTTTAAAATAAACACAATGTTGCATATAAAAAGCTTGATTCAATACTACTTCATAATTCATATAAATAATGTAAATACATATAAACATGTAAAAGAAACACAATATACACACATCTTAGAATCTTTGTGATAGTTATCATATATATGCATCAGGGACAAATCCACAACACGTCTAATCATAAAATGCAAGTTTATGAATTTTTCATAACCACATGAATCAACTAAACATTACAAAAATGCAAAGAAAAGGAGATGGCTACAATACCAAAACATGAATTTAGAGCATCACCAATCAGTTAAGCTCGGTAGCTTTAGGACCATGATTAATCAAGAGCACTGGCCAATTAAGTTTCAACAATTCATAAAAAACATGCGGAAACATCTTATCTGATGGAAAACGAAACCCTTTTAGTTACGAAAAAATTTGGGTATTTCCTTGAAAAAGTTTCTAAGAAAAAATTGAATTTTGAAACTTTTGTTTATTAAAATTTTAAAAAAAAAAATTCCCAAAAAATAAAAATTTCCATTTCCCAAAATCACTAAGAACTTGAAAACTTTGAAAAACCAATAAATATTGTTCCAAAATTTTACAACTCAGAATTTTTTTTCTAAAACATAGATATACTTATTCCCATCCAACCGACCTCTAGCCAACCTGTCCAACCCACCTACCACCATACCCTACCGCTACCCCCACCCCACCAGCCCACCATTACCCCATCCCTAGCCAAACCACCGACCTATCCACCACCCTACCCCAAGCCATGCATCACACCCACTCCCACTACCACCCTGCACCCTCCATCCGTATTCAAGGATGAGGTAGGGTAGGCTATAGTGGATAGGTGGTGGGTATGATGCGGTGGAGGTTAGGAATGGGTTGTAGGTGGGGTAACGGTTAAATGTGGGCAATGTTGTAAAAATCAGTCTAAGCGGTATCTATTAAACACCTATACAACTACCACCATATCACCAAAGCGTAAATTATAAATGCACATACACAATCATCAAAGAATCTAAAACAAATTACACAACTTGGGAATCACTTCCAACCATTATTTTATGCCTCTAAAAAGGATAAGATTTTTTAGACCAATCACTTATTCATTAGAAAAATTGACTAATGTCATGTGCCAAGAACTAACCTACCACCATACTCGATCTAGAAAGTCAAGATTATTAATTCATATTAGAGTTTTACAATTACAAAAGAAATATGAACTCAACATGCATCATGACTTCACACTCCAAACTACAAATGTATATATAACCATACCACTTAGGTTGTGGTTTTTAAACAAATTGGAGTAGGTAGAAATAGACAACCATTTGTACAACTATCCAGATGATAATGACGGCATTCACGTTTTTTGCACATACAAGAGACCTAGAGCAAGTCAATGAATGTCAAACACACTACAACACCATCATGCCATGCATAACAAAAGGGGCCTTATCTTCATTCTTTATGTTGTGTGCTAAAGAGAGGCCATAAGTCATAGAAGCACAAACAATCATTTAAACCTGCTCACTATATGCAAGAGTGGATAATCAATAAAAAAGTGATTACGAGCAAAAACAAAGCTTCTAAAATACAATAAACACATCAGAGTAACATCTAAAATGAGAATCACTATCACATCAAATACCATGCACAAGCCATTCATAAGAAGTATCAGGAGGAAACTTGATATTTGATGGAGAAACAAAACCTTTAGCTTTCAAATAAGACATAACCTACCAACACAAGAATACTAGTGAGAAGTCAAAAAAAATGAGAACCATGCAACGGATATATTATATTTACTAATCAGTTTATCAACTGATCAAAGGTATGGATAGTTAGATAATTTCATGATTTGACTTCCGGTTAAGATTACTCAAAACAAATTTTACCTTGAAACAGAAAACCCCAATCGTAAGCTCCTTGACATGGCGAAGAGCTAGTATAAATCCTTTAAGCATCTATTCCTTTTCTTCTTTACGTGTTGTCTCGTAACGCCTTGCCTTTATGTAATGTAAGTCTGCTTAGACTAAAGAAGATACATTTACCAACAAAAGCTTACATAGCCATAAATCACCAATGATTGCTGGTGATAAAATATTAGGATCATTGATTTCGATGATATTGGGCGCAAGTTGATCAAATGGAACAAAATATCCATAGAACATCAAGTTCTTGATGTTCTTTGAAGTTATATCAAGCCGTCATAGAGGAAATCCACAAACGACTCTTAAGATTTTTCCAACTAATCGCCTCATTTGGATTAAGCATACAACTTTGTAATGACAGACGAGTAAAACATTTGTTGATGAAGAAAAACCGGTCTAACTGAAACCTATATTCAAATTTCATATTCGGTAACTGTAAATGAAGCTTTTCAACGTTACAACTTATAGCATAACGAATCCAATTCTTGACTTGAGATTCAAATCCAACATCATACTAGAAACTTCTTAAGCTTCAAATGACGACATTAAGTTAGGGTTTTGTCGATGAACGAAATGAAATCGGAACACGGCAGATGATCATTTGTACTTTCAAAAATGAGAGTAAGAATCGAAGTCTAAATATGTTTCCATCGCTTGGAGAGAATACCTGTTCTAATTGCATCTTTTGTGGAGGGTAAACAAGATAGGATTTCATGAAGCAAACAATTTGGCAACAAGTTGATTCGATCCATATCCCCATTCTCCACGATTTCTTGACACTTATTCCAATTTGGGGAAATTTTAGGTTGGTTTGGTACTTCTTCCGCCATTTCCATCGCGGCAATAGAGCTCTCGTCGCTTTCCCGTGAGATGCTAACCAAAACCCAAATCAGTCGTTGATGTAAACATATGGCTATGAGGGAATGAAGTTTTGCATTGGCACCTATACTTTATACTTTAAACATTTACATTTCAGTTCCTACAAGATATATAATTATATGTCCATAAATTTAAATTGTAAATGCCTAACTATTTCCATGGTAAAAAGAGTGGGCAATAATAAATGGGAAATAGACTTATTAAGAGGGTAACTATCTTTCTTTTTGTACATATATAGGTAACGAACTTTTTGGAAGTGTTCACATATAACCATTATGATCGACTATAGTAGGTTACATCGGGTCATAGCCGGTCATAATGGTCATATGTGAACACTTCTAAAAAGTTCGTTACCTAGAAGTGTACAAAAAAATATATAGTTACCCAGATGTGAACAAACCGAAAAGATAAGAGTAAATTACACAAATGGTCCCTATAGTTTTGGTAATTTGTGCTTTTCGTCTCTAAATTATTTTTATTTCGGATTTTTGATGTGTGTTTGGTCCTGTCTTACCTCAATAGACTATTGTGCCTTTTTTAATTTATTTTTTTATTAATTTTTTTTTTATTTATGTATTTATTTTTTATATATTTAAAAATTTAATAGACCCCACATATTTGTATATGCTCACCCTAAACCTAAAACCATATTTGAGAATTTTAAGTTGGGTCCCACCGGTCACCATTCCATCTCTCATCCCCCTCAACTTCTATTTCCTTTTCATCTTTAGTGACATCGACGTCTTTACCATCACTTCCTTTTTCGGTCCTTCAACGTCGACGAACCAACACCACAACCCACTGTCTCATTAACGATGGATTGTTGTGTTGGTTCACCATGCATCTTTAGTGAGACAATGGGTTATGGTGTTGGTTTACTGGAGTTGAAGGATCGAAAAAGAAGGAATGGTGAAGGCGTCGATGTCACTAAAGATGGAAAGGAAATAGAAGTTGAAGATGATGAGAGATGAGATGGTGACTGGTAGGACCCAACTTAAATTTCTCAAATATGGTTTTAGGTTTAGGTTGAGGAGATAGAGATATGTGGGGCCTATTAATTTTTCAAATATATAAAAAATAAATACACAAATAAGAAAATTAATTAAAAAAATAAATTAAAAAGGGCACAATATAGTCTTTTTGAAGTAAGACAGGGACCAAACGCACAAGAAAAATAAACAGTATGGATCATCCGAGTTAAAAAATAAGTTAAGGACGATACACACAAATTACCCAAACCACAGGTACCATTCATGTAATGTAATTTTATATTTTTGGTTTGTTCACATTTAGGTAACTATCATTTTTTGTACATATATAGGTAACGAATTTTTTTGAAGTGTTCACATATGACCTTTATGACTGGTTATGACCAGATGTAACATGCTACAACCGTTCATAAAGGTCATATGTGAACTCTTCTAAAAATTCGTTACCTAGATGTGTACAAAAAAATATAGTTACCCAAATGTGAACAAACCAAAAAGTTAGTTACCTTAATAAGTCTATTTCCCATAATAAATCTCGATAACATTTATGGATTTGCGTATAGGCTATAGCCGATCAAGGGTCTAACCATATGGGTGGAAATTAGAGGTGCACTAACTGTTTGTTTGTTCTTTTTTCTTTCAGAAATGAGTTAGATTTTAAAAGCGTTTCGGATCAAGTCAACATAGTCAAAACCAAATTGGCCAAAAATTGGTTCGGTTGGAAAACGATTCAAACTGCAAAAAAATCGAAAATATAGAACAGACCTTGATCAGTTTGGTATAAACCGGTTTACAAAAAACTGCTTTTTTTTTCATTTGAATTTCGTTTTTGTGTTTGCCCACATGTACATGCATTTGTTTTACTTTTCGAGTGTTAAAGCCAAAAAAAAAGACCATAACTGTTTTGTTTTTTTTTTTGCAAGGCTTTAACATTTTTTGAGCAATTTACTTGATTTTCTCATTTTTTTGGTTTTTTGATTATGGAAATACATAAACACTAAACTAATGCATCTTCAAACATAAAACATAATTTTCATCCTAGTCGTCGCTTTTTTGTTCTTTTTTTATATAGTTTGTAGTTGTAGTCGTTGTTGTTTGGATTTAGTCATCTTCCTCCATGTTCCGTAATTCCGATTCATATTGAAGCTCTTGTATGGTAAATGGTACTAACATTTCCATCGATATTTCATGTTCAATCCTCAACAATCCGTCTTCAAGTGGTGAAACATATTGTATTCATTCCACCCCAGCTAAATAGTCTTTCAAACATATACACACTTCCACCAACAGAAGGGTGACTCTTGATCTTCTAGGTTATATAACCCTGCCACTTACAGAAAAAGCGGATTCCCAAGCTACCACAGAAGCTTTGACGATTAGTACATCATGGGCCGTAGCGGCTAGAATCAGAAATTGGGATTCTTTTTCTTTCCACCAAGCCAAAATATCAAAATTCTCAAACTCTTGTATACTTCTATGTGCCAAAAGTTACATCCAATGTACTTTCCGAGCTCGCTACTTGGGAGTGCTAAACCGAGCTCCTGTGGTATTTTTGTTTCTTAAAGTATTACGGAGTTGAATTGTTTTGCTATTATTGTGTATGAAGCGGTTTAATTCAATTTTTTTTTGCCAAAAATGAACCATAACCATTACAAGCGGTTAACATATTTAAATAGCCATCGAGTATTAGTTAGTAATGGTTTTAGTTATCGGTTAATATTGTTTAACCATAATGATCGAAAATGACATACACAAAAAGTATGTTGTTATAAAAATGAAAAATATAGAGTATATTAATTATTATAAAAATGGAGAATAAGAAACATACATTTTATTGTGTAACAATGTTTGATATGAAATAGAACATCTCATGTGCATTTTATGAAACACATAGAGTGTAACAACCCATTATTTTTCAAGTCAAACTCTATAAATAAAATTCGAGGTTTTTGTTAATTTCGCTAATTCCATGAGGGTTAGATTATGATTTAAGTTCTATAGATGATGTTTCTATTTAAGTATTTGGAATAAAATACACTTAGAAATCAAAGTTTTCCCTTGGAACCGAAAACCCTCGGGCCGAAAGCCTCTTTTCGGCCGAGAATCCTCTAACCGAAAACATATTTCGGTCGAGAACTCTATTCCAGCCAAAAACCCAACCGATATATATATATATATATATATATATATATATATATATATATATATATATATATATATATATATACTCGAAAACACTCCCAATTCTCTCTCAAGTATCATCCAAGAACATTCACACCTTCTTGAAAAATCCTTCAAAGCTTCATATTTTTCACCAAGAACACCAAGAGCCACCTTCAAATATTCAAATCTTGAAGCTAACCGAAAACGCTAGGACCAAGAACTGTTCCCGACCGAAATCTCGTTTAGGACCGAAGACAAGGATTTTGGTGGAGCCTTGACCGAAAACTATCCTCAACACATCCTTCCATTTTCGATAATACTTTCAAGGAATTTCTCACATAAATCAAGTGTTGTCTAACACTTTAATTTATTATTTCACTAAATTTAATACTATTACGTGTTTAATTAATTCTAGGATACCGTTTTCCCCACATACACTAGCCCGATGATCATCTCTTCAGTTTCTCAATCCAAACCGAACACGTGCTAGAGGTGAGTTCATACCCCAATGTTTTGACTATTTTTCAATGCTTTAGGGGGGGGGGGGGGGGAAGGGAATACAAGTAAACACAAGGACTCTTGTGTTAATATTTAAACGATTTCAAAATCGTTCCAAACCATTTGCAATTGTTTCAATTCATTCATCAAAATATTTTATATATATTTTAACCCTTTTGTAGCATGTCGAGCAAAAGGATATTTTTCCACAAACCTCATACTACGACTTTATAACCAGAGTCTCCTGGAGGGAGAGCGTGAATTTGTGTATAGATCAATACGCGACTAACAATCCCGTACTTGAGCTGCTTGAAACAGCTAGGCCGGCAGGCCTAGGGTGACAAATGTCATAACATTCTGACGCCTGAAGAACGTCGTAGAGGCCACTAGTCATATCAAACATGGTTATATATAACTCACAATAGTACCAACTAAAGTATTAGTTTACGGGATTAACACTACTTCAGAGTTTTATTTTACTTAACGAAACTATAGTACACGAATTACATTATAGTACACTACTTTACACTACAACTGGTGGTTTCCAGGCACTCGTACAATAAGGTTTTCATACAAACACTACTATGATCATCATTACAGACACTACTTCATTTAGACCTGGCAAAACATGATACGATACGAAAACCCGACACGAAATTAACGGGTTAGGGTCAGAGATTTCGACACGTTTATGTAAATGGGTTGACACGACACGACACGATAATTAAACGGGTAGGGTTAGGGTCAAGACTTTCAACTCGAAGATGACTCGAATATGACCTATTTAATTACATATTATTTATTATAAATTTCATATTTTTATAAATATATTATATGTTATAGACTTGTAGTAGGCCAAACTCAATAATTAGAAGTAATATTCAAATTTTAAAAGTTACTTAATTTTAGTCATCTTCACCACCTATTCATTTTGCTCTCCAACTTTAATTCTTTTAATTTTGCCTTCTAAATTTACTATAAATTTTGTCATTCCATCTCATAACTCTAGTGTTTCACTTTTTCTTTTTTGCCTCCACTACTCCTACTTTCTAACCTTTAAAATATTTCAACCCGACATGACATAACATATTTACAAGGTCTAAACTTTAACCCGAAACCTGACACGAAACCGACACGAAAATAAACGGGTTGACACGGCACGACATGATAATTAAACGGGTCGGGTTAGGGTCAAGCCCTTTCAATCCGTTTAATGTCTTGACACGACACGAACCCAACATGACATGGCACGTTTGCCAGGTCTAACTACATTACACTATTTTTCTAGTACAGAGTACTCTAGTACATTAGTATAACGTAGAATTTCAAGTAATACTCATGACATGGTTTTGATGACTAATAAGACTATGCTTTACTAATACAAAGTACAACTCACCACTTCAAAGCACAGTTCACTATTTCAGTATACAGTAGCTACATGTGTTTTGGACTTTAGGTCTAAGTCTACATTTCATTCACTAAAAGAAAATATTGGATTTTCTGGAAGTTCACTATAACATTTTTCAAAGAACAAAGACAAGTTTTCCATCTCAAATACATACTTATGAACTCACCAACTTACATGTTGATACACTTTCAAAATCACTTGTATTCTCAGGGAAACAATAGACAGTTACACCGTAGGATTTTTGAGAAGACGAAGCTTTATAGAGTCGCGTCTTTTATACTTTTGTTATACCTTTTTGGTTGTCATACAAACTATGTTATGAACAGATGTAAATATTATATTTTATCAATGTAATTGTTGTGTTTGCTTTGATTACTATTATGCAATTGTTGTGATAATGTTCATGACGTCCTCTGCCCCAAGCGTTTCCGCCGTTCCGGTTTAGGGGTGTGACATAGAGTCCAACATCAAGTTTAATTTTCCATCACAATAATCATGTATAAATGGTGTCTGAATATCATTAGATCATCACAGTCAAATACCACACACATCCACATAGTAATGATTATCAAAATATCAAAAACAATAAATATAATATGAGAACGACAGATTAAAGAAGGAACCTAGATGAACAACAAATTAAAGAAGAAGAGTAATTGACAAATAGAAACACCAAAATCTTGACAATTGGAGACAAAATAGCAATCTATTGTATAGGTAAATTTGAATATGGAATCCAATTTCTTTCACAAATATTGGGATTTTAAAAATCCATTGAAAGATTATCGGCAACCCAATTAATGATATAGCGTCTTAAGATGGAAACTACTATCAATTTACTTAAACAAAAATTCAAATTTGGGACACCTATAGCTGATTTAACGGGCTGTTAAAGATGAATGTGATCACCTTGAAGTAATCTAAAGGGTGTAACGGATTCGTTATGTATTGTTATTGGATTTATTATAGGATAAATGATTTTGAAATTATACCTTATTTCGAGGGATGATTAGCAATTTAGTATTTAGTATAACATAAATTAAAGAGAAGTTAAATTTGAAAGGGAAAAAATTAAGATTAATTAGAAAATGACAGGTGGCTAACATAAAGGCTTATAAAGACTACACAGGCCATAAAAAACACTCTTTTATTATGTAACACCCAAATTCAGGAAGGTCAAGAAAGGAGAGGAAACCCTAAGTCAAAGGGCTGACTCGTCGAGTCCAAGGAGGAACTCGGCGAGTCCGAGCGGGATCCGGGTCGAGGAGTAAGTGACCAACTTGGCGAGTCGGCTAAGGGGACTCGGCGAGTCTGGTCTGAACGAGGAAAACTCTAATTCCAGGAGTTGTATCCTATATAAAGGGTGTTATGTCCCTCCCTTAGCCTCCATATCATCCTAGAAAACCTGTAAACCCTAGATTTCGTGTGAGCTTCCATCATTTGAGAGAAATAGCCTTGGAGGAAGGAAACTTTGGAAACGAAATTGAAGATCAAGAAGGTTGCTTCAAAGGAGAGGTGTAGATCCGAGATCTACTTCAGTTTGTGTTCATCTTGGAGGTAATAAGTTGCTATTTTCCCTCCTTTGCATCTAGATCTATTTTGTTATGAGATTTGGGGGTTTTATGGTTGTTTGAGACCCAATTCGAGTTTGGGGGTTAGATATGTTGTTGCCACTTCAGATCTATCGATTGGGATGGTCCAATATGTCATAAAGCATCAGAAAATGAGTAGTTGGTGAAGCCCTTTTGTCCTTAAACCTAGCCCTAGTGTGTTTTCATCCTAGATCTCTTTAGTTATATGTAAAGTTTGCAACTTTACATGAGTATTGAGCTTTGGAAGTATGGATCAATGATTGGGAGCCCCTGCATGGCTCGAAAAGCCACTGTATGGATTAAGAACTGGAACGACTCGGCGAGTCACATGGTTTGACTCGGCGAGTTGGATGAAGTTGGGCAGAAACTCGGCGAATTGGAAGAACAACTCGGCAAGTCTGTTGAAGATTGCCTTGGGCTCGGCGAGTCGAGTCGCAAAATCCCAAATCCTTCGAGTTAAGACTCAGATCAGTGCATTGTGTGGGGACTCAGTGAGTTGGACAGGTCAGGACTCGGAAATCGGTAGATTCGGCGAGTCAGGGGCTGACTCGGCGAGTCGAGTCGCGGATGAAAGGATTCTGAGCTAATGAACTCGGCGAGTAGGGTTGACCTAGAAAGTTGACTTTGACCAGGACTTTGAATTTGACTAGAGTTGACTTAGTTGACTTTCGGGGGACTGTTAGACTAAGTGTTGCTTTAATATTGGTAGCTCGAGGAGCTAGTGGAGCAGGAGTTCAGAGAGTTGCTAGGCAGCAGCTAGAGGGGCTATCAGCAAGTTCAGCAAGTGCAGGTGAGTTTCCCTTTGTGTGAATGGGTCTAAGGCCACAATGTCGGCCCATGTAGTTATGAGTAAAAGACTCGGGGGTTAGCCCAGGCACAGTATGCTAGTATGATATTCAGGATGAGGTCCAATGATAGCGGGCGGGTGCCCAAGGAATGCTTTATATGATAGTTTATACTTGTTGTCTTTGTGATACATGTATGTGCCTGGTAGGAAGGTGAGTGTGGGCGAGGTCCCGTACCTCATCAATAGTAGAGTGTGGATGGTGTTCCACATCTCATTAGCAGCAGAACAGGGGCGAGGCCCAAGTTAGGGAAAGAGTGAGTGTGGGCTGGGCCCGTATCTCACTACCAGTAGGAGTGTGGATAGGGTTCCATGACTCACCAGTTGTAGGACATGGGCGAGGTCCAAGATAGGCGAGGCCTTTAGAACAGGATTCGGTAGTGTACGCTAGTGTGTATCTGCTGCGATATGTTTATGTGTTAGTATTTGTTGGCGGGCGAGGCCCAATGACAGGCGAGGCCTAAGTGAAACAGATTTGTATCCGAGCGGGGCTCGAAGCCAGGCGAGGCCTGGAGCGGCGGGGCCGTTGTAGCGGGCAAGGCCCGAGGCAGGGGGCGAGGCCCAGAAGAGCGGGCGTGGCCCAGTATGTGCAGTATGTGGTAGGTTGGGGAACTCACGAAGCTTCGTGCTTACGGTTTTCAGTTTTGGTTTCAGGTACTTCCGGTAGCGGAGGGAAGAGCTCGGGGTGATCGCATGGCACACACCATAGATTAGACAGTCTGGGAAAATTTTACTCTGATAACGAACACGTGTTTTGGAAATTAATACTCTGATTATGTTTGGATTGACGATTTTGCTTTAAGTAATGTTTTATTAAAAGAATTTTTTACTCTTGAATTTTGGGATGTTACATATTAGAAGAGAGAGAAGAGAAGAGAATAGAGAATTAGAAGAGAGAGATTACTTCTTAATGGATCACATGGAATCTTAGTTAAATACTAATTTTGACAACCACATGTTTAATTCATTGTTTAATAGTTTTTGATTAAGTAATATTTGATTGAGTCATGAAACTCAACCTTAAATTTGACCAAATAAAAGGCATTCTAGAAAAGTCGAGTCAGAGTCTTTAAAGTGTGATATCAAATAGCAGTTGAATCTGACACGAATCGGTCAGACCAAAACTAAATTTTATTTGAGCTTCCTCACAATGTCAAACAACAGCACACTCCAAAATCCAAGAGTATATATAATAACCACACCACTTATATTAAGTTGGCCAAGACAAAAGAGCATACAAAGAGACATTTGTCCATTTTCCTAAAGAAGTACAAGAGTATAGAGATTCCAATAAATGCTTTTCCTAGATAAAGGAATAACACATGAAACATGCAATACATCAAGATTTTAAAATCAGAAATGATCCACACAACCCAAGGGTGATGACCCAACAGAACCAAAAAAAAAAAAACCTTACAAAAACAAACAAAAAAAGAGATGAAAATATTTCACGATAATAATGAAAATGCCTAAACATGGATTCAAAGCATCACCAATCCGAATCACTATTAGACCAATCACAAGTAACATTTGGTAACTTGAAATTTGATGGGAAAACAAAACCTTTTGCTTCCAAACGAGACACAACATACCAACACAACAATACAAGTGAGAAGAAAAAAAAACAAGAACCATGTAAATATGTAATGCAACTATGCAATGATTATGAACAAGACAAACAAAAATACAACTTGCAATGACATGCTGTAAAAACAAAGACATGCATTTGGATAGTGATTATTGTGACTTGAAACTAACATATAACCAATTGATCAAAGCTAGGGATAGTTAGGTAATTTTATATTTATTTCAAAAGTACGTACTCTATTCGGCAACTACTTAGATGCTTCTCCGTTCTTTCGACCCTAAACAATAAGAAAATCATAATCATAATGATTTTTAACCAAACTTTCAAATTAAACAAGTATATAAAAGATAATCAATGAAGTACTACAAAAGCTAATGATCGTATGAATTTTACAAAGACATAAACTTTCAAAGCAAAAGAAATTTTACCTTAGAACAAAAGGACCCAATTATAAGCTCCTTAACATGGTGAAGGTTTAATATTAATGTTTCAAGAATTTCTTCTTCTGTTTCTTCAAGTGTTGCCTCCCAATGCCCCATGAATGTATAATCTAAGTTAGCTTCAACTAAAGAAGACACGTTTACCAACAAAAATTTCAACAACCACATATCACCTTTGATTGTCAGTGATAAAATATTAGGAGCATTGATTCCGATGATATTAATGAGATCATCATCTTCATCAACTTCATTATTTGGATCAAAGTAACCTGTGAACACCAAGTTCTTGAGGCTCTTTGAAGTAATATCAAGCCGCTTATAACCATAGCATTCACCCAACTCTAGAGTTTCCAATAGAGGACTCCACAATAATATATTTTCAATCAAGTCTTCATCTAATTTCCCATGGAAAATACACAAACTCCTAAGATTTTTCCAACTAATCGATCCTGTTGGATTAAACTTGCAGCCTAATAATCTCAGATCAATAAAACATGAATTCATGAAAAAAAATTGATCTAACAGAATCGCAGATTCCCTTCCCGTATACAAAAACTCCAAGTTAACCTCTTCAACGTTACAACTCATAGCATAGCGAATCCAATTGTTGACATGTGCTTCAAATCGAATATGATAATTGGTAACACGATAGCTGGTAAACACTTGGAATTTCTTGAGCTTCAATTGGATTGAGTTAGGGTTTTTTCCACAAATGAAAGGAAATCGGACCTTGAGTTAGGGTTCTGGCGACATTGAGTTAGGGGATCATCTGAATGTTTAAAAATGAGAGTAGGTACCGATTTCCAAAGACGTTTTCATCGTCTGGAGAGTGCAGCTGTTCTGATGGCGTCTTTTGTGGAGGGTAAACGAGACAGGATTTCAAGAAGCAAGCATTCTTGCAACGATTGATTCCATTCTCTTCTCCCTTCTCGTCGCTTTCGTGAAACTTTATCCGTTTCGAGGCAATTTTAGGTTGATTTTGTCCTTCTTCCAAGGCTGCATCAGAGCCCTCTGTCTTTTCCCCATGAATAACTGATCAATGCTTACATTAGGCGTAAACGTGTATACAAATTGTGAAATGAAGTTTTGTTTTAGCCCCTTTACTTTGACAAATACAATTATGTCCTTATAAATAATTATAAAATATATTTTGATATTCAAATCAATTTTTACTGATTAATTATCAAAAAATTGAACGCAGCAGAAAATTTGCATTTGCATAAAAGAAAAAAAATAATTAATATTTTGGTTATGTTTAATTACACAAAATAGATAAACCAAAATGTTATATATTTGCGTTGTAATTAAGAAACTAAATGTTGTAATACGCTCAAAAAGATATCGTTCAAATGGTGAAATAAAGTTTGTTTTAGCCCCATTAGCAATACCTATGACCAATGTGCGTTGGAATTTGCCTTTATTTGTTTTTAAATAAATTGTCTTAGTGGATAAGTCAGTTGGGGACAGTCCTATTCTCATGGGTAGAACTAGTCTTTTGCATTCCCGAATCTTAGATTTTTCAGTTTCTGGATATTGGGTATTTAATCCCATTGTTTCTAGTTGATTCAGTAAGAAGCTTTTCAACCCATCTTCTTCTCTTTTCTGTGTTTAACATTTGGTATCAAAGCTTTTTCAAGCTTTTTAAGGGTCTGATGGAAAAATGAGTAAGAGTAGCGCCAACAATGGAGCGTTCGTGCAAACATAAGCAGATCTGGGACTCGATGGTATTATGAGAACTGTTCCAAGTTGATGGAAAACTTCCTTCAAGCCAAGGAGTATTGGAGTTTAATAGAAAATATATAGGATTTGCTCTATTTTTGTTCATATATTCTCTCCTTATTTCTTGGTCAATCAATTATCTCTTACCTTTTTTAGTTGATTGTTAGGCTTATTTATTTTCCTCTTCTCTCTGTTTGTAACAATCACAAGAAAGAAATCAATCAAAAGCAAAAAGTCATTCTTGAGTTCTTTTAACCATCGATTTCTAGATGGTATCAGAGCGGTTTTAAAATCAATCGATTCCAGCATCATGACCGGAAGCGAGGGGGATAAAGGTGGATCCAGCACAAGTGCGATCAACTTCCCGTCGCCATATTACCTACATCCTTCAGATTCCCCTAAGCAACCTGCTGTCAATGAAGTTCTTACAGATCGAAACTACAACGATTGGGTGCAAGAGATGACCAATTTTGTCTTCGCCAAAAACAAAACAGATTTTGTTGATGGAACCTTGAAGAAGCAAGAGATTTCATCTTCTGAATACAAACCATGGATGAGGTGTGATGCGATGATAAAGGGGAGGCTTACCACAGCCATGGAGAAAGGGATACATGACAGCGTGAAATATGCTAACACATCATCAGAGATTTGGTCGGATCTGAAGGGAAGATTTGGGAAGGAAATTGCACCAAGGGCTTATGAATTGAAGCAGAAGATCGCCGCTACATGTCAAGAGGGTGGTAGTGTTTTGACCTACTACACCCGTCTCAGGTCATTATGGGATGAGTCCCATTCAATTTTTTCTTTTCCATGTTGTTCATGTAACAAATGTACGTATGAACTGGACTAGACAACGATTTCAATGTTATCATGACCAGATCTTAGCAACAAAACATGTTCCTACCTTAGGGATGTCCTACCACATGGTAGCAGAAGACGAGACGCAAAGGGCCATATCGCTCGAGAACCAAATTGTACAAGAACCCACTGCATTCAAAGCATTCCAGAGACGTGATAACAACTTTAGACCCTCAAAAGAAAAATACATGGTGAAACAAGAAAAGGAAAACAAGCAAGATGACTAATGCACTTTTTGTGGGAGGAACAGTCACAAACGAGAAGGGTGTTTCAAGCTAGTTGGTTATCCCGATTGGTGGGTCGGGAAGAAAGACGACAAGACAAAGCCGAAAGCAGCATGTGTTGACACTCGAACAAGCTCCATACATCACAAGAAAACAGCCCTTTAATGACGCGCGAACTATGACACAGTGATTTACGATTCACATTTTCGTGTGCCCTAAAAATAATGACAGCTTTTCCTAAAATTCAAGAATAGATGACACGCATTTTTACGTGCCCTAAATCCTCTCCCTTGTTTCCACCAGTTATGCTATTGATTTTTTGATTCGTTCACACTTAGAACAAGCACATACATCACTCTCTTATCATTCTCCTTTAATTTCTTACTCTTGTAATTAAGGATTTAGGTTTTTTTTTTCATATTACTGTTCCAATTTTTTTTGTTCAGGTTTGGATTTTAGTTAAATGGCGTCCCTGAAGGCGAGTCTAATGCGTCGGGCCATCGGCCCATGGTGGCGACAGTCCGCCTCACCATCCCAGCTGGCGGAGGAATACCTGGACCACCGGTAGTAGGTCGGTACAAAGTCAACGCTTGCACCCAGAAATACAAATCGGAAGACCTGATCGCTGGTACTGTGATTGTTTTCAAAGACAAACTTTTGAGATGAGTGTTCGTTTCCCTTTAGTGACTTGATTTCTTATAAAAGTTGGTGGAATTGACTTTGGGAGTGGGCGTGTAGGTCATGTTGTTGCGTCAACCATAACTCTAAAACACATCTATGAAATCTCAAAGGTGAAGCAAGTAGATCCGTAGTCCAATTTCTTCCACATCGATCCTCACACTAACTGGTTCGATGACTGCAACTCCTCTCGATTGTAGCGTCGATCAACAACTACGACTCAGCAACTGTCAATAAAAGCTACCAACGAACCCTAATCGATGACTACATGGATAAGGTACTTGTTGGCTATTCAATTCTATTCATCTTAATTTCCCTTTCATATATGTTTTTCATTAGTTCTTTATTTGTATAATCAGCCACTTTCTCCCAAAGATGAAAGGACTGTTTCTCCAAATCCTTCTCCAGATGCAACCCTCATAGGGTCCATGAGAAATATATCCAACTAATTATTGGAAGAGCATCATTGAAAGGCTAAATGGTGTTCTTGATACATTCAGATTCTTCGTGCTCATGAGTTTGAGGAACATGCTGGTGGAAAAACTAGGCACCCTAATAATTACATATATCTGGAGAATGGGAAACTTGTATACAGTATAATTCAGGCAATGAAGAATTCTCCTCTCAACACAGTAGATGAATCAATAAGAAACGTAGTTGGTTCATCTGTTAATGAGGAATTCCTTCAGGTTTGGAAAGGTGAGACTGCTGGCATTTTTGTTATTTATAGATGAAAGGCTTTTATTACTTCTTTTTGTTACATTTTCTTGTAATCTGCAGGCGGTCTTCAAGGAAACATGGACAGGGGTAAAACAAACAACAATCATCATATGAAGCTTATGCACTTGTATCATTTTACAACAAGGTGCAGACCACTGCTCTTATATCTTTTCTTCTGTCCTTTTCCTTAAGTAGTAACAACCTTTTTCTTGGATTTTATAGATTATGAAAATCATGACTTAAAGTACTCAACTTCTTGAAATTGGTAATTGGGAAAATTACAAGAATAAAGATTTCAAATCTTTTTTGGTATGAAGTTGTTAAACCAGGAAGTAAAGGAGTCCATAGTGTGGTACTAAATGAAGTTGGTTAGTTGGCTTATCTTTATCTTTTGGCTGGAACAAACATGGGCAGGATGGTACATGGTAAACAGGGGCAAAACGGTAATTAGCTAGGTCTATCTAAACATGGGCAGGATTCTCATTCTTCTAATGCTCTTCGGTTGAAGCTAGAAAAGTTGGTTGACCGGATTAAGTTTCTTGAAGCCAAACGGGCTAACTTAAGCAATGGAAACCCTGACTCAAAACAAGTTCTTGAAGGAGATGATGACGTGGACGTGTAGGAAATGTCTGATGTGGAAATTGGGGTGAAATTAAGATCACTATACAGTGAAAAGAAATCAGTCTACATTGATATTGCTGCTGCTCAGTCACGTGAGAAGAAATCTTATGAAAAAAACAAAAGCTTTAAAGCTTAAATTGCGTAAATCAATACTAAAAGAAGCTGAAACTGTGATAACAACATTGAGTGGATGTGGTGGAGATCTTTACTCAGTTTGCTCTGAATCCATGTCAACTCATAAGTTCAGCTCTTCATCTGAATCTTCATTGTTTGGTGCTGTTGTAATTGATGAAGCTGCTCAAGTACGTTGCTATTTTGATTTTCTTTCCTTTTTCATTTTGTTTGACTTGACTTGAGACTTTTATTCTTGTCAGGCTTTGGAACCTTCTACTTTGATTCCACTTCAGCTTTCAGGAGGAGGTATATTTTTCTTTGCAGGAAATAGCCTATTTCTTTAATCTTTACTCTTGGTTAAAGTTTTTATTTTTATTTTGGATAGTTATCCATTGGAGTTTGTTGGAGGAAGGATCGGGATCATAACACCATATAGATCTCAACTTTCCCTATTACACACATGTTTTTTGAATACTTTTGGGTCTGAAATAATGGAAAAAATGGAGCTCAACACTGTGGATGGTTTTCAAGGGCGTGAGGTGGACATACAGACAAACGAATGTAGCTTTGACTAGGGCAAAACACTCATTATGGATTTTGGTAAACGTGAGAACATTACAGACAAATAAAAACTGGGGTGCACTTGTTAACAATGCTAACGATATATAGTTGGTTTTATCAATTAAAAAACCATATACTTTAGTGTTTAACTCACTAAAGAGTAGTAATCAGGTTACGGTTACAGATATTAAACATGATGATATTTCGAGACAGTTTACTAAAAATAGGAACAAGGCTAACAGACATGATGAACAGAGGAAAAGGTTTAGTAATGATAGTGGTTTGGGTGTAGAAAAAGAAAAGAAAAAAGCAACAAAACAATATGATTCATCATCAGCAGTAGAAAAGAAACGGAATGATGAAGATGGAGTGACACGTGAAAAAGGTGGAAATATGGGTGTGGATAAAAAAAAGGAAAGAAGGAAGTAGAGGAGGGTGTAGTGAAGTGGAAAAAAAGGGTGTTAGTGTTGAGGCTGTTTCTAAAAGGAAACACCAAAGGGAAGCTATAGAAGCTCTTCTTCCATCAGGCTTCATATCCACCACCACAAAGAAGCCCAAGCCAATGAAAACAGTCCAGTCCCCCAATCAGATAGAAGGTCTACTCCACCAGTCATTAAACAGTCATTAAACAGGGGCAAAGCTAATGACATCTTGTTGTGTAAGCACTTCATTCTTATCTCTATATAGTTTTTACTCTACTATATGCATCATTTATTTATTTATTAATTAATTTTTTATTTACAAAGAAAAAAAAGTTAATAAAAAAAATATTTTTTCTTGTTTTTGGTGGTGCTGCTGTGAATGGCGGTGGCACTGGAAATGGGGGTGTGAGTTTGCATAACTTCACATTGAGCTGACAAATGGAACATTCGTGAATGACCAATTCTTTCTTACATTCAGCTTAATCAAATCAAAGCATGGTTACAGAATCAAAGATACGTGTTACACATTGACAATAGTGTCGAGGCAAAAGGTGTTGTTAATATATCGTTAATAGTTATAATATTATGTTTTATTGTAACTTTTGTGGTTTTGCATGTTTACTTATATTTTTTTTATTGATTTTGTATTTTTTAGGATGGAGTTGAGTCTGAAAAAGCTCCACAATCTGAAAGGGGTATAAAGTCACGTGCAATTCTTGCTAGGCCTGTTAATGGAATTGCCATAGAACAGGTTCTCTTTTTTGCATTTCACATTTAAACCCGTTTTAGCATTGTTGTTGTAGAATATTTTAGAGAAGCAGATTCTCTTTCTAAATTTTAAAAAAAATTAACATATATTTGCAATTGGTAACCTTTTGTTATAACAAAAACAAGATGTAACTTATAGAACCTTTTAGTAGCATAAAAAAATTAAATGAATTTATTTGTATTTTTCCAGGAAGCACAAGTTGGGGAATCTCATCGATTTTTGGTGGGTCAGAAAGTCGCACTTCTGTGAAAGTAAATCCTCCAAACAAGTTGTTTTATGATGAACCCATTCAGGTTATGGATCATTCATTTTCTATGATCCATCTAAGGGAGGTCTTTATTTGTATGGTTTTATCCCAATTTCTTCAAAAACGATATATATATATATATATATATATATATATATATATATATATATATATATATATATATATATATATATATAGGTTAATGTTCATTTGAGATCATTCTAATTTTGTGAGACCGTGAGACCAAATCTAAAAATAATTTTAAAATGCAAAATAAATGGAAAAATCCAAAAATTCTTTTTTTTAAATATTATTTTTGGAACTTGAATTAACTAAAAAAAATAAAAAAAATAAAAATAAATAAAAATAAATAAAAATAAAAAATAAAAAAAATCCCGTTTTTTTTTGAAAAATACGTGAAATATTCTAAATAGAATATTACACTGACATATTCTAAAAAATAATTTTAAAATGCAAAATAAATGGAAAAATCTAAAAATTCTTTTTTTAAATATTATTTTCGGAACTTGAATTAACTAAAAAAAAATAAAAAAAAAATCCTATTTTTTCTAAAAAATACATGAAATATTCTGAATAGAATATTACACTGTACATATTTTAAAAATAATTTTAAAATGCAAAATAAATAATTTTAAAAATAATTTTAAAATACATGAAATAATTTTTTTGAATTAATTATGTTCTGATACTAGTATTGGTCAAGGTGCTTTATGTTATGATACTAGTATTCGTCAAGGGGGTACTATTGCATGGAATGTGCTTCAATACACCCTTGCTTACAACAATGTACGCAAACTAAGGAAATAGGAAAATACACAATGGAAATTGGAAACGTTTTAGAGCTTCTTTAGACAGCTTAATGATGAATTACTGAAACAAGAAGGTAACCCTTTATAGCAATGTAGTATTAAGTTATATAGTTTAGGAAAACCTCTTCATAACAATGTTCAATTAGATCTCTTTAATATCAATGTATTACAATTTTTTGACATGATGTTATAGGACGAAATTGATTGTTTTGGTATATATATTCTTATATATTTTTGTATTATGCGTAAAAGAGTATCGTAAAGGCACGTCGTATGTGTATATTGTAAATGGTTGCTGAAGTTTATGACACACAAATGTGTGTCATCTTCATTTATGACAGGGGCTATAATGATACACAATGCGTGTCCTAAACGCGCATCGTAAGGTTACAGCACGCAAATGCGTGTCGTCTTCCTTTATGACAGGGCCTTCCTTCATACACATTGTGTGTCATAAATGAGCATCGTAGATGTGTGTCGTAACTGTGCGTCGTAAATGTGCATCGTCTATAGACAACGCACAAAAGCGTGCCGTCTCTCATTATGACAGGCATTCCTTGACACACATTTGTGCGTCGTCTGAGCGTTTTACGATACGCATTGTGCGTCGTAAAAGGATCTTTTTCTAGTAGTGATACCTTGGCTAAATGAGGAATAGTACCAAGTGTTTGTGAAGTTTTTTTCAAGTGTGAGCAATAATGTTGAGCCGAAATTTGAGGCCAACATGACAGGTAATGGGGATGATGTGTGGTTTGTTGACATGGGTTGCACCGAGTACATAATTCACAAACCCAATCTTCTTGAAAATAAGAAGGTAATCTCCAATGAGGTTCCTATCGTTATACCAAATGGGGACGCAATCCCTGTTGAGGGAAAAGGAGATTTTTGCTGCCAGGGGGAGCAAAATTAAAAGGAGATTTTTTTCCCCATTTTTTTTTGTCATGAAGGGGCTTCAAATGAGGAGCTTGATTGGACATGTTAAGTGCCAATGGGGGGTTGCATCTCATGGACATGTTCAAGAAGGGAAGACGAGCCATGATGACCACATCGGATACATGACCTAAAAGATTAGGACATACTTCAAGGGATAAACTCTCCAACATTAGTTTTTTTAAAAAATAATTATAGTAAACTTAGCAATGTTTTTTGTGATTCATGTGCTAAGCCCAAACATGTTCGTAATCCTTTTCCAAACAGTTTTATTAAAACCAATGGTTTTTTTGAACTCATTCATTGTGACCTTTGAGGAGGTTATAGGGTTCCTTCATAGACATGTGCAAATTTTTTTCTCACCATCGTTGATTATTATAGTAGATGGGTATGGGTCTTCCTAATAAAACACATAAGCAATGCAAGTCAATGCTTAATGAATTTTCATAAGCTTATTGAGGTTCAATTTGGGAAACAAATCAAGAGGGTTAGATGTGACAATGGAGGGGAGTTTACATCCAACTCAATGATTTCTTTTTTGAGAAAAATGGAATCTTGTTAGAGACCACTTGCCCTCTCAACCCACAACAAAATGGGGTTGTAGAAAGAAAAAACAGAAACCTGCTCGAGACAGCACTTGCTTTACGCTTCGAGGAAAATATTCCAAAAAGATTTTGGGGAGAATGTATTTTAACCGTTGTGTATATAATAAATCGTCTTCCATCATAGGTGATTAAAAACAAGACTCCCTTACGAACTTGTTTGGAATGAAGAACCCAAATATGAGCATTTGAGAGTTTTTGGGTGCTTAGCTTATTTCAAAAATACCAACACAAAGGGGGATAAGTTTGAAGAAAAAGGGAAACTAGGTTTTTTAGGTTACCTGCAAGGAACAAAGGGATACAAAATTTATGTCATTAAAATTAAGAAAATCATTATGAGTCGGGACGTGTTATTTCTTGAAGAAAATTTTCCTTTCAAGAACATCGCCAGAAGCCCTAATTGCAAAAAACATGAGCCAGCCAAAATTCATGATAATTTTTAGTTCACTAACTCCAATTTGGACAATGGTGAACAAAAAAATTGTTTTGATGAACCACCACAAGATTCTCCTAGCACTACATCAGAAGATATAAGGACTGAAGAAGAAAACATTGCTCAACATGAAAATAATTTTTTTGCAAATGACAGTCCTGTTTTGGGTGAAGAAATTGAAGGGGGACCATGCCACTCCTCACGAAGAACCAGAACCAAGAGGCAAAAGGTTTCGAACACAACCGGTTCATCTCAATGAATACGCCAGTCAAGCAAACTCGATGGTACACCCCATATCTCATTTTGTTTCTTATGATAAATTCTCCTATTCTCACATAGCTTTTCTACCGACAATAAGTTCTAATCATTAACCAAGTTGTTTTGAACAAGCTACACAGGATGAGAAATGGCAGAATGCCATGCAGCAAGAAATAAAGGCTCTTGAAAAGAACGGAATGTGGACTTTGGAAGAATTGCCAGAAGAAGCGAACTATAGAATCAAAATTGTTTGATAAGACAAAATTCAAATCTAATGGAGAGGTTGAGAGATACAAAGCCAGACTCATCGCTAAAGGCTTCACACAAATGGAAGGAGTGGACTATCATGAAACTTTGCTCCAGTCGCCAAGCTTGTCACTGGTCGAACTATATTAATTGTTGCAACCAAGAAAGACTAGATCATCCATCAACTGGACGTCAACAACGCATTCTTACATGGAGACCTTGATGAAGAAGTCTACATGAAGATTCCCGAAGGGTTTGCAAAGGAAGGAGAAACTAGGGTATGTCGTCTTCGAAAATCTCTTTACGGGCATAAGCAAGCATCAAGGAACTGGTACAAAAAGTTAACTAGTTTTCTTCTCATTGTGAACTTTGAACAGTCAAAGGCCGATATTCACATATAAAAAGGAAGGTGTCTATGTTGCTATCCTCATTTATGTGGATGATGTCATCATAGTTGGCGAAAATTCCAAAAAGATTCAACAAATAAAACAACAACTTGACAATGAATTTAGTATAAAAATCTTGGCCACGTTAAATATTTTCTTGGTATTTAAGTAACCAAAATGAGCGATGGCTTAGTTTTGAGTCAACAAAAATACATGTCGGATAACTTAAAAGATAGCGGGATGTTGGGTTTTCGACCAAGTGTTTTTCTCTTCGAGCAAGGAACCAAACTAGACAAAGGGGAAGAAGAAGCGCGAGTTGATGCTACCCAATACCAAAGACTTGTGGGACCCTCGTCAAAACCATTTGGAAGCTGCAAATCGGGTCTTAAGGTACTTAAAAGGAACACTGGGCCAACGGATTCTTCTTCCTCATCAAGGACCTTTAACCTTGGCCGCCTACTACTGTGACTAAGACTGGCTTGGGTGTCCCTTCACAAGGCGGTCCAGGGTACCTCCTCTTGTTTGGTGGCGGCCCTATTTCTTGGAAAACGAAGAAGCAATCAGTCGTCTCTCGGTCTTTGGCAAAGGCAAAATATAGGGTGATGGCTTCCACTGTCAGTGAA
This sequence comes from Lactuca serriola, assembly GCF_051521515.1. Taxonomy (NCBI): domain Eukaryota; kingdom Viridiplantae; phylum Streptophyta; class Magnoliopsida; order Asterales; family Asteraceae; genus Lactuca; species Lactuca serriola. The sequence continues at coordinate 34,678,719 of NC_136414.1, read as the reverse complement.
TTTGTTTGGTTGAGATGGTTACTCAAAAATATGCAAGTTCAAATCACAACACCAACATCCTTGTTTTGTGATAATCAAGCTCGTCACATAGCCAACAATCCCGTTTACCATGAACGGACAAAAGTTGTCGAAATGGAGTGCTTTTTTTATGAACATGTGGAGACCAAAGACATAAAGCCACCACCAATTGAAAGTAAACTTCAAATTGCAAACCTCTTAACCAAAGGTCTCGGCATGCAATAATTTCGTTCCTTACTAAACAAGATGGGCATTCACGACCTTCATGCATCATCTTGAGGGGGAGTATAGGATTTGCTCTATTTTCGTTCATATGTTCTCTCCTTATTTCTTGGTCAATCAATTATCTCTTTCCTTGTTTAGTTGATTGTTATGCTTATTTATTTTCATCTCTCTCTATTTGTAACAATCACAAGAAAGAAATTAATCAAAAGCAAAAAGTCATTCTTGAGTTCGGTTAACCATCGATTTCTAGAAAATATGATTAATATAATTCCAAACATAAGAAGACCTAAAGACGACAAAGGAATGAAAATTGAAAGACAAGAAGATGAATAACTATCTTTATCATGCAATTGATAGAGAAATCATGGATCAACTCTGAATGACGATACCTCAAAGAAGATTTGGGACTCGATGCGACATAAATTAAAAGGATCAACAAGGATAAAGAGAGCTCAACTTTAGACCTTGAAGACCCAATTTAAATTGCTCAAAATGAGAGAAGGAGAGTCAGTGAATGCCTACTTTGGAGGAACATCAAGGAATCTAACAATGTTTAGACAATATTGTCTGTGGATGAACTTCAATGCAGCCTGCTTCTCATTCATGAGCAGAGTATGAAAATTCCAAATGAGGAAAAGATTTTTTGGTTGTGACTCATGACAAAAGAGGTGGAGGAAGAGGGAGACAGATAACCCTTCAACAAAGCATTAATAGAATTTTACAAATGTCACAACTTAGGACACTTTCATTACTAGTGTCGTAATTGGGAGAAGAAAGTTAGGTATGTAGAGCTAAATGAAGAAGAAGATATGTTGTTAATGACACAGGCTACAATCAACAATCCAACTTGATAAGGAATCTGGTTTCTTGACTCTAGATGCTCAAATCATATGTCAGGCAACAAAGAATTGTTCCAGTAAATCGATGAAGGGTTCATACACTCTGTGAAACTTGGTAACAACTCAAAGATGATGGTGACAAGGAAGGGAATGATCAAGATTGAAGTTGAGTAAATAACTGTAAGTAATGTTTTCTATATAACTGATCTGAAAACAAATCTTCTTTCGGTTGGGCAATTACAGAGAAAGGACTAATCATTATTATTCGAAACAACACATGAAAAAATTACCACCCCACCAAGGGATATATTATTGAAGGAAAATGACTGCAAATAGAATTTTCATAATACCATCAACCGACATCTTGAAGTCTGTTGAATGTCATAATATCCAATCGGATGAAATGACATGACAGTTTTATAAAAGGTATGGGCACTTGAACTAATACAACATGAAGATACTTCAACAAAAGGGTCTAGTTTGTGGAATTCCAAACTTGAAAATTCCATACAAAGTGTGCAACATTTGCATGATGGGAAAGCAACATCGTGAACTTATTTCAAAGAAGATCACATGGAAAGCACAAAGCAATTGCAACTGATTCCACTCATTCATATGTGGACCCATAACCCCTATATTAAACACCAACAAGCGGACCATTTTGACCTTCATAACTGATTTCAGTTGCAAACATTGGGTGTATTTCTGACTTCCAAAAGTGAAGCTTTAGCAAAATTCAAAGGCTTTAAAAATTGTGTCGAAAAGGAGTCAGGTTTGTCTATATGTTGCTTGAGAACATATCAAGGAGGGGAGTCATATCAAAGAAATTCATAGAGTTTTGTAACTTACATGGTATCAAACACAACTTACAATATCCTCCACCCCCAACAAAATGGGGTGGTTGAGATTAAGAATTATAGTATATATTCTCAATGTGGTACGATGTCTGTTAGAGGAGAAAACCATGCCCAAAATGTTCTGGCCTGAAGCGATAAGGTGGACCAGCTATGTTCTCAATCGAAGCCCTGCTTCTGCCATTAAAGATAAAACTCGAAAAGAGTGTTGGAGTGGTGTAAAACCTGATGTGCAACACTTCAAAGTGTTTGGGTGTTTAGGAATTGCCCATATTCCAAAAGCAAAATGACTAAAATTGGATGCTAGAAATCACAAGTGTGTAATGCTAGGAGTATAGTGAAGATGCAAAAAAAATAAAGTTGGATGCAAGCTTAAACGAGCCATTACTTGTAGACTCGAGACCGGGCTCGTTAAGGCTCTGCTCGTTTCGAGCTTTTAACAATCTGAGCCCGGGTTGCTCGCATGTAGCACGACTCGTTTACATCCCTATGTTTTACAATATTTTTACAAGTTTTAAAAGTTTTACACTTTTTAGAGCTTTTTATAAAACTTTCTTACAATTTTATTCAACCTTTCTTAAACCGAGGAATGTAAATACATCTTACAACATGATCGAAACATGGAAAGCTTTTGGGGGGGATATTTTTAGATTATGAGTATGAGAACTGAGAAGGGGTATTCATATTTGTTGCACGGACGAGATGTCGAGAATGAGCCTCCTTCCCCTTGTTCCACCTTTTTTGGTGGAGCAAATTATTACAATTTTTGTCCCAAATGATGTCTCAATCCTAGTTGAATCGTATACCAGATGCAATACAAAACCAAATATTTTCTCTTGTCCATAAAAAACTCCCCTACTGCGCATACAAATCATCATATTATCACGAAAAAATTAGACGAAGCACCAATTGCCTCCGACTATTCTTGTATGCCTCAAAAAATACGTTTACAAGTTTTTCGCCCATCATTTATTCATTAGAAAAACCGGTATTGTCAAGGAGTAACCTATGTCCACGACTTGCCTAGCAAGTCAGCAATGTTAGTTCATATTAGGGTTTTACAATTATAACAATATAAACTTCACAACTTTCTAGAACATCATACTCCAAAACTCAATTATCCTTGTATAGTTGTATGTCTCTAGCCCTCTGTAACCAGACCACTTAGATTCGATACATATTTTGGTGAAAACAAAAATATACTAAGAACCATTCGTCCATTTTTCTCATGAAAATGCATAAATAATAAAAGAACAAAGCTTATGAACACATGGAAGAGTCATGATCAATGCAGAAAAATGGTATTTTGAGTACATTCAAAATGGTTGGTTGGCGATAGCTAGTGGGAGATATATATATATATATATATATATATATATATATATATATATATATATATATATATATATATATATATATATATATATATATATATATATATATATATATATATATATATATATATATATATATATATATATATATCACAGCAAAACAACACTCTTACCAAAACAAGAAGCATGAAATTCAAAGTCTACTACATTTATTTCCATGCTTTTCTGGAAAACTATATAACAAACATTCGAATAGATATTTTAAATGGCTATGAGACATTTGAATTGCTCAAGAAAATGGCATAACGCATAAAGAATGGATATTACAAACAAAAATGAAGCTTATAAACTACAATGAATGCATTAGAGTAACAACTAATAATGCATTGACTAATAAATAAAGATCACATGAAACGGTCATTTGATGGATAATTTGAAATAAGAAATGATCCAAAACGCAAATGAGAGAACCCAATGAAACCAAGTAAGCCTTTCAAAAACAAACAGAAAGAGATGAAAATATTTCACGATAACAAAAATGCCTAACATGAATTCAAAGCATCAACAATCTCCACTTTCAACTTTCAATTGAATCACTCTCACTCTCACTCTCATACCAATCATATGTAGCATTAGGAAACTTGATATTTGATGGAACAACGAAACATTTATCTTTCGAACGAGACAGAACCTACAAACAAAACAATACAGGTGAAAAGGACAACAAAAATTAGAATCATGCATTGCATATTTGCATGTACGCATTAATCATGAATAAAGAAAACTAACATATTGCTATGACATCTCGTAAGAAGTAACAGAGAGAAACCTAAGAAGCAGAAGAAGCAAAGACACTCATGCTCCATAAGTGACTTCTAAACAGCAAAATGAGAAAACACCTTATAACAATGATTAACAAATAAGAATGCTCAGGTGGGTTTGTTTGGGGTTTCTTCTGCAATATATATTTTGGATGTGCAATTGCATAGTGGTATATAACTAGGACTAGAAGTAGATAATCAGTTGATTAAAGCTAATGATAGTTAAAGATCAATTCTTAATTCAGTAACTACTTGCCTTTTCTATTGTTTTTTTTTCTTTTTCTTTTTCTTTTTCTTTTGGCCCTAAACAATGAGCAATCATATCATAATCATTTTTAACTAAACACTCAAAATGTACATTATATCAAGGGATAAACAATGAAGTGCCACTAAAGTTAATGATCTTATGATTTGTACAAAGATATAAATGTCAGAGGAAAAGAAATTTTACCTTAGAATAGGATCTTCGAATTTTAAGCTCCTTGACATGGGAGAGGTTTCGTATAAATCCTTTAAGCATCTCTTCTCTATGCGTTTTCTTCCGACACCCCATCTTTGTATAATCTATGTCAGCTTCGACTAAAGAAAACACATTTGGAAACAGAAGCTTCCCCAAGAACAAATCACCTTTGATTGTTAGTGATAGAATATCAGGAGCACTGATTTGAATAACATTGACTTCAAATTCATCGATCCATGTATCCATAGAACACCGAATTTTTAACACTCATTGAAGTAATATGGATCCGCCTATAACCATAGCAATATCTCAACACCAAAGTTTCCAATAGAGGACTCCTGGATAATATATTTTCAATCAAATCTTCATCTAATTTCCTATAGGTTATACTCAAACTCTTAAGGTTTTTCCAACTAATCGCCCCAATTGGATTAGATATGCATCATTCTAATGTCAGCTTAGTAAAACATGAACTGATGAAAAAAATATTAATCTACCATAGGCCCATTTATGGAAAACCTACCACGTAATGTTAAATTAAGCTCTTCAACGTTACATCTTATAGCATAATGAATCCAATTATTGACTTGTGATTCGAATCCTCTATAACCAATGGTATCCACTTCGAATTTCTTGAGCTTCAACCGGCGACATTTAATTAGGGTTTTGTAACGACCAAAAATTTCAACCAATTTAAAATTTTCAAAAACAACTCGATTACATTAAAGTTATTACAAAAAGGTTTTCAATACAATTTATTTTAAGTATTCCCAGAATCTCATCACAACATTAACATGAGGAGCGGTACGATCACGCCTTCGCCTTGCCACGGTCTCCTGAAGAACCTGAAAAACATAAAACCACAACTGTAAGTCCGGAAGCTTAGTGAGATATCCCCAAAAGACCAACCACATATACCATACACGCATAACATGCCAAGACATATCCGATCACAGAACAGCCATGCATTTCGGGTCTACTATGGGACTGGTCCGCCACACCGGCCAACAGTCCACCTGGTCCACCCTCTGAGTCTAGCCATAACCTCGAGTCTACAGTGTGATTGGTCCGCCCGCACCGGGCCTACAATCCACCTGGTCCACTCTCCGAATCTATCCACATACATCGAGTCTGCAGTGTGATTGGTCCGCCCGCTCCGGGCCTTCAATCCACCTGGTCCACTCTCTGAGTCTACAGTATGACTGGTCCGCCCGCACTGGGCCTTCAGTCGGCCTGGTCCACTCTCCGAGCCTCGGCATGTCTGGTCCGCCCTCTTGGGCCTACAACCTATCCGGACCGCTCGCTGGGCCTTCGGGTCAACTGGTCCGCCCTGGGTATCTTGGCCTACAGCACAAAGCAGGACCCGCCTCAACCCAACTCCAGTCCAAACAACCATGTGCACGTAAACATACAATCATATAACAATTCACAGTCAAGAAGCCGATCGTACAGATCACATAACATATCACCATCCTAACCAGGATACCGACCTAACCGGTCACTAGGATAGCATCACCCTACATCTCAGAATATCGATCTCAATCAGGTCTCTAACATATACCATCCTAGCTACCAGGATGCAAACATATCAAAGCAATAACATAACAACAATACCCGGATCTCAATTCGATAAGGGCCGGCCTTGGTGCCTTAGACCCTGTTGATATAGTGAGGATAACTCACCTCGAAACTGCCGACTGAACAAATAACCCAAGCTGCTCCGAACACTGATACGATCTCCACCACTGGACAACCACCAAGGCACTGAACTCAAAACAATATCCAACAATTACCAAACTGCCCCTGGAAACCACTGGTCAACCCTTGGTCAAATTCAACCCCTGACTGACTCTACTCGCCGAGTCCCCAAGCTCAGAACTTCCCAAATCCGCGACTCAACTCGCCGAGTCACACCGAGACTCGCCGATTGCAACAACTCTGAGTCCACTCACATACAACTCACCGAGTCATCCCCTTGACTCACCGATTCACGGCTCAATCCAGAAAAGATTGGGACTCTTCGACAAGACTCGCCGAGTCCAAGAACAGACTCGTCGAGTCTAAGGCTCTCTTCAACCTACTCGCCGAGTTGTTCTTCCAACTCGTCGAGTTCCAGGCCATCTTCATCCAACTCGCCGAGTTGTTCTTTCAACTCGTCGAGTTCCAACCTATCTTCAAGCAACTCGTCGAGTCTACCCATGTGACTCGCCGAGTACCACCGATCTGAATCCATACAGAAGCATTCCAGGCCATGCAATTGATCCAAAACATAGATCTAGCCTCCTACAAAGCATCCATCACGTAAAAGTGGCAAACTTTACGTGATTCCAAAGAGATCTAGGCCTTTTACACTCTAGGGTTTGGGTTTGGGACAAGATAGCTCCATCAATCACTCACAAACAGGGACTTTCATGCATTCCAACCCTTCTCCATTCCAGATCTGAGGTAGCAACCTCAGATCTAACCTCCAAACTCCAAAACATACCAAGATGAGCTCCCATAAACCCTAAAATGATGAATCTATAAGATTAACAGCCCAAGAACGAGATAATACCTCAAAAGAACGCCCCAACCGCAATGAAACTCGAATCCAAGCAAAGCCCCTTGCTCCAAGCCTCCTATCCTTCAAGATTTCCTCAACAATTGCTTCTCCAAGCTGCCAAATGCAACTTGATCCACTCACACACGAAGGTTAGGGTTTCTGGACTTGAGGATGAGTAAAGAGGCTGGGGAAATGGATGTTATGTTCTTTATATAGGGCTCAACCCCGAGAATTAGGGTTTTCTCCACTCAGCGCCTACTCGCCGAGTCCAATACACTGACTCGTCGAGTCGGCCACTTAACACGCGACCAAGTCGCGACTCTACTCGCCGAGTCCACCCCTGGACTCGCCGAGTCTCTTGTTCCCATATTACTCTTTTAGCCCTTCAACTTTACTCTTGCTATTCCAGGATGTTACAGGTTTTCTCAACGATCAAAACGAAATCGGACTAGGGGTGATTTCGATGATTATGTATGAAAACTAGAGTAGGAAGAAAATTCAAAAGATGTTCCCATCGTTTAGCGAGTGTACCTGTTCTAATGGCGTATTTTGTGGAGGGTAAACGAGACAGGATTTCAACAAGCAAGCAATATGGCAACACACTGATTCGATCGTCTCCCCTTTCCTCCATGAATTCTTGAAACTCTATCAATTTTAGGTTGATTTTGACCTTCTTCCGCCATTTCCATGGCAGCAAGGCCAATCTGGTTTACCCCGCAAAAAAACTACACAAAACTTTGTCAAGTTCCATTCGGGAGCTAGCAGGAAAATGTTGCCAATAAGAGAATCAAAGCAAGGCTCAAAGAAAGTTTGTGTTAGTTTAAATTTCATTAATTACATAATTAATCATCCATTACAAATTTCAAAATAGGGACCAAAACTGTCAAATTTAGCAAAAACGAGGGTAGCGCAAGCCACAGGTCGCACCCATGCACAAGTTCAGCGTTTTTGGTCTACGAAATCCAAGATTTGCACCCCCTACGCGCGGGTAGGACTTGTAGTAAAACCCTAGACACAAGCTTGTAATCCTTTCATGCATTCAAACTTATAAACCTTGTTGAGTTTGGTCTCTCTACCAATGTGGGACTCATTCCCACATTCATCTCTTTTGCAAAATTTATTCTCAAATACACATCTTTGAGCCATTTTAGGTTGATTTTGACCTTCATCCGCTATTTCCATCGTAGCAACAGAGGGCACGCTAGTTTACCCCACAAAAAAACTGTCAAATTTAGCAAAAACGAGGGTAGCGCAAGCCGCAGGTCACACCCATGCATAAGTTTAGTGTTTTTGGTCTATGAAATCCAAGATTTGCACCCCTTAGGTGCAGGTAGGCCTTGTAGTAAAACCATAGACACAAGCTTGTAAGCCTTTCATGCATTCAAGCTTATAAACCTTGTTAAGTTTGGTCTTTCTACCAATGTGGGACTAATTCCCACATTCATCTCTTTTGCTAAATTTATTCTCAAATACCCATCTTTGAGTATCGATATATCATTTACATATACTTCATTTTTGAAATATAATATATTGTTTCAAAGTTATCACGGAGAACACAAACCCACTTAGATTTAATTACATATACAACATATGTACATATTTATATATGTCAATGTTAGTAAAATATGAATATTTTTACTAAAAATTCCAACTATGTGGAAGAGGATTGAATCAACAAGAAAAAGATATGTCACTAGTGTGGGGAAAATAACTTATTATCCCAAGTTATAGACATATCAAGACTTGTTACCACACATTCCTTTTTCTTGAATTCCTTCGATATATATACCTGGCAATGGTATTAAAAAATACATCAAATTTGGAGCTTTATAGCTCAAGTTTGATTGAGGTATAATTCTTTAAACCAATTATTCTATATGAAAGAATCACATGGACTCTTGGCTAAAAATCAGTTTTGTGATTTTCTTTTGGTTTTCACTATACTGCATTTTGATTGGAACTCAAGAAAAACACCAACATTAATAACATCTAAATAATGACTACCCAATTTGTGGTATTTGGTACATTTCACATATTTACATCTAGTTATGTGGGTTACAATTTTTTGTAATCTGACTTCTAGTTACTTCTTAGCACGCTATAAAGATGTATGAAAGAATCACATGGACTCTTGGTTAAAATCAGTTTTGTGGATTTCTTTTGGTTTTCACTGTAACGACGTGAAAATTTAAAACAATTTTTCATTTTTCAAACATAACATGTCTCATACAAATCACCTCAAAACTCAAGTGTATCAAATGTTATCACGGTAAAACATATCCCAAAATCTCAAATACAAAATCTTCTGTCAGTGTGTACAAATCATGTCGAAGCCTTCCCGCGATCCTCGTTAGTACTTGAAACACACATCACATAAGCCAATCGAGGCTACAACTCGGTAAGACCCTCCGGTCAATGTGTCTCAGCGGGAACCTCTAGTCCCATAGCTCATTGGACCTTTCGTTCTGGTCTAGCTCGTTGGACCCTCCGATCCGGTCTATAAAACACATAACATACATATAACACAATGCACATAAATCTCAAACATACACATACACATAAGACCCTCCAGTCTGCACATAGATACCATTCTAGGTAATGTATAGTGAGAAGACTCACCTCGGGTAATCTCGAAAAGTCTCGAACTCGAAATACTGATCTAGCCTCCGCCTAATCACATAAAATAATTTACCTCTAATTAACAACGATTCTCAAAGGCTAGACTAATCCCTTCCTATAATCTCTCAGAAGGGGAAAAGACCATTTTACCCCTCTAATGGTCCAAATGTCCAATTGTTGACCAAACCCTAAAAGTCAACGAAAGTTAACAGAGGGCAGTACGCGAGGCGTACCAACTATGTACGTGGGGCGTACCCCGGCTATCCAGAATCGGGGATCTCAACCCCTACGCAACGTGTTCTGGGATTTACGCCCAGCGTAAGTCCCAGTTTCATGCTCTTAATGGTTTTTGGTCTGAAACGGTTAAGACACAAGCTCATATTCCAGATCTAGTCCTTCTAATACCTCTTAACCCATAAAGTCAAAGCGTTTAAGCCTTTGCATGGCTGTAAAGGTCACCAATCACTCCAAACTCTTATCCTCTTTCCTCATTAAGCCCTTATCTCATGCATGACTCACTATTAATGATAAAGATTGGATTTTTCTAGATCTAGAACACATTTTATACTGAAATGGGGCCGATCAATGCTTATGGAGACCATTTACTCATAAAGTCTCCGTATTTGGGAAAAAAACCCTAAAAATGGTCCATAATGCACAATTCCAAAAAGCTTAAGAAGGCTTTGAGATTTTTACCTCCAAATGATGGTCCAACCTCTGAAAAGCTCAGATCCAAGGCTTGCACTTCAACTCTAGCTTCTATAATGGCCCTTCTTCTTTTCAAAATCTCACAAGAACACTTTATCAAGCTCAAACACACACACACACACACACACAAGCTCTAAAACGAAGGCTTAGCTTCTTTAGGGTTTCACTCACTGGAAATGGTGGCTGGAATGGAGGCCATAACATTCTTTTTATAGTGCTCAAGTCTCATTTAGTGTTTCATGTCTGAGCCCAGTAAGCCCAACGTACACTATTGTACGCCCAGCGTACTGGGTAGCATCCGCGTCAAGAGCACGCTCATGAGTATGCGCAGCGTACTCTTTAGTACGCCCAGCATACTCATTTGCTACAATATTCTTCCATGGACTAGTTTTGACAACTTGGAAAAGAAGAGGGATTAAATAGATATACCTGATTCCTGGATGTTACATTCACTATATTGCGTTTTGATTGGAACTCAAGGAAAACACCAACATTAATAACATCTAAATAATGAGTACCCAATTTGTGGTATTACGTACATCTCACATATTTACATCTAGTTATGTGGGTTATAATTTGTTGTAATCTGACTTCTAGTTACTTATTAGCATGCTATAAAGGTATATACACATTGAATCACATTACTAAAAAATGTGAACAAATAAGATATGCAAACATCAACCAACACCAACACACTGCCATAAATGAGGAAAGATATTAGACAAAACAAGACATATGCATTTTAAAATCTTTTATTGTTACCAATAGCAATACATGATTGCGTCAGAAAAGGGGACTACATAACAAATCTATTTGAATTAGCAGTTTTAACGATTCTGATTCAATTTTTATACACCAACACACTACATGCATACAACTGGGCCTAACAGGCTTTATTTGGGCTTTTTCACAGGAATTGGCAGATTGGATTGGACCATAACAGATTTTTTTTCTTTTTTCATTTTCGACATTTTCAATGTTCTTAAAGTGAACAAGAGTGAAATCAAAATACGTCTTTGATTTTATTAGGAAAATAAACTCGGAACCTACTTACAATTGTTCTCATAATCAGAAACTCGATTATAGACATGTATATATAGATTCTAATCGCTGACTTGTGAAATAGAATATGGAAACTAGGAACCGACTTGTTAAAATAGTTTCTTAAAACTTACTTGCCTAAATTGGATTGCTTATCCTCAAACTTACGATTCCAACAATCACCCCTAAACCTCTAAGTCCTTCTAGAGACGTCTTCAATCCCAATCAAGCTCCGCATGTCCTTGAACTTGGTTCGAGCTAATGGTTTGGTAAGAATGTCTGCCTTTTGTTCCTCACCAGGAATGTATTCCACCTCCACTTGTTCGTTTTCAACAAAATTATGAATAAAGTGAAACCTCGTGTGAATGTGTTTACTCTTTCCATGAAAATGGGATTCTTCGTTAGTTCGATAGCTGACTTGTTATCAATTCTAAGAACCACTTTTTCTTGTGCTTTGTTCATGATTTCTTCAAGAAAATATTGAAGCCATATTGCTTGACATGCGGTCGCCATGGCTTCCATAAACTCTGCCTTGCAATATGATAAAGCAACGATATCTTGCTTTTGTGAACACCATGTAATTGGAGATGACCCGTAGTACAAAATGTGGCCGATTGTGTTTTTTCCGTCATCTGGGTCAACATTATGACTGCTATGACTATATCCAATGAGTCGGATTTGTCCCATCCTCTCGTAATTGATTTTGTATCCCATTGTTCCTCATAAGTACCTTAGGATATGCTTGATTGCAACATCATGTGATTCTCTTGGACTTTGCATGTATCGGCTAACAACTCCAATCGCATATGCCATATCGGGTCTTGTTTGCAAGAGGTATCTAAGGCATCCTAGCACCTTTCTGTGTCGGGTCAATTTCGGGTTCATCTTCGACCTTTGGCAATTTATTTCCCAGTTCCATTGGAATGTGGGTTGGATTGCAACCATGTAAACCAACTTCCTTTAGAATCCGTTGAACATATGCTTATTGGTTTATAGTAATCCCCGATTCCTCTTGCTTAACTTCAATGCCAAGGTAATAAGTCAATCTTCGAAGATCTGACATCTCAAAGTTCGTGGGCGTCTCTAATTTTAACCTCTTGATCATGCTCAAATTTATACCTGTGACAAATAAATCATCAACACAATTTGCCAAAATCAACAAGTTAGATCCTTCATTTTTCCGGTACACTGATGGTTCTTTCTATTGGATAAGGTATCTAAGTCCATAACTATTTCTGGTATGTACTTGATCAGACCCGACATGGTCCATTTGGGTTACATGGCACCATGCAATTGGATAAACTGAAATGAGAGAAATAACACTTATGGTTTATTAATATATTATAAGTTCTAATATATTAATAACATTATTTAATTAGTTTGATCAAGAATTAATATAGAATTGATTAAGTGATCAAAAGATAACTAATTAAATATACGGGTAGATTATGTAAATCTTCCATATCTTATATAGTGGGCTAAGAGGCTCCATGGATTATCAAGTTGGGTTCCACCCATAGGATGCTCCATGGAGTTAATCCATGGATCATGAAATGAAGAGTCATGTTACATTAGGGTTTACCTAATGCAACACGCTATATAAACAAAGGTGTTCTCCCCAAAATCAGCTACACTAAGAAACAAGAGGGCTAGAGCCGATTTTGCAAGTGTAAGATTCTCTCAAAGTTTACTCCTTTGCATTTGGTGTTGTGTGAAGAATTTGAGGCATCACACTTGGGGTGCTAGGCTCACTAGGTTTCAAGGATCATAATAACCAACAAGGTAAGTTATTCTATCTTTCATTCAAGTTAAAAAAATGTTCCCCATGTATGCTAGATAGGAATATAACCTTGCAATTCAACTTTGCATGATGATTAGACAAACATAGATCCAAGGTTATTAGGGTTGCATGTACACTTAGGAAGTGTTAGAATGCTTAAAACCCATCAGTGGTATCAGAGCTTAGGCTTGTTTGTTGTTTTTTTTGTGCAAACTGCTTGAAAAAATTGTTTTTCTGTTTTCTGCTCGTATGAACTCGCCAAGTCCATGGGGGGACTCAACGAGTCCATGAACAAATGCAAGCTACTCGTCGAGTTTATTCTTGCACTCGACGAGTAGAGGCTACAGTTTTCATAATTTCGACATTTGTTGCTAGAAATGGACTAGAAACATTACCCTAAACTGTTTTGGTGTTTTAAAACTTGTTTTAGATGGTGTAACATTTATGCTAATCCATTTACAATGGAAATTATCAAAATTACAAGTTTTTAAGTGTAATTTTTGATTCTTGAAAGTGTTCATATTCATGTTCTTGAACTTATGAAGATTAGATGATCATAGGAATTGTTTGTAACCTTCATGGTAGTTTAATTCATGATCGTAATGTGTTTTAATGGAGTCCATAACTTGTCCTCAAGTTATGGAAAACCAAAAGTATCACTTTTATTAAAGCCATTAAAAGAACACAAGAGTTATAAAAATGAAGAGTCTTCATTTTTATTACTCAATTAATTTATAAGTTATAAGAAATGAAAAGTTTTGAAGTTTACAAAACTTGCCCTCAAGTTTTGGAACAAGTAAAGTCTTGATTAAAACTTTAGTTCCAACCTTTAGAATTTTAAAAAGTTAAAATTCAACCCTTATACTTTATAATATTATAAGTTAATATATATATATATATATATATATATATATATGTATGTATAAGATCAAGTCGTCTTACCGCTAGTACGTCTCATTCACGAAGCCGATCTATAAGGGGTATAAGGTTGTTGCCTATAAAATGGCAACTTAATGGGTGTCCACTCTCACCCACCGCTTCCTTGATCGGTAGAGGGTCGTTAGCAGAACGGGTAGGACTAGGACTTATAAATTCTCATTAAAAGTATGATGAATATTATAAAGTAACTAAATGCTTTTATTAAATTCCCAATCTTAGTTACTTTAGAAAAAATGTGAATAAGGTGCTAATCCATGAAATTACACTTTACACTTTGTTTAAGTCGTTGGTGGAGCGTGTGTGGTTAACCGGCACACTAACTTGGACTTAACAAGGTAGGTAAAGGGTGACTTAAGGTTTATCATAGTATCGGTGGAGCGTGTGTGGTTTACCGGCACATAGATTGAGTGATAAACTTTAAGGGTACAAAGTGATTTGCATGGTTACTTCACACCTCGTTTTGTGATCCTCGGTATCCCAGTCACAAAACTTGGAGGGCACACTCGAGATTAAAACATGCCTTTGAAAAGTTCATTGAATCTCAAAAGAATCTAGGAGTTTCTAAGAACCAATTAAAAACCTAATATCTATATTTTGTTTTTCATGGTGGAAATTGGTGAATCGTCATTCACCTACCTTTCAAATATGTTATAGCTTGGATTACGGCATACATCTTCTAAGTTATAATATATTGTGATTGGATCCTAGCCTTAATATTGCATTTGGGTGTTTTATTAAGGACTCTTTTAATATCTAAACTAATCTTGTTCTCTTCTTTCAGATGTCTTCAAAGAATGCTACTTCTGGCTCTAATCCTAATGGCTCCTTTGCCCTTATGAACTTGTGTGGGAAAGTCACTTTTGATGGATCCAACTTCAATGAGTGGATCAGAAACATCAGGATGATTACCCTCTACGAGGACAAAGAATATGTCCTTGACAAGGAGATTAAGGAAATTGATGAGACCACTGCAACTCCCTAGGAGATCGTTGACTTCGGGGCACATGAAAGGGATGCTACAAAAGCGGCATGCATCATGTTGGACACATGACAGCAGAACTCCAAAAGTCCTATGAGGACTTCTACCCTTTTGAAATGCACCAAGATCTGATGGAAAGATACCATCAAAGTGCACAACAAGAGAGGTATGAAATCATCTGCTCTATCATAACAACCATGATGAAGGACGGGGAATTCATCACGATCAACATGCAGAAAATGCAAAGGTATGTGGATCGGTTGCTGAAGCTTAATGTGAACTTCCCTGAAGAGCTTGCAATAGATATCATTTTGCACTCCTTACCATCGTGCTATGATCAATTCCGCATGACATATCACATGAACAAGGAAAAGGTCACACTTAGCAAACTTCAGGGACTCCTCAAGACCGTAGAAATAGGTCTTAAGGGTAAGTCGGTTGTTAACACTCCTACTCCAAACTCCGCCCCGGTTTTGGCAATCGCGAAAAGTCGAGGGAAGAAGAGGAAGAGCTCTTCGAAGGGTACCAAGGCTAGGACCCTTGATGGCTCTTCTTCAAGTGGAACCAAGAAAGGTTTCGTCACTCCATTTTCTGACCCAAAAGAGGCTGAATGTTTCTATTGCCATGAAAAGTCACATTGGAAGCAGAATTGTCTAAAGTACCAGCAAGATGTGAAGGATGGGAAAGTTAAACCCAACCATGCAGGTATTTACACTATCTTATCTAATAACTCACCCCATTCTAACTCTTTGGTCCTTGATACCGGTTGTGGTATTCATATATGTTCTGATTTGCAATGACTAAGAAGAAGTGAGAATGTGGAGCATGGAAGAATAAACTTAATCATGGGGAATAGGAAAGCTTTACCTGTCACCAAGATTGGAGTTTATACTTTATCGCTAAGTAGTGCGTTTAGTTTAGATTTGAATAAATGTTGTTACTCGCCAAAAATGGCAAGAAATATTATTTCCTTTCATGCATTGTATAAACAAGGTTTTACCTTTTCATTTGAAAATGAAGTTGGTTTGATTAATGCTTTCTTTAATAATGTTCTTTATTTTAAAGCATTACCTTGTGATGGTGTGTATGAAACTGTATATATGTGGTTGATAACTTAGGAAATAATGTATTGTGTATTGATTCTGTTCATAATAATAACCTGGATAAAGTATCATTATAGCATTGTCGTCTTGGACATAAGCAAGAAACGCATAGGCCAACTCCAAAAGGATAGAGTATTGGAGTCATTTGACCTAAATTCAGATGATAGTTGTGAATCATGCTTACTTGGCAAAATGAAAAATTCACCCTTCACAGGTTCTTGTGAGAGGGGTGAAGGTTTGTTGAATCTTATACACACAGATGTGTGTGGACCCTTCAAACATGCCACAAGGGATGCTAATCGTTATTATTTGACTTTCACTGATGATTATAGTAGAGATGGATATGTCTACTTAATCAAGCATAAGTCAGAGACTTTTGAAAGGTTTAAAGAATTTAAACAGGAAGTCGAGAATCAATTGGGCGGGAACATTAAGATGCTTTGATCCGATTGAGGTGGTGAGTATCTTAGTTCATAGTTCCTCGACTATCTTAGGGAATGTGCGATTGTCTCACAATTGACACCTCCCAGGACACCGCAGATGAATGGTGTAGCTGAGACGCGTAATCGAACCTTGTTGGATATGGTTCGTTCCATGATGAGTCGAGCTTCGCTACCAATCTTATTTTGGGGGTATGCCTTAGAGACTGCCTCCCATATCCTTAATATGGTCCCTACAAACAAAGTTGCCAAAACTCCTCATGAGATGTGGACTGGTAAAGTACCCAAACTAGACCATATTAAGATTTGGGGTTGCGAGGATTTTGTGAGACGTAAGACTCATGATAAGCTCGAACCTCGAAGCGAGAGGTGTATTTTCATCGGCTACCCACACCAGTCCTTTGGGTACCTCTTCTACAGACCTAGTGAAAATGTGGTCGTTATAGCTAGGAGGGTTGTCTTTCGAGAGAGAGAGAGTTCATAAGCCAAGGAGACAGTGGGAGGCAAGTTGACCTTGAAGAAATTCAAGAGTCAAGTGGTGAAGGAACTTCAAACCCTAGCACTCAACTTTAGGAGGAAACTCCTGTTGAGCCAATTGACAAGTCTGTACCTCTGAGGCGTTCGACAAGGGTCAGGAATGCACCTGAGCATTACTATGGATTCCATATTACTGCAGAAGGTGATACACATATCATTGATGAGACACTGATAGATCTGGATGAACCTAATAGTTATGCGGAAGCCATGGCAAGCCCTGAGTCAGCCAAGTGGAAAGAGGCTATGGACAGCGAGATACAGTCATGTATGATAATCAAGTTTGGAACTGGGTTGAGAATGTACCAGGTCGTAAGACTGTAGGGTGAAAATGGATCTTCAAGAAGAAGACCGACATGGATGGTAATGTACACACTTATAAGGCACGATTGGTTGTGAAGGGTTTCTCACAAACTCTGGGAGTTGATTATGATGAGACCTTTTCTCCAGTGGCCAAGATTAAGTCTATTAGCGTTCTGTTAGCCATAGCTGCATTTCATGACTATGAAATATGGAAAATGGATGTCAAAACCACTTTCCTTAATGGAAAGTTGGCTGAGGATGTTTACATGAGTCATCCAGAGGGTTTTGTCAATACAGAGTACCCTAATAGAGTGTGTAAGCTTGAGAAATCCATTTATGGGTTAAAGCAAGCACCTCAAAGATGGAATATTTGCTTTGATGAGAAGGTCAAAGAATTTGGCTTTTCTAAGAGTGAAGATGAATCTTGTGTATATGTCAAGGCTAGTGGGAGTATAGTTAGCTTTTTGGTGTTGTATGTGGATGACATACTACTCATAGGAAATGACACTCCAACTCTGCAGGAAGTTAAGTCCTGGCTTGGGAAGTGTTTCTCTATGAAGGACCTAGGAGAAGCTGCCTATATTATAGGGATAAGGATCTTGAGAGACCGGAGTAAAAGGATAATTGGACTTAGTCAGAGTACCTACTTGGATAAGGTGCTGAAGAGATTCGACATCCAGGTCTCCAAGAAAGGAGAGTTACCCATCCAGAGTAACGCCATATTGAGTAAGACACGAAGCCCTAGTACTGAGGCTGAGATAGCATAAACCCATTACTTAGAAAAAGTGAGCCACCGGTTCAGAACCGGAAGCGCCCTTTCTTTCAAAGAGAAGAGGACGGATTATTCGCATTTCTGTAACACCCAAAGTTTGGAAAGCCAAGTAAAGAAAGAAAACCCCTATTTTAAGGGGAGACTCGGCGAGTCCAAGGAGGGACTCGGCGAGTCCGAGCGGGATCCGGGTTGAGGTATAAGCGACCGACTCGGCGAGTCGGCCAAGGTGACTCGGCGAATCTGGTCTGAGCAAGGAAAACCCTAAATCCGGGATTTGGAGCTTATTTAATCGTCTCATTCTCTCCCCTAGGGTTCCTTTATTGCCTCTCTAGCACTAAACCCTAGCCGCCATAATCGTTTTGGAGCAAGATCTACCCTTAGTGAAGCTTTTGAAGCTTGGAGAAGGAAGAAAGGCATTGGAGCTGCAAGAAGGGACAGTAGATCCGGGATTGAGAAGACATTTCAGACCAATTGGAGGTAATGAGCTGTTGCTTGGACTCCCTTTGCACCTAGATCTATTCTTATGAGTGAGTTTTGGACATTTTTGGTATGATATGTAACCATTTCGAGCTAGAGGTCCAGATCTGAGGTTGCTACCTCAGATCCATGCTTGTTTTGGTCTAGAATCCCCTAAAGTATCAGCCCTTGGTATGTTGAAGGAGTATGTTTGCCATAAACCCTAGTTTGAATGTGTTTTGAGCCTAGATCTCTTGATCTACACGTAAAGTTTGCCACTTTACGTGGGGGATAGGCCTTAGAAGTATGGATCTATGACTTGGAAGCCCTGTTTGGCTCGAAAAGCCACTGCATGGATTAAGGACTGGATAGACTTGGCGAGTCCTTCGAGTGGACTCGGCGAGTGGCTTGAAGATGAGGAGGAACTCGACGAGTGGGATGAACAGCTTGTCGAGTCGGATGAAGTTAGGCATGAACTCGGCGAGTTGGAAGAACCACTCGACGAGTTGGTTGATGATTGCCTTGGGCTCGGCGAGTCTATCCTTGGACTCGGCGAGTTAGGTCGCGAAAACCCCAAACCCTTCGAGTTGAAACTCGAATCAGTGAGTCGGGTGGAGACTCAGCGAGTTGGACAGGTCAGGACTCAGGAATAGTTGACTCGGAGAGTCATGGACTGACTCGGCGAGTCGAATCGCGAATAGAAAGACCCGGAACATATGAACTCGGCGAGTTATTAGGTGGACTCGGCGAGTAGGGTTGACCTGGAAGGTTGACTTTGACCAGGATTTTGACCTTGACTGGAGTGACCTAGTTGACCTTTGGAGGTCAGTTGGGCTAAGTGTTATTTTGGCATTGGTAGCTCGAGGAGCTAGTGGAGCAGCAGTTCGGAGTCAGTGGTTAAGTAGCAGTCAAGGACTAGCAGCATCAGTTCAGCAGTCTCAGGTGAGTTTCCTTCCAGTAGGAACGGGTCTAAGGCCACAATGTCGGCCCGTTCAGTTACCCGTAGTTTCTGGACTTCGGTCCGATGCAGTAGTTAGCATGTTTGATGCCTTCGTGGCTCAGACAGGATTTATGTGTTATGTGAGCCGGGCTACGGCCCGATGTAGTATATGTGTGTTCATGCTAGTGGATATGTTTATGTTATGTTCAGTCAGCTTCGGACTTCGGTCCGATGTAGGGGACAAGGTCCCAGTCAGCTTCGGACTTCGGTCCGATGTAGGGGACAAGGTCCCAGTCAGCTTCGGTCTTCGGTCCGATGTAGGGGACAAGGTCCCAGTCAGCTTCAGACTTCGGTCCGATGTAGGGGACAAGGTCCCAGTCAGCTTCGGACTTTGGTCCGATGTAGGGGACAAGGTCCCAGTCAGCTTCGGACTTCGGTCCGATGTAGGGGGCAAGGCCCCAGTTAGTCCGGACTTCGGTCCGATGCAGTGGGCAAGACCCATAATGTGCTTTATATGCTATTGTGTGGTATGTGGTAGATTGGGGGAGCTCACTAAGCTTCGTGCTTACGGTTTTCAGTTTTGGTTTCAGGTACTTGGTTTTCAAAAGCGGAGCTCGGGAAGATTGCAGTGCACACACCATAGTCAGTTAGCCTGGGGATGATTGACTCTGATAGTGAGATTATGTTCTGAATTAATACTCTAAAAATTATCTTATGACTTATGATACAGTTTTTGTAAATATGGTTTTAGTAATGTTTTAAAAGAAATTTTTAGTCGTGATTTTTGGGTCGTTACAAGTTGGTATCAGATCCTTGGTTTGAGGGATTCGGATACACCTCCGGGTGCATCTGAACTCAAACTAAGGGAAAGATAAAAAGATTTTCAAAAAGAAAAATGTTTTCGAATGAGATTTTGAAAAGCACTTAGAAAGAAAAGAATTTTTAAACAAGATAAGGGTGTGGTGCATGCGATCAGCCGAGCTCAAGTAAGTACTCCCAAACTACCAATACAAGTTTTATTATTATGATTAATTGTTCCAGTTTCAGTAGAACAGCATGCTAGTATAGGACTAAGGATCTAGGAGGATGCCTTATGTGCCTGCTATATGTGTTACAGCTTTATGAGAATTGCATGCTAGTATTGAGTAGACAGCAATAGGATAGCCTGTATTGGGTTATGCCTGGTAACGCGAGCTTAGCATTGTATGCTAGTGTAGCTTCTCGTTATGAGAATAGTTTTTCCTGAGTATGTTTCCTTTATCCGAATGCTGCTCGCTTTGTGCTTTGTGGGACTCTGAGTGGTGGGAGTTAGCCATTAGGTGAATACGTCACATCACATGTGAGCAGGGTTGAATAATCTTAGAGTGCTGGATTTGACCCTATTGCGCAGCTCTTGTCTGAGTCCAACCGTTGTAGGGACTAGTCTTTTACTCGAAGGATTATCCGAGCCTCATTGCATGTGATGGTATTCAGGTGGTGGCTAATTAGCATTACAAGGAGGCCTTCAGCAGCTGAGGACTGGTTTGAGTGGAGTCAGAGAGTTCCCTAGGGCAAGCCTAGGATGAGAGTAGCAGATATCAGTATTAGTAGAAGTGATTTGGTGGAGTTGAGGTAACTCTTGAGGAAAGTACGAATAGATGTGGAAGGTAGTAGGGTCCCATACTACTGAAAGCAGAGGATCCGTACTCGATTCAAGAGGGGCCAAGACGAAACCAGGGAATGGTGGAGTGAGTGAGAAATCCCTCAGCAGTAGTGTGTAAATTGATCAGGAATTGTTATATTTTCAGCATGGTGACATTTCACGAGCTACCAGTTAGCAGTTCAGGCATCGAGGAGGGATCTGGCTCGGGCTTTAGAGTCGGGCAGCTTGATGATCAGATGAGGGATTTCATTCTGCAGAGATCACGCGCAACATCATTGATCAGACTCTAGTGATTTTCGGTTCGGTTAGAGAGGCCATTGTGGAGCTGATGGACCGTCATCTTGAGGCCTTTAAGGCCGGAATAGTTTCAGGACAGATTGGGGCTCGTCTAGATCCCGATTCTTATGGAGTTCGGGGATCCATCAGGGAGGGAGATCTCATTTCCAGTTTTTACCATCAGGGGACAGGAGTGAGTGGGGCATCCTGTCTCCGGGAGAGACCTCTGTATGATTGGATAGTTGAGGAAGTTTCACGAGCCATTCACGAGGATCTGCCCGACATGGTCGTGAGGATCACTGATAGATTGATCGCGAGGCTCCAGGATCAGACAACTGTTGTTCAGTCGACGGGCAGGGAGTCGGAAAGGAAGAGGAAAGCGGATGAGACACAGGTAGCCACAGGTTCGGGCAAGAGGCCCAAAGGGTCGGATTGGAGATCGAGGTACCATCAGAGCTGCAGACGATGCGGGAAGTGTGGTAGGTCGCACTTGAGTGCATGCAGGAGTGGTAGTGGTGATGATTTGGGTTGTTTCAGATGCGGTCGAGTGGGTCATATCAGAAGGGATTGTACTACTACCATTGCCCAGGGACTTGACCCGATATGTTTCCATTGCGGTCAGAGAGGCCACAAGAAGGCCCACTGTCCGAGTTTGTATACAGCAGGGCAGGTGCCAGCTCCTGCCCCTGGGACTTCGAGAGCCACCAACGGACATCAGGGCCGGGCAAGGGCGCCTACGTCTCGGAGCCAAGTTTTCCGGTAGATTTCAGCAGGGATTCGAGCAGCACTGAGTGATGGAGGTATGTATCTTTTGCTTTTCTGTCAGGTATTATTGGTGATATTATTATTATGTTGTTGCATTGTTATCAATAAGCTTAAGTGTTGGGGTATTGTATTACCTGCTTGTGGTTGAGTTTTATGCCATCTGCATACCTTGGAATTAGAATGGTGAATTGGAGGTCGTTCCCTCTATATCAGGTTACTTCGGATACAGTAACTATAGCATGTATGTGTAAGATGCAGTAGTGCCTTTCTACTTGTGGAAGGCGTTAGTCGGGTAATGATCAGTTATATTCTCAGTAGTGATAGTCCAAAGTTTTTAGTGGAGTAGCTAGCGGTCAGTAAGGAAGTGGGTTGGAGATGTGCACCCCAAACGCAGGTTCTCGGGATGTAGTCCCTAAAGCAAATACAGTTAAGGATCGAAGGGTGCTCAGTCAGAAAGCAAGAAGGGTGCGAATCTGGTAAGAGTTAGTTGTAGCGCTGGCAAGGGTAAACGTCGGCGGACAGCATATCACCCTTTTAATGGAAGGAAGGTTGGAAATCCTTTCGACCAGTGAGCAGTAAGGATCTAGCCGAATCCAAGTGGGGGAGAACCCTCCAAGTATACAAGGATAAGAGCCACGTAGACTCAGAATGAGTGCGCGGCCTCTGAAATGATTGTAGCACAGTGATTGATGGATTGAGGAGTTTAGATTTGGGAGTTCGAGGACCTTCCCAGCAGTTAGTTCATGTAATCGAGATGGTTAGAAGCTGGTGGAGAATCCAGGATTGGAGGACCACTTGTGGAGGCTCAAGTGAGTCGAAATGAGGATCCTGAGAACGGTTAGCAAGAGATGCCTTCGTATTAGTAGCCAGTGGCAGAGTTAGCATGCAGGATTGTGTAAATTCAGGAGTTGGGAGTTTGGAAACTTCCCAACAATAACTTCTTGTGTCCGGATTAGTAGACGGTTGGTTTGGGAACCAAGCCGAAGAGTTCCTCGATGAAGCGCTAAGTATATCAGGGATATAAGATGTCGAGGATGATGCAATATTCAAAGACTGAGGGCTGGTTTTGAGAAATCAGTATGAGGAATCACTAGCGGGACTAAGGATAGTCAGGATGTCCTCGGAGTAGTAGTAGTGTTGTAAGTCTGCGGGGGTAGCCGTAGCATTCACTAGCAGTCAGATAGTAGTAGTAGTGTTGTAAGTCTGCGGGGGTAGCCGTACCATTCACTAGCAGTCAGATAGTAGTAGTAGTGTTGTAAGTCTGCGGGAGTAGCCGTAGCATTCACTAGCAGTCAGATAGTAGTAGTAGTGTTGTAAGTCTGCGGGGGTAGCCGTAGCATTCACTAGCAGTCAGATAGTAGTAGTAGTGTTGTAAGTCTGCGGGAGTAGCCGTAGCATTCACTAGCAGTCAGATAGTAGTAGTAGTGTTGTAAGTCTGCGGGGGTAGCCGTAGCATTCACTAGCAGTCAGATAGTAGTAGTAGTGTTGTAAGTCTGCGGGAGTAGCCGTAGCATTCACTAGCAGTCAGATAGTAGTAGTAGCGTTGTAAGTCTGCGGGGGTAGCTGTAGCATTCACTAGCAGTCAGGTAGTAGTAGTAGTGGTGTTGTAAGTCTGCAGGGGTAGCCGTAGCATTCATTAGCAGCCAGATAGTATTAGAAAGTTGTAAGTCCGCGGGTGTAGCCGTGGCCTTTATCAGATTGGTAGGCAGCATGAGCGCGTTGATGGACGCGGGAAAGCAGTAATTCCCACCCGTTCGGGTGCACCAATAAGGATATGGGAATCCATGGGTTAGATTTCGGATTTTCCAAATGGTTCAGTTATGGCTAAGTCAGCAATTTGGCTATAGATCGTCACATCAGTTATGAGATTAGCTTAGCAGTGGACTGTTGGGGTTCGGGTATGTTAAGGCTACCGTCAGTCTGGGAGCCATCGTGTTGTTAGTCGTGGAATTGATGATGTCAGGATGTGACGTATGGACCCGATCGGTTGGATCAGAAGGTTGTTAGAGCCACAGTGACAGGATGACTAGTGGAAACTAGTTCCAGAGAAAGATTTCGTTTAGAAGTCGTGAGAGTGACTAAGTGAGGAGTCCTTTCACTCCACAGTTGAGTTGGAACTCAGCGTTTCAGTCGGTTCAGTGTTTCAGTCAGTTCAGTGTGTTCCAGCCAGTTCAGCATTTCAGCCAGTTCAGTATTTCGGGTAGTTTAGTGTTCCAGGCAGTTCAGTATTGCAGGCAGCTTAGCTTTTCAGATAGTACCGATATGAGTAGCAGAGTGGATAGAACAATTATAAATAGTCAAGGGATCTTGCGGAGCCGCTGGGAGCGACTAGGGGATTGCAAAGGAGTGTAGTGATCGGTAGGAGTCCGGTAACTCTGATATTGACAGAATAGTTGGACCAGGGAGGTCTCAATGCATCCGGTAGGCGGATGAGGGGTAACAAAATTCTCAGTCGAAGGAAGTAACGTTAAGAAAATTATGGAAGAGAGAAGGATTCAGTATGTACCTACAGTAGTGACCAGCACTACAAGTGGCTGGAGTGATGGGCAAAAAGAGGGGTGTTAGATTTCCCATACAGAGAGTTAGAGGCAGCTAGCAGGACAGTTGGTCATAGCAAACTTCGAGGACGAAGTTTAGTTTAAGTGGGGGAGAGTTGTAACACCCAAAGTTTGGAAAGCCAAGTAAAGAAAGAAAACCCCAATTTTAAGGGGAGACTCGGCGAGTCCAAGGAGGGACTCGGCGAGTCCGAGCGGGATCCGGGTTGAGGTATAAGCGACCGACTCAGCGAGTCGGCCAAGGTGACTCGACGAGTCTGGTCTGAGCAAGGAAAACCCTAAATCCGGGATTTGGAGCTTATTTAATCGTCTCATTCTCTCCCCTAGGGTTCCTTTATTACCTCTCTAGCACATATCACTAAACCCTAGCCACCATAATCGTTTTGGAGCAAGATCTACCCTTAGTGAAGCTTTTGAAGCTTGGAGAAGGAAGAAAGGCATTGGAGGTGCAAGAAGGGACAGTAGATCCGGGATTGAGAAGACATTTCAGACCAATTGGAGGTAATGAGTTGTTGCTTGGACTCCCTTTGCACCTAGATCTATTCTTATGAGTGAGTTTTGGACATTTTTGGTATGATATGTAACCATTTCGAGCTAGAGGTCCAGATCTGAGGTTGCTACATCAGATCCATGCTTGCTTTGGTCTAGAATCCCCTAAAGTATCAGCCCTTGGTATGTTGAAGGAGTATGTTTGCCATAAACCCTAGTTTGAATGTGTTTTGAGCCTAGATCTCTTGATCTACACGTAAAGTTTGCCACTTTACATGGGGGATAGGCCTTAGAAGTATGGATCTATGAGTTGGAAGCCCTGTTTGGCTCGAAAAGCCACTGCATGGATTAAGGACTGGATAAACTTGGCGAGTCCTTCGAGTGGACTCGGCGAGTGGCTTGAAGATGAGGAGGAACTCGACGAGTGGGATGAACAGCTCGTCGAGTCGGATGAAGTTAGGCATGAACTCGGCGAGTTGGAAGAACCACTCGACGAGTTGGTTGATGATTGCCTTGGGCTCGGCGAGTCTATCCTTGGACTCGGCGAGTTAGGTCGCGAAAACCCCAAACCCTTCGAGTTGAAACTCGAATCAGTGAGTCGAGTGGAGACTCAGCGAGTTGGACAGGTCAGGACTCGGGAATAGTTGACTCGGCGATTCATGGACTGACTCGGCGAGTCGAATCGCGAATAGAAAGACCCGGAGCATATGAACTCGGCGAATTATTAGGTGGACTCGGCGAGTAGGGTTGACTTGGAAGGTTGACTTTGACCAGGATTTTGACCTTGACTAGAGTGACCTAGTTGACCTTTTGAGGTCAGTTGGGCTAAGTGTTATTTTGGCATTGGTAGCTCGAGGAGCTAGTGGAGCAACAGTTCGGAGTCAGTGGTCAAGTAGCTGTCAAGGACTAGCAACATCAGTTCAGCAGTCTCAGGTGAGTTTCCTTCTAGTAGGAACGGGTCTAAGGCCACAATGCCGACTCGTTCAGTTAGCCTTAGTTTCTGGACTTCGGTCTGATGCAGTAGTTAGCATGTTTGATGCCTTCGTGGCTCAGACATGATTTATGTGTTATGTGAGCCGGGCTACGGCTCGATGTAGTATATGTGTGTTCATACTAGTGGATATGTTTATGTTATGTTCAGTCAGCTTCGGACTTCGGTCCGATGTAGGGGACAAGGTCCCAGTCAGCTTCAGACTTCGGTCCGATGTAGGGGACAAGGTCCCAGTCAGCTTCGGTCTTCGGTCCGATGTAGGGGACAAGGTCCCAGTCAGCTTCAGACTTCGGTCCGATGTAGGGGACAAGGTCCCAGTCAGCTTCGGACTTTGGTCCGATGTAGGGGACAAGGTCCCAGTCAGCTTCGGACTTCGGTCCAATGTAGGGGGCAAGGCCCCAGTTAGTCCGGACTTCGATCCGATGCAGTGGGCAAGGCCCAGAATGTGCTTTATATGCTATTGTGTGGTATGTGGTAGATTGGGGGAGCTCACTAAGCTTCGTGCTTACGGTTTTCAGTTTTGGTTTCAGGTACTTGGTTTTCAAAAGCGGTGCTCGGGAAGATTGCAGTGCACACACCATAGTCAGTTAGCCTGGGGATGATTGACTCTGATAATGAAATTATGTTTTGAATTAATACTCTAAAAATTATCTTATGAATTATGATACAGTTTTTGTAAATATGGTTTTAGTAATGTTTTAAAAGAAATTTTTAGTCGTGATTTTTGGGTCGTTACAGAGTCATGCTTCGGTTGTAGGATCGATCATGTACGCTATGACGTGTACTTGACCAGATGTAGCCTTTGCTTTGAGCATGGTTAGCAGGTATCAGGGGAACCCTAGCAAGGCACACTGGACTGCGGTAAAGAATATCCTCAAGTACCTACGGAGGACTAAGGACTGCGTCCTTACCCTCGGTGGGAGTGAAGACTTAAGAGTTGTAGGGTATAGTGATGCTAGCTTCCAGAATGATAGGGATAATTGCCGATCTCAGTTAGGTTGGGTCTTTACCTTAAACAGAGGAGAAATTTCTTGGAATAGTTCCAAGCACGAGACAGTGGCTGATTCAACTTGCGAATCAGTGTATATAGCAGCAAGCGAGGCAGCAAAGGAGGCAATATGGCTGAAGAACTTCATTGGTGACATTGGAGTTGTACCAGCTATTAGAGCCAATGGAAATTTTCTATGATAGTGAAAGTGCAGTTGCCTTAGCCAAGGAACCAAGGGATCACGGGAGATCCAGACACATCGATAGAAAATACCATTTCATCAGACATCGAATAGAAGGACTCCTCGTGGTAAAGAGGGTATCATCGAATGAGAATCCAATAGATCCCTCGAAGGGACTGACTCGGGTTAAGCATCTCCAGCATGCTCGGAGCATAGGGCTGAAGGATGATATTAGATTTAGTAGTTAGATAACCTTGAAATTTGTAAAGTGTAATTGACATTAGATGATGAATAAAATGTGTTTTATTTATGAGTAAAGTGTTGATATCTCTTGTCGATCGTTTACTATATTTCTTTTGCATGTTTTGACTTCCAGAATAATTATGTTTGGTATATCATATTATTCGAACCTCCATAGTCGGTCATATGTCGGAAGTAGGTATGAATCAAGACTGCCATGATTGGTTGCAGAGGTCTAAGTTGTTGGACATGGCTGCAACACTCATGAGTGCTCATGATTTCTGAGCATTGGACTCAACCCACACTCACTGGAATCACTTCATGGAATTTATCTCGAGCGATCATGAGATGGTAATATCATATAAGTCTTCAAACCTAGAGATATGATTTATGCCTATAGTAGAGCAAACATATGAGTCGAATTTTATTTGTTCCTTCTTGGATTAGAAGCTGATATTTGGGCCCCTCGATGATTTTGTTTTGACCTATGTACCAGGCTCGGTCAGAACTAAGTTGATGTGTTCAATTAAGTTCTTTGTCAAACAAATCGGAAACCGGGAAACAAACTGCTGGACAATAAGTAAGACATTGATCCATGTATTTGTCCGGCTGATATCTAGAACAGAGGATTATATGATCACTTATCTTAAATGGCGTATCAACATCTTCTTAGTTCCGAGAGACCTTGAAAGAGCTATGATTGTTGTTCGGTTCCTGAAGTATTACAGTTATAGTTATTAGGCTTATCCAAGTGGGAGACTATTGGATAAGGTGTCTAAGTCCATAACTGTTTCTGATATGTACGTGACCCGACCCGGCATGGTCCATTTGGGTTGCATGGCACCATGCAATTGGATAAACTGAAATGAGAGAAATAACACTTATGGTTTATTAATATACTATAAGTTCTAATATATTAATAGCATTATTTAATTAGTTTGATCAAGAATTAATTTAGAATTAATTAAGTGATCAAAAGATAACTAATTAAATATATGGGTAGATTATGTAAATCTTCCATGTCTTATATAGTGGGCTAAGAGGCTCCATGGATTATCATGTTGGGTTCCACCCATAGGATGCTCCATGGAGTTAGCCCATGGATCATGAAATGAAGAGTCCTATTACATTAGGGTTTACCTAATGCAACACACTATATAAACAAAGGTGTTCTCCCCAAAATCGGCTACACTAAGAAACAAGAGGGCTAGAGCCGATTTTGCAAGTGTAAGATTCTCTCAAAGTTTACTCCTTTGCATTTGGTGTTGTGTGAAGCATTTGAGGCATCACACTTGGGGTGCTAGGCTCACAAGGTTTCAAGGATCATAATCAACAACAAGGTAAGTTATTCTATCTTTCATTCAAGTTAAAAAATGTTCCCCATGTATGCTAGATAGGAATATAACATTGGAATTCAACTTTGCATGATAATTAGACAAACATAGATCCAAGGTTATTAGGGTTGTATGTACACTTAGGAAGTGTTATAATGCTCAAAACCCATGACTTTCATGTAGTTTTGAAATTTCATACTCTTCAAAATCCCATCAAACTTCGTGTTCCATGCTCGAGGTGCTTGTCTTAGACCATATATTGCTATTGTTAGGCGATATACTCTTTGCTCGTTGCCTTTCTTTATATAGCCTTCTGGTGCGATACGTAAACAGTTTCCTTCAATTCTCCATGTAAGAACCCCATTTTAACATCTAAGTGGTGAAGCTCCCACCCACGAGTAGCAGCTAAGGCTATAAGAAATCGGATGGTTTCGATTCGAGCCACTGGAGCAAATACTTCTTGAAAATCAATACTGAGTTGTTGCATGTAAACTTTAGAAACCAACCTTGCCTTGTATTTATTGATTGTGCTGTCTGCATTTTTCTTCAATTTGAACACCCACTTGAGTCTAGTTGGCTTCACCCCTATAGGCTTGTTCGCAAGGGTCCAAGTATTATTCTTGTTTATCGAATTAATTTCTGCATCCATGTCTTTGACCCACTCTGGTTCTTTCTTCGTTTCTTCAACCGATACCGACTCGTCATTGGTTGTTAGAAGAAGTTCTTCGAGATTATCAAGATCAGGCTCCTAATCTTGAAATCGTCTTGGAGGTATTCGTTTTCTCGAGTGCCTTTCGTTTACAGCTCCTTGTTGAACATTATTAACCGGATTTCGTTGTTCATTATCTTGTACTTCCGCTCCATCTCCAATCTCATGATCCAATTCAACCGGTTCCATTAGATCATTGTTTACATCATTTCCTTGATTGTTGTTCGCCTCGTCTTCTGGGTAATCCCATGGTATTATGAATGAGCCCGGTTCTTCATTGTTGGTTCCTTCTTCTTTAATCCAATCCAACCATTTGGTTTCATCGAAAATAACGTCTCGACTCACAATTATATTTTGTATTACCGGGTTAAATAACCGATAAGATTTCGTACCTGGTTCGGAACCAACATGCACTAGTAGTCTTGATCTTGCATCCAACTTCTTTAGATTAACTGGTTTAACTTTTGCATGTGCTAGACACCCAAATATACGAACATGTTATAAATTTGATTTCCTTTTATACAAATTTTCGTAAGGAGTTGTATCACCAAGGACTCTTGAGTAAATATGATTGATTAGATTCGTAGAGTGATTTACCACTTCTCCCCATAAGTAGTTTGAAACATGCATTGCCTTCATTATACTTCGTGTCATGTCCATAAGTGTTCGGTTTCTTTGTTCGATAGTTCTGATTTGTTGTGGAGAGTATGAGGCGGTAAGGTGGCGTTTTACTCCGTTTTGATCACAAAAAGGATTAAAGTCGAGAGAGGTAAACTCACCTCCTCGATCACTTCTAAACACTAAAAAGGCTTTCCATTTTCATTCTCCACCAAATATTTGAATTTTTTAAAGTGTGTAAATGCCTCACTCTTCTCTTTCATGAGATAAATCCACATAAATCATGAAAAATCATCAATTAGTGTGAAGACATGTCGATTTTGACCCTTGATTGCCAGTGTGATCGAACTACATAAATCATGGTTGTTTTGCTTTGTATGTCGTTATAGTCGGGAATGACTTTCTTGTTTGCTTATACATCAAGTAAGATTCACACAACTGATTCTAATTATCAAATTGAGGTAACCCTTTGACTAGACCCTTCTTGGACATCTTTTTCATTGACTCGAAATTGATGTGCCCAAGTCTTGCATGCCATCACCATGTATCTTCACTTAGTCTTGAATGAAGGAAAATAGGCACTCCAATTGGTAATTTTATTTTATAAAGGCGGTTTGGAGTTCTTTGTACTTTCATTAATAAGCAATAACCGGCTTCATGCGTGGTCAAATAGTTGTCTTTCATTCAAATATCACATCCAGCTTTGGTTGCTTTTCCTAGACTAATAATATTGTTCTTGAGATCCGGTATGTAGAAAATGTATGTCATCTTTCTTTGTTGAACCCTTCTGCCTTGGAAAAGTATAGAACCTTTTCCCTTGATTTTTACACACGAATTATCTCCGAATTTAACCCTCCCGGTTATGCCTTCATCAAGTTTGGAGAAAAATGATCGATTTCCCGTCATGTGATTGCTCGCCCCATTATCCAAATACCACACATCGTTGTCTTGTGAGTCGTATCGAGAAGGTATCACCTTTTTTCGTATAAAAATATGGTCTCGTGTAAAAATACGGTCTCGTCGGTATCGTCATATTCGGCAAAATTATTTTCTTGTAATTTTTGAAGTCGGTCCGGACATTGAGACGCGAAGTGGCTTAGCTTATCACACCGGTAACAAATAATTTTGGAACAGTCCTTTTTTGGTTTACAGTTCAAATCAGAATTGGAATTTGGCCTGTTGTTGGACTGGTTATTATTGGACCGAGTGTTATTAGTGTTGGATTAATGTCTAAGTCCATAACTATAATTGGTAAGACTTGACCCGACCCGGCATGGTCCATTTGGGTTGCATGGCATCATGCACTTGGATAGACTATAATGAGAGAAATAAGACACTTATGGTTATTAATATATTATAAGTTCTAGTATATTAATAATAAGAATAAGAAGATTATTTAATTAGTATTGATCAAGAATTAATATAGGATTAATTAAGTGATCAAAAGAAGACTAATTAAATATATGGGTTGATTGTGTAAATCATCCATACTTGTATAGTGGGCTAATGCTCCATGGATAATCAAGTTGGGCTAAAACCCATAGGATGGTCCATGGATGCTCCATGGTGTATTTGAACCCATGGATCCAAGGAAATGGAAAGTCATGACAATTAGGGTTTACCCTAATTGTAACACTATATAAAGATCTTATTCTTGACAAAATCGGCCACTATGATGATACTAGAGTGAGTAATAGAAGGGCTAGCCGATTTCATAAAGTGTAGATTTCTCTCAAGTTATTCCAAGTGTATTTGGTGTTGTGTGAACCATTTGAGGTGTCACACTTGGGGCACTAGGCACTCAAGCTTCATGAAGACTTTCTACATCAAAGAGGTATGTATTCTATCTTGTTATATTGATAGTTTTATATGCTAGATTAGGATAATACCTTAGATGTTCTTATTTGCATGTATAATAGAGAAAACATAGATTCAAGGTATTTAGGGTTGCATGTACACTTAGGAGTGTTAGAATGCTCAAAACCACAACAGTGATATCAGAGCCTGGGCTTGTTTTCTTGTTATACTTGCAAAAGAAGCTGGAAAATCGAGTTTTGATGTTGTCTACCCAGCAGACTCGCCGAGTCCAAGGCAAAAAGCATCCAACTCGCCGAGTTGGTTCGTGCACTCGATGAGTTGGACCCCCAGACATCATAAATTCGACTTTTTTGGCTGGAATTGGACTAGGAACATTACCCTAAGATGTTTTTGAACTTATAAACTTGTTTTTGATGTGGTAATGTTCATGCTAATCCAATTTCAAAGATAATTGTCAATAGATTCATGTTTTGTATTAGTTTAAGGTTTAGACTAATTACATGAAAAAGTTTGATTTGAATTATCTTGTTCTTATGAGTTGCTTAGATTAATAGAAAAGTTGAGTGAAATAGTTGTTTTCAATCCAAATTAATCTAAGAGTTGATTCTAAAATGTGTTTTTGTAACTTGTCCTCAAGTTATATGAAAAGTCACATTTAAGTTTCATAAAACTCATAATAGTTGGCAAAGGTTACAAAAATGAAGAGTCTAGTTCTAATTAAATGAGTGTATGACTTCATAACTTGTCCTCAAGTTATGGAGGACCAAGTGTCTCTTCATTAAATAATAAATTAAAAAAAAAGTGTAACCTTAATTAATTCCATAAGTTATAAAATAAAGAAATGTTGGGATTAAAACCCTAATTGTGATTTGATGAACAAGATGCGGAAAATAAGAACAAACACAAATAATGAAGATTATGTCGAATGATCACTCGATTTATTGAATTGTGAGGAACGAATTACACTTAAGAAATAAGAATCTAACTCTACAAGAAACCTCACGTGGCGGCTACATTTTGCCTCACTCTTAACCCTAATAATGAATAATACATGACTATTTATAGGGAAAAGACAAGTCTTGGGCTTTTAACCTAGAATTCATCAAAGGGGCCCATTGCCATCATCCATGGAGTGCTTTGAAACCCTACAATCTCCCCCTCAAAGTATGGAATGGATGACAATGCTTTAACTTCCAAAACAAGCATCTAGCAAATAAAAAGATCTGCAACGAGGAATATATGAAGCAATCCACGAATCTTGATTCTTCAATAGTCTTCAAACACGAGCTCTAGGATATATAAATCAAGCACTGAAGTAATGTCTTTAAACTTCATTTTCGAATGTAATCCCAAAGAATCTTCATGAAAACCAAACCCGCCATAAAAAACCATTTCAGAACAAAGAAACTGAATTACTTCTTGTCTTTGAAGAGCTCCCCCTCCAAGTCACAATGATCTTCAAATAAGCTAATGATATAATCCATCAAAAAAAATCATGTAACAACCCAAACTTTAAGATTCGTAACGCCACTTGATCGAGAAAATACAAGAAGTCGGAGATATAACAAGTCCTTAGCAGAGCTCGATGAAAAACTTCCGCTGTAAAGGATACTTCTCTGTAAAAGCTTTAGTAGAGCTCGATGAAGAACTTCTGTTGAAAAAGCTACCTTCATAATTCTCCCACAAGCTTTATCAAAAATCTTCAACTTTGAAAAGTCACAAATCTAATTTCGAATGGCCATACCAAATTCTCCCCCGATTTATAATCAAAAACATGATTATAAAGCCTTCAAATGGTCATGAGAATGATCTTGAATGGATAAAAATTTACTATGCTCCCCCACGACAAAAAGATATACACAATGAAGTATAAAATCCGAAAAAATCGTGAAAATTTGACATTATCACGAAAAACGACTTTCCGAACCGCCAAGACTTGATGGAATCCATAATTTTCTGTTCACAAAAAAAATATGTGCGTTAAAGAATTCAAAACTGTTCATCGGCCCTCAAATTTGCAAACTTTTCGAAAAAACGGGCTGAAACTGTCACTTTGCTGAAAGATCCAGGACTGAAAAGGTAATTTTGCATCAAATGCCCCTTCATTTGTAACAGATTCTGGAAATGGTCCATAATCGCCAAGCCATGAAAAATACAGGGACCGGAATTGACAAATCGTAGGTGTTGTAGGGACAATAAAGAAACGTTAAGTCATCTTCCCTAATTTACCCCTGATTTAAAGAACACGACTGGAAGGGGGCTCATACGAGCGTTCAAAAACGAAACCACACATACGATTCCAATCAACTCCTTGTAGACTTTCGTTTCAAGTACAAGTAACCGAACCTAAGTTCGTTTCAAGACCGCCATTTATTCACCTGAAGCGAACACAACCGAACGTTCGGTTCGTTTCTTATTTCCATATCAAGCTTCATCAGGCGAAACTCCTTTCGCTTTCGGTTCATCCTTCGTTCGCTCCAACCATTAACAACCGAACCCAGTTTCATTGATACAAAAGCAAAACCGAGCATCACGATTAGAATAAGGAGCGAAACCTTAGCCAAGCCGAATCACAGGTTCGCTTTCGGTCCTCCCCTCTTTTGTTCCAAGAGCTTTCATTCCAAGGGCTGACAAACGAACCCAATCATAGGTTCGCTTCCGATCGCAAATAAGGATTTCACACCGATCTTGACTTTTCTGTTGACCAATGTTCGTCCCAATTGAGACTGATTTGTTTGCAGTTCATGTAACACTCATGTCACAGTCATTTTCGTTCGTTCGTAGGTAAGACCAACATCATTCGATTGATGTTATTAAGCCTCTATTAGGAGACCTGCTTGGCGAAGCGAACAGGGCATCAAGACAGCTCCAATACACTTTTGTTCCGAATCATGTCAATCCATTTCATAAATCCGAATCCAGGTCTAGATTTCTTTTCCGATTTGTGAGTAATTCCGATTGCGAGACCCATTACAATGCTCAACAAACACCAATTTCATTTCCTTTGAATCGATTTCAGATCAAAAGACTCTTCTAATAAAATTTATTACAATTATCAACAGTTTTTCACCATTGAAACGAAAATAAGCAGATAGACTTAATTTAAATAAAGAATCAATTGATAAAATCAAGATTGATTTTGATAACGCCATTACTCACAAGGATCGATTCCAGAACATATGAGCAAAAGAATTAGTAATCATGGATAAGGATTTGTCAATTGTTGTTCAAGAATACTAAGAACACGGTAGAGAGGCCAAACAATCACCGATGAACAGAACAGGAAGACAAGAGTCGATGATTTTCAATCGTTGACAAGCCTCAATCACAGAGAGATTGTCGATTGTTCAATTTGAGAAATGTGAATTTGAGTATAGAACAAGACGATATCGGAAACTGAAATAAAACTTTAAGGCTAAGGAAAAGAGACCTGGATTATCACCAAACACTCGCTTTATGAACAGTGACGGACTGAACATTTGGGCCAAAGCAAAAGTAAATACGATCAGATTCAAAGGCTTAAAACAAAAGAATTAATTGATTTGGGATTAAGCAAATTATTTGATCCCAAACGAACAGAAAAGAGAATCAGATTAAAAAAAACACTAGATGAACAGTATAAATCTCCATGAACAGTAACTTGAACAAGAATCTTGATTCCATACCGCCAAAACACCAATAATCTTCAATACATGTGTAGAAAATCATCAAATCAAGAACCGATACTTAAAAAATCAATAGATCTTCAAAGACCCGCTCTGATACCACTTGTTGGGATTAAAACCCTAATTGTGATTTGATGAACAAGATGCGGAAAATAAGAAAAAACACAAATAATGAAGATTAAGTCGAATGATCACTCGATTTATTGAATTGTGAGGAACGAATTACACTTAAGAAATAAGAATCTAACTCTACAAGAAACCTCACGTGGCAGCTACATTTTGCCTCACTCTTAACCCTAATAATGAATAATACATGACTATTTATAGGGAAAAGACAAGTCTTGGGCTTTTAACCTAGAATTCATCAAAGGGGCCCATTGCCATCATCCATGGAGTGCTTTGAAACCCTACAAGAAAAGTTAATTCTTTTATTAGTTTAAAGTCTTCCATAACTTGTCCTCAAGTTATGGAACTTGAAGAGTTTTTGGATTAAAACTACTTTAAACACATAAGTTATGGAATTAATTAGTTTTGAATAGTTTCAAAACTTGCCCTCAAGTTTTGGAATTTGTAAAGTTTTCTCTTATGAATACTTTAATTCCAAGTTAGCCCTTAGAATTTTAAAGAGTTAAAATTCAACCCTTATACTTTATAATATTATAAGTTAATAATATATATATATGTATAAGAGTAAAGTCAGTCTTACCGCTAGTACGCCTCATTCACGAAGCCGGTCTATAAGGTGGGTATAAGGTTGTTGCCTATAAAATGGCAACTTAATGGGTGTCCACTCTCACCCACCGCTTGCTTGACTGGTGGAGCGTCGTTAGCCGAACGGGTTTGACAGGACTATAATTCTCCCTTCATTAAAAGTATTAATGATAAATACTAAGTAACTAAACCTTTTATAAATACCCAATCTTAGTTACTTAGGAAAATGTGAATAAGGTGCTAATCCATGAAATTACACTTTGCACTTTGTTTAAGTCGGTTAGTGGAGCGTGTGTGGTTAACCGGCACACTAACTCGTATTTAACAAGGTAGGCAAAGGGTAACTTAATGTTTATCATAGTATCGATGGAGCGTGTGTGGTTAACCGGCACATCGATTGAGGGGTAAACACTTAAGGGTACCAAGTAATTTGCATGGTTACTTCACACCTTGTTTTGTGATCCTCGGTATCCCAGTCACAAAACCTGAAGGGCACACTCGAGATTGAAACATGTCGTTGAACAGTTCAATGAATCTCAAAAGATCTAGGAGTTTCAAAACCAATTAAAACCTAATAGTACATTTCGTTTATCTTGGTGGAAATTGGTGAATCGTCATTCACCTACCTTCAAATATTTTATAGCTTGGATTACGGCATACCTCTTCTAAGTTATAAAATAGTTTGTTGGGTCCTAGCCTTAATATTTCATATTGGGTGTTATATTAAGGACTTTAGATCAACTATCTTGAATATCTCCCAAAACATGTCTGGTTTAGACATTTATGATCTTCCCAAATCTCTCGAAACAAGCTTTCCAAAATGAAGATGATGTCCCTTGGAAATCATCCTTCATTCACCTCCTCCAATTATTCTCCCCAACCCACAAGTTCTTGAAAAGTTTAAGGTCACTCAAGCCCTATTGGCAAGGCAAGGTCTAGGTGTGATCACATCTTGGAGATGTAGTCAAATATTGACAAGCCGGGAGAGTTGGGTGTCAAAGTCTTGAGAAAGTTGGTGGTTCAACTACTTTCTAAGTCACATAGTGAGTTCTTCTGGAACACTTATGAAATTGACTATGACAAGACCCTTAATGATCTTATCTATTTGTTAAGATCAACTTCCTTAAAACTTGATGGACATTGGCAATAGTGACATAGGAAATCTTGGAAAGCATTCTCTTCCCAATGGAAAGGGATCGGCCATAGTCAATTGGGTTGACCAAATGGTAAAGAGAAAAGCTGAGTCTGCGATAGTCCCGTGTACCATTATCAAAGGGTCCATATGTTTATATTTCCAAAGGAAGGGACATTGGTTACGAATCTGCCAAATTTACCTAAGGATGTTGAAGTCAATAAGTTTGACTCTATTTCAGGTAAAGTCCACTATCTAACTCTGCTAAGTTTCTATTCTGAGATTCTTTATACATGATGTGACTGGGCCACATGTTGATGTTTTAAGAATCAAAGAAAAGTAAAGGAACGTAAAGAAAGAATATGCTGAATCTAATCGCATAGATAGATTTCTATCGCATAGTTTGAAGATCGGATTCTTGAGCTACTTCTTAGGAGTTATGAGATATTGCTTAGGAATAGGTAACAACAAGTTTTCATATGGATTGTAAGGATAAGTTTTTCCGCAAAGTTTTAAAATAAAAGAAAATTTTTTATTTTATTTATTTTAAAATATCCTTAAAATGGCATTTGAGGAAAAATTGTTGCTTATATGATTCCATTAATAGCAAGAGTGGAAATATGAAATTGATTCTTTCATTTGTGATAATGTCTAAATTTACCAAATAAGGAAAGATTCTCATCACCCAAGTTTCAATTGGACCGGAACTTGGAATCATGCAAGTTGTATAGCATGATGAATGAGAACTTTCAAGTATTGGAAAAATTAAGACTAATTACTCGGTCACATGGATGTGTGAGTCAAGTAAAGGACTAAGGGATCGAGTACACATTCTTGTGTACTGATTAAGTCCACCACAAAAGATTGATAAGACTATTCGTCATAGTTTACTAAAGCTCAGTAAATATGATTATACTTACAAGCTTAAGTGTAACTCTGAGACATTGGAAAAGGTTCCAATGTATGGCAGAGCGAATAAGAAGAATCAAATTAGGCAGAAGGATAGAAGTTTCTCAAATCTGAAAAGATGGGAGAGTACCTTCGTATCAGTTTTTATGATTATCTTAATGATTTAGAGACCTTCTCACAATTCATCCTCTAAGTGCTTTCTTATAGCTAAGAAGAGGAACTATGAATTGTTGAAGTGGTTAAATCAAGAATATGATTCATACTTTGTTCCAAAAACAAGTCTTAGAGTCATACTCCAAGATTGTAACTTGAGTGACATGTCTCAAAGAAGGTTTAAAACACTTGTCAAATGTAAGAGTAAAAGTTTTCTACTCTTGTACATTTGAAATTGGTAAGTTGTGATGTTTTGGATAAAACAAAGACCAACTTAGGCCAATTGTGTGAAGTGTTTGTCTTGATTAGAATCCACACTATCTCTTGAATATCTGACAAGAAAGTCTTATATGTCAAGAGGACAGTGGGAGTCTTAAAGGTCTTGAAAGTCTCAAGAACTAATCAAGAATAAAACCTGATGTTCTTCACTAGCACACGACTTGAGGTTTATAACCTATCGTTTTGGCATATTCTGTGCCCATTCCAGTTAAAGTTGGCTTTGCATATGAGTTCTTAGAGTTCTCAATTTGTTTCACAACAACTTGGAAGCAATGGCAGGCCCTTGAGCTGCCAGGTGGCAAGAAATTAAGATCGAGTTCAATCCATATGAGTGTGGATTTGTCATTATCCTGGTCTTGTGTCTATGGTTTTGACAATTCACATGGATAAGAACACATACACCATTAAATCTAAGTGTCATAAGGTTTCTCTCCGATTCATGAAAATGATGGTGAGGAAACACTTTCACTAAGTAGATTTTAGCTAGATAGCAATTGTGATATTTGCATTCTTAAAGTCGTTAGTGGAGCGTGTGTGGTTAACCGGCACACTAACCTGGACTTGTGAGAAGTGGCAAAAAGGTCTAACCATTATGATTACCGCATCCCTCTTCATAATTGTTTAGACACACAAGTGTGCTATCTAAGGGAAGGTGTATGATTTTGATAAAGTTTTATCAAAACAATCTAGTATCAGAAATCTGAACTTTGGTAAGAAAGTCAGCTGATTTCTAAGTACATGTCAAAGCTAGTGGGAGCATAAGTGTTATGCTAATAATCATCATGTTACTGGGAGCATGATAATTATGATAAGTATTGCAAGCTAGCAATGTTAATTATAGAAAACAAAAGGTTTCAATTGGGAAAAGTTGTTTTGCTATAATTAAGGGAGAGGAAATTATACTTCATCTCAAATCTATAAGCATAGATCATGAGGTTTTAATCATTTAGTCAAGGATATATATGAATTTCATGTTGGAATGGCTCAACGTAAGGAAATTTTGTATATGAGTCCATTATTTGCGTTCTAAAATTCGATTATGATTACGGCATCCCTTTTCATAATCTGAATTATGAGAACTTGGCAAATTGAAATGGAAATGTTATAGCAAAAGACTGGCTTAGTCTTTATGTGAGACATCATGAATCGATTCCCATATGCTTCGGATATAGGATCGATTACATGTGCTATATTCATCCTTTCTAAAATTTTCCAAATGCCTGGGCATTAAGAAGGGAAAAGGTTTAGAACTGGATATGACTAAAAGGATTAAACAATTGTCGAGGACAATCTAAGGTTTACCAAAGATTGGGTGCTCAAGGACAGTTGGAAGTATAGTGATAATTTTGGAAGGACCATATTGACATAATCTGTAAGGAGACAACTCCTGTTCAGAAGTGATAGTCAAAATGGAATATGGAAATGTTTCAAAGTTAGAATTTTCAATCTGTTTAAGATTAGGAAACTTAATGCAAGAAGGATGTTTTCAAGGAGTTGATCTCCTTTGGAATACTCTGTAATGATTGTTGTCAAGTCTTTCTGACTTTGTGCATCATCATTATAAGAAGATCAATGCATATAAGTTTAGAATCTAACAGATTTTAGTAAACGACATGAATTTGGAATTCTTGTATTTGCAGTAAGGATTTGGGAGTGTGAAAAAAGAATCATTGAAGTTATGTTCAATGGATCTAGTTCACAAAGTAAAGATCATAGACAAACATAGTATGCATACTTGGTGTATGGCATGACTAGTGTTTAGAAAACTTAGTGTACATGCTTGGAGCATCGGACAACTATTGTTTTAAATTCAAGAATAAAGGTGATAGCTGAAACAGTATACAATGAATAATGTGTAATCATATGGTGATAAATAAAAGGTGTTTTATTTATGTTCATAGGTTTTGATACCATATTGGATTCAATTATTATTGTGTTTCACTTTGCATGTTTTGACTTCCCGAATAAACTGGGTTATTCTTCCGGAATGACTAAGTTATTCAAACCATCCACAGTCGGTCATATGTTGGAAGTAGATATGAATTAAGACTGTCATGGGTTGGCTTGTAGAGGTCTAAGGTGTTGGACAAAGGGATACAACGCTCATGAGTGCTCATAAGTTCTGAGTATTGGATTCAACCCGCGCTCATTGGAATCACTTCATGGATTTTATCACAAGTGATCATGAGACGATAATATCTTATATTCTTCAAACCTAGAGATATGAGTTGTTACTATGAGTTGATAGTACATTGATTGCACGAAAACGCATTTGGTAACTCGGTGCTATAAAACGTGTCTTTGTGTATGATTCAACAAGTAGTAGAACAAGCCATATGAGTCGAAGTTTATGCATTCCTTTTACCTTCGAGTTAAAAGCGATATCTGTGGGCCCCTCGATGATTTGATGATGACAAATGGAAGTGCTCGGCTAGGCCAGGACTGATTTGATTTGTTCAATTAGTCAGTCGTCATAAATCGGAAATCGGGAAACAACAAATGGACAGAGAGAATAATTATAATCCATATCTCAGTCCATATGATATCTAGAATGGAGGAATATATGATCCCTTATCTAATGGACAAGTCACTGACAAAGGTC
The DNA here is from genome assembly GCF_051521515.1 of Lactuca serriola. Lineage (NCBI taxonomy): Eukaryota > Viridiplantae > Streptophyta > Magnoliopsida > Asterales > Asteraceae > Lactuca > Lactuca serriola. The sequence goes on along the minus strand of NC_136414.1, from coordinate 34,636,955 downwards.
AGAGTTCATCGACAAGGTCAGAGTTCGACAGAAGCTTTTGAGAGCTACGATTGCCAGTTGGTTCCTGAAGTCATACGCAATAATAGTTTTAGACTTATCCAAGTGGGAGACTGTTGGATTAATGTCTAAGTCCATAACTATAATTGGTAAGACTTGACCCGACCCGGCATGGTCCATTTGGGTTGCATGGCATCATGCACTTGGATAGACTATAATGAGAGAAATAAGACACTTATGGTTATTAATATATTATAAGTTCTAGTATATTAATAATAAGAATAAGAAGATTATTTAATTAGTATTGATCAAGAATTAATCTAGGATTAATTAAGTGATCAAAAGAAGACTAATTAAATATATGGGTTGATTGTGTAAATCATCCATACTTGTATAGTGGGCTAATGCTCCATGGATAATCAAGTTGGGCTAAAACCCATAGGATGGTCCATGGATGCTCCATGGTGTATTTGAACCCATGGATCCAAGGAAATGGAAAGTCATGACAATTAGGGTTTACCCTAATTGTAACACTATATAAAGATCTTATTCTTTACAAAATCGGCCACTAGGATGATACTAGAGTGAGTAATAGAAGGGCTAGCCGATTTCATAAAGTGTAGATTTCTCTCAAGTTATTCCAACTGTATTTGATGTTGTGTGAACCATTTGAGGTGTCACACTTGGGGCACTAGGCACTCAAGCTTCATGAAGACTTTCTACATCAAAGAGGTATGTATTTTATCTTGTTATATTGATAGTTTTATATGCTAGATTAGGATAATACCTTGGATGTTCTTATTTGCATGTATAATAGAGAAAACATAGATTCAAGGTATTTAGGGTTGCATGTACACTTAGGAGTGTTAGAATGCTCAAAACCCAACAATTAGGCCTTCCTCCTTGGGCTTATTTTCTTTTAGACCCATTTGGGCCTGATCCACTTGACCCATTCGACCCACAAGATTCGGATCCACTTGAGTCGTTAAACCCGTGTGCATTGTTACCAGTCGCACAACACCCGTAATCCATCGCCTTCCCCTTTCTTCTCCAATTCCGATTTCCGCTTCCACCATCAACGAAAGAAATTCGATCCATCTTCATCATCATACGCCTCCTTCACCCTCTCCTCATAAGCCTTCAATCGCCCAACGACGTCCTCGAACTCCACTGTCTTCAAGTTGAGGACCTGCTCGAGTGACGCCACGATGTGAAGAAATTTTCTCGATACGGATTTTAACAATTTCTTCATCATCTTTGATTCTTCGATGGTTTCTCCTAGTGATGCCGACTTAGAGGCGATTCCTGTCAACTTCCTAGCGAAGGTATCAATTGATTCCTTCTATGTCGTCACCGATCTGTCAAATTCGGATATTAGGGTTTGAAGTCAGGCTTCTTTGAAAGAACCTAACTTTCTAAACTTTCGTATTTCTAAAAGACCCAAACTTTCATACTTGACAATTGTTACTCCAAAACATGCTACATGCATATTTCATAAATAATATTTTACATTGATAATTTGATTACAAAAGACTGGATACAAACCGACTAAATTTTAGTATATTACATAACTACTCAAGATATTTTAGCTTTTATACATACATAATCCCTAAATACAAAAGTAATATTATATCTATTCTAAACCTTCCAACAGTATACGACTATATTGTTTACTTATCTCCTGCAATTACTAAACATTGAGAGGGGTAAGCGGTGACGCTTAGTGAGTTCAATAATACATAAAATATAACGTTATGTCATATATACACTTCAATATGGAAGAAGCAAAGAGGAACAAGGAACAACAAAGGCATATATGAATCATGCGACAAACTTTGCATATCAATCAATGATTTGATTCAAAGATATACGATCAATGAGACATGACAATTTCTATACTTGATATACATCAATAAAGCTTCGGTCCGAATGGCACAGAAGATGTACACTTTCTGATTTAAACATTTCGGTAGATTTCAGGCTTATAGCCTTGTCTAACCAGATGCCAATGCCATCGAATAGAATTCATTCTCTTATGGAGACATGCTCTACATGGCTAGAGGCTACGTACCAGTACCACTGTGAATCTAAGTCCTTTCACTGATCATATGTCAAAGGTATAGCTTTGCTATCATAAATAGCATAAATAAAAAAAACACGAGAAAATAACCCGGAATAATAACACCAAAAAGCACATAGCAAATATAACATATAACATACAATTGTTCCTATATATTGAACTCACTGTGAAATAACCGGGGGTTAAGGTATTAATTCGGGCAGTACTTCGACTCTAAATATGACTTTCTCGCGACAAAACCGGGGATTTTAGTTGAAAACCGGGCCTTACTCGGACAGAGTTTCGACTTGAAAATATGATTTTCTCGGGAATGTCGGGGTGTCGGGACTTGCTTTGGATTTCGGGGATGATACCGGAATTTCAGGGGTTAAAAGTGGGCTAAAGGAGTGTTTTAGAGTGAGAGAAATCAGAAAAGTGTAACCAAAATACGTCTGCCTTCGCATCTATTTATAGGGTGCAAATTTGAGATTCACCTCGTGAACCAAGTATATTCACCTCGTGAACCAAGTATGTTCACCTCAAGAATTTGATCCTGATCATCTCCTAGGCTTTGCATGTATCTTCTAGGCTCGAAAGGTGTCATGCAACGAATTCACCTCGTGAATTTCAATGTTTACCTCATGAAGGTCTCGAAGTTTGTTCCCCGAAATTCCAAAATCCATATATTTCACATACAAGCTCCATTTTTGATGTTCTTTATATCCACGTGAAGGTGAAATTATGCTGTACAACTTTTGTTTAGACTCCGTTGGCTAATTCTGAATTCATTATTATTATTATATTTTTAACAGGCCGGGACAGGAAAAGCCCGTTAAATATTCATAACTTCTTCATCTGACATCCGTTTTCTTCTGTCTTTTTATCGTTGAACTAAAATTGACGACATCTTCGATTCTCGTTTAGGTTGTGTCGGCTAAAAATCACTTGATTTTTATTTCGAGTTTTTAGTTGTCTACTGCTATACCAAAACTTAGAAAAATCGTAACTTCCTCATACGAAGTTAGATTTTGATGTTCTTTTTATGAGAGTTCTTGGTTTAAAAAATACTACGACTTTCATTTAGATTACTAAGGCTAAAAAGTAGTTTATAGAAAACTCACTTTTTACGCTATACGGCGTCGTGTCGGCTTTGTCGCGGATTTTCGATTGGTCATAAGTTGTTCGTTATAACTCAGATTTCGATGCGGTTTTCGCCTAAATGTTTCTAACGGGATTCTTTACAAGTTTTAATAATAAAATTTTACTTATTTCAAAATTTATATTCTCGTAAATTTCGATATTTGTCTTTTGATTGGAATCTTATAAGACTTCCAACATTTTTCGATTGATTCTAAACATAGTTTTACTTAATTTCTAGTAAAAACCATATGTTAGAACTCAATACTTCAATTTCATATAATATTTCATAATGTTATTCACTTTTAAAAATACATATCACGATAACTGAACGTGTATGTTACAAATACCTCATCCTTTTGAGGATTTCGTCCCTGAAATCATAACGATAAAAATGATTGGGAGTATTTCGCTCTTATCTCATTCTTATTTTCCTAATTATAATTTGGGCCTCGATGGTGTTCCCCTTGACATGCACCAACTCCCAGATATATGCACAAAGCATATCTTCTACCGTTTGAATTGTTCTCTCCGTGTGACCATCTCTTTCTTCAATTCTTTGACAAAAATTTCATCACTACACGAGACATGGTTCTCTAAACCAATCACCTCACTTCGCAGATCTATTTTAGTCAGACTCGATTCTTCACGACCATTAAGGTCTGAACGAAAATCATCATCTTAGTCATCACTAAAATGAAGGTAATGACATACTTGAACAAAATGGAATCGATTACTAGTTTCTAGGTAACCTTGTGACTTTCCATGATCCAAGTGTGAGTCCTGTGCTTCCAGTAGTATAGGCCTCTACTACTATTCACACCTACACATACTCGTTCCAATAATTGTCTCACAGTCCCCAAGTTCTTATCTCCGAAAATCACAAAACGATTTAACACATACAAATCTGTCCAAATAATCTTAAAATTTCCCTAGACTCTACTAGGACATATTCCATGCATATCTTCAACATAATTGTGCTTCAACTCGGTTGGTGATGGAAACGCCAGACGATAAGACAACTTCAGAAATTACACTAACCGTTCTATCATCCCGCCAATCAAATGTGTACATTAGGATGTACCGTACTCCTCTATATGTATTGTTATTTTATTAGACGCATTCTAAAGGCAAGATACCATTCTTACGATATCTTTCGATAGGTATCATTCACTATCATAAGCCTTCTCATTTCCTTCATTTACTCAGTTCACTATGAGTCTTCACCCATGATGTTATGTTCACAAAAGCAGGCATTCAGCATATCGGAATGAGCAAATAGATAGAGAAAGGTTTTTACATGTATTCCTCCTTATTATTCTAAAAAGTTACATGCCGGTTCTAATACCGTAATTAAACATTTAGAATCCTGAGCACATAAAATTTCTAGATCCAGTCGGCAACAGACCATAGATCCAATCAACTAATAGCATATAAGGCATATAATGCTATAACATAAACCATTTAACACATAAAAGCAATTTAGGCATCTAATCCTAAAGTAAACTAGTGCTTGTGTCAATTCACGTGTACTACCTAAAATATATTAGACACTCATCTCAAAATTATCGCTTAGCATTCTAAGTTTAAGTCTAGAAATCCTATAAATTCCTAGTTCACTTAGACTAATTCTCTAAAAATTTTGAACTAATTTAATATTTTAAAATACTAGGGTTTATCACTACCCAATACCCCACTTAAATCTTTCCTATGGTTTGTATCCATCTACTTACAAATGACTCCGTTTATATATTGAACATTAGACAGTTTAAGTCTAAATATCAATCTGTGATATTTAGTTCGCTTAAACTAGTGCACTGCTACCATGATTGAAAGAACCTAACTTTCTAAACTTTCGTATTTTTGAAAGACCCAAACTTTCATACTTGACAATTGTTACTCCAAATCATGCTACATGCATATTTCATAAATAATATTTTACATTGATAATTTGATTACAAAAGACTGGATACAAACCAACTAAGTTTTAGTATATTACACAACTACCCATGATATTTTAGCTTTTATACATACATGATCCCTAAATACAAAAGTAATATTATAACTATTCTAAACCTTCCAACAGTATACGACTATATTGTTTACTTATCTCCTGCAATTGTTAAACATTGAGAGGGGTAAGCGGTGATGCTTAGTGAGTTCAATAATAGATACAATATAACGTTACTCCATATATATATATATATATATATATATATATATATATATATATATATATATATATATATATATATACTTCAATATGGCAGAAGCAAAGAGGAACAAGGAACAACAAAGGCATATATGAATCATGCGACAAACTTTCCATATCAATCAATGATTTGATTCAAAGATTGTTGGGTCAAAAATATGGTTTACACTTTACTTTTCTAGGCGTTAATAGTGTTTGGTCGTGTAATATGTTTTTGCAGTTGTGTTTATAGCCATGATGGGTGTTTACGACCGTAAACAGGTTTATGTACATAAACCCATTTACAGCCCATATTCCCCAAGTACATATATAGGTGTTAGGGTTGAGGAGTGATTGATGAAACAGTGAGAGTTTACGGCCAAGGGAGAGAAAGGAGCATAAGTATGTGTAAGTGTGTGAATCTTGTGTAAGGAACTTCAGTTCTAATCAAATCATAACAAGATTCATATTATTCTTCTTCTCCTTCTCTTCTAAGTTGATCTGACATCATCCGTTTGTTTGGGATTCTGCACCATCAAATGGATCTGATTGATACACAAGCAGATTTGGGAGTCACAAGTGGTATTAGAGCTTGGAATGTATCAATAAATTTTGTCAGATCTAGAGCTTATTTGATCTCATTTTTGAAGGATTTTTGCGTTTTTGGATAGATCTCTGAAAATTAAGGGGGGTTTGTTCTTCGCGCTTTTCATAAAAAGGGTTCTTGATCGAGTTTTGGAGCTAAAAAGTCGTAAAAACGTTGTTTTTGGTCGTAAACAGCGAGCGGGTGGCGGCGTGTACGGCCAGAAGCTAGAGTTTCCGAGGAGTTTACGGCCGGAGTTTGCGGTCTGAGGTCTCGTGAGTTTACGGTCCGAAGACACGTGGTCGGTCCGAAGTTCACGGCTAGCATCGCACGTGTACGGTAGGGGTTTGCGGTCCAGCAGCGTTTCCGGTTCGCACCTCGTTCTCGGTCTTCGCATCGGTCTCGGTCAGCAGCAATAGGCGTCCTCGCTTCCTCGCATTGTACATTTAAAAAAAAATGAAAAGGGCGGACGGATTTTTGGAGATGGCATGGATTGAACCCGGGTCTCCTTCGGACTCAACAAGGCGCCTTACCAGTTGGACTAGGAAGTCACATGCTTTATTCCTTCGAAATTTAATTCAAAAGGAGTCCTTTCTCGGTTCCAAATTTCGCAAAATTGACACTTTTAACCAAAAAATCAATTTCCTTTATTTTTAAATTACTTTTTCAACCCAAAAATTTTAGTTTTTAATTTTTGACTTTTTACTTAAAATTTTGACTTTGACTTTCAAGTTTGACCTTTGACTTTAAGCTTTGACTTTTTCGTTTAACTTTCAAATTTTCAAATTTAGCTTTTCGGTTTGACTTTTAAGTTTGACTTTTAAAGTTTAACTTTTCAAATTTTACTTTTAAGGTTGACTTTTTAGGCTTTAAGTTAAAGGGCACATTTTTGGTAAACAATGAGTTCTTCAAAAATCAATGTCAATGAAATTTCCTTGGAGAATTTACGTGAACATTATTAATTACTATGTAGAGAGAAAGAGGAACTAAAATACGAAGGATACCAACTCAGGAAAGGCCTGAAACCATTAAAAGAACAACTGGAGGACAAGACTAAGGACATTAGGAAATTACAGGCAGAGTATAGTGACAAGAATATCCATTATAGATATCTTCAGAAATAACTTGCTGATGTCGTTGAGGAAATTGAAAAATGGACAACACGTTTGGAAAAAGCCGATTTCAACTTTAAAAAATTTGATGTGTCAAGTGAGAAAGTAGCAACAATGATTGAAAAACTAATGAAATGGAAGGACCAAAAGCAAGTAGGAATAGGTTATGAGGGTTCCCCTCCCCCATTCAATCACAACTACACTGCCAAACCTTTGACTCATGAAGAGATTGACCGAGAACCATTTATGGTATACGGTAAACCAGCTGCTAAACAGGCAACTGAGGGTGTTGAGATTAAAGATACTAATGATTCTACTTCCTGTGCAGGTAAAGTAGTAGAGGATGAGAACAAGGAGAAAACTATTGAATAATCCAATGACTCCTTGAACTCTGAATCTGTTGCTTCGAACTCTGTTCCTTCTAATTATGTTACTCCTAACAAGCCTGTTGTTGAGAAATACAGGCCACCAACACAAGTTAAACAGAGTGCCTGCTGTAACTGTGCGTGTGGGAAAAGTAAGAGACAAGGCATGGATACGCCACTAGGGGCAGGAAGAAACAACTTCCCAATGAAGAAAATGACTTGCTTTCACTATGGAACACCTGTGTCAGAAATTGTCCAAACCGCACATACGTTCCCTACTACGCACAAGGGTGGCAGAACGCGCCAAAAGGGAGATTTTCCAAAAGAAACCCCTGAAGGTCATGTTCAGACAATGGCGACTGGAATGCCATGAAGGGCAAGAGTTCAACTCCCAAGGCCAAGAAATCAACTCCCAAGGGCAAGAAGGGAATGTCAGACAAGAAGCCAAATCCAAGAGATGCACCAAGAAAGCCAAGACCGGTTAGGTCAAAGCCATCTCGGCAGCCGGTTTCAAGTTCAGAAGCAAGCGATAAGGAAGCTATCCACTCAAAAAAAGAAATGGGTTAATCCCGACTACAGATGGGTACCAAAGGTTCAATCTCCCAAATCTTCAAACGATTTTAATATTTCTACATCTTCTGTTTGTGATAAGCAGGATATGTCGTGGGAGAGAGTTCCTTGCGTTGATAACAAAGGTCAACCCGGTTTCAAAATGGACTGGGTTCCAAAGACCAACTGATACTGCTCTGTGTTAGAGCAGCTATGGAGGCATATCATCAGACTTCGGTTTATTGGTAGTGGCTGTTCCAGGCACATGGTAGGGGGCATCTCTCAAATGTACAACACTCAGAGCATTGTTGAGAGTATGTGTCCTTTACGGGAAAGAAGGAAAGGAAGGGATCACAAATGGAGTTAGTGCTTAATGACATGAAGAATTTTCGGATCTGTTCTGAAATTATGCGTGTTGTTCTCAAACCTTCTAGATGCAAATTCAATCGATGAATTACGGTTTGAGTTTTATTCTCTATACTCCCAAGCTTATCTTAAACTGATTCATTTTGAAGACAATTTTTTATTTCCTTAGATGTCTTTCTTTAGTAGGTTGTTTTGGGAAGTGATATAAAGAGAAAGTGATAACGGGCAGTCTAAACATGTGTAAGGGATTGAATCTAAATTGTCTAGACTCTGTGTTCAATGTGCTGGTAGGCACGAAGGATTTGACAATGTAGATTTAGATAGGATTGTTTGGACTGACCATGGGATGCTCGGGTAGATTGAGCAGTGAGATAAACTTGGGAACCAACAGGATACACTAAATTAATACGCATCTAGAATCGTGGCTTCACTTTTCCTTTATGTACGGACTTATGTCCTTAATTCTTGTTCTGATAAAGTAGGTACGTAGGAAATTATTTTCTTGCTTTGTATTTGTCAGTCATATGTTGCTTCCTCTGCGTGATTGGAAGAGATCTGACCTAGAATGCAACATATGCAACTCTATTTCTACGCACCTCCTTATCTATGAAACACTTTCTATCTGTTAGTCATATGTTGTCTCCTCTGTGTGATTAAAATGATCCGACCTGGAACACAGCATATGCAATATTCTACCTCTCAATCCCTCTATCCTAGTTAGCCATATCTTGTCCCATCTGCGTGATTGAAAAAGATCCGACCTGGGACACAACATATGCACCTATTTCTAAATCTGACTTCCTCCTTAATAACTGTCTATTCACCTAAAGTAAGGAGTTCTTTGGAAGTTCTTGATAATCAAGGTATATCGGGAAGTGGGGAACACGTTCTAGTGTAGCTAAAGTTGAACCATTTATGTAACATCCAAAAACCCAGGTATACCTTGTGAACCCTAATCTTTGAGCAACTGTCCAAATTGGTCCATGATAAATAGAAGTGCGGTAGACGGGTACGCGGGGTGTACTAGAGTGTACGCTCATTATACTCGTGCGCGTCTTTGATCGCGGAGGGCTACCTAGTACGTCGGGCGTACTAAGGTGTACGCGGGGCGTATCAGACCCAGAATGAAACCCTAATCTTAAGTGAGCCCCCTATTTAAAGAGCGTTATGGCCTCCTTGTGGGCTACCATTTCCAGAGCTTGTGGGTGTAACGCCCCGTTCTAAAAGTAATTATTTATGGATTCCCGAGATCAAGAGTAAGGGCGTTTCGATCTTTTATGGGCAATGGATTTCATTCGAGAAGGTTTCGGGTTGGGGTGTGTTGCAAGAAGCGTAGCGCTTCTCGCCACCTTTTCATGGATATAAAGTTCATTGGGAACAGACTTAGGATAGAGGAGATATTGTAATATGATGATATTGGCATCAATGGTCCCTAAGGGGGAAAGTTTGACAAAGAGGTCTCATGCATGCTAAGCATGCATTCACGTGGTTGGCTGGGTACGCCCAGCGTAAGCTGGATGTACGCCCATCGTAATGGAGTAAATGAACGCGGTGTCCCTCGAAGTACTCCCAGCATAATGGATGTACGCCCAGCATACGTCTATCATCCGAAAACCCTAACATTTCGGGTGTGAAGGCTATTTAAACAACTTTAAGTGCTTATAACCCTCCCAAACCCTAGCCTCCACTGTTTAGAGATGTTTTCCCCAAACCCTAGCCAACTTGTTGAGTGTGTGAGCTTTTGAAGTGAATTTGGAGTGTTTTGAGAAGAAGGTGTTCCATCTAATGAGTAGAGGAAGAAGGCCAACGTGTAGATCTGAAGTTTTCTGGTGGTTCAAGAGCTCCTAAAGGTATAAAGCTTCTTGCTTGACATCTATTTTGTGTAGTTCTAAGTATGGTGAAGTTTTGACATCATTCTTGTCCACAGAAACCCCATTATGATGCATGATGTGTTTTGGTTAAGATGAGCTGTCCTTTCAGACCATTGGAGAGGTCTTGAGTAATAAAAATGAGGTCCCAATGGCTTTGGTTGTCCCATGTAAGAAGTAGGAAGGTCTTAATGGGTTAAGACCTTGAGTTAAGAGCTTTATGAACGTCCAAAAGGATAAAAATTGAGACTTTATGAGTCCTAGGCCCTTTTTGTCTCTGGATCTAGCATATGGGCTTCAGTGCTTAAGCCATTAAGCACATGGAAGGATTTTTGGTAAAGGCGAGCGTACACCCCACGTACTAGAGGAGTACGCCCAGCGTACGCCCTCTGTTGGGTTTTCAATTTTGGGCCTTGTGTAATTAGGCTGTTTATGGGCTAGCTAGGCTTGGGCCGTGAGTGAACAATATGGATGGAGTAAATTGGACCCAATAATTATTATGGACCTTGGATCTAGGCCGTTTGGAAAGGTGTGCCCAATTTAGTAAATTGGGCCAATATTGGGCTATGCATGAGGATTTGGTTTTGGGTCTTGGCCCAAAAAGAGGATAATGCACTTAATGAGTGTGGTGGGCACTTGGCCTAGAAAGTCATGATGGATTCTAATCTAATGATTTTCATATGATAGTTGGGATTTCTGGGAGTCAGCGGTCAGCGATTTGCAGGATTTCGGCATTTACAAGGTGAGTTATCTTCACTGTACTCAAGGGTCTAAGGCACCAAGGTCGGCCCTTTGAATTGTTGTTTAGAGCTTGTTATGTTATGTGATGATATGCTTGTTAGTATCCTGGTAAATAGGATAGGGATATGAGGATATGCCATGTTAGCTTAGCATCCTAGAGAAATGGATAGTTGTGTGATGGCTGGTTCTGTTGGATCAGCGCCCTAGTAGTTGGGTAGTGGTTATTTATAGATCTTTAGTTGGTCTTTCCTTATCTACGCTGGTAGGAGGTTACCTGCGGGTTATGTATGTTGAGCTGTAGCATAGGGTATTCCATCCCGGTAGGATGATAGGGCCCTAGTATGTTGGTTCTATAGAGTATTATGTGGTTACCTGTTATGTGTGCATGTTTGCTAGTGTGGGGCATTCCAACTCGATGGTTGTCGGCCAAGAGTATTCCATCCCGGTAGGATGATTGGACTCATAGTATGTTGGCATTCCAACCCGATGATTGAGGGGCCTGGGGTATTCCATCCTGAGGGCTGATTAGACCCATAGTAGTAGTAGTAGTAGTTACTATATGTATACGAGGTGGGGCATTCCAACTCGATGGTTGTGGGCCAGGAGTATTCCATCCCAGTAGGATGATTGGACTCATAGTATGTTGGCGTTCCAACCCAATGGTTGAGGGGCCTGGGGTATTCCATCCTGAGGGATGATTGGACCCATAGTAGTTATTGTTGTACGTATAGGTGTCTGGGCATTCCAACCCGATGGTTGTGGGCCGAGAGTATCCCATCCCAGTAGGATGATTGGGCTCGTAGTATGTAGGCATTCCAACCCGATGGTTGAGGGCCAGGGGTATTCCAACCGGAAGGTTGATTGGACCCGTAGTATGTTGTTCTTTGCTGTATGTGTATGTTTTTGTGTGTATGGGTACTTTGGGGGAACTCACTAGGCTTTCGGGCTTACAGTTGTGGTTTATTGTTTCAGGTGCTTCAGGAGATCGTGGCAAGGCGAAGACATGATCCTACCGCTCCTCATGTATTATGATTTACGTGATATGATTCTGGGGGATACTCTAATGTTTAAAGTATTTTGAAAACTAGATGTATGAACTTAATGGTTTTTGAATGAAGTAAAATGTTTTAAATTGGTTGAAATTTTTGGTTGTTACAATTTGGTATCAAAGCCTTGGTTTGAGTGAATTGGAGGAACATTCGTGTGAATCCAGTCTCAAATCAAGGAGAGATTTTCAAAAATGGTTTTCAAAATGAGTAGAGGAGGACGCAGAGGGTAAGATCAGCCGGAAATAGTAAGTTACCCCAAAATACCATACATGTTATTTGTTTTTGAGATATGTTAGAACAGCATGCTAGTACTAGGCTAGGGATCTTCAGGAATTGCATGATAGAATTGCATGTTTTGTGATGCCTGCTAGCCTAGGATTTTCTTGTTATGAGATATTCAGTATTCCTCTAGGGGTGAGGATTGAGTGCTTACTATGTATGTTTGTGCTTAGGGCGTTGCGGTGATACTTGAGACAAATATGGGTAAGTGTGGAAGGTAGTATGGGCCTGTACTATTGAAAGCACAGGACCCATACGCGTGTCAAGGAAGTCACAACCCCTAGGTTGTTGGTTAGAGGTTGGTTCTCGGCGGTTATGCGAGGTATCTGAGATTCTTATGGTTCATTTTAGTATGGCGGATGCGAGACGTTTTGAGGCAGGATCCGGTTCGGGATCAGGATCAGGAGAGGGTGGTTAGGATGGAACAGTACCACCCGAAGTCATTGGCCAGATGAGTACGGATGAGTTGGATGCTAGGATTCATGATATCCTGCATGATGAGGTTGTTGGTATGTTCCGAGCTGAGTTGCAAAAACTGTTTCGGTCAATCAAAACCGCCATGGTTGAGTATTTTGATGAGCGTTATGGGCTCTTACAGAGACAGCGGCCGCGGCAGCCGCAGCGGCTGTGGCAGCAGCAGGGGGAGGAACCAGTCCGGGCTTTCAGTATCAGGATTTCGACAATACGAAGCCCCTTACTTTTGATGGAGTTTAGGATCCGATTGTTTCTATGAGATGGTTATCAGACGTGGAGGGATGTTTCTTCACATGTTCATGCCCTGCTGATAAGAGGGTGAGGTGTGCTCTGAACCTGTTGAGGCTCGGGGCGAAGGATTGGTGGAGGTTGACCACGGGATCTTATTCTGAGGCGCAGCGAGCTACGGTTTCGTGGGATCAGTTCCGGAAAATGTTCAGTACTCGTTATGTTCCGCAGGTTGAGAGAGAGAGGTTGGCTCAGGAGTTCCTGGAACTGAAGCAGGGTTCAGATTTGGTGACGGAGATCACCGGGATGTTCACTGAGAGCGCGATGTTTTGCCCAGAGTTTGCTTTGGAGCAGGCTCAGATGTCTCGATATCTGAGTATGCTCAAGAGGGACATCAGGCAGTTTGTATCCACACAGAGGTGTAGTACCTTATTGGAGTTGCAGGAGGCCGCTAGGCGGCGCGATTTAGAGATTGAGCTCCAGTTGAGAGAGCAGGGGCAGGACCTGGTGTAACACCGTAAATTTTCAAACAAAATTTTCATTTTTAATTTCATAAAACACATGTCATTTTAAATAACCACCATTTAATAGTCAACAAGGTTTTCAAAACATTATCAAAATCCAGGATCCCCATTCGTGACTCTTTTCTATGGTGTGTACAATCGAGTCGCCGCCTTCCCGCGATCCTGATAAGAACCTGAAACACATAACACATAACACGGTAAGCACGAAGCTTAGTGAGTTCCCTAAAATACCACGTACAACACATACGCCACTCGACGCTATAGTATGACCCTCCGGTCAATGTGTCTCAGCGAGACTCTCCAGTCTCGTAGCTCGTTGGACCCTCTGGTCCGGTCATAGCTCGTCGGACCCTTCGGTCTAGTTTGCATCGTTGGACCCTTCGGTCCGGTCTATATCGTTGGACCCTCCGATCCGGCCTATACAACATATGGCATACATAAAACAAAATGCACATAATCTCATACATACATATAGCATACAAAACCCTTTGTTCTACACATAAATACCACTCTAGGTAGTTTATAGTGAGAAAACTCACCTCGAATGATGAACAGCTCCTACAAATGTCGCCGTTGTGCACCAGCCTCTACCTCTGAGCCATATCTACAATGATCTCAAATTAGGATCTAAGTCCCAACCCTCATTCTCTAGGTCTAAAGGTAGTCCACTAACTAGTCCATAAATAACCCCAAAACCCATTGGGCCCACCAAGGCCCAATAATAAATGGACTCTACCGAGGCCCAACTCTCAAGTCCAAGAGGCAAGCCCAACTCAAGGGCCCAAGGCACATATACATATTCCTCTGGTCCAAATCTCCAGCACAACAAGCCCAAACTCCAGGCCCAACACTTAAGGCCCAATAAGACTTAGCCCAAAAAGTCCACAGTGGGGTTACGCGGGGCGTACCTCCCTTGGTACGCTCAGCGTACTCCATCGAACACGAATCCTGATCAGGGACACCAACCTAGTACGCGGGGCGTACTAGATTTACGCTTAGCGTACGCCCATATTTACTTTTTCAACTCTTTTGGTCTTAATCAGTTAAGACCATAGCTATACTCTTAGATCTGGATTCCATAAAGGCTCACACTCAATAAAGCTTGTGACTTTAAGCCTTTGCATGGCTAATCAAGTCCCAAACACAAAAACTCTCACTCTTTACTACCCAAAATTCTCATATCTCATGCATGGTTTGATTCCAACATCCAAGGACTCATTTTTATGAATCCTTTCAACTAGGAACACTTAAAGGGACATATATTAGGCTATGGATCTTAACAACACATAAAGCCTCAATCTTTGGGACCAAAAACCCCCAAAAATGGACCCAAAACAAAATTAGTACAACAATAAGCAAGTTTCAAACTTGATACCTCTGGAAGATGCACCAACAAGAGTAGATCATAGATCCAAAAGCTAGATGCTCAAGCTATTCTCTTTCAAAGCTCCTTCTTCTTCAAAGGCCAAACATAATAAGTCATCACCCCATTAGATCCATATGAGAAAACCACCAAGATTCAAACTTTATGTTTTCTAGAGCTAGATCAACATGATTAGGGCTTGGATCCACAAGCTCCAAGCCAAGCAATGCTTCCTCAAGAAACTCCTTCTTCCACAATATGCACCAAAAACTCACTAAATCACCAAAATGATCAAGAATCACTCAAATGGAGGCTTAGGGTCAATTTCTAGGGTTTAGAGGGATGGAGGCTGAAGGTATTAGGGTTAGGTTATGAGATAAGGACCTTAAATAGGGTTTAAGACCCTAAAATAACGTTCAGGTCTGTTTTGCGTACGCCCAGCGTTCAAATGGTACGCCTAGCATACTCTGAAGAACGTTCGCGACCTTCCCTGGTCAGTATGCCTAACGTACTCCAAATTACGCCCAACCTACTGAGTACACCCAGCGTACTCGGCTAAGTTTGAAACCACAAAACTTCTGAAGGCCATAACTTCTTCGCTATAAGTCCGTTTCCGACGATCCTTATATCCACGGAAAGCTAACAAGAAGTACTACACTTCTTCCAACTTTATTCCTCCTGAATCCCACTCGAAATCAGATCCAAAATTCATGAAAAGCCCGAACCAACACCTTAACAATACATTTGGGCTCTAAAGCACAAACCAAACTCTTTTATTACACAACATACCTCACCCACATCCCAAAAGGAATAACCTTTCTGCCGCTACTGTACTCGATCTGCCTCTCCAGAACTTGAAAACTCTACTGGTCTGTCTCCCTGCCAGACCACCCTCGCAATATCATCATCTTAATCGCTCATCGAATAACATACTCTAAGAATACTCTATCAATTTTGATTCTCTAATCGATCCCGGACGCAACTCAAAAGGGATGGAAAGGTCAAATCCCACTATCGACCCACTACCTGAACAAATATCATAACACTTTTGAAGGAATGATCCTCAAAACTCTATCCTCAAACACAAGAAAGCAGTCAATCCGACTCAGAACGATCCTCTGGCACCCTGAATCATAAGCCCCAGTTCCTCTCAAATGTTCTATCCGACACTGAACACCAGGTCAACTCCCGACCCGACAGTTGGACCTTCAAGTGCTACCCACTGCACACCCAATAAAATGACTTACCGACTTCCTTCTCACAGTAACTATCTCGGCCCATCGTGACACATAAGTCACAAAGTTCGCTTTACCCCAAGCGAAAACTACAATCCCAATTGAAATCGTCTCACCCTCGACCCCTGTTGTCTACTACTCATTAGCTTCATACATCTCGCGTTCCGTCCCATACAAACGAACTGACCCACACAGGTCTAAAACATTAGATGACACACAATACCCCTCAAAAGTAACCCACCTTTAAGCTCGGAATCTCATCTTGCCTTCGCATTACACCATTAGAGCCAAATCAAACTCAAGATTCTGGCTCGGCGCGAAATTGGAATCACTCGTCCCAACGAAGCTCTCAACTCATAACCTATGACTCATAACTTTTGCGTACATCACTACATCCAATTCCTTCTCAATGTGATAACCACAACTTAACTCAAAATACGACTCCCGACCATTAGGGAGATCCCAGTCGTGCCCATGTCCTGTCTACCAGATTCCCACAGACTCACTGATAAGGCTACCCAAGCCTAGGAACTCCTCTGCATCATGCTCTGGCTAGTGAAAACTATGGTTCCCCGCAGTTCCACAACACTCTCTCACTGACCAGTGAAAGCTACGGCTCCCCTCAGTTTCACAATGCTCCCTCACTGCTTGGCAAATACTATGGCTCCCCGCAGTATCGCCACATCATCTCATTGGCTGGTAGATACTACGGCTCCCTGCAGTATGACCAGACTCTCTCGCTAACCAGCGAATACTGCGGCTCCCCACAGTATCATGACACTCTCTTGCTGACTAGTGAGTACTTCGGCTCCCCGTAGTACCCTGATACCCTCTTCCACTCAAGCACTCAGAACCTCGAAATATTCCCATCTCACACATTGAAACACGGAGGAAAAATCCCTAACCATAAGAAATTCTCTGACCAACGACCAACCGTCGTGGATTCACTCACCATTTCTCAAGCACATACACATACATCATCTTGCATCGAACCTCACATCTTTCACCAAATACCCAGGTTTCATGTGTCCGCACTGCAAATCTTCATAACCAATCCTATAACCGCACTTTAACGGATTACTGATCCTCTCAATAGAATACCCAGTTATCCCCCACTCAGGGTTCGAACCATCACAATTGGTATACCAACAATCTATTCCATAGAGTGTTTCACCAGGTATATCACACTTGACTCTTCGAATGTGTCACATAATAGCTTTAATGATCTTCCCGATGGAAACCAAGAAACTCCACATATCCCAAATTTGACCAAAAAGCTCAGGATCCTCCCAGCGTGACTGCCTCTATTCATCTCAATGCTTCAAACCGACAAACCGTCGGGTACCCTAATGCTTCGAATTAGATCTGACTCTCGGTCTGGAAATGATGCACAATCACACACCTCGACTCTGACTCCGCGACCCGTTTTCCCAAATCGGAAATACTCAAAAAAGCAATAGACCTCACTCTCGTTGTCGATACACAACATAGACCACGGGGGCCACCGCCCCGATATACTCCTCTTAGCAACCGGGAACTGCCAAAATAATAATAATAATAATAATAATAATAATAATAATAATAATAATAATAATAACAACAACAACAACAATAACAACAACAATAATAATAATAATAACAACAATAACAACAACAACAACAACAACAACAACAATAATAATAATAATAATAATAATAATAATAATAATAATAATAATAATAATAATAATAATACATCACTCTCAATAAAGCACCTCTTTGTTCTTATCCATCTTAGCCCCACTAATGACTCTCTCATGGGATAAGAATACCTCGCAGTAAATATACTGCCTAAATACTCTCTCAATATCCCTCCTGCTTCTCACAGAAAATAGCACAACTTTGGTCACAGAAACTGGTATCTCTGCTATCGGCCGACTGCTCAGCTCAGACTGCAATTCTCAAAAAAAAAAATACCACCTCTACTTATCCTTGAGTCTTGCGACTCCAAATGACATCTCACCAAAAATTCCTCGGGAACTAACTCGATTTCCCTCTCAAGGTATGGTCCATCGAAATTCATTCAAATTGGCCCTCTGGGCCCATACCCTTTCATATCTGATCTCAGTATAACCAAACATAACGGAATAACTGGTAGAACCAGTAACACTAACCACCCACCATGGTCATTGTACTCGAACCATGACATCACTTAACAACCTGCTGCCAATCATGGTACTCGAACCATGAAATCACTTCTTAACCTGCTACCAATCATGGTATTCGAACCATGACTTCACCTCTTAATCTGCTACTTAAAATCTCCAGAATACTCCCTGCATCAAGTATGGGTCCTCTGCTTTCAGTGGTACAGGCCCATACTACCTGCCACATCTACCCATACTTTCCACACGGACCATCCATGATTTCCTAAGTAGCTGCTCAACTTTATCGTTCGTCCATCCTGTTACATGTGTTTGCTCCTTAGCGAAAAGCTCTACCCTGTCGGCGCACTCATCTGACCACGGTCACCCCCTAGGCTCTTCCTAGGTGCTCACACTTCTCTGCCATCAGCTGCTGAAGAACTCCTAATGATGACAGCCGTCTACCTCCTGAATATCGTCATATTCACTTAGCAGCTAACTCCCATCATCGAGAGTTCCACAAAGCACAAAGCAAGCAGCATTCGGGCATCGAATAATCTCTATCAACCCGTATCACCACTCTAGGTTACAACTCCGCTTGCTACACTCGTACTCAAAAGATATCATCGAGATCAAGCAACTCCACCCCTCGCTGGTATCCGACTATCTTCTCAGTAGGCTCCTCAACTGCTCATCTAGGTATCCATCCTAGATTACTCCTCAACTTAGATCCCTCTCTAAAAAGGATTCATGTTGGATACTCGTACTCCGCACATACTCAAAAGCAAATCATAGATAACAATAACTCCTAGGCTAAGGCATTACAAATCAGGCCACTCTAGCCATAAAATATGAAGTACCTAGCCTAATCTCTAGCATGCATAACATATCACATATCATTCATAACACACAACGTAAGGATATTTTGGGAAATCATCGTTCTGGTGCTGGCTGATTGTACACACTGCTCGTTTCCCCTTTCTCATAAAATTCTCTTACTCACTTTTAGAAAAATCATTCCTTTTGAAAACTTTTCTCAAATCCTCAGTTTGAGTCCAGACATACCCGAAGGTGTATCCGAATCCCTCAAACCAAGGCTCTGATACCAACTTGTAACACCGTAAATTTTCAAACAAAATTTTCATTTTTAATTTCATAAAACACATGTCATTTTACATAACCACCATTTAATAGTCAACAAAGTTTTCAAAATATTATCAAAATCCAGGATCCCTATTTGTGACTCTTTTCTCTGGTGTGTACAATCGAGCCGCCGCCTTCCCGCGATCCTGATAAGAACCTGAAACATATAACACATAACACAGTAAGCACGAAGCTTAGTGAGTTCCCCAAAATACCACGTACAACACATACGCCACTCGAGGCTACAGTACGACCCTCCGGTCAATGTTTCTCAGCGAGACCCTCCAGTCCCGTAGCTCGTTGGACCCTCTGGTCCGGTCATAGCTCGTCGGACCCTTCGGTCCAGTATGCATCCTTGGACCCTTCACTCCGGTCTATATCGTCAGACCCTCCGGTCTGGTCTATACAACATATGGCATATATACAACAAAATGCACATAATCTCATACATACACATAGCATACAAGACCCTTCGGTATACACATAAATACCACTCTAGGTAGTGTATAGTGAGAAGACTCACTTCGAATGATGAACGGCTCCAACAAATGTCGCCGTTGCGCACCAGCCTCTACCTCTAAGCCATATTTACAATGATCTAAAATTAGGATCTAAGTCCCTACCCTCATTCTCTAGGTCTAAAGGTAGTCCACTAACTAGTCCATAAATAACCCCAAAACCCATTGGGCCCAATAATAAATGGACTCTATCGAGGCCTAACTCTCAAGTCCAAGAGGCAAGCCCAACTCAAGGTCCCAAGGCACATATACATATTCCTTTGGTCCAAATCTCCAGCACAACAAGCCCAAACTCCAGGCCCAACACTTAAGGCCCAATAAGACTTAGCCCAAAAAGTCCACAGTGGGGTTACGCGGGGCGTACCTCCCTTGGTACACTCAGCGTACTCCATCGTACACGAATCCTGATCGGGGACACCAACCTTATACGCGGGGCACACTAGTTTTACGCTCAGCGTACGCCCAGATTTACCTTTTCAACTCTTTTGGTCTTAATCAGTTAAGACCATAGCTATACTCTTAGATCTAGATTCCATCAAGGCTCACACTCAATAAAGCTCGTGACTTTAAGCCTTTGCATGGCTGATCAAGTCCCAAACACAAAAACTCTCACTCTTTACTACCCAAAATTCTAACATCTCATGCATGGTTTGATTCCAACATCCAAGGACTCATTTTTATGAATCCTTTCCACTAGAAACACTTAAAGGGACATATATTAGGCTATGGAGCTTAACAACTCATAAAGCTTCAATCTTTAGGACCAACCCCCCCCCCCCCCCCCAGAATGGACCAAAAACAAAACTAGTACAACAATAAGCAAGTTTCAAACTTGATGCCTCTGGAAGATGCACCAACAAGAGTAGATCATAGATCTAAAAGCTAGATGCTCAAGCTATTCTCTTTCAAAGCTCCTTCTTCTTCAAAGGCCAATCATAATAAGTCATCACCCCACTAGATCCATATGAGAAAACCACCAAGATCCAAACTTTATGCTTTCTGGAGCTAGATCAACATGATTAGGGATTGGATCCACAAGCTCTAAGCCTAGAAATGCTTCCTCAAGAAACTCCTTCTTCCACAATATGCACCAAAAACTCACTAAATCACCAAAATGCTCAAGAATCACTCAAATGGAGGCTTAGGGTCAATTTCTAGGGTTTAGAGGGATGGAGGTTGAAGGTATTAGGGTTAGGTTATGAGATAAGGACCTTAAATAGGGTCTAAGACCCTAAAATAACGTTCAGGTCTATTTCGCGTACGCCCAGCGTTCAAATGGTACGCCCAGTGTACTCTGAAAAACATTCGCGACCCTCCCTGGTCAATACGCCCAACGTACTCCAAATTACGCCCAGTGTACTCTAAATTTTGCCCAGCGTACTCGGCTAAACCACAAAACTTCTGAAGGCCATAACTTCTTTGTTATAAGTCCGTTTCCGACGATCCTTATATCCACGGAAAGCTAAAGAGAAGCCCTACACTTCTATCAACTTTATTACTACCGAATCCCACTCAAACTCAAATCCAAAATTCATGAAAATCCCGAACCAGCGCCATAACAATATATCTGGGCTCTAAAGCACAAACCGAACTCTTTTATCACACAACCTCCCTCACATACATCCCAAAAGGGCATAACGTTTCTCTTTCAACGCCTCAAAACCTTCTCATACTCGGATTAAGGCCCACGGGCCTTAAATCACAAAATAATCCAGAAGAGGGTGTTACATTATGAGTCTCTTAAGGAAGGAAGTGGTAAGATTTGGGTGTTGGTGACCTTTACAGCCATGCAAAGGCTTAAAGTCACTGAATTTATGGGTTAAGAGACATTATAAGGACTAGATATGGAATATGAGTTTGTGTGTTAACCGTTTCAGACCAAAAACCATTAAGAGCATGAAACTGGGACCTACGCTGGGCATAAATCCCAGTACGCACCACGTAGGAGGTCGAGTACCCCGATTCTGGATGGCCCCGATTCTGGACTTTCGTTGACTTTTAGGGTTTGGTCAACATTTGGACTTTTGGACATTTAGAGGGGTAAAATGGTCTTTTAGCATTTTAAGAGAACATAGGAAGGGATTTGTCTAGCCTTGAGAGCCGTTATTGATTTGAGGTAATTACTTTATATAATTAGGCGGGAGCTAGGTCATTGTTTCGAGTTTGGTGATATCGAGCACGTGAGTTACTAGACATCATACAAGGTGAGTCTTCTCACTATACATTACCTTGAATGGTATCTATGTGCAGACTGGAGGGTCGTATGTGTATGTGTATGTTTGAGATTTATGTGCATTGTGTTATATGTATGCTATGTGTTATATAGATCGGACCAGAGGGTCCAACGACTCATGAGGCCAGAGGGTCCTCGATCAGACCGGACCGAAGGGTCCAATGAGCTAGACCGGACCAGAAGGTCCAATGAGCTATGGGAATGGACGGTCCCGCTGAGACACATTGACTGGAGGGTCATACCGAGTTATAGCCTCGATTGGCTTATGTGCTGTATGTGTATTTTGGGGAACCCGCTAAGCATTTATGCTTACTGTGTTATGTGATATGTATTTCAGGTACTAGCGAGGATCGCGGGAAGGCGCAGACATGATTTGTACACACTGATAGAGGATTTTATATTTGAGATTCTAGGATATGTTTTATCGTGATATCATTTGATACATTTGAGTTTTTGAGATGATTTGTATGAGACATGTTTTGTTTGAAAAATGAAAAATTGTTTTAAATTTCACGTCGTTACAATTTAAGAGGTTGTCTGTAGATCTCACTACTTAATTTAAGTGGACAACAATACCCGTGGTCGTCGTTAGCTAAATGGTATATTTGGAAAAGTTTGTCGATATCCTTCGTGTTTAAGTGGACCACAATACCGACAATTGACCAGATCTATTCATGAAGGTGAAGGTACTGATAAACAAAGTTAAGACCGTCTCACAACTTTGATCTCAAATATTTTTGTTTTTGTTAAATTTGTTCATAGTTTTCCTCTATGAACAAATTTAGGGGGAGAATCAGAAAATTTTAAAAATCACACAAAAATAAGAAAATTTAAAAAATCAAATAAAATTAGAAAATTAAAATCCAAAAATAGTGTTATATTCTGTTTTATTTTTCGTTCAGAAAAATCAAAAATCCAAAAATATTTTTGTTTCTGTTTTTATTTTTCTAGAAAATATGAAAAATTCAAATATATTGTGTGCAAAGTTTTCTTTTAGTTTTTGTTTTGTCTTGAAAAGTGAATTTAGATGTAGATGAGACTCATGGAGGTTGAATTGAAAATTTTTGAGCCAAAGCTTCGTCCGTAATCATCGAAGAATTCTCATTCGAAGGAGCAAGAAATGACGATTATTCTTTCAACATTCATTTTTAACCACCACAGCAAGGTGAAATTATGCTCTACAACTTTCGTTTAGACTCCATCGGCGAATTTTGAATTCATTTTTATTATTATATTTTTAACACATCGGGACACGAAAAGTCTGTTAAAAAATATTAAGTTCTTCATCTGACGTCCATTTTCTTCTATCTTTTTATCATTGAACTACAATCGACGAGATCTTCAATTCTCGTTTAGGTTGTGTTGGCTAAAAAACACTCGATCTTTATTTCGAGTTTTTAGTTGTCTACTGCTATACCGAAACTTAGAAAAATCATAACTTCCTCATACGAAGTCATATTTTGACGTTCTTTTTATGAAAGTTCCCGGTTTAAAAAATACTACGACTTTCATTTAGATTACTAAGGCTAAAAAGTAGTTTATCGAAAACTCACTTTTTACGATATACGGCGTCGTGTCGGTTTTGACGCGGATCTTCGATTGGTCATAACTTCTTCGTTATAACCCAGATTTCGATAAGGTTTTCATCTAAATGTTTCTAATGAGATTCTTTACAACTTTTAATAATAAAATTTCACTTATTTCAAAATTTATATTCTCGTTAAATTTCGATATTTGTCTTTTGATTGGAATCTCATAAGACTTCCAATATTTTCCGATTGATTCTAAACATAGTTTTACTTCATTTCTAGGAAAGACGATTTGTTAGAACTCAATACTTAAATTTCATATAATATTTCATATTATTGTTCACTTTTAAAAATACATAACACGATAACTGAACGTGTATGTTACATTCTTTCACCCGATCAACGTCAACATGCCTTGCTTTGATCGAATTCCAAAGCGTTTTAGCTGATTCAACATCTCCTAGTTGCATAATTAGTGATTATAGTATCGCTTGGTAGATCAATCCAATTGCCAGATAGCATTTTCTTCGTTTTGTTTTGTTCCTGGATCAATTATGGTCTAGGCCTTGTGAATTCTCAATACCAATTTCATCCTTAGTGACCAGACCGTGTAATTTGTTGAGTTCAGCATGGGACATCCTACTGTAGTTGACCCAATCTCCTTCACTCTCACCGTAGGAGGCTCTGCGTCCTCTTCAACAAGTAACAAAATCGATCTCACAGCCATCCGTTCCTTGGCTCTGATACCAATTAAAGTGAACAAGAACAAAATCAAAATACCTTATTTATTTTATTAGGAAAATAAACTCAAAAGCTAATTACAATTGTTCTCATAATCATAAACTCGATTATAGATATGTATATATAGATTCTAATCACCGACTTGTGAAATAGAATATGGAAACTAGGAACCGACTTGTTAAAATAGTTTCCTAAAACCTAGTTGCCTAAATTGGATTGATTTATCCTCAAACTTAGGATTCCAATAGTTTTGTCATTAATAATGTTAATTTAACAAAAGCATATATGGATTAGACCAATCGAACATTTAAACTTTAGAAAAAAAAAAAAAGAGACTTAACAAATGATAATCAATAAAGTAATACACGAATAATGATCATAAATAATGAAAGAAGCTCATCTCACTTCTTGTACGATGATAACTAAGATTATTAATGTGGTTTGAAGTTGTGAAAAAAATACACAAATAATGAAAGCACAAGAAATTGTACCAAAAATCATGATCATAATCAGATAATCAGTTGATCAAAGCTAAGGATAGTCGAGTAATTTAAGATTTATCTCTTAATTAGTTCTTTTGTACAACAACTACTTGCATGCTATTGAAAATTTGTGTTTAAATACCAAATTATTTTGATGATAAATTAGTTCTATCAAATGGAAAACTTGATGAAAATGGTGTTCTATGGGCTAAGTTTGTAACTTTGATAACACCCAAAGTATGTTGCTATTTTGTGGAAAAAGGTGATCATTTCCAACCAAAACTAAATAAAAGTGAAACATTATGGATTTAAACTTGTGGAGTGAAGATTATGGTCGATATGGGAAATTGAAAAAATTCATAGAGTGCCAATCGTATTTACAAACATCACTATTGAGAATGCTCAATTCAAAATTCCATGGAGTAACAAATTTATATGCATTTGTAATTCCTTTGACAATGTGCAGCTTAAACATATATTACAAGCAACATTAATCAATTAACATCATCACCTTTACGACCACGATCAAACAAGAATACCTCTCAAACTTAATCACTATCATAGACAGTGAATCATTATCAGAGTATGAAGGTGATATAACATCAAGAATTTTCATATTTCATGGAAAAATGTAGGTTGTGTTTACTTACGGAAAAACAGTTTTCATTTTCCCTTTTTCGTTTTCCTTTTCGGTTTATGTTTTCCGTGTTCAGTTTTCATTGGAAAATTTAGAAAACGCGTTTAGTTAAAACTTATTTATTTTACATTTTCAGTTTAAAAAATTAGAAAACGTGTTTAGATATGTATTTTTTTATCCATTTTCATTTTTAGATAATGATAGCGGTGGTAGGGTGGGGTGGGGACGGTGGCGGCTACGGCTGGCAATGGTGGTGTCGATGATGGCGACAGTGGTGGTGATGGTGACATCAGGGTGGCGGTTGTGGTGGTGATTACGTACGGTGGTGGTGGCAGCGGTAATTTGTGGGAGTGGTGGTGATGGCAGTGACGATGGTGGTGGTTATACTGGTGATGGGGTAGTGGTGATGGTGATGGTGATGGTAGTTTGGTGATTGTGGTTGTGGTGTTGGGTGGGTGGGTGTATGTTTGTGTTTGTGGGTATGTATGTTTGTGTGTGTGTGTGTGTGGGGGGGGGGGGTTATGGGTGGGGTTGGGAGTTAGGGTTAGGGTGGGTGTGTGGCTGGGTGTTTTTGGGTGAGTGGGGTGGGTGTGGATGTGTGTGTGGGGGGGGGGGGGGAGTGGGTGGGGGTCAGTGTATGTTTATGGTTGTGTATGAGTGTGTGTGTGTGGGGGGGGGGGGTGTTTGTGGGGGGTAGGTGTAAGTTTGTGTTTATGGGGGCAGGGTGGGCGTGGGTGTGGGTGAGTGTTTGTGGGTGTGGAGGGGGGGGTGTCTTTCTAGGGGTATATGTGTGCTTGTGGGGGCATTTGGGTGTATATATGTGTGTGTGTGTGGGGGGGGGGGGTTTGGGGGTGGGTGTGGGTAGGTAGGGGTGTAGTGGGTTGGGGTGTAAAGGTAGGGGTAGGTAGAGGTGAGTAGGGTGGAAGTGGGTGTGTAATATTTTAGAAAAAATTTGGAATTAAAAAAATATGGAAAACAATGATTATCAGTTTTCCAAAAATTTCAAACTTCTTTAGAATTTTAGAAAACAAAAAAATTTCATTTTCCATTAAAAATTTAGAAAAATACACGAACTAAATGCATTTTAAAACTTCTTATTTTTCTCGGAAATTTTTTCCAAAAAACGCCCAGTTTTTCCGTAAATAAACGCACACGTAACCTTTCAACACCCCTAAGTACAAAATTTAGACTTGAGTGAAGGTTAGTTAAAAAAAAAAAAGGTTAACCAATAAAGTACTATTAAAGCTAATGATGATATGATTTTCCATGTTAGGTAAGGTTTCATGACCGTTTGTCGGGAAGAGTATAACAAACAGTTGAATTGATATTTTAAACGGATATGAAATATTTGAATTGCTCAAGAAAATGCCATAAATCATAAAGAATGGAAACTACAAACAAAAATGAAGCTTATAAACTAAAATAAATGCGTTGGAGTAACAACTAATAATGCATTGACCAAATAAAGAAAGATCACATTAGACGGTCAATCGATCGATAATTTTAAGTAAGAAATGATCCAAAACACAAAAGATGAAAATATTTCACAACAACAAAAATGTCTAAACAAGAATTCAATGCATCACCAGTCTCTACTTTCAACTGAATCACTCTGAATCATCCTCACTCTCTCTCTCACTTTCACTCTCACTCTCACTCTCACTAGACCAATTATAAGTAACACCAGGAGGTGTGATATTTGATGGAACAACAAAACCTTTAGCTTCCAAATGAGGCACAACCTACCAACAAAAAAATACAAGTGAAAAGGATAACAAAAATTAGATCGATGCATTGCATCTATGTATTACTTATGAATACTGCAAGCAACAATATAGCTATGACATGTGGTAAGAATATACAGAAACCCAAGAAGCAGAAACAAACACATTATTAATGGTCTATAAACAGTAAAGTACTAATAAAGCTAATGATTCTATGATTTTTATAAAGATATAAATTGTCAGAGGAAAAGAATTTTACCTTAGAACAGAAACTTCCAATTTTAAGCTCCTTGAGATAGAGGTGGTTTAGAATAAATCTTTTAAGCTTCCTTCCTTTAGATGTTCTACACAAATGCCGCATCTTTGTATAATCTAAGTCAGCTTTGACTAAAGAAAACACATTTGTCCAAGAAAGCTTCTCCAATAACATATCACCTTTGATTGTTAGTGATAAAATATTCGGAGCATTGATTTCAAGAGTATCGTGAAGATCATCATAAAAGTATTTAGGATCATAGTATTCAGATACCACCAACTTCTTTACGCTTTTTGAAGTAATATTGAGGCGCTTATAGCCATAGCACCATTCCAATTCCAAAGTTTCCAATAGAGGACTACCATATAATATGTTTTCAATCAAATCTTCATCTAATTTCCCATTGGAAATACACAAACTCCTAAGATTTTTCCAACTAATCGCCCCAGTTGGATTCAGTATGCACCCTTCTAATGTCAGATGTGTAAAACATGAACTTATGAAAAAAACTTGATCTACCATAAATTCAGCTTCTATTGACACACCACCTAATGTTAAATCAAGCTCTTCAACGTTACATCTTATAGCATAACGAATCCAGTTGTTGACTTGTGATTCGAATCCGCTATAAGTACTGGTATTCACTACGAATTTCTTGAGCTTCAATGGGCAACATTGAGTTAGGGTTTTGTCAACCGTTAAAACGAAATCGGACCATGGGAGATTATTCTGATCATGTTTAAAAACTAGAATAGGAAGCAAAGTCCAAAGATGTTCCCATCGTTTAGAGAGTGTACCTGTTCTAATCGCGTCTTTTGTGTAGGGTAAACGAGACAGGATTTCAACAAGCACGCAATCTGGCAACATGCTGATTCGATCATCTTCCGATTCATCTCCGATTTTCTGAAGCTTTCTCCGTTTTGAGGGAATTTTACATTGAGTTTCTCCTTCTTTCACCATTTCTACGGCGGCAGCCAGCAACCGACTCCACGCTGGTTTCCCCCTCGAAAACACTACACGAAACTCACATTCGACGCAAAAGTATACTATTGGAGTATTAGTGAAAAGAAGTTCTGGTTTTACCCCTACACTTTGAAAAAATACAGAACAGACCTTATAAAAGTGAGAACTATTTCGATTTTCAACTCACTTTTTATTGATTGATTATCACCCAAGTGTTAAAAATATCCGTTAGACATGCAAACCAAGTTTAATTTTATGGTAATTAATCACATCTCATACTCTAGCAAGAAAATTGAGTTTGAACAAATGCCAAAAAAATTTAAGAACTATGGCAAAATCAGATTTGTGCTTTAAGGGATAGAACCAAGTAAATGGAGAGAATTCATCGGCAAAAAAAAATTCATATAACCATATATAGATGAAACAAACAGTTAAAGGGTCTCACAAATCACAATGTATCATATTCAACACATGCAAAGATTGTTTTTCGTTTAAAGGAAACAGAAGCTCATGACTTTTAGAAATCTCACAAGATGAGTAAACACCAGGTTTAGGTAAAAGAGAAGTAACAAACAAATTACCATGTTTATATAACAAAGAAATAGTAGAAAACGAAACATGTCCTAGACGGCTATGCCAGAGCTCATAAGACACACACAACCGATTTGAGTTTAGTTGAGCAACCAAAGCTTTATGACCATGCTAAGCACATAGAGCCCATTATCAACCATGCTCTTTGGTGTGTTGTTACTGAATTGCAAATTTATGATTAGAAAACAAAACATCAATAGGAGAATCATATGTTAATGCACTTATGGAAAGAATATTCTTGGTAAGTTTTGGAACCAAAAGAACATTTGCTAGATTAATATCTTATGTAAGAGATGATTTACCAATTTGAGAGATATTTAGAATATTACCATTTTCAAAAGCGACATATTTATTCCCATTGTATGGAGTGGAGGTGGTAAGATTAGTAGCCGATGGTGTCATGTGTGTAGAAGCGCCAAAATCAACATACCAATCAGAGGAGTTATCATGAACATTACACTTAGCAGTAAAGGCATGGGCTAAGTTTGCATCAAGAGTAGGACCACGAGTTGCAGAAGTAAAAAAGATTTGGTCATTGGGAAGCAGAATGCCCATCTTTTCGACATAGCTAACAATGAGGAAGGCAACAACCACTCCCCCGTCTACCACCGCGAGAGAAAGAGTCATGGGTGGAGCTGTTAGAGGATCAAGATTCTTTGGCATTGACTGCGACCTACAGTGTGTTGGTACCATGAACATAGCGAATAAACAATTTGTGCCCTTCAGCTTGTGAGAGAAGATCACGGAAATGAGGTCTTGGTTTGATAGCCCTATGAGCTATTGAAAATGTCTCAAAATATGGACCAAGAGCACATAAAAATCAGTGAGATTTGTTGGACTCATCCACCGGTTGTCCAATTGTTGCAAGCTGATCACAAATTGATTTAACTTTTTTATCATAATCGGAGACAATAGACGAACCTTTTTGAAGTTGCCTTAACGAATCTTTCATATTTTGCTTTCATTCAACTGAGTCATGCTTGTAGGTCGACTCAAGGGTGGTCCACTCTTCTCGAGTAGTCGGGTGACCTAAAATCTTTGCAATAGCCTCTTCATGCAATAGCCTCTTCAGTGAGAAAGGTCCGGAGGATTAGAAGTTCACACCGATCAGCCTCATCTAGTACAAGTGAATTAGTATAAGACTTGTTTCAACCAAAATCGTCTCAGAGGGACAAATGGAATCACCATTGATGTGTGAAAAGGTTTTGATATTTGAGAAGGGAATGATTTGGTTTTTCCATAGAATATAGTTCCATGAAGAGAGCTTAATAGTAAGAATGTACAAGATAGTATTGAGAGAGAGAGAGAGAGGGTATCATCGTTGGAGGTACTGCCATTAGCCATGGTGATCGAGAAGGAAATAGGAGAAGTAGGGCCGACTTAGAAACGATGAGTAAAAGAGGATTGGATATGGCTGATACCAAACAAGAGTAATTATTATTCATCTCCAATAATATGTGGAGTGTAAGGTATATTGATATTTATAATGAATAGAACATACATGATAAGGGTAATTCAAATACAACAATATTCCTATCAACTAGGAGTAGATAGATCAATCTTGTTTATGTAATCTTATCATTAATAAGAAAACACTTGACAGTGAGACAATTGTGTCATTTGTAACTTGGGAGCCTTCAAGGCAAAGATTGAGGAAGAGTTCACCAACTTACAAACACTAAGCATAACTTTTGACAAATACCAACATTCTTTGATGTTTGAGTGAGGTATCATTCTCTACATCGCTTATTATATTTAAATGAATTGCATGGAAGCTTGGTGAAAAATTAGTTTTGTGATTTTGTTTTGGTTTTCACTATACTGCATCTTGAATGGAACTCGAATAAAGCACCAACATTAATAGCACTTTAACAATGATTACTTAATTTGTGGTATTTCTTACATCTTACATATATACATACAATTTGTTGCAATCATACTTATAGTTACTTATAGTACATTTAGCATGCTCTTTCTATCGCTTTCTCTTTCTCTCTCTCTCTCTCTCTCTCTATATATATATATATATATATATATATATATATATATATATATATATATCCTATAATAAACAAAGCCAAAAACTTTCACATGTCCCCTTTCTAGCTAGGCTATTTGACACGTGGTAATTTCTAGGCTTTCTGATTTACGTTATTTTCCATGTGGCATATGATTTACCTATTTCATGGTTTTCCCGCTCAATCCAAAGTACCCATCTCTTCCGATTTCTTAGCATTGTCATTTCAAAATGGTTTCTGTTAATATCTCCTAAATATACGCACACATTTAATGTTATTCTGCTTTTTTTCAAATTTAGAATCTCATATTCCACTCATTGGTAAGTTTTTCATCCATAAATATTTCTTATGTATAATCAATTGGATGTTTTATTTGGCAATTATTTTTTGTTATTTTTAAACTGGATTTAGAAATTTGTTTGAGTTCACAGTTGGATTGAAGAGCTAATTAAAATCATCTGATGAAGTTGGATGTACTTTTTAATGCATCATTTTTCATATTAAATGAGAGGTAAATCTTCATATGTAACAATTTTTTATTCGAAAATTACTTTCTCTAATTTTGCTACTATTAACCATTTTCTTGTTTGATTTTTGACAAGGAATGTGCGATTTGATTTTGCGGATTCGGCATAGTGTTTTGTTTGATTTCCAACCAAGTGAGATAGAGTTGGAGAGTAGACATGATTGATGGAGATATAAATGTTAATTATATGAGAATAACCTAGGGTGTTTGGTTTTCTGCTTTAGATCAATGGAGATGGAGGGGGAACGTGTTGCATGAGAAGAGGTTCAAGAAGGTACAAACAATATTCAATCGATATGTATTTCTTCCTATTTTAGATTTTTCCGTTACACTAGGATTAATATTTTTTAGTCTGCGCTATATTACTTCAAGTATATGAAATTAGTGTGTTCAATTTCCCACCGATTTTGTTTTGACTTTGGCACATTCTGTCTATCGCTTTTTTTTTAACGCTAAAAATTTTATTAAAAGCAACTAGCAAGGAGCCAGAGTAAAAAAACAATTACAAAGAAATTAAAGGGTTATTTAAAGGGTTATTTAACCACTCAGACCAAGACATAAAAGCATTTCGATTCCTACTAGAAAAGCACAAAAAAGAATAATCTACCACCATATTAAAAATCATCTCCTTCCCTTTGCCATTATTCCTAAATAGCACATTGTTTCTATACTTCCAGAGAACCAACAAAGTAGTTTGCACAATCACTTGAAGGAGTTCTCTTCTTAGTTTAGTAATTATCAAAGATTTTGGCCAAGAAAGTAAAATCGAAATACACAAATGAGAAGGAACTTGCATTTCCACCCATTGAGAAACAGAAGCCCATGTACGCGCTGCAATTTCACATTCCCCAAACAAGTGCTTCAAGTTTTCAACATTAGAACAACAAAGAGGGCATAAAATGGACGGGACATCAATACCCTTAGTAACCAAGTTCGTCCTCAAAGGGAGACGATCATATAAAACGTGCAATATAAATATGTTTACCTTCCTAGGCAACAGAACATTCCAAATCATAATGCAATCCACATATGGTAACAATATTTGCTCAATACATCTTCGAGTAGCTTTCACTGAGAAACTATTGTCATCATCAAAATCCCACCACCATTTATCTTCCTCCATTCCTAACCGTCCACCTTTCACTAAAACTCAAAGATCTTGAAATTGAGAAAGTTCCACACCTTCATGAAGGTCTCGACTCCAATTCCAAACATAGAAACCATCACGACATCTCTCACTAACCAAACAATTTTGGTTATAGTCAAGGCAAAACAACACTTGAAACTAAAGAGCCAAAGGGATGCCTCCACACCAGTAATCCTTCCAAAAAAACAGTAGAATTTCCATCTCCTATCTTTCGGAGAGCCGTAGAATAAAGAATTACACTTTTATCGTTCATTATATCCCAAGATTTTATAATACGACCCCACACACCATTTCCAGGACTAGACCTACCAAAATGAGGATGATAACAATTACCATGAAATGCAATAATAACCTTATGCCACATGGAATTCGGTTCAGTGAGAAAACGCCATCCCCACTTCTGAAGGAGTGCATAGTTAAAACACTCCAAACTAGCGATTCCAACCCCGCCTTGATCCTTTGGAGCGATAACTAAATCCCAAGCAACCCAATGAATCTTTATAGAACCCTCTTCAGCTCCCCAAAAAAACTGGGCTCTGAGAGATTCCAACATCTTCTTGCGTTGAACCGGCATAGAAACGTAGACATGAAGTATAACCCCAACGACCCAAGAACAGAGGAAAGAAGCATGGAACGCCCACCTATAGACAACATTTTCAATTTCCATGAGGCTAACTTCTTTTTAATGCAATCAATAATTCCTTGTTAGATTTGAACTCTACACGTATTATCTTTCACCGGAAGGCCCAAGTATTTAAAAGGCAATTTCACAGGAGCACAAATAGTAACCCTCGCCATCTCCTCTACTTGGTTATAGATAACCCCTCAACCATAAAAAATGGATTTATGAAGGTTCACCTGTAAACCCGAAACCATGAAGAAGCAGTTCAACACCATTACCATGTTTTCCAAATTCATCTTATCCCACTTTCCCAACAACAATACATCGTTTGCATAGAAAATATGAGAAACAATAAAATTATTAGAGCCCAGCGCAACGTCGTACAAAAAACCTTCATCTTTTGAATCTTCCAAAGCAACATGTAATCCTTCCATGGCAAAGATAAACAAAAAAGGAGAAAGAGGATCTCCTTGTCTAAGACCTCTTTCTAGTTGGAACTCTTTAGAAGGGCTTCCATTAACCATCACATATGCTTTTTCCGAATAAAGACAAGCTCGGATCCACCCCTTCCATCTATCACCAAAACCATGAATTGTAACATTTGATACAAGTAATCCCAACATAAAGAGTGATAAGTTTTTTCAAAGTCAATCTTGAAAATTAATAATTTCTTATTTTTCTTCTTATACCACTCTATCACCTCATTCACCATTAAGAGCCCATCAAGTATTTGGCTAGTTTTGACAAAAGCGGATTTTTCAAAACTAATCACTGAATCGATAACCAAAGCAAGCCGGCTTGCAATAACCTTAGAGATGATTTTATATTGCATGTCAATGAGACTGATCGATCATAACCAACATAGGACTATCCACCTTAGGGATAAGTGTGATGAACGAAGAATTACACCCAAAAGGAATATAAGCCTTGTCAAAAAAAACATTCATAAATGCCATCACATCAAACTTGACACACTCCCAATTCTTCTTCGGAAACACGAAAGTGAAACTGTCAGGTCCTGGAGATTTTTCCCCACCACACGACCAAACAACATCTTTTATCACCTCCATTGTGAATCTCGCTTCTAATGTCTCCACCTGAGTTGAATCAAGAGAGTTGAATCTCTGACTACGTCTTAAAATCGGCACCCCTTCAAACTTTTGGAACTTCGCTTTATAAAAATCAAAAAACATCAATGTCAGCGAGTCCGTTATCCAATCCCCATCAACCTTAATACCATTTATCACTAGAATTCTTTTTTTCCTCTTTAACATAGTATGGAAAAATTTAGTGTTGTCATCCCCTTGATCTCCCTATTTAATTTTAACTTTTTGAAGTAAATAAGAAGCATCATTTTTTTCCAACTCTAACATTTGTTGCACAATCTCTCTTCTCTCGAAAATTAGAGACTCAGTGGTCCCACCTCCATCTATAATTTTATCAATTCTTTCCAATTGATTTTCCAAATGTTGCTTTTGATCCAAAAGGCCACGTCTCCTGTCACCATGAGTAACTTTGAAAACATTCTTTAATTGTTTAACTTATTCTTGAAAGTAATATGTGGATTTTCATTGGAATTGCTATTACTAGAACCCCAACAATTTGAAACGATGCTATTAAAATCCTCCCGTTCCATCCAAGAGTTCAACATTTTGAATGGAAGAGGGCCATAATCTCTCCCTTCTTGCTTCAATAAAATAGGCCGATGATCCGATATTGTCTTTCACAAATACATAACAGTAAGAATCAGAACAATATCCATGAACTCTTCCAAAACAAGAAAGCGATCTAATTTTTTTAATTTTTCGCCATTTTTACTAACCCGCGTAAAATTAAAACCACCCATCGGAATATCAAAAAGACCGGCATCAATAATAAAATTATTAAAGTTTGTGGCTCTTAATTGAGAAAACTGAGAACCAAGTTGTTCCGATGTAAACCGTACCGCATTGAAATCGCCAAAAAGAACATAAAATCCCGGTTTCATATTCATAATTCTCAATAAATGGTCCCATAACTCTCTTTTTCCTATCATCTTGCAATGCATACACATTAACCATGCAACTTTTCACTTC
The DNA here is from genome assembly GCF_051521515.1 of Lactuca serriola. Taxonomy (NCBI): domain Eukaryota; kingdom Viridiplantae; phylum Streptophyta; class Magnoliopsida; order Asterales; family Asteraceae; genus Lactuca; species Lactuca serriola. The sequence goes on along the minus strand of NC_136414.1, from coordinate 34,601,507 downwards.
ATTAAACACCCATTCACCTTCCACCAACAAGCAATTTTCCAAACCAGAAACCGAATGTTTTTTAAAAACAGTCGGATCCCAAATAGATAATATTCCCCCCGAACGACCTCGAGACTTACTAGTTGCAAAATCAAAATTATAATTACCCCCACATACTTTTAATTTTAAACAAATCAATATTTAACATCCTTGTTTCTTGAAGACCCAAAAAAGTAACCCCATTCCTAATACATAATTGCTTGATTTTCCTCCTCTACACTGCAATCCTTACACCACAAACATTTAAAGACAAGATATTCATGGATTACCTTTTTGCACACCCATTCTATTAATATATTTAAACAAATCACGGTTAGTACCCTCCATATCTACACCCCACACCTTTCCAATTTTAATTTGACGAACAAAATGATTAATGATCAATTCTTCATTAATACACTTCTTTTCCACACCATTACTCTCCTACAATCCCTTTTTTCTTCCATCTAAGGTAGCTGAAAAAGAAGCAGAAATTTGGTTATTTTTTTTAGAGTAAGAACGCCCCACCGTTTTCTATTGCTTTCTAGTTTCATTTGAACCGACATTTCCAAACTTCAAACCATCAAAACCCGGAGGTTTTGAAATGGATTTTGATGATTGATGGCAAGAACTCCTTCGTTTGTCATCAGGAGTCCTCCCCTTTCTTTAATCACATTGTCATGTTCACTTTCAACTACTCTATCTCCACACCTTTTTGATTCTCTTACATGCTCACCCTCCTCTTCCGATGCATCTTTTATCAGACAACTGTCTTTCTTTTCTTCTTCTCGAGAGACCTCAATATTATGTTTCATACTTGATACTTCAATTTGGATATTTTCATCATTACCAAACTCATCTCCGACATCATCATTCATTTGTTCTTGATCGTCATTCGAAGAGTAAACCTCCTTAAATTCATCATTAGAACATGAAAGGCTTGTCAGTTCACATTTGAGAATCGTTGGAGCCCCTCCAGAAATCTCACGCACCCTAACTTCATATTTCTCCCCCTCCACCATATGATATCAGTAATTATGTGTTTATGTTTTGTTTACATACAAACTCTACCCATACTAATATCCTCATCCATGTCATCATCAATAAACATAACCTCACCCCAATGCCCGGCTACCTTCTATAACACTTGTGAAGACCAAGCGCACAAGGGAAGGTCGTCAATTTCGATCCATACCATACGATCATCCATAATAAAGTTCTTAGTAACCGATTTTAGTATCGTAAAATAGAATTTATTATCTTCATATCGTAATAACTTTTGACATGCACATTGGGACTTGACCTCAATCCAAACCCACAGGCCCCAATATAACTAGTGTTACAACCGCCTGTTGGTCGGGTTGACGAATTTAAAGAAAATGGATTGATTTTGTTTTTTATCAAATGAATGTAGTTTCTAACATATTTACTAAAAATATTTAGATAAGTAACTAAAGGTATTTCTTACTCAAAAATAAATACATTGTCCATGAAGATCATCAAATAAGCTTTTCCTTGCATCCGGTTGAAGTAAAGAAATCAAACTCATAATAGACAAATCATTATCAATAATCAACCACATTATGTAAAAACAACATATTGATTTTACTTTCTTGTATAACATCACACACTCATTAGTTAACTACCATAACTGAAACACTCTTTGAAGGAGGTTGAGAAAGTGTGGGAATAAGGAGAACTACCATAATTGAAACACTCTTGGAAGGAGAACTACCATAACTGAATCTCTTTCACCTACAAAATTTTCAGTTTAAGCCCACCTTGCAGCATTTGCAATGACTTTGTCTCTTAGACCTTCAAGTTGTTTAATCTCTATAATGATAATCTTTTCCTGGTTAATACTTTTATGTTAATTGCTATAAATCAGACTCTTGATCTATAGATAAAAGGACAAAGATCACGATCATATTCTATATACGTTCAAGGGTAACTTGGTAATATTAAAATACATGACTAACAACATTATTGAGCTCTTCCTAAAATGAGAATAAAACTTCTATCAGCGTCCCCATTGATTGGCGCCCACAACATTCCCAATGCCTCTTGTAGCGATTCAATCTCTTTTCTCTTGTCATCCATGATTAGCCGGAGTTCATTCGGCCTAAAAATCAATGAATAGTAAATTAACTTCCAAAAAATTAGTGACATACCTACCAAGAGTGTGATCAGTTTCTTCCCCTCTTAGCCCTCAACTTTTCAATAAATGGATCTTTGGTTGAGTATATTGACTTAAAAACAATAGATCGTTTTATTTTTTTTATTTTTTATTTTGTATAACCTCGTACTTTCATTTGTTCCAATTATAGCATTGTACAATGAAATTCATTATTTTTTGTACTTATATCGTTCATTTGTTCCAATCATACAAATGCATACAAACACAAACTTTTCAGCAATCTGTGTATATGAACATTTTTTTATTTTGCAAAAAAGCAATAAATAACAATATATTATTATTAAAGTTTAAGTAATTCTAGAATTTGCATTAATAAATGTTGCCTTAATTGGTTTTATTTCTTCTTTTATGGACCAATCTGAAACCCAAAAGGGTATCTTTATACTGAATCGTGAAAATGGTATTTTTTTTGGAGCTACCAATTAATTTGAAAAATGAAAATTCACTTCATTTTTGTTTTTATTTATTTGGCAAGAGTATTAGTAGTTTGAACGTTAATTTGATGCTTATTTTTTTCATGGAATTTCATCCTTACTGTAATTCCTTTTGGTAAAATATGACATCTTTGATCGTGAAATACAGTTTATTTTAGTTCAAAACCAATCACTTTTGGTTTATTTATAGAGTCGTTTACTTTAGTTCAAAATAAAATATGTACTTACAATAAAAAAATTATCCATGTGGATGGTTCACTTGAACATCTTTTTTTAACGGAAAAAATATAATATTAAAGGCTAACATGTAGCAAGCAAAAGTACAAGAGGGAAAATATCAAAAACTTAAGTAGAACACATAATGCAATACTAAACCAAAAAAAGAAACTTTTCAAAAGAAGCTTAAATTTCACATCAAAAGCATTCTAAAGATCATGTGAGCTTCTGAATTAGTATTTGCAGCAATGTTCTTCCTGGGGCAAAAAGGTCATCATAACTATATTTTGAGAGGACCATAACCGCAGCTATGCAATCATATCCTGATAAAACAGTGCCTCCAATACGACATCATCAATATGATCATACATGACCATGAAATCAAGGACCTGGAATATGAACATTTAGAGGAATACTTATCACTATGGCTAATTTTTAAAGGTATCCTAACAGCAACAGACCACACTCTTTTGTCCCATGTAACTACAACATAAAAAAGGTAAAAAAAATAAATAATAAATCCAGTAATATTTTTGAATCCATTCCAAATAAGCACTGCTTATCATATGCTTTAATAATACTCTAATAAATGTGTTATTCCAAAAAAAAATATACTATAATTAAAACATGATTTTATTAACTTGTAGCATAAAGTAATAGAGAGGCTTCCACCATCTCTATATAACCAATTAACCACAACCAATACTGAAACTCATTCTATAGTTTCTGATTACTTCCATCAGATGCTTTTTCAGAAAATGCTAAAAATTTAATCAGAAGTGCATTATCTTTGCAACCTGGTGCAAGGCTACCTCCATTAAATGGAGCTCTAAATGTGGTCCCAGGTCCATCGTTAAAGCCTCTATTTCTACTTGTTAATCAAAAAAGGGCAAAATGGTCATTTGCTTATATTAATTAAATTAAGCAAGAGCAATTAATATAAAAGTGATAGATCCTTGTTGAATCTATTGTAAACCCAGGCATTGTAACACTCTTACTAACAGAAATTCTTGATAATATTCATAAAGATAGTTTTCTCACAATTCTAGAGGCGAGAGTCTCTCCAAAAGAAGAACAAAGCTCTCTTACAGATTAATTCTTAGCTACTCAAAACAAAATCCTACAGGGAGATAAATACTAAACAAGACTCAGGGAAGTGGTCCAAAAAACAGACCCGGGACAAGGTTAGTGCTCCCACATAACCAATAACAGATAAAATACCAAAAAGACCAAACTACCCCTGAAACTTCTAATAAAGCAAATCTACTAAAAGCAAGGCTAAGTTGGGGCTTATCAATTTACTTCCATATTTGATAAAAGATATAAAACTTGTAGAAAAAAAAGACTGATAAACACATAATTCGACAATTTAGCATGTTGTTCCTTAATTCCATACAGTTACTATTATTTCACATGTCACCTCTGTCATGTTCTTAGATCTCGTGCAATACTTGGGATCATCAACAGTAATTCTATATATATATATATATATATATATATATATATATATATATATATATATATATATATATATATATATATATATAGGGTTAGGTTATTTTGTTTTTACTAACTATTGTGTGCCAGAATGCACAGATCTGGACCATCGGATGGAATACAATCAAAGGTCATGATCTGAGGGTTTATGATATTACAATAGGGTAGCATGTACCATATAATCACACAAATTCCAGTATAAGGGCATTTTAGTCAATTAAGACAAATTTAAAAAAGGAAAAATCGAGATTTATGGGATAATTAATGATTTTGATTTAAAAAATCTGATTTTTTTTCAAATTAATTCAATTTCAAACGTAATTTGTAAGCATATACCGGTTTTATTCTATCAGAATGTCGTTTTGTTAGAATGATATTCTGTAATTCTGTCAGAATGGTACACAACTATGAACATAATATTATAAACACATATTATCAAGATCAATAATTTTTAACGAATACAAATGTTATATATGACGAAGTTTAATACTTTAGAATAAATAATTACATTGATTCTTAATGAATACAACTATGAACATTAATTACATTCATTTTTTGAAATCTCTTGCAAAAAAAATATCGGTATTCTTGAAAGAATCCTCATTCACTTTCTTTTTTCGTTCCTAGATGTCTTGTGTATGTTTGACCTCTAAGCTACTTCAAAATATCTAGCATTATATGAGATTGACATTTTGTGAGATTGGCATTCTGTCAGAATTGTATTGCATGAGAATGATTTTATAGAAGGAGCTGCAAAAGGAGATAAACTCGAGGATGGTAAGTAATCCCTTGGCAAAACCTAAAACATCTGAAAAACATAAGAAACAAAAATCATGTTAAAACATCAGCCAATTGCAATACAACCCTTGCAGAATCATTCTTATGTGATTATACCGGAAATACAATTCTGGCAGAATCATTCATATGTGATTTCCAAGATGATAATACTCTCCACAGAATATTTTTAAAGAATGAAATAACTATTCTTACATAATGAAAAAATTGAAGATAAGAATAAACACCCAATAATTATTCTACAGAATATTCTTATGTGATTTCCAGCACTTGGTATATTTCATAATCGAAAAATGATTCCGTCTCTTTCAATATTGAAAGAAAATGAGAGTAATTCTAAATTTAAAGTATGATAGAATAACATAATTCATTGTTTTGATTTTGTTTACCTTAGGAGATGAGATGCACAACAATAAACATTTTATCGCTAACCATGAATACAATCTGAGAATGCCATATTTCTCTTTGGCATTTCATCAAACACTTTAAGGGCGCTCCCTAAATCACCACATTTTCTATGAATCATTAATGAAAAAAAAAAGTCAATTCAGAACCATCAACATCAAATTCATATGAACAACAATATATTTCAACACCATTATAAAAATCTAAAACTAAAAGTTGAAATTGTAGAAATTGGCTGGTTGGAAGAACGAAGAAAAAAACCTATTTTCTATGGAATGGAATTGCAAGTCTGGTTAATTAAATTGTAGAAATCTCTTTGACCAACTATTGGAGATAGAAGCTAGCTTCGATTGGAGATGGAGTCGCCGAGAATAACATCTTCATCTTGTCAACAGAATGGGGAAACAGATTTGTAGCTTCTGATCCATGGCTTCTTCTTCATTCGTCAATAATAAAAGAAAATGGGAGGAGACAGAAATAGAATACGTATCATATGAGAAGCTAGAGTTAAATAATTGGTCAAATAGATTTTTATGGTAATTTCCATGAATTAAGGGATTTTATTTTAATTATTATGCTAAATTTACATAATTACCCTTATAACAATTTTTATTTATTTAATTATTCCTAAACTCCTATTTGTGCATTCATGCACATAGTAGTTGCTAGAAACATTTGAACCTAGCTCTCTCTCTCTCTCTCTCTCTCTCTCTCTATATATATATATATATATATATATATATATATATATATATATATATATATAGGAGGGTTCAATTGAGAAAAAAAAAGTTGAGAATGGGGGAATCATTCTCAACCACTCATTTATTTTTGCCGCAAAAGCCTCCGTCGTACCAGCAGAATTGGGAAATGAATAGACATGTGTTTTCCAACAAAACATGTTCTTTAAACTATGCTAATCATTACCTTAATATATACAAAAACATAGTTTTTTCGTTTTTTTTTTAATTTTTAAGAAACTATTTTTATCGAAAAATGATTTTAAATATACCAAAATTCATGATTTTTTATTCTCTACAAATAGACATCCATATTGATATAGTTTTAAGATAAAATAAAAAAATTATTTTTTTTATATTTTCAGTTATCGTTATTCATAAGTGAATAAAAATGAATCAGGTTTTACTACAGTATATTCGTTATTCAGTTATGAATAAAAACAGTGATTAATTTTTTTTTTTTACAATTGAAGTATCATTCATATATGAATATAGCATATAATAAACATAGTATATTCATATTTAAGTATTAGACGATGCATTCACTTATGAATATTACATAGTATATTCACTTGTGAATATTAGATGATATATTCACTTATGAATATTAGATAATATTTTCATATCTGAATATTACATAGTATTACATGGTATATCACATGTGAATATTACATAGTATATTCATTTGTGAATATTAGATAATATATTCACTTATGAATATTACACAGTATATTCACATATGAATATTACACAGTATATTCACATATGAATATTACACAGTATATTCACATATGAATATTACAATATATTTTCACAAATATATATAATTTTTATATGTTATTCACATATGAATAACATACAGACTTGCATATTTGTTTTTTTGTTTTAATAATCATATACTGAGAAAACATATTCATATATGAATATAACGTGGTAATTTAGTTCATGCATTTCATCAAACAGTTGGAGTGCATACAATTTAACTTTTTTTAAAAATGTTAAAAACATGATATTTTGACTATTTAAATCTTACAAAAGAGTAGATTGATAGAGAATTATATGAAATTTTTCAAAAAAAAACAATTTGATATTTTTCTAACCTCAATCTTCAAGTTTTATTTGATAATCGATGTTGAATGAATGATATGAAGTGGATTTTTGTTGATTATCGATGATGTTGATCTAATAATGCTGGGAGTATAATTAATTATAGATGTTGAAGATCTGATCGTATTCAAGCACAATTGAAGGTTGAATTAAAAGAACCAAAAACGAATTTTTGTTGTTAACTGTTGAATCGTGTTGATTATTGATGAAGATCGATGATTGATTAGCACTGGATGATATTGATGATGGTTTAATTGAAGAAATATGGATGATTGTTGAAAGTTGGAGAAGAAATTTGGATGATGAACGATGAATGGGTTTGAACTACAGATACGTATTTGAGATTGAAGGCTGTTCTCATATTTACAAGTTTGTAACCGTGTCTTTTTATGCTTGAATAAAATGAGTGGCTGAGAATGATTCCCCCATTCTCAACCTTTTTTATTTTCTCAATTGAACCCTCCTATATATATATATATATATATATATATATATATATATATATATATATATATATATATAATAGTAAAATATTTTAGGAGATTTAGTACCATTTCCAAATTCCAAATTCCAAATTAGAGTTTAGTGGATAGGATTATGTGCAAGGTAGGGTGCTTCTTGTTACTTCTTACATGAGAAGCTTGAAGGGCATAACATAAGTAATCCAAATCAAATATGAACTCTCATATTCTCTAATGTCGAATTCCTTACTTAATGAATAGTGATAAGCTTCTTCAATGTCAAATGCCAAAGGCATTGTTTTTCAAGTTACATGTTGGGTAGAATGATTCTCAAATAGGTGATAGAGGTAGGTTGTACATTCTATGATTGAAGTTGATCCATAGAAGGTGAAAATGACTGAAATAAGACAAAATTGAAAAAAAAATCGTGAAGAGCATATAACAACTACATGTAAAAAGTATCATTTCAAAACAAAGCCTTGAATTTAAAAAAGAATGTACTACAGGGAATAACCAACCTCATATTTTTCTATTCTTGCCAATGGCATACTTGTTTCACTTGCTCTATAATCGGATTCTCCAAATCCTACAATCGGATTCTCCAAATCCTACAACTAGGCAATATTCAACGCCGAAGGAAAAAGTTATAATGACAAAAAGGCAAATTCTATGCAAGTTTAAAATTGGAGTTTTATAACAATAAGTGCATACATACATCAGGGGAGAATAAAAACCAAACAATGCAGTCTATACAAATGTATAAATGAAGACAAATAAATCAGAAATCAAAGAATCTTAATCACCAAAATTGAAAAAAATACATGGGATGGATGTTCTTCAACATCCATCTGTTTTGTGGATTTCTGGAGGATCGTTGATCATAGGAGCAATGAAAGGACTGAAGTAAGAAGAATAAGAAGAAACAGATGACATGAATCTATGATTTAGGTATTTTGATGATCAGAGCATCTAGGGTTTCTAATTTAATGGTGTTGGTAATGGCCATGGAACATGGGGCAAAAAGATTGGCCATATGTGACATCACTCTAGATCGCAACCTGGTTTCTTAATCAAACTCTTCAATGTTGTGTTATAAATGTATTGAGATACATAAACAAAAATTGAAACCTAACATACCAAAGAAATTGAGCAATTCAATCAATTATGGCAAAAATTATGGTTGAAGAAATGAATTAAAATATGAAAGTACAATTATCGGGAACGGAAGTACTTTCACAAAAGGGAGAGTATTGTATTTGGATTCAAGGTCGCATAAGAGAGAATCGATTGAAGCAAACTCTTATAGAGCCGGTACGTGTAGCGAAAATAAAACCGATTTGTAGATTTTGGCTTCGATCTTGACGGTTTTCCACTCACCGTTGTCCATAGTATTTTAATAATTAATCTCCAATCCATTGAATCCTTCCTTGGTGCAAACAGTGTTGAGATTAGGCAACAAGTTCACATTATGCACACATCAAAGAAAAATACAAGACGAATATGGGATAACCAAAAGATCCTTCAATTCCATCATCATTTGTTTCTCTATAGGCATCTGAAAGTTCTTTCCATCTCCTTTCAAGATTGCAGCAAAAGACATGTTGTTGTCCCGATCCACAGTCGGTTTAATAATGTGTGATTTAGACTCATTCCCACACATAAATGTTTTATCTGGACGTTCACTTCTATTAAACAGTGTCATATTTGCAAACAAGTGGAAACTTCAAACAATCGGCATACTCTACACTCATGAATCTAATAAAAGCAAACCTTTTACCTTGTTTTGACAACTTTCTAGCCAAATAAATATCCAAGATTGTCGCATACTTTCACAAATCCTCCAAAGCTTTGTTATACTCGTCGCCTTCGGAAAATTAGTCACATACACCAACATCGACATAGATTCAATCGTTTTCTGATTAGGGTTAGCGTTTCTATTCTTATTGACTCTAGAAGTCCATTTCCAGTCTGCAAGGTTCTTCGATTTCCGCTTGTCCATCAATGGTCATAAGTCGCAATCGAAACGACCTATCAAACAAATCTCGATCGTCGGAAACCCATTGGTCAATGGTGGTTAACACAATCCCCAGATGGCGCTAGGGTTTCTATTTGACATTATGCAATTATTTGTCAAAAATTGATGCTCTATCACTTACGCCCCGTTCCCGAGTTTAACAAAAGAAAAGAAGAGAAGAGAAAAGAAAGTTACGAGAGAAATGAAGAGAAAGGAAAGGAAAACAAAATTTTCTTTTGTGTTCCCGAGTTGGAGAGAAGGGGAAGGAAAATGAATCATTTTGTTCTTTCTTTCAAAATCCTCCCAAATCGGCAGGAAAGTTAGGACGGAAAGTGATTCTCCCATTTCCCTCCACTTCCTTCCACTTCCCTCCTTTAATGAAACTCGGGAACACCAATTTCTTTTATTTTCTTCTCATTTCCACCCATTTCCTTTCCTTTATCTCGTTAAATTGAACTCGGGAACCGGGTGTTAATGTTGCAGAAAAAATATGGGCATTTTGAATATATGTTTGTGGAAAATTACATAGAGTAGAGACTGATGCATTTAAATGAGTAGCATAGAAAGCCTATATAAGTATGTGTGACTTCTCAACCTCGTATGTCATGTCAATAAAAAGATGGAACATCTAGATGTAAAAGAATTTTACAAATATTTTGAATATATGTTTGTGAAATACATCTATTGATAATTTGGAATTTTGACTTTGTTTTTATTAATGAGGAAATGGATATTTAGTTTGCTTCATTGACTATATGTTTGTAAAATAGGTCGTTTGGTGTTGCTTTCAAGCTTGGCTGTTTTTTATTTGCATTTTGAATATATGTTTGTGGAAAATTACATAGAGTAGAGACTGATGCATTTAAATGAGTAGCATAGAAAGCCTATATAAGTATGTGTGACTTCTCAACCTCGTATGTCATGTCAATAAAAAGATGGAACATCTAGATGTAAAAGAATTTTACAAATATTTTGAATATATGTTTGTGAAATACATCTATTGATAATTTGGAATTTTGACTTTGTTTTTATTAATGAGGAAATGGATATTTAGTTTGCTTCATTGACTATATGTTTGTAAAATAGGTCGTTTGGTGTTGCTTTCAAGCTTGGCTGTTTTTTATTTGGATTTTGATTTCATCTATCAAGCTTGAATGCCTGAAGTGCTCTGTATCCTCCTCTTTAAAAAAAAAAGTGTTGTGTATCCTCTAGTTGTTTGTTGTTGTCTTGTGTCCCGTGGAAGTCTAAAGTCCATTGCTTTCTAAATGGTTTGCTTTTGGTCCTTGATGGTGGATGCTCTCAAGATTGGTTTGATAAAGTTTGGACTTTGATCTCATCCATCTCGATTAAATGATGTGAATACTCTACTGATCTTCTGTTTTTCTATTGTCCCTTTCAAAAGCCCAAAGTTTGCCACATTCTAATTAGATTGATCTTAATTTTCCTGGTGGTGTTTTTGTTGCTGATGTACTTATGACTCTCACATTGTGCTAAAAAATATTTGATTCTATTCTTGGGGTTTGGGCCTTCCCTGGTGCTCCTTCAAGGATCGTGTGTTTCATGTGTTTCTTAAGTTATGTTATGTATTTATTGGACTCCAAATATGACCCACATCAAAATAATGAGTTGTATGTATGCAACTTGATTAAGCTTAGGATTCTCATAACATCGAACCTAAACTTCAATTATTATAGGGGTATAAAAAACAAGAACATGAAAAAAAATATCATCTTTCTATTTTGTTCGATGTAAAGTTGTATTGTGTAATAAAATTTGAATGTCTTTTAACAACCTGCAAAATATTTGTTTTTGTTTTTCAATTATAATATGTTCTTAAAATATACAAAAGACACATCCTAATAAACAAAACCTAAAAATGTTACATGTCAATTTTCTTCCATGTCTCTTTGACACGTGACACTTTATATGATTTCTACTATTTCCTTTCTTAGTAATAAATCAATTTCAATTCAAAATTTGAAAATACAAACTCCTATCCTATTAACATTTTCAAAACATATGGCAAAATATTATGTTTATTTTACTTAACAAATTAATTCATAATTAATTACAATCGACAATACGTTGATTTTTTTGGAATTTCTTATTTTTTCTTATTTATATAATATTTTTAAATATACCGACTGTGGTTTCCACGAGTTATAACCTAGTAATCTAATAAAAGAGTATAGATTTGTCCGCGTGTTATTTTCTCCTAATTTACATTTTTTTCACATGAAATCTGAATATTACATGTGCCATGTATTATATCAATTCCCACTTATAAAATTGAATCAAAGAAATTTGGTGTATCACAACCGGTGTGATATCTCTTGTAGTATTTTGAATTGATATTTGAGATTCACCTCGTGAGGTTCACCTCGTGAACCAAGTATGTTCACCTCGTGAATTTGATCCTGATCATCTCCTAGGCTTTCCATGTATCTTCTAGGCTCGAAAGGTGTCATGCAACGAATTCACCTCGTGAATTTCAATGTTCACCTCATGAAGGTCTCGAAGTTTGTGCCCCGAAATTCAAAAATCCATATTTTTCGCATACGAGCTCCGTTTTTGATGTTCTTTATATCCACGTGTAGGTGAAATTATGCTCTACAACTTTCGTTTAGACTCCATCGGCGAATTTTGAATTCATTTTTATTATTATATTTTTAACACGTCGGGACACGAAAAGTCCATTAAAAAATATTAAGTTCTTCATCTGACATCCGTTTTCTTCTGTCTTTTTATCATTGAACTACAATCAACGAGATCTTCGATTCTCGTTTAGGTTGTGTTGGCTAAAAAACACTCGATCTTTATTTCGAGTTTTTAGTTGTCTACTGCTATACTGAAACTTAGAAAAATCATAACTTCCTCATACGAAGTCATATTTTGACGTTCTTTTTATGAAAGTTCCCGGTTTAAAAAATACTACGACTTTCATTTAGATTACTAAGGCTAAAAAGTAGTTTATCGAAAAGTCACTTTTTACGCTATACAGCGTCGTGCCGGTTTTGTCCCGGATCTTCGATTGGTCATAACTTCTTCGTTATAACTCGGATTTTGATAAGGTTTTCGCCTAAATGTTTCTAATGAGATTCTTTACAACTTTTAATAACAAAATTTCACTTATTTCAAAATTTATATTCTCGTTAAATTTCGATATTTTTCTTTTGATTGGAATCTCATAAGACTTCCAATATTTTCCGATTGATTCTAAACATAGTTTTACTTCATTTCTAGTAAAAACGATTTGTTAGAACTCAATACTTAAATTTCATATAATATTTCATAATATTATTCACTTTTAAAAATACATAACACGATAATTGAACGTGTATGTTACATTCTTTCACCCGATCAACGTCAACATGCCTTGCTTTGATCGAATTCCAAAGCGTTTTAGCTGATTCAACATCTCCTAGTTGCATAATTAGTGATTACAGTATCGCTTGGTAGATCAATCCAATTGCCAGATAGTTTTTTCTTCGTTTTGTTTTGTTCCTGGATCAATTATGGTCCAGGCCTTGTGAATTCTCAATACCAATTTCATCCTTAGTGACCAGACTGTGTAATTTGTTGAGTTCAGCATGGGACATCCTACTGTAGTTGACCCAATCTCCTTCACTCTCACCGTAGGAGGCTCTGCGCCCTCTTCAACAAGTAACAAAATCGATCTCACAGCCATCCGTTCCTTGGCTCTGATACCAATTAAAGTGAACAAGAACAAAATCAAAATACCTTATTTATTTTATTAGGAAAATAAACTCAAAAGCTAATTACAATTGTTCTCATAATCATAAACTTCATTATAGATATGTATATATAGATTCTAATCACCGACTTGTGAAATAGAATATGGAAACTAGGAACCGACTTGTTAAAATAGTTTCCTAAAACTTAGTTGCCTAAATTGGATTGATTTATCCTCAAACTTAGGATTCCAATAGTTTTGTCATTAATAATGTTAATTTAACAAAAACATATATGGATTAGACCAACCGAACATTTAAACTTTAGAAAAAAAAAAAAAAAAAGACTTAACAAATGATAATCAATAAAGTAATACACGAATAATGATCATAAATAATGAAAGAAGCTCATCTCACTCCTTGTACGATGATAACTAAGATTATTAATGTGGTTTGAAGTTGTGAAAAAAATACACAAATAATGAAAGCACAAGAAATTGTACCAAAAATCATGATCATAATCAGATAATCATTTGATCAAAGCTAAGGATAGTCGAGTAATTTAAGATTTATCTCTTAATCAGTTCTTTTGTACAACAACTACTTGCATGCTATTGAAAATTTGTGTTTAAATGCCAAATTATTTTGATGATAAATTAGTTCTATCAAATGGAAAACTTGATGAAAATGGTGTTCTATGGGCTAAGTTTGTAACTTTGATAACACCCAAAGTATGTTGCTATTTTGTGGAAAAAGGTGATCATTTCCAACCAAAACTAAATAAAAGCGAAACATTATGGATTTAAACTTGTGGAGTGAAGATTATGTTCGATATGGGAAATTGAAAAAATTCATAGAGTGGCAATCGTATTTACGAACATCACTATTGAGAATGCTCAATTCAAAATTCCATGGAGTAACAAATTTATATGTATTTATAATTCCTTTGACAATGTGCAGCTTAAACATATATTACATGCAACATTAATCAATTAACATCATCACCTTTACGACCACGATCAAACAAGAATACCTCTCAAACGTAATCACTATCAGAGACAGTGAATCATTATTAGAGTATGAAGGTGACATAACATCAAGAATTTGCATATTTCATGCAAAAATGTAGGTTGTGTTTATTTACGGAAAAACAGTTTTCATTTTCCCTTTTTTGTTTTCCTTTTCGGTTTATGTTTTCCGAGTTCAGTTTTCATTGGAAAATTTAGAAAACGCGTTTAGTTAAAACTTATTTATTTTTCATTTTCAGTTTTAGAAAATTAGAAAACGTGTTTAGATATGTATTTTTTTATCCATTTTCATTTTTAGATAATGGTAGCGGTGGTAGGGTGGGGTGGGGACAGCGGCGGCTGCGGTTGCGGCTGGCAATGGTGGTGTCGATGATGGCGACAGTGGTGGTGATGGTGATAGTGGCATCGGGGTGGCGGTTGTGGTGGTGATTACGTACGGTGGTGGTGGCAGCGGTAATTTGTGGGAGTGGTGGTGATGGCAGCGACGATGGTGGTGGTTATACTGGTGATGGGTTAGTGGTGATGGTGATGGTAGTTTGGTGATTGTGGTTGTGGTGTTGGGTGGGTGGGTGTATGTGCATGTTTGTGGGTATGTATGTTTGTGTGTGTGTGTGTGGGGGGGGGGGGGGGTTATCGGTGGGATTGGGGGTTAGGGTTTGGGTGGGGTGTGGCTGGGTGTTTGTGGGTGAGTGGGGTGGGTGTGGATGTGAGGGGGGGGAGTGGGTGGGGGTCAGTGTATGTTTATGGTTGTGTATGTGTGTGTGTGTGTGTGGGGGGGGGGGGGGGGGGTTGTGGGGGGTAGGTGTAAGTTTGTGTTTATGGGGGTGGGGTGGGTGTGGGTGAGTGTTTGTGGGTGTGGAGGGGGTGTCTTTATAGGGGTATATGTGTGCTTGTGGGGGCATTTGGGTGTGTATGTGTGTGTGTATGGGGGGGGGGGGGGTTGGGGGTGGGTGTGGGTAGGTAGGGGTGTAGTGGGTTGGGGTATTAAGGTAGGGGTAGGTAGAGGTGAGTAGGGTGGAAGTGGCTGTGCAATATTTTAGAAAAACTTTGGAATTAAGAAAATGTGGAAAACAATGATTATCAGTTTTCCAAAAATTTCAAACTTCTTTGTAATTTTAGAAAACAGAAAAATTTCATTTTCCATGAAAAATTTAGAAAAATAAACGAACTAAATGCGTTTTAAAACTTCTTATTTTTCTCGGAAATTTTTTCCAAAAAACACCCAGTTTTTCCGTAAATAAACGCACACGTAACCTTTCAACACCCCTAAGTACAAAATTTAGACTTGAGTGAAGGTTAGTTGAAAAAAAAGGTTAACCAATAAAGTACTATTAAAGCTAATGATGATATGATTTTCCATGTTAGGTAAGGTTTCATGACCGTTTGTCAGGAAGAGTATAACAAACAGTTGAATTGATATTTTAAGCGGATATGAAATATTTGAATTGCTCAAGAAAATGCCATAAATCATAAAGAATGGAAACTACAAAAAAAAACGAAGCTTATAAACTAAAATAAATGCGTTGGAGTAACAACTAATAATACATTGACCAAATAAAGAAAGATCACATTAGACGGTCAATCGATCGATAATTTTAAGTAAGAAATGATCCAAAACACAAAAGATGAAAATATTTCACAACAACAAAAATGTCTAAACACGAATTCAATGCATCACCAGTCTCTACTTTCAACTGAATCACTCTGAATCATCCTCACTCTCTCTCTCACTTTCACTCTCACTCTCACTCTCACTAGACCAATTATAAGTAACACCCGGAGGTGTGATATTTGATGGAACAACAAAACCTTTAGCTTCCAAATGAGGCACAACCTACCAACAAAAAAATACAAGTGAAAAGGATAACAAAAATTAGATCGATGCATTGCATGTATGTATTACTTATGAATACTGCAAGCAAAAATATAGCTATGACATGTGGTAAGAATATACAGAAACCCAAGAAACAGAAACAAACACATTATTAATGGTCTATAAACAGTAAAGTACTAATAAAGCTAATGATTCTATGATTTTTATAAAGATATAAATTGTCAGAGGAAAAGAATTTTACCTTAGAACAGAAACTTCCAATTTTAAGCTCCTTGAGATAGAGGTGGTTTAGAATAAATCTTTTAAGCTTCCTTCCTTTAGATGTTCTACACAAATGCCGCATCTTTCTATAATCTAAGTCAGCTTTGACTAAAGAAAACACATTTGGCCAAGAAAGCTTCTCCAATAACATATCACCTTTGATTGTTAGTGATAAAATATTCGGAGCATTGATTTCAAGAGTATCATGAAGATCATCATAAAAGTATTTAGGATCATAGTATTCAGATACCACCAACTTCTTTACGCTTTTTGAAGTAATATTGAGGCGCTTATAGCCATAGCACCATTCCAATTCCAAAGTTTCCAATAGAGGACTACCATATAATATGTTTTCAATCAAATCTTCATCTAATTTCCCATTGGAAATACACAAACTCCTAAGATTTTTCCAACTAATCGCCCCAGTTGGATTCAGTATGCACCCTTCTAATGTCAGATGTGTAAAACATGAACTTATGAAAAAAACTTGATCTACCATAAATTCAGCTTCTATTGACACACCACCTAATGTTAAATCAAGCTCTTCAACGTTACATCTTATAGCATAACGAATCCAGTTGTTGACTTGTGATTCGAATCCGCTATAAGTACTGGTATTCACTACGAATTTCTTGAGCTTCCATGGGCAACATTGAGTTAGGGTTTTGTCAACCGTCAAAACGAAATCGGACCATGGGAGATTATTCTGATCATGTTTAAAAACTAGAATAGGAAGCAAAGTCCAAAGATGTTCCCATCGTTTAGAGAGTGTACCTGTTCTAATCGCGTCTTTTGTGTAGGGTAAACGAGACAGGATTTCAACAAGCACGCAATCTGGCAACATGCTGATTCGATCATCTTCCGATTCATCTCCGATTTTCTGAAACTTTCTCCGTTTTGAGGGAATTTTACGTTGAGTTTCTCCTTCTTTCACCATTTCTACGGCGGCAGCCGGCAACCGACTCCACGCTGGTTTCCCCCTCGAAAACACTACACGAAACTCACATTCGACGCAAAAGTATACTATTGGAGTATTAGTGAAAAGAAGTTCTGGTTTTACCCCTACACTTTGAAAAAATACAGACCAGACCTTATAACAGTGAGAACTATTTCGATTTTCAACTCACTTTTTATTGATTGATTATCACCCAAGTGTTAAAAATATCCGTTAGACATGCAAACCAAGTTTAATTTTATGGTAATTAATCACATCTCTTACTCTAGCAAGAAAATTGAGTTTGAACAAATGCCAAAAAAATTTAAGAACTATGGCAAAATCAGATTTGTGCTTTAAGGGATAGAACCAAGTAAATGGAGAGAATTCATCGGCAAAAAAAAATTCATATAACCATATGTAGATGAAACAAACAGTTAAAGGGTCTCACAAATCACAATGTATCATATTCAACACATGCAAAGATTGTTTTTCGTTTAAAGGAAACAGAAGCTCATGACTTTTAGAAATCTCACAAGATGAGTAAACACCAGGTTTAGGTAAAAGAGAAGTAACAAACAAATTACCATGTTTATATAACAAAGAAATAGTAGAAAACGAAACATGTCCTTTAGGTAAAAGAGAAATAACAAACAAATTACCATGTTTATATAACAAAGAAATAGTAGAAAACGAAACATGTCCTAGACGGCTATGCCAGAGCTCATAAGACACACACAACCGATTTGAGTTTAGTTGAGCAACCAAAGCTTTATGACCATGCTAAGCACATAGAGCCCATTATCAACCATGCCCTTTGCTAGCACCTCTTTGGTGTGTTGTTTCTGAATTGCAAATTTATGATTAGAGAACAAAACATCAATAGGAGAATCAGATGTTAATGTACTTATGGAAAGAATATTCTTGGTAAGTTTTGGAACCAAAAGAACATTTGCTAGATTAATATCTTTTGTAAGAGATGATTTACCAATTTGAGAGATATTTAGAATATTACCATTTCCAAAAGCGACATATTTATTCCCATTGTATGGAGTGGAGGTGGTAAGATTAGTAGCCGATGGTGTCATGTGTGTAGAAGCGCCAAAATCAACATACCAATCAGAGGAGTTATCATGAACATTACACTTAGCAGTAAAGGCATGGGCTAAGTTTGCATCAAGAGTAGGACCACGAGTTGCAGAAGTAAAAAAGATTTGGTCATTGGGAAGCAGAATGCCCGTCTTTTCGACATAGCTAACAATGAGGAGGGCAACAACCACTCCCCCGTCTACCACCGCGAGAGAAAGAGTCATGGGTGGAGCTGTTAGAGGATCGAGATTCTTTGGCATTGAATGCAACCTACAGTGTGTTGGTACCATGAACATAGCGAATAAACAATTTGTGCCCTTCAGCTTGTGAGAGAAGATCACGGAAATGAGGTCTTGGTTTGATAGCCCTATGAGCTATTGAAAATGTCTCAAAATAGGGACCAAGAGCACATAAAAATCAGTGAGATTTGTTGGACTCATCCACCGGTTGTCAAATTGTTGCAAGCTGATCACAAATTGATTTAACTTTTTTATCATAATCGAAGACAATAGACGAACCTTTTTGAAGTTGCCTTAAGGAATCTTTCATATTTTGCTTTCTTTCAACTGAGTCATGGTTGTAGGTCGACTCAAGGGTGGTCCACTCTTCTCGAGTAGTCGGGTGACCTAAAATCTCTGCAATAGCCTCTTCATGCAATAGCCTCTTCAGTGAGAAAGGTCCAGAGGATTAGAAGTTCACACCGATCAGCCTCATCTAGTACGAGTGGATTAGTATAAGACTTGTTTCAACCAAAATCGTCTTAGAGGGACAAATGGAATCACCATTGATGTGTGAAAAGGTTTTGATATTTGAGAAGGGAATGATTTGGTTTTTCCATAGAATATAGTTCCATGAAGAGAGCTTAATAGTAAGAATGTACAAGATAGTATTGAGAGAGAGAGAGAGGGTACCATCGTTGGAGGTACTGCCATTAGCCATGGTGATCGAGAAGGAAATAGGAGAAGTAGGGCCGACTTAGAAACGATGAGTAAAAGAGGATTGGATATGGCTGATACCAAACAAGAGTAATTATTATTCATCTCCAATAATATGTGGAGTGTAAGGTATATTGATATTTATAATGAATAGAACATACATGATAAGGGTAATTCAAATACAACAATATTCCTATCAACTAGGAGTAGATAGATCAATCTTGTTTATGTAATCTTATCATTAATAAGAAAACACTTGACAGTGAGACAATTGTATCATTTTTAACTTGGGAGCCTTCAAGGCAAAGATTGAGGAAGAGTTCATCAACTTACAAACACTAAGCATAACTTTTGACAAATACCAACATTCTTTGATGTTTGAGTGAGGTATCATTCTCTACATTGCTTATTATATTTAAATGAATTGCATGGAAGCTTGGTGAAAAATTAGTTTTGTGATTTTGTTTTGGTTTTCACTATACTGCATCTTGAATGGAACTCGAATAAAGCACCAACATTAATAGCACTTTAACAATGATTACTTAATTTGTGGTATTTCTTACATCTTACATATATACATACAATTTGTTGCAATCATACTTATAGTTACTTATAGTACATTTAGCATGCTCTTTCTATCGCTTTCTCTCTCTCTCTCTCTCTCTCTCTCTCTCTCTCTCTCTCTCTCTATATATATATATATATATATATATATATATATATATATATATATATATATATATATATATATCCTATAATAAACAAAGCCAAAAAATTTCACATGTCCCCTTTCTAGCTAGGCTATTTGACACGTGGTAATTTCTAGGCTTTCTGATTTACGTTATTTTCCATGTGGCATATGATTTACCTATTTCATGGTTTTCCCGCTCAATCCAAAGTACTCATCTCTTCCGATTTCTTAGCATTGTCATTTCAAAATGGTTTTTGTTAATATCTCCTAAATATACGCACACATTTAATGCTATTCTGCTTTTTTTCAAATTTAGAATCTCATATTCCACTCATTGGTAAGTTTTTCATCCATAAATATTTCTTATGTATAATCAATTGGATGTTTTATTTGGCAATTATTTTTTGTTATTTTTAAACTGGATTTAGAAATTTGTTTGAGTTCACAGTTGGATTGAAGAGCTAATTAAAATCATCTGATGAAGTTGGATGTACTTTTTAATGCATCATTTTTCATATTAAATGAGAGGTAAATCTTCATATGTAACAATTTTTTATTCGAAAATTACTTTCTCTAATTTTGCTACTATTAACCATTTTCTTGTTTGATTTTTGACAAGGAATGTGCGATTTGATTTTGCGGATTCGGCATAGTGTTTTGTTTGATTTCCAATCAAGTGAGATAGAGTTGGAGAGTAGACATGATTGATGGAGATATAAATGTTAATTATATGAGAATAACCTAGGGTGTTTGGTTTTCTGCTTTAGATCAATGGAGATGGAGGGGGAACGTGTTGCATGAGAAGAGGTTCAAGATGGTACAAACAATATTCAGTCGATATGTATTTCTTCCTATTTTAGATTTTTCCGTTACACTAGGATTGATATTTTTTAGTCTGCGCTATATTACTTCAAGTATATGAAATTAGTGTGTTCAATTTCCCACCGATTTTGTTTTGACTTTGGCACATTCTGTCTATCGCTTTTTTTTTAACGCTAAAAATTTTATTAAAAGCAACTAGCAAGAAGCCAGAGTAAAAAAAACAATTACAAAGAAATTAAAGGGTTATTTAACCACTCAGACCAAGACATAAAAGCATTTCGATTCCTACTAGAAAAGCACAAAAAAGAATAATCTACCACCATATTAAAAATCATCTCCTTCCCTTTGCCATTATTCCTAAATAGCACATTGTTTCTATACTTCCAGAGAACCAACAAAGTAGTTTGCACAATCACTTGAAGGAGTTCTCTTCTTAGTTTAGTAATTATCAAAGATTTTGGCCAAGAAAGTAAAATCGAAATACGCAAATGAGAAGGAACTTGCATTTCCACCCATTGAGAAACAGAAGCCCATGTACGCGCTGCAATTTCACATTCCCCAAACAAGTGCTTCAAGTTTTCAACATCAGAACAACAAAGAGGGCATAAAATGGACGGGACATCAATACCCTTAGTAACCAAGTTCGTCCTCAAAGGGAGACGATCATATAAAACGTGCCATATAAATATGTTTACCTTCCTAGACAACAGAACATTCCAAATCATAATGCAATCCACATATGGTAACAATATTTGCTCAATACATCTTCGAGTAGCTTTCACTGAGAAACTACTGTCATCATCAAAATCCCACCACCATTTATCTTCCTCCATTCCTAACCGTCCACCTTTCACTAAAACTCAAAGATCTTGAAATTGAGAAAGTTCCACACCTTCATGAAGGTCTCGACTCCAATTCCAAACATAGAAACCATCACGACATCTCTCACTAACCAAACAATTTTGGTTATAGTCAAGGCAAAACAACACTTGAAACTGAAGAGCCAAAGGGATGCCTCCACACCAGTAATCCTTCCAAAAAAAACAGTAGAATTTCCATCTCCAATCTTTCGGAGAGCCGTAGAATAAAGAATTACACTTTTATCGTTCATTATATCCCAAGATTTTATAATACGACCCCACACACAATTTCCAGGACTAGACCTACCAAAATGAGGATGAGAACAATTACCATGAAATGCAATAATAACCTTATGCCACATGGAATTCGGTTCAGTGAGAAAACGCCATCTCCACTTCTGAAGGAGTGCATAGTTAAAACACTCCAAACTAGCGATTCCAACCCCGCCTTGATCCTTTGGAGCGATAACTAAATCCCAAGCAACCCAATGAATCTTTCTAGAACCCTCTTCAGCTCCCCAAAAAAACTGGGCTCTGAGAGATTCCAACATCTTCTTGAGTTGAACCGGCATAGAAACGTAGACATGAAGTATAACCCCAACGACCCAAGAACAGAGGAAAGAAGCATGGAACGCCCACCTATAGACAACATTTTCAGTTTCCATGAGGCTAACTTCTTTTTAATGCAATCAATAATTCCTTGTTAGATTTGAACTCTAGACGTATTATCTTTCACCGGAAGGCCCAAGTATTTAAAAGGCAATTTCACAGGAGCACAAATAGTAACCCTCGCCATCTCCTCTACTTGGTTATAGATAACCCCTCAACCATAAAAAATGGATTTATGAAGGTTCACCTGTAAACCCGAAACCATGAAGAAGCAATTCAACACCATTACCATGTTTTCCAAATTCATCTTATCCCACTTTCCCAACAACAATACATCGTTTGCATAGAAAATATAAGAAACAATTAAATTATTAGAGCCCAGCGCAACGTCGTACAAAAAACCTTCATCTTTTGCATCTTCCAAAGCAACATGTAATCCTTCCATGGCAAAGATAAACAAAAAAGGAGAAAGAGGATCTCCTTGTCTAAGACCTCTTTCTAGTTGGAACTCTTTAGAAGGGCTTCCATTAACCATCACATATGCTTTTTCCGAATAAAGACAAGCTCGGATCCACCCCTTCCATCTATCACCAAAACCATGAATTGTAACATTTGATACAAGTAATCCCAACATAAAGAGTGATAAGTTTTTTCAAAGTCAATCTTGAAAATTAATAATTTCTTATTTTTCTTCTTATACCACTCTATCACCTCATTCACCATTAAGAGCCCATCAAGTATTTGGCTAGTTTTGACAAAAGCGGATTTTTCAAAACTAATCACTGAATCGATAACCAAAGCAAGCCGGCTTGCAATAACCTTAGAGATGATTTTATATTGCATGTCAATGAGACTGATCGATCATAACCAACATAGGACTATCCACCTTAGGGATAAGTGTGATGAACGAAGAATTACACCCAAAAGGAATATAAGCCTTGTCAAAAAAAACATTCATAAATGCCATCACATCAAACTTGACACACTCCCAATTCTTCTTCGGAAACACGAAAGTGAAACTGTCAGGTCCTGGAGATTTTTCCCCACCACACGACCAAACAACATCTTTTATCACCTCCATTGTGAATCTCGCTTCTAATGTCTCCACCTGAGTTGAATCAAGAGAGTTGAATCTCTGACTACGTCTTAAAATCGGCACCCCTTCAAACTTTTGGAACTTCGCTTTATAAAAATCAAAAAACATCAATGTCAGCGAGTCCGTTATCCAATCCCCATCAACCTTAATACCATTTATCACTAGAATTCTTTTTTTCCTCTTTAACATAGTATGGAAAAATTTAGTGTTGTCATCCCCTTGATCTCCCTATTTAATTTTAACTTTTTGAAGTAAATAAGAAGCATCATTTTTTTCCAACTCTAACATTTGTTGCACAATCTCTCTTCTCTCGAAAATTAGAGACTCAGTGGTCCCACCTCCATCTATAATTTTATCAATTCTTTCCAATTGATTTTCCAAATGTTGCTTTTGATCCAAAAGGCCACGTCTCCTGTCACCATGAGTAACTTTGAAAACATTCTTTAATTGTTTAACTTATTCTTGAAAGTAATATGTGGATTTTCATTGGAATTGCTATTACTAGAACCCCAACAATTTGAAACGATGCTATTAAAATCCTCCCGTTCCATCCAAGAGTTCAACATTTTGAATGGAAGAGGGCCATAATCTCTCCCTTCTTGCTTCAATAAAATAGGCCGATGATCCGATATTGTCTTTCACAAATACATAACAGTAAGAATCAGAACAATGTCCATGAACTCTTCCAAAACAAGAAAGCGATCTAATTTGTTTAATTTTTCGCCATTTTTACTAAACCGCGTAAAATTAAAACCACCCATCGGAATATCAAAAAGACCGGCATCAATAATAAAATTATTAAAGTTTGTGGCTGTTAATTGAGAAAACTGAGAACCAAGTTGTTCCGATGTAAACCGTACCGCATTGAAATCGCCAAAAAGAACATAAAATCCCGGTTTCATATTCATAATTCTCAATAAATGGTCCCATAACTCTCTTTTTCCTATCATCTTGCAATGCATACACATTAACCATGCAACTTTTCACTTCATTAAACACCCATTCACCTTCCACCAACAAGCAATTTTCCAAACCAGAAACCGAATGTTTTTTAAAAACAGTCGGATCCCAAATAGATAATATTCCCCCCGAACGACCTCGAGACTTACTAGTTGCAAAATCAAAATTATAATTACCCCCACATACTTTTAATTTTAAACAAATCAATATTTAACATCCTTGTTTCTTGAAGACCCAAAAAAGTAACCCCATTCCTAATACATAATTGCTTGATTTTCCTCCTCTACACTGCAATCCTTACACCACAAACATTTAAAGACAAGATATTCATGGATTACCTTTTTGCACACCCATTCTATTAATATATTTAAACAAATCACGGTTAGTACCCTCCATATCTACACCCCACACCTTTCCAATTTTAATTTGACGAACAAAATGATTAATGATCAATTCTTCATTAATACACTTCTTTTCCACACCATTACTCTCCTACAATCCCTTTTTTCTTCCATCTAAGGTAGCTGAAAAAGAAGCAGAAATTTGGTTATTTTTTTTAGAGTAAGAACGCCCCACCGTTTTCTATTGCTTTCTAGTTTCATTTGAACCGACATTTCCAAACTTCAAACCATCAAAACCCGGAGGTTTTGAAATGGATTTTGATGATTGATGGCAAGAACTCCTTCGTTTGTCATCAGGAGTCCTCCCCTTTCTTTAATCACATTGTCATGTTCACTTTCAACTACTCTATCTCCACACCTTTTTGATTCTCTTACATGCTCACCCTCCTCTTCCGATGCATCTTTTATCAGACAACTGTCTTTCTTTTCTTCTTCTCGAGAGACCTCAATATTATGTTTCATACTTGATACTTCAATTTGGATATTTTCATCATTACCAAACTCATCTCCGACATCATCATTCATTTGTTCTTGATCGTCATTCGAAGAGTAAACCTCCTTAAATTCATCATTAGAACATGAAAGGCTTGTCAGTTCACATTTGAGAATCGTTGGAGCCCCTCCAGAAATCTCACGCACCCTAACTTCATATTTCTCCCCCTCCACCATATGATATCAGTAATTATGTGTTTATGTTTTGTTTACATACAAACTCTACCCATACTAATATCCTCATCCATGTCATCATCAATAAACATAACCTCACCCCAATGCCCGGCTACCTTCTATAACACTTGTGAAGACCAAGCGCACAAGGGAAGGTCGTCAATTTCGATCCATACCATACGATCATCCATAATAAAGTTCTTAGTAACCGATTTTAGTATCGTAAAATAGAATTTATTATCTTCATATCGTAATAACTTTTGACATGCACATTGGGACTTGACCTCAATCCAAACCCACAGGCCCCAATATAACTAGTGTTACAACCGCCTGTTGGTCGGGTTGACGAATTTAAAAAAAATGGATTGATTTTGTTTTTTATCAAATGAATGTAGTTTCTAACATATTTACTAAAAATATTTAGATAAGTAACTAAAGGTATTTCTTACTCAAAAATAAATACATTGTCCATGAAGATCATCAAATAAGCTTTTCCTTGCATCCGGTTGAAGTAAAGAAATCAAACTCATAATAGACAAATCATTATCAATAATCAACCACATTATGTAAAAACAACATATCGATTTTACTTTCTTGTATAACATCACACACTCATTAGTTAACTACCATAACTGAAACACTCTTTGAAGGAGGTTGAGAAAGTGTGGGAATAAGGAGAACTACCATAACTGAAACACTCTTGGAAGGAGAACTACCATAACTGAATCTCTTTCACCTACAAAATTTTCAGTTTAAGCCCACCTTGCAGCATTTGCAATGACTTTGTCTCTTAGACCTTCAAGTTGTTTAATCTCTATAATGATAATCTTTTCCTGGTTAATACTTTCATGTTAATTGCTATAAATCAGACTCTTGATCTATAGATAAAAGGACAAAGATCACGATCATATTCTATATACGTTCAAGGGTAACTTGGTAATATTAAAATACATGACTTACAACATTATTGAGCTCTTCCTAAAATGAGAATAAAACTTCTATCAGCGTCCCCATTGATTGGCGCCCACAACATTCCCAATGCCTCTTGTAGCGATTCAATCTCTTTTCTCTTGTCATCCATGATTAGCCGGAGTTCATTCGGCCTAAAAATCAATGAATAGTAAATTAACTTCCAAAAAATTAGTGACATACCTACCAAGAGTGTGATCAGTTTCTTGCCCTCTTAGCCCTCAACTTTTCAATAAATGGATCTTTGGTTGAGTATATTGACGTAAAAACGATACCTCGTACTTTCATTTGTTCCAATTATAGCATTGTACAATGAAATTCATTATTTTTTGTACTTATATCGTTCATTTGTTACAATCATACAAATGCATACAAACACAAACTTTTCAGCAATCTGTGTATATGAACATTTTTTTATTTTGCAAAAAAGCAATAAATAACAATATATTATTATGAAAGTTTAAGTAATTCTAGAATTTGCATTAATAAATGTTGCCTTAATTGGTTTTATTTCTTCTTTTATGGACCAATCTGAAACCCAAAAGGGTATCTTTATACTGAATCGTGAAAATGGTATTTTTTTTTGGAGCTACCAATTAATTTGAAAAATGAAAATTCACTTCATTTTTGTTTTTATTTATTTGGCAAGAGTATTAGTAGTTTGAACGTTAATTTGATGCTTATTTTTTTCATGGAATTTCATCCTTACTGTAATTCCTTTTGGTAAAATATGACATCTTTGATCGTGAAATACAGTTTATTTTAGTTCAAAACCAATCACTTTTGGTTTATTTATAGAGTCGTTTACTTTAGTTCAAAATAAAATATGTACTTACAATAAAAAAATTATCCATGTGGATGGTTCACTTGAACATCTTTTTTTAACGGAAAAAATATAATATTAAAGGCTAACATGTAGCAAGCAAAAGTACAAGAGGGAAAATATCAAAAACTTAAGTAGAACACATAATGCAATACTAAACCAAAAAAAGAAACTTTTCAAAAGAAGCTTAAATTTCACATCAAAAGCATTCTAAAGATCATGTGAGCTTCTGAATTAGTATTTGCAGCAATGTTCTTCCTGGGGCAAAAAGGTCATCATAACTATATTTTGAGAGGACCATAACCGCAGCTATGCAATCATATCCTGATAAAACAGTGCCTCCAATACGACATCATCAATATGATCATACATGACCATGAAATCAAGGACCTGGAATATGAACATTTAGAGGAATACTTATCACTATGGCTAATTTTTAAAGGTATCCTAACAGCAACAGACCACACTCTTTTGTCCCATGTAACTACAACATAAAAAAGGTAAAAAAAATAAATAATAAATCCAGTAATATTTTTGAATCCATTCCAAATAAGCACTGCTTATCATATGCTTTAATAATACTCTAATAAATGTGTTATTCCAAAAAAAAAAAATACTATAATTAAAACATGATTTTATTAACTTGTAGCATAAAGTAATAGAGAGGCTTCCACCATCTCTATATAACCAATTAACCACAACCAATACTGAAACTCATTCTATAGTTTCTGATTACTTCCATCAGATGCTTTTTCAGAAAATGCTAAAAATTTAATCAGAAGTGCATTATCTTTGCAACCTGGTGCAAGGCTACCTCCATTAAATGGAGCTCTAAATGTGGTCCCAGGTCCATCGTTAAAGCCTCTATTTCTACTTGTTAATCAAAAAAGGGCAAAATGGTCATTTGCTTATATTAATTAAATTAAGCAAGAGCAATTAATATAAAAGTGATAGATCCTTGTTGAATCTATTGTAAACCCAGGCATTGTAACACTCTTACTAACAGAAATTCTTGATAATATTCATAAAGATAGTTTTCTCACAATTCTAGAGGCGAGAGTCTCTCCAAAAGAAGAACAAAGCTCTCTTACAGATTAATTCTTAGCTACTCAAAACAAAATCCTACAGGGAGATAAATACTAAACAAGACTCAGGGAAGTGGTCCAAAAAACAGACCCAGGACAAGGTTAGTGCTCCCACATAACCAATAACAGATAAAATACCAAAAAGACCAAACTACCCCTGAAACTTCTAATAAAGCAAATCTACTAAAAGCAAGGCTAAGTTGGGGCTTATCAATTTACTTCCATATTTGATAAAAGATATAAAACTTGTAGAAAAAAAAGACTGATAAACACATAATTCGACAATTTAGCATGTTGTTCCTTAATTCTATACAGTTACTATTATTTCACATGTCACCTCTGTCATGTTCTTAGATCTCGTGCAATACTTGGGATCATCAACAGTAATTCTATATATATATATATATATATATATATATATATATATATATATATATATATATATATATATATACATATATATATATATATATATATATATATATATATATATATAGGGTTAGGTTATTTTGTTTTTACTAACTATTGTGTGCCAGAATGTATAGATCTGGACCACCGGATGGAATACAATCAAAGGTCATTATTTGAGGGTTTATGATATTACAATAGGGTAGCATGTACCATATAATCACACAAATTCCAGTGTAAGGGCATTTTAGTCAATTAAGACAAATTTAAAAAAGGAAAAATCGAGATTTATGGGATAATTAATGATTTTGATTTAAAAAATCTGATTTTTTTTCAAATTAATTCAATTTCAAACGTAATTTGTAAGCATATACCGGTTTTATTCTATCAGAATGTCATTTTGTTAGAATGATATTCTGTAATTCTGTCAGAATGGTACACAAATATGAACATAATATTATAAACACATATTATCAAGATCAATAATTTTTAACGAATACAAATGTTATATATGACGAAGTTTAATACTTTAGAATAAATAATTACATTGATTCTTAATGAATACAATTATGAACATTAATTACATTCATTTTTTGAAATCTCCTGCAAAAAAAATATCGGTATTCTTGAAAGAATCCTCATTCACTTTCTTGTTTCGTTCCTAGATGTCTTGTGTATGTTTGACCTCTAAGCTACTTCAAAATATCTAGCATTATATGAGATTGACATTTTGTGAGATTGACATTCTGTCAGAATTGTATTGCATGAGAATGATTTTATAGAAGGAGCTACAAAAGGAGATAAAATCGAGGATGGTAAGTAATCCCTTGGCAAAACCTAAAACATCTGAAAAACATAAGAAACAAAAATCATGTTAAAACATCAGCCAATTGCAATACAATCCTTGCAGAATCATTCTTATGTGATTATACCGGAAATACAATTCTGGCAGAATCATTCATATGTGATTTCCAAGATGATAATACTCTCCACAGAATATTTTTAAAGAATGAAATAATTATTCTTACATAATGAAAAAATTGAAGATAAGAATAAACACCCAATATTTATTCTACAGAATATTCTTATGTGATTTCCAGCACTTGGTATATTTCATAATCGAAAAATGATTCCGTCTCTTTCAATATTGAAAGAAAATGAGAGTAATTCTAAATTTAAAGTATGATAGAATAACATAATTCATTGTTTTGATTTTGTTTACCTTAGGAGATGAGATGCACAACAATAAACATTTTATCGCTAACCATGAATACAATCTGAGAATGCCATATTTCTCTTTGGCATTTCATCAAACACTTTAAGGGCGCTCCCTAGATCATCACATTTTCTATGAATCATGAATGAAAAAAAAAAAGTCAATTCAGAACCATCAACATCAAATTCATATGAACAACAATATATTTCAACACCATTATAAAAATCTAAAACTAAAAGTTGAAATTGTAGAAATTGGCTAGTTGGAAGAACGAAGAAAAAAACCTATTTTCTATGGAATGGAATTGCAAGTCTGGTAAATTAAATTGTAGAAATCTCTTTGACCAACTATTGGAGATAGAAGCTAGCTTCGATTGGAGATGGAGTCGTCGAGAATAACATCTTCATCTTGTCAACAGAATGGGGAAACAGATTTGCAGTTGCTGATCCACGGCTTCTTCTTCATTCGTCAATAATAAAAGAAAATGGGAGGAGACAGAAATAGAATACGTATCATATGAGAAGCTAGAGTTAAATAATTGGTCAAAGAGATTTTTATGGTAATTTCCATGAATTAAGGGATTTTAATTATTAGGCTAAATTTACATAATTACCCTTATAACAATTTTTATTTATTTAATTATTCCTAAACTCCTATTTTTGCATTCATGCACACAATAGTTGCTAGAAACATTTGAACCTAGCTCTCTCTCTCTCTCTCTCTCTCTCTCTATATATATATATATATATATATATATATATATATATATATATATATATATATATATATAGAGAGAGAGAGAGAGAGGAGGGTTCAATTGAGAAAAAAAAGGTTGAGAATGGGGAATCATTCTCAGCCACTCATTTATTTTTGCGGCAAAAGCCTCCGTCGTACCAGCAGAAATGGGAAAGGAATAGGAATGTGTTTTCCAACAAAACATGTTTCCTTAAACTATGCTAATCATTACCTTAATATATACAAAAACATAGTTTTTTCGTTTTTTTTAATTTTTAAGAAGCTATTTTTATCGAAAAATGATTTTAAATATACCAAAATTCATTATTTTTTATTCTCTACAAATAGACATCCATATTGATATAGTTTTAAGATAAAATAAAAAATTTATTTTTTTTATATTTTCAGCTATCGTTATTCATAAGTGAATAAAAATGAATCAGGTTTTTACTACAGTACATTCGTTATTCAGTTATGAATAAAAACTATGATTAATATTTTTTTTTTTACAATTTAAGTATCATTCATATATGAATATAGCATATAATAAACATAGTATATTCATATTTAAGTATTAGACGATGCATTCACTTATGAATATTACATAGTATATTCACTTGTAAATATTAGATGGTATATTCACTTATGAATATTAGATAATATTTTCATATCTGAATATTACATAGTATTACATGGTATATCACATGTGAATATTATATAGTATATTCATTTGTGAATATTAGATGATGTATTCACTTATGAATATTACACAGTATATTCAAATATGAATATTACATAGTATATTCACATATGAATATTACAATGTATTTTCACAAATATATATAATTTTTATATGTTATTCACATATGAATAACATATAGACTTGCATATTTGTTTTTTTTGTTTTAATAATCATATACTGAGAAAACATATTCATATATGAATATAACGTGGTAATTTAGTTCATGCATTTCATCAAACAGTTGGAGTGCATACAATTTAACTTTTTTTAAAAATGTTAAAAACATGATATTTTGACTATTTAAATCTTACAAAAGAGTAGATTGATAGAGAATTATATGAAATTTTTCAAAAAAAAAAACAATTTGATATTTTTCTAACCTCAATTTTCAAGTTTTATTTGATAATCGATGTTGAATGAATGATATGAAGTGGATTTTTGTTGATTATCGATGATGTTGATCTAATAATGCTGGGAGTATAATTAATCATAGATGTTGAAGATCTGATCGTATTCAAGCACAATTAAAGGTTGAATTAAAAGAACCAAAACCGAATTTTTGTTGTTAACTGTTGAATCGTGTTGATTATTGATGAAGATCGATGATTGATTAGCACTGGATGATATTGATGATGGTTTAATTGAAGAAATCTGGATGATTGTTGAAAGTTGGAGAAGAAATTTGGATGATGAACGATGAATGGGTTTGAACTACAGATACATATTTGAGATTGAAGGTTGTTCTCATATTTACAAGTTTGCCACCGTGTCTTTTTATGCTTTAATAAAATGAGTGGCTGAGAATGATTCCCCCATTCTCAACCTTTTTTATTTTCTCAATTGAACCCACCTATATATATATATATATATATATATATATATATATATATATATATATATATATATATATATATATATATAATAGTAAAATATTTTAGGAGATTTAGTACCATTTCCAAATTCCAAATTCCAAATTAGAGTTTAGTGGATAGGATTATGTGCAAGGTAGGGTGCTTCTTGTTACTTCTTACATGAGAAGCTTGAAGGGCATAACATAAGTAATCCAAATCAAATATGAACTCTCATATTCTCTAATGTCGAATTCCTTACTTAATGAATAGTGATAAGCTTCTTCAATGTCAAATGCCAAAGGCATTGTTTTTCAAGTTACATGTTAGGCAGAATGATTCTCAAATAGGTGATAGAGGTAGCTTGTACATTCTATGATTGAAGTTGATCCATAGAAGGTGAAAATGACTGAAATAAGACAAAATTGAAAAAAAAATCGTGAAGAGCATATAACAACTACATGTAAAAAGTATCATTTCAAAACAAAGCCTTGAATTTAAAAAAGAATGTACTACAGGGAATAACCAACCTCATATTTTTCTATTCTTGCCAATGGCATACTCGTTTCACTTGCTCTATAATCGGATTCTCCAAATCCTACAATCAGATTCTCCAAATCCTACAATCGGATTCTCCAAATCCTACAACTAGGCAATATTCAACGCCGAAGGAAAAAGTTATAATGACAAAAAGGCAAATTCTATGCAAGTCTAAAATTGGAGTTTTATAACAATAAGTGCATACATACATCTGGATTCGAGGTCGCATAAGAGAGAATCGATTGAAGCAAACTCTTATATAGCCGGTACGTGTAGCGAAAATAAAACCGATTTGCAGTTTTTGGCTTCGATCTTGACGGTTTTCCACTCACCGTTGTCCATAGTATTTTAATAATTAATCTCCAATCCGTTGAATCCTTCCTTGGCGCAAACAGTGTTGAGATTAGGCAACAAGTTCACATTACGCACACATCAAAGAAAAATACAAGACGAATATGGGATAACCTAAAGATCCTTCAATTCCATCACCATTTGTTTCTCTATAGGCATCTGAAAGTTCTTTCCATCTCCTTTCAAGATTGCAGTAAAAGACATGTTGTTGTCCCGATCCACAGTCGGTTTAATAATGTGTGATTTAGACTCATTCCCACACATAAATGTTTTATCTGAACGTTCACTTCTATTAAACAGTGTCATATTTGCAAACAAGTGGAAACTTCAAACAATCGGCATACTCTACACTCATGAATCTAATAAAAGCAAACCTTTTACCTTGTTTTGACAAATTTCTAGCCAAATAAATATCCAAGATTGTCGCATACTTTCACAAATCCTCCAAAGCTCTGTTATACTCGTCGCCTTCGGAAAATTAGTCACATACACCAACATCGACATAGATTCAATCGTTTTCTGATTAGGGTTAGTGTTTCTATTCTTATTGACTCCAGAAGTCCATTGCCAGTCTGCAAGGTTCTTCGATTTCCGCTTGTCCATCAATGGTCATCAGTCGCAATCGAAACGACCTATCAAAAAAATCTCGATCATCGGAAACCCATTGGTCAATGGTGGTTAACACAATCCCCAGATGACGCTAGGGTTTCTATTTGACGTTATGCAATTATTTGTCAAAAATTGATGCTCTATCACTTACGCCCCGTTCCCGAGTTTAACAAAAGAAAAGAAGAGAAGAGAAAAGAAAGTTACGAGAGAAATGAAGAGAAAGGAAAGGAAAACAAAATTTTCTTTTGTGTTCCCAAGTTGGAGAGAAGGAGAAGGAAAATGAATCATTTTGTTCTTTCTTTCAAAATCCTCCCAAATCGGAAGGAAAGTTAGGACAGAAAGTGATTCTCCCATTTCCCTCCACTTCCTTCCACTTCCCTCCTTTAATGAAACTCGGAAACACCAATTTCTTTTATTTTCTTCTCATTTCCACCTGTTTCCTTTCCTTTATCTCGTTAAATTGAACTCGGGAACGGGGTGTTAATGTTGCAGAAAAAAATATGGGCATTTTGAATATATGTTTGTGGAAAATTA
Source organism: Lactuca serriola (assembly GCF_051521515.1). NCBI lineage: Eukaryota > Viridiplantae > Streptophyta > Magnoliopsida > Asterales > Asteraceae > Lactuca > Lactuca serriola. Next base: position 34,566,885 of record NC_136414.1, on the reverse strand, counting down.
CATAGAGTAGAGACTGATGCGTTTAAATGAGTAGCATAGAACGCCTATATAAGTATGTGTGACTTCTCAACCTCGTATGTCATGTCAATAAAAAGATGGAACATCTAGATGTAAAAGAATTTTACAAATATTTTGAATATATGTTTGTGAAATACATCTTTTGATAATTTGGAATTTTGACTTTGTTTTTATTAATTAGGAAATGGATATATAGTTTGCTTCATTGACTATATGTTTGTAAAATAGGTCGTTTGGTGTTGCTTTCAAGCTTGGTTGTTTTTTATTTGGATTTTGATTTCATCTATCAAGCTTGAATGCCTGAAGTGCTGAAGTGCTCTGTATCCTCCTTTTTAAAAAAAAGTGTTGTGTATCCTCTAGTTGTTTTTTGTTGTCCTGTGTCCCATGGAAGTCTAAAGTCCATTGCTTTCTAGATGGTTTGCTTTTGGTCCTTGATGGTGGATGCTCTCAAGATTGGTTTGATAAAGTTTGGACTTTGATCTCATCCATCTCGATTAAATGATGTGAATACTCTACTGATCTTCTGTTTTTTCTATTGTCCCTTTCAAAAGCCCAAAGTTTGCCACATTCTAATTGGATTGATCTTAATTTTCCTGGTGGTGTTTTTGTTGTTGATGTACTTATGACTCTCACATTGTGCTAAAAAATATTTGATTCTATTCTTGGGGTTTGGGCCTTCCCTGGTGCTCCTTCAAGGATCGTGTGTTTCATGTCTTTCTTATGTTATGTTATGTATTTATTGGACTCCAAATATGATCCACATCAAAATAATGAGTTGTATGTATGCAACTTGATTAAGCTTAGGATTCTCATAACATCGAACCTAAACTTCAATTATTATAGGGGTATAAAAAACAAGAACATGAAAAAAAATATCATCTTTCTATTTTGTTCGATGTATAGTTGTATTGTGTAATAAAATTTGAATGTCTTTTAACAACCTGCAAAATATTTGTTTTTTTTCAATTATAATATGTTCTTAAAATATACAAAAGACACATCCTAATAAACAAAACCTAAAAATGTTACATGTCAATTTTCTTCCATGTCTCTTTGACACGTGACACTTTATATGATTTCTACTATTTCCTTTTTTAGTAATAAATCAATTTCAATTCAAATTTTGAAAATACAAACTCCTATCCTATTAACATTTTCAAAACATATGGCACAATATTATGTTTATTTTACTTAACAAATTAATTCATAATTAATTACAATCAACAATACTTTGATTTTTTTGGCATTTCTTATTTTTTTCTTATCTATATAATATTTTTAAATATACCGACCGTGGTTTCCACGAGTTATAACCTAGTAATGTAATAAAAGAGTATAGATTTGTCCACGTGTTATTTTCTCCTAATTTACATTTTTTTCACATGAAATCTGAATATTACATGTGCCATGTATTATATCAATTCTCACTTATCAAATTGAATCAAAGAAGTTTAGTGTATCACAACCGGTGTGATATCTCTTGTAATATTTTGAATTGATATTTGAGCTACAAACCAAGGATTGCTTATAAAAAATTGATTACATCAAATTTGAAAACACTTTCTTCTCTCATTCACGGTTTTGTAGAAAGACTAAAACAATTGATACTTTCCAAAATCATGCCAAGAAATTAGGTTTGAAACGACCGGGATTTTTGTCTTGGTTACCGAATCACCTTATTGTAGATATCTCCTTTTATAGTTTGCCTTACCTATTGATGTTAAACTAAGGTATTCTTTTCTTCTACGTATTGGATGTTGACCGAGACGAATTGAAGACTTGCACTTTCAAGTTGTTAATCTCGATTTGAAACTGTAATCTTCCTCTTTAACTTTTTCAATTCATTGTTTTAATTATGGTTTCATGTCATCTCCTACTATGGAGTCGCATCATGATTTGTTGGCTTCTAGTAACGACTTTGAACATTTCTTGATTGCTTGTTCTAATAGCTTTCTTTTTGGATGAATTAAAGGCTAATGCATTTTAATTTTAATTGAGAAAGATTCATGTTTCTTTCTCATTGATTTTATTCCATAATTGATTTTTTGTTGCTATACATATCGGCTTGATGATAGTTTAAGGTTTTGACCGGTCTGTTTTAAAGACGCCAAAAAGCTTTATTGGGTATGGTTTAATAGGAGCTGAAGATGGTGAATTTAATCCTAAGGATTCTCAAAAGCTTCTACTTATTCTTTCCTTAGTGGTCTAATAGTGTGTTACAATCAATTTTTAATAAATATTATCTTGATTTATATGTTATCTCTTAATTGGTTAATTCTCCTAAACTTCTGATTTTGGTCAACATGTCATAGCAGATGATGTAGATGGAACTTGAAGTCATTGGAGGAACATCATCCTAGGTATACTTTAAAACTACAATGCTGTAACAACCCGAAGTTATCCATCGTCGAAACCCAGTTCGTCTATAAGACCCGTTTTTAGCAATTCGTTCCGGTTTCATTTTGGGGCTAAGTTATTCAAAAGTATATGATTATTATAATCTAATGAGTTTCCAAACCCCTTAGGAACTCATGAAATTGGCTCAAATTATTGATTTGAATATTTTTAGAATCGTTCCCACCGGACTACGACAACTTAATCGGGTGCGACCAAAAGCCCCGTCTAACGTCGGTATCGGGTAGAATTCCACCGTGTCCAAATCTTAGACCCTATTTGAAGATGATTAAGCTCCCATTTGAAGCTTTTGCTCTCTCTCTCTCTCTCTCACTACTCTCTCTAACCTCTCTCCTCAAACCAAAGATCTAGGTCCAAAACATCAATTTAAGGCTTCAAATCTTCAAGGTAACTTCCCTAACTTGTTGTTCAACCTCATTAGCCTTCAAATCCGAGTTTAATCTATGAAAATGAACCTCAAACATGAGTTTACCGCCCTGGAGCATTCTTGGGCCGTAAACACATAATAAGTGGGTTTTTGTGCCTTAAAACCCCTCCAAACCAATTTTGGGACTTAGATATGACTTTGTGGCTAACCAATTCGGACTTACAACACCCTAATCATCATTTTTGAGGAGTAAACATGAGTTTACTGCCCAAGAACATGCTTGGGCCGTAAACTCATCCTCATGGAGAGTAAACTCAAAATCAAGTGTTTAAAACCCATTTAAACACACCAATAGCCTTGGAATAAATTCTAGAATCAACCACAACCATTTTGGAGGCCTTAAACATGATGAAATCCCCTCATTTGAGTGTTCACAGTCGTAAACTCCCCAATAATGAGTTCCTGGTCCGTGAACTCACTTACACAAGTCATATGATGCTTAAATCTCATTCAAGGGTTTGTAAAAATTGTTAGAATCGCATGTGATTAGTCTAAGGCCATTAAATCAACAATTTAAGGGGGGTATGGGATCTTACGGCCGTAAACTCCTTGTTTAGGGCTGTAAACTCCCCTTTGATGGTGTTTTTGGTGATTAATTCCTTCCATGCCTTAGATAAATTCGTACCAACCATCCTCAAGTGTTATCTTGCCATTTAGCACCATAAAACCCTCAACCATGAGTTCACGGCCATGAACTCATGTGGTTAAAGTGTTTAGGGCCGAAAACTCCATAAGGAATTTACTCTTGAAGAGTAAACACTTTATCCAAGTCCCACACGTCCGTAGATGTCACCCGGGTCCTTCCAAACACTTGTAATGGAGTGTTTTCGCAACTAGAAGTGTTTGTCCCTAACCAATAAATGATTCAAGTCCTAATTAAATACAAATGTGTATCTTTTCATAATCCATAGGAACCTCATGCGTTTGCAAACCCAGAAATGACGATTAGGATCCAAGCAGACACATTCCTCGTCCGGTGAGTTCATACCCCTACCATTTTTCAATGTTTTTCAATGTTTTCAGGGGGGGGGGGGAATCCAAGCAAACTATAAATGTTTTCAAAACCTAAAACTGATGTAATTCAATAAATATCTGGCAAACTTATAAATATCTTTACCCCTTATGTATTATGCTGAGCATAAGGGATGTTTTATCAATTATAACTACATAGATTTCAGTAAAGGAAACAATCAAACTAATCAAATTATTATGGGATTAATTTGGGATCTTCAGTACTCGTTTTATGAATTCGGATTTCAAGTAATATTAATAGATAAACTATGTCTGATTCTGTTTATCTCTGTTTCATTTAGAATGTATTGCCAGATAATTTCATTGTATATAACTTTATTCACTGTATTATGTTTCATAACGTTTAGTATGTTTGATATCGTCTGGGAACACCGTGAACAATTTAGTACTAGCTTGTGATATTCGTCATTACCCTTTGGGTTATCAGTACATCCTCCCCGGAAGTGTAACCAGGGTCTCATGGAGGGAGAGCGTGGAATTTGTGAATAGATCTATTCGGGACTGACAATCCCACACCTTAACTGCTAGCTATAGTTAGGCGGGCACGCCTGGGGTGACAAATTATGGATATCGTCCGACGTCTGACAAACGCCAAGGAGGTCTCATTGTCGTATCATCATGGTTACCCGGCTCACAATACGTATTAATATAAGTTTATTCACGGTTTTGATTTGATTTTATATCTATTTTCTATCTATAGTTCCTATATCTAGTACGGGATGATAGTCCCATGGTTTTTATTCTATAGATTTTGTATCTAGTGCAGGATGTTATTCCTATGCTTTTCAGTATATATACTTATTACATATCTAGTGCAGGATGGTAGTCTCATGGTTAGAATCTATATCTAGTACGGGATGGTAATCCCATGATTTTCAATCTATATCTAGTACGGGATGATAGTCCCATGGTTTTCAATCTATATCTATCTACAAATTTTGTGTATATCAAACTATCTTATAATCTAGTTCGGGATAGTAATCCCATGATTTTCAATATATAGTTTTATGTATTAAACTATACACTATGATATCCAACCAAACTTACACTTAGGAAAATATGGGATTTTCCTAGGATAACATAACAACTCGTAAACGAATTAAGAAATGAATGGATAACTAAACTGTTTTACATAAGAAAATATGGGATTTTCTTGGATAACAACCTTTTCAGAAAACTAAAGGAAAGTTTACATTTTTCAGAAAACAAACATCTTATGAACTCACCAGCTTTATGCTGATTTTCAAACTGCTTGTATTCTCAGGTCCACATTAGATAGGTACCCGATGATCCCTTTTGGCGAAGACGAAGTGCGTAGAAGACACGTCTTACTTTTGTTCATATATACTATGTATCACACTTGTACAACTTTACTTTTGAACAAATGTAAACTTTTATATTTAATGTAATGGTTGTTTACTTTGCTTACTATATGCATTGGATTTGATACTCAACGTGGAGTCCACCCCGGAAATGTTTCCGCCTTTGGTTTTCGGGGTGTGACAGATTGGTATCAGAGCCCTTGTTTATAGTGAACGGAGTATACCAAACCTTACATGGTATAAGACTATAAACACTAAGGGGCCTGAGTGCTCTGAACTAAAAGTATACCTCAAAATATAAGTATTTTCAAAAGTATACAAGTATATCGAACCGTCGAGATCCATAACTACAAGTTGAACAAAACATAAGTAAATGGGTGTCGTACGCTGTGATTAAACTTGGGCAGTTATGTAGTCGTGTCTAGGATCAATATAGTCTGGCCAACTATATTCATTCGAGACACGGCCAACATGTGCTTGGGAGTGACTGTGGTATGCGGCATGCCTAAAACTTACCCAAATACCACAAACATCGAACCAGTGTCGTTCCTTGATCATTCCTCTAGCGATAAATTATCTGCTTTGATAACTCTTTCCTGCTTTATCGCTTAATAGAATCCTATATCTGATCTACTGAGATATCCCCTGTTCCATATCTCATGATTCAATCTAGAGGACTTATAATCCTCTCTTTCCGTGATATTTTTAGATCAAGATGCCTCCAAGAAAGAGACCCAGCACAAAGACCAACAACCCTCCGCCACCACCTCCTCCTCAAATTGATCTTGTAACGCATCAGGCAGCTGTTACTGTCGCAGTGACAGCCGCCATGTCTCAAATGAACCCCGGTGGTTCAGGAGGTGGTCGGTGGTCCTCAGCCCCAAAACCAAGAAGGCAGTTAGGGACACCGAAAAGAGGGCTCCTATAAGGATTTCATGAATGCGAAACCCACATCCTTTGATGGCACTGGAGGTGTCATTTCCCTCACCTGATGGTTCGAGAAAATCGAATCAATCTTTGAAATATGTGCTTGTTCGGAGTCTGATAAAGTGAAGTTTGCCGCTTGTACCTTCACCGATAAAGCTTTGACTTGGTGGAACGGCCGAGTCAAATCCTTAACCCTACCCGTAGCCAATGTCATGGATTGGGAGGCCGTGAAGGAACTTCTGCTTGCAGAGTACTGCCCTCGAGGCGAGATGCAGAAATTAGAACATGAATTATGGAATCTAAAGATGTAGGGTTCCGATATCGTCGCCTATACCTCTAGATTCGATGATTTGGCGCTACTCTGCCCGGGAATGGTTACCCCAAAGAGTAAGAAGATAGAAAGATTTATCTGGGGACTGACCCAGCCAACAAAAGGAAACGTCTTAGCTGTGAGGTCGGATACATAAGACAACGCCAAATGTCTAGCGCAAATCCTGATCAATCACGAAGATAACTCTGATGAGGAGACCACCACTCCTGAGCTGGTTAACAATAGTGGTGGAAGTAAAAAGAAATTTTGGAACAAACAGAAGGCCCAAGGATCACAAGGATCCTCTAAGAAACAAAAAACGGTAGCAGTCCACGCTGCTACTGCCCCTGTTGCTGTTTCTGTTGTCGGATCCATGGCTCAGACTCCTACCAGTGGATACACTGGTATCCTTCCTTGGTGCAGTAATTGCAGCTACCGTCACCGTACTCCCGGGCCATGTCGTGAAAGATTCTGTGATAACTATGGCAAGAAGGGCCACCTTGCTCGAACCTGCAGAAAACCAGCCAAATCAACAAATCAATCTTCCGGAGCGGGCGTCGGTCAGGCCTGTTATAATTGTGGTGAAGTTGGACACTTCAAGAGGAACTTCCCCAAGGTAGCAACAACTGGCAACACCGGAAGAGTTCTAGCAATAGGACGAGAGGAGAAAGCCGCTGATCCCACTGTCGCCGCAGGTATATTCCTCTTTGACAACTCTTATGCCTGCAATTCTTTTCGATTCTAGTGCTAAAAGAAAAACCCGTTAACTGTTCATTCATACATCAGCTTAATCTTAACCCTCCGTTAGAAAAGGTAACATTCACCGTCAAGACGGCAAACAGTGGGAAAGAGAACTTTATCGATACATTCATAGATTATACCTTTACTTCAAACGATCATTCTTCATCCATTGATCTTATGCTAGTTCCCATAAACAGTTTTGATGTTATCTGTGGCATGGATTGGTTGAGTCCCAAATCGTACCGATACTCTTGTATTGAAAAAGCCATCCGTCTTAACCTTCCTCCGACCCGAATCTCATAATCTTCGTGCATCGAAGCTTAAAAAGTTTTCCCATGTATTCCTTGTTCGTGTGATCATCGAGAAACGAGAAGTCTGCAACTCTTTCCCCGATGCCTTTTCCGAAGATTTCCTGAGAATTCTTTCCGAACGTGTAGTCAAGTCTCGCATCGATCTAATCCCTGGAATTACCTCGTAGCCAAAACCTCAGTAAGGATGATGTGTCCAAGACAACAACCAAGGTTTGATATGATCACTACAAGATAATAGTGGTGCCCTTCGGTCAAACCATTTTCCTGGTCATGTAGATAAGCAAAGCAGTCATACTCGTGGACCTTTCCAAAAACTAAGGTGATAAAGAATTAGTCAGCACCAGAGATACCCATAGAAACCCATCAATTCTTGGGTCTCGCCGGCTATTATCGCAGACCCACCTAGAAATTTCCTTTAGAACCATCAGACCCTTTGCTACTCTGCCACATGAAGATGTACCCTCTTGTTGGAAGTCTTACTCTGGAAAGACATAGTACGCCTTGGGAAGTGCGGAAAACTTAACTCGTGGTACATTAGACCCTTCGAGATCCTCGTTAGGAATTGATTCCGTAGCCCTCTCCGAGCTATCTTCAAAACTCAGCAGCAACCATCTGGTATTCCACATCCTTGTTCATAAGGAGTGCCGACCCGACGAAACCCTAGTAATCCCTTTGATGAGATCGAAATCAACAGAAGTCCAAACCTCCATGGAAGAATCAATTGAGATCATGGATTGAGAGGTTGAACGTACGAAACAAAGCCACATCCCGGTAGTGAGGGTTCGCTAGAATGTCAAGCGGAGACCCGATTCCACTTAGGAGCGTGAAGACCCGAAGTAGTAGATTCATTCTCATCTCTCTTTTCACTTCATGATATGTATCCAAATCTTTGAATTTCGAGACGAAATTTCCTCTAACGGGGGGATAATGTAACAACCCGAAGTTATCCATCGCCGAAACCCAATTCATCTATAAGACCCGTTTTTAGCAATTTGTTCCGGTTTCGTTTTGGGGCTAAGTTATTCAAAATTATATGATTATTATAATCTAATGAGTGTCCAAACCCCTTAGGAACTCATGAAATTGGCTCAAATTATTGATTTGAAAATTTTTAGAATCGTTCCCGCCGGATTACGACAACTTAATCGGGTGCGACCAAAAGCCCCGTCTAACGTCGGTATCGGGTAGAATTCCACCGTGTCCAAATCTTAGACCCTATTTAAAGATGATTAAGCTCCCATTTGAAGCTTTTGCTCTCTCTCAGTACTCTCTCTCTAACCTCTCTTGTCAAACCAAAGATCTAGGTCCAAAACATCAATTTAAGGCTTCAAATCTTCAAGGTAACTTCCCTAACTTGTTGTTCAACCTCATTAGCCTTCAAATCCGAGTTTAATCTATGAAAATGAACCTCAAACATGAGTTTACCGACCTGGAGCATTCTTGGGCCGTAAACACATAATAAGTGGGTTTTTGTGCCTTAAAACCCCTCCAAACCAATTTTGGGACTTAGATATGACTTTGTGGCTAACCAATTCGGACTTACAACACCCTAATCATCATTTTTGAGGAGTAAACATGATTTTACTGCTCAAGAACATGCTTGGGCCGTAAACTCATCCTCATGGAGAGTAAACTCAAAATCAAGTGTTTAAAAGCCATTTAAACACACCAATAGCCTTGGAATAAATTCTAGAATCAACCACAACCAGTTTGGAGGCCTTAAACATGATGAAATCTCCTCATTTGAGTGTTCACGGCCGTAAACTCCCCAATAATGAGTTCCTGGGCCGTGAACTCACTTACACAAGTCATATGATGCTTAAATCTCATTCAAGGGTTTGTAAAAATTGTTAGAATCGCATGTGATTAGTCTAAGGCCATTAAATCAACAATTTAAGGGGGGTATGGGAGCTTACGACCGTAAACTCCTTGTTTAGGGCCATAAACTCCCCTTTGATGGTGTTTTTGGTGATTAATTCCTTCCATGCCTTAGATAAATTCGTACCAACCCTCCTTAAGTGTTATCATGCCATTTAGCACCATAAAACCCTCAACCATGAGTTCACAGCCATGAACTCATGTGGTTAAAGTGTTTAGGGCCGAAAACTACATAAGGAGTTTACTCTTGAAGAGTAAACACTTTATCCAAGTCCCACACGTCCGTAGATGTCACCCGGGTCCTTCCAAACACTTGTAATGGAGTGTTTTCGCAACTAGAAGTGTTTGTCCCTAACCAATAAATGATTCAAGTCCTAATTAAATACAAATGTGTATCTTTTCATAATCCATAGGAACCTCATGCGTTTGCAAACCCAGAAATGACGATTAGGATCCAAGCAGACACATTCCTCGTCCGGTGAGTTCATACCCCTACCATTTTTCAATGTTTTTCAATGTTTTCAGGGGGGGGGGGGAATCCAAGCAAACTATAAATGTTTTCAAAACCTAAAACTGATGTAATTCAATAAATATCTGGCAAACTTATAAATATCTTTACCCCTTATGTATTATGCTGAGCATAAGGGATGTTTTATCAATTATAACTACATAGATTTCAGTAAACGAAACAATCAAACTAATCAAATTATTATGGGAATAATTTGGGATCTTCAGTACTCGTTTTATGAATTCGGATTTCAAGTAATATTAATATATAAACTATGTCTGATTCTGTTTATCTCTGTTTCATTTAGAATGTATTGCCAGATAATTTCATTATATATAACTGTATTCACTGTATTATGTTTCATAACGTTTAGTATGTTTGATATCGTCTGGGAACACCGTGAACAATTTAGTACTAACTTGTGATATTCGTCATTACCCTTTGGGTTATCAGTACATCCTCCCCGGAAGTGTAACCAGGGTCTCATGGAGGGAGAGCGTGGAATTTGTGAATAGATTTATTCGGGACTGACAATCCCACACCTTAACTGCTAGCTACAGTTAGGCGGGCACGCCTGGGGTGACAAATTATGGATATCGTCCGACGTCTGACGAACTTCAAGGAGGTCCCATTGTCGTATCAGCATGGTTACCCGGCTCACAATACGTATTAATATAAGTTTATTCACGGTTTTGATTTGATTTTATATCTATTTTCTATCTATAGTTCCTATATCTAGTACGGGATGATAGTCACATGGTTTTCAGTCTATAGATTTTGTATCTAGTGCAGGATGTTATTCCTATGGTTTTCAGTATATATACATATTACATATCTAGTGCAGGATGGTAGTCTCATGGTTAGAATCTATATATAGTACGGGATGGTAATCCCATGATTTTCAATCTATATCTAGTACGGGATGATAGTCCCATGGTTTTCAATCTATATCTATCTAAAATTTTTGTGTATATCAAACTATCTTATAATCTAGTTCGGGATAGTAATCCCATGATTTTCAATATATAGTTTTATGTATTAAACTCTACACTATGATATCCAACCAAACTTACACTTAGGAAAATATGGGATTTTCCTGGAATAACATAACAACTCGTAAACGAATTAAGAAATGAATGGATAACTAAACTGTTTTACATAAGAAAATATGGGATTTTCTTGGATAACAACCTTTTCAGAAAACTAAAGGAAAATTTTACATTTTTCAGAAAACAAACATCTTATGAACTCACCAGCTTTATGCTGATTTTCAAACTGCTTGTATTCTTAGGTCCACATTAGACAGGTACCCGATGATCCCTTTTGGCGAAGACGAGGTGCGTAGAAGACACGTCTTACTTTTGTTCATATATACTATGTATCACACTTGTACAACTTTACGTTTGAACAAATGTAAACTTTTATATGTAATGTAATGGTTGTTTACTTTGCTTACTATATGCATTGGATTTGATACTCAACGTGGAGTCCGCCTCGGAAATGTTTCCGCCTTTGGTTTTCGGGGTGTGACAAATGTTGTAATTGGGAAGCCATGATCTATATGTATATGTGTTTCTTAATATTTGTGTGGTTGTTTGTGTGTAAAACAAATGTCTTCCCAATTTTAGCAATTTCCTTTCAGTGTACAATGTTATAATTGGGAATCCATTATTTGCCAATGTAAAAATGAATTTAGAGGAATAGTATTCAAATCACACACCCAAATAATCTTCATTGTCAATAGAAATGTTTCAAATTTATGTTCAATTTAAATACAAATTTAGTTTAATTTTTTTTACTATAGCAGTTAAATTAAGCTCAGAAGGGCAATTCTATGACTCAGTAGTCAAATACTAAGTTTAGATGGTATTTTCATTAAGGTAAACTACATCATATTTCTTCATATATGAAACTCAGGATGCATACCCCTACAAGAAAGGCGGGCATTAGTGGTGGCGCCTTTAGCGGCGACAACACCCATTAGTGGTGCTAATGGTGGCTATCGCCACTAATGCAGTGTCGATCCGCATCAAATGAACCCTGTCCGTTTGATCAGAATTTAATCTAATGGTTGGAAATGAGTAAAAAAGGTGTTGACTTTTTCCTCGGGGGGTGTCGCCGCTAATACCCATTTGTCGCCGCTAAAGGCTAGCGCAAATACCCCCCCATGCGACTTCGGCTCTTTCCTGTGCGTCTGCCTCCTTTGCTCTTTTTCGAATATTATCGGCGACGACAACACCCCCGACATTTGATTTCTTCTGACGACGTTCGTTTGTGCCACAGCCCTCGTCTCTGGCAACAATTACCGTCGACCACCACTAGACCGGCGACAAACACATTGATTACCAGCGTCGGCGACAGAAGCTACAATTTAAGGCCCAAATCCTCCCCTATTTTCTTTTCCTCTTTTGTTTTAGTGTTTTATTTACCGATTTTAGGCGTTTAATTTAAGGATTTTGGAATTCTTGCCAGAAAATCTATTTCTGCCGGAATGGTTGTCGGAATTTTGGAACTCTTGCCGGAAAATTTGGAAATTACACCACCACAGGTTCCTTTTCATCTTTTTATCTTTCATTTTGTATATGGAATGTATTTATGTCTATGATGTATGTATGTGCTTTTCCATTAGTGTTTTTTTATGTGTGTGTTATTTGTATGTGTATTATTTATGTATGTGTATATGTATGACATTTGAAATTATATATGTAATTTGTATGTATGGAAAAAATGAAAAAAATTAGGTTGCTATAATGGAAAAAAGTATGATGCTATAATAAATATGTAATATTTGTATGAAGCATGTTTATGTATAATATGTGTATTTATGTATGTATGTGTGGAAAAAATGAAAAAAATGATGCTATAATGAATATGTAATATGTGTAGGATGTATGTTTAAGTGTATTTGTCTATATTGTAATGTGTATGATGTTTGATGTAATAATGAATATGCAATATGTGTAGGAAGCATGTTTAAATGTATTTATGTAGAAAGTACAATGCTATAATGGAAAAAATGAAAAAAAAAGTTTTTGTATTTGTATGCAACTTGTAAAGTGCAATGTTATAATTGAAAAAGAAAATGTGTACATGTATTTTATGCAACTTGGAAAGTACAATGCTATAATTGAAAAAAAAAAAGTTTGTGTATTATTATGCAACCTGGAAAGTACAATGCTATAATTGAAAAAATAAAAAAAAAATGTTTGTGTATTTGTATGCAACTTGGAAAGTACAATGCTATAATTAAAAAAAAATTGTTTATTTTTATGCAACTTGGAAAGTACAATGCTATAATTAAAAAAAAATGTGTATTTTTATGCAACTTGGAAAGCACAATGCTATAACTGAAAAAAAAAAATGTGTATTTTTATGCAACTTGGAAAGTATAATGCTATAGTTGAAAAAAAATAAAAAAAAGTTTGTGTATTTGTGTGCAACTTGGAAAGTACAATGCTATAATTGAAAAAATAAATAAATAAATAAAGTTTGTGTGTTTGTATGCAACTTGGAAAGTACAATTCTATAATGGAAAAAAATGAAAAAATAAAAATAAAAATAGTTTTTACTTTACAAACTATTTTTTTTATTTTTTTCATTATAGCATTGTACTTTCCAAATTACATACAAATACACAAACTTTTATTTTTTCATTTTTTCCAGTATAGCATTGTACTTTCGAAATTACATACAAATACAATTTTTTCCATTATAGCATTGTACTTTCCAAAAATATTGTAAAGTACAATGATATAATAGGATAAAATATGATACTATAAATAAAAATATATATCCAAAAGTACAATGCTCAAATAGAAAAACAATATAATATTTAAAGTTGTAAAGTACAATGTCTAAATAGAATAAACAATATAATATTTAAAGTATAATGATATTGTAGAAATGATAAAAAAATTCTTCCAAATTCTATTCGTTTGCGTGTTTTCTGATTTAAAAAAATCAAATGTTATTTTTGTAATAGAAACTTTATTTGAAGTCTAACTTTTATTCATATTGTTTGTCTAACTTTTATTTATGTTGTTTGTCTATATTGTATATCTTATAATTTTGCAGGGTAACTAACTTTTATTCATGTAGTATTTCTATATTATACACCTTGTAATTTTACAGACTACATATTAGGTTTACTTGGGCGATACTCTTTGTTATGATGACCGATGTTATGGGCCTTGGACATGGAGGTGATGGAGTCGGAGATCCACCACCTTCAGTAGGCTTTGGTCGCGGTCAGCATGAACATGATGGTAAGTTTTATTATGATATATTTATTAGCTATTTTTATTAACTTATTATAAGTTATCGTGACTAATATTTTTAATTTTATTTTTTTCAGCTGAGCTTCTAAAAAAAGAAGGGGCTTATCAAAAAAACATTGAATTAGGAAAGTGGATACATGAAAAAACAAGGGAAAGCCCATGGATTTGGATTTCGACAGGGAGATCGCATATTCTCCTATCGGGAAGTCTGCTAATTGGTTTACACATGAAATTGGGATGTATATGTGACAAAGACAAATACAAACATAAAATGATCGTGCGGCTACAAGATTTAGAGTTTGCAACCACCTTATCATCCACTAACCAGTGGCAGTTTTAGACAAGTCCTGGTGTTGACTGACAATACCTGTTTTTTCTGTTTGCAATGAAAAAAAATTCGATTTTTTTTACTTATTTTTAATGTATCGGCAACACCTATTTCATCTCGACAACACCTACTATGTATTCGTGTGTCCGCCCCTGTCACTAACGCAAGTATTAAATCAAAATATTTTACATTTGTTTAAATTAACATTGTCATACATTGTAAAAAAAGTATTTGTATATATATGATTACAATTACTAATGATATTTTATTTTATCAATCGTAGTGTCCACGGATTATAACCTAGTGTGTGTGTGTGTGTGTGTGTGTGTATATATATATATATGTATATATATTGCTGCAAAAATGAGATTATATAATCTCATTACTGCAAAAATGTCGACAAAGAGATATGCACAACACCAACACACTACACTTTTTTTGGAAACGGCGAATAATATATAGATAAAAGTCAAACACAAATAGCAAGTGACTATTTGTGGGTAGTTAAAGGAGAGAATACAATGTTTTTACAAAATGGAAAGATACTCCAGTCTAGCCACCTGTAGTTCAAATCAGAAGATTTATGTTTGAACCAAACATACGTTTGAGATATCACCCCGTCCGCAATCCTAGTTGGCATCAGTTTCGACGCCTTAAAGTTGGAGTTGTTTTTGGCCAGCCACGTAAACCAAAGCATCCCATAGAGCACCACCTTGAATCTCTCCCTTTTCCTTCGACAATTCCCCCATATAGCTGTGAAATTGAGGAATTCAGTAACCGTATCAAAGTTGGTTGCTGGAATACCACACCATTTAAAGATCCAAGATCTCGCCTCGGTTGCTATTGGACATCTAACATATAGATGATCGCCTGTTTCCTGTTCGCCATTTCACAAAGGGCAATTTGTGTTTACCAAACTAATGCCCCAGAGTGCCAAGTTTGTTGCCACCGGCAGCCTACCCATTAATGTTCTCCAGAAAAATCATTTAACTTTCAAAGGAATTGCTTTCACCCAGTTGATTGGTATGCCAATGTAAGGGTTTGAGGAGGAGTCTATCTTTTTTCGCAGGATATTGACCGTGTAGTTTCCATCTGTATTTAAGTTAAAGCGGAGTCCGATTGGGGTAGGATTTGTATTAACACCTTGAATGATGGAACATGATTCCATAAAATCATCTAAAACCTCCCCATCTATAGTCGCCGATTTCCACCTCCACTTTAAACCTGTTTAATCAATTCTATCTAACATCCTACATAATTTTTTCGACTCCATAGCATATAATTTAGGGAACTGCTCCTATAAAGTTAGAGATCCATACAATCGATCCTTCCAAAACAAGATATTGACACTTGAACCAGGAATTAGAGTGAAGACTTCCTGATGATTGATGTCAAATTTAGGGAGAGATTTTATTGCCTTAGCAATATTACACCACTTAACCTAGTGAGGCTTTCGCAATATAAGTGACTCGCTTGTTTGACAAATTATGTATATTGTTGATGCACTTCCGCCATAGCCCCCCGATTGTAACATCCATAAAATTTCACATAAATTTTAAACTTTTTCAAACATCCAAAAACACAATTTATTACAAATCGTTTTCAAAATAGTTTATCATCAGAGTAATCCCAGAAATCGTAACACAAAATGTGAGCAGGTGCACGATCAAGCTTTCGTCTTCCCACGATCATCCGATGTACCTAAAACAAAATCCACAACTGTAAGCCCCAAGTTTAGTGAGTTCCCCAAAATACCAACGCCACATAACAAAACAATATCATAAACAAATAGTATGCATGTAGAGTCTTCAGTATGACTGGACCGCCTCACCGGGTCTTCAATTTATCTGGCTCACTCTTAGAACTTTCAGCATGTCACGACCGCCTCACCGGGCCTCCAGCCTGTCTGGACCATTCTCCGGGCCTTGATCTTTGGGATGATAGTGATAAAGGAGCAATTACATCCTCTTGCGAACCTTCCCATTGGTTCGAAATGGCCAACAAAGTTAATGATATCGTGTTTAATGAGGTCCCATTTCTTTTTTAACACCTTAAACATGTATCCATCCCGTCCAATAGATTTTTCTTCCGCACAACACCAGATCGCTTGTTTGATCTCCTCGGGTGAAATTAGGGCATCGAGTGTACGTTTTTTATGGGCTAAGTTTGTAATTTTGATAACACCCAGAGTACGTTGATATTTTATGGAAAGGTGATGATTTCCAAGTGAAACTAATAAATGAGAAACATTGTGGAATAAGGAAAATCTCCAGAAAAGTCCCAATATTTTACCCTAATTTACGAAAAAATCCCAAACTAGAATTTGTTTACAAAAAAGTCCAAATTACCGGTAAAAATGACAATTTGACCAATTTTCCCGGTTTACTGGTTTCATTATTTGTCTGGTTTTAATAATGTCCGATTATTTTACCATAATTTATGAATAAGTCCCAAATTATGGTAAAATAATGGGGCTTTAATGAAATTATGGTAAAATAAAGAAACTTTAGTGAAACCGGGTAAGTATTGAAACCGATAAACTGGAAGAAAATGATCAAATGGTCATTTTTTCCAGTAATTATGAATTTTTCATAAACAAATTTTAGTTTGAGATTTTTTTTATAAATTAAAGTGACATATTAGAACATTTTCGGAAATTTTCCTTTAAATTTGTGGTGTGGCAATTGTATATTCACAAACACACTACAAAATATTTGTGTACATTGCTTTAGGACTCACAAGCTTTATAATAATAGCTTATGACACTACAAAATATTTGTGTACATTGCTTTAGGACTCACAAGCTTTATAATAATAGCTTATGAGCCAATAACTAGCTTTTTGCAATTACAAAAAGCAGTATTGAGAAAATGCTAAATTCAAAATCTCACATAGTAACCAATTTATTATAAGAGTATGAAGGTGACATAACATCAAGAAATTTCATATTTAATAAAAAAATGAAACCTTTAAACATTTTTAAGAGAGGAGGGAGTCATTCTATCCCAATTCCCAACCATTCAACCCACTCAGTTTTTCTCTATTCTCTTTCTTTAATCTTTCTTACCCTACGACACATGAAAATCTTATATTTTCCAACCCATTTGTGACGTCATTACTTTTTATTAAAATAAATAAACATAATATTTTTTTAACAAAACTTTTGTTAATTTAAAACAAAAAATATCTAACTCTATATTAAAAATAACATTTAATTAAAACAAATATTATTTAATAAATTATAAAACAAACATAAATTATTAAAAATATTTTAAATGTATACATGCTTTATAATATTTGTTTTAAAAAAAATAAGATAGAAATAAATAAATATGTTTTAATAATATTTGTAAAGTAGAGGGACAAAAATGAATTTACACTTAAAGTAAAGTATAATCCATATAACCTTTTGAACTGTGATAACCTAACCCTAAATCTTTGTTTCGCCGCCTCCATATTCTTTCATTGTCACGCCGCCTCCATCAAGACCATCACAATCGGCTAAACTCTCCATAAAGCAAGCTTCGGATTTTTACATGCAGCTCCAATTACATGCATGCATTCGATAGTAGTTCACTGGTTCATCAAACCATTGCAAACAAATTTTACTTGAGTGAAGTTCAATTGAAAAAATGGTTCATCAATAAAGTCCTACTAAAGCTAATGATCATATGATTTTTACAAACACATAAATTGTCAAATGAAATGAAAATTTACCTTATAACAGAAACCCCAATTTCAAGCTCTTCCTTTGCTTCTTTAAGCGTTGTCTCGCTGTTTCTATATAATCTATGAGCTTCAGATTCATCACATGAAACCATGTATCCAGATAATATCTGGTTCTTAACGCTATTTGAAGCAATATCAATCCGTCTATAGCCACAACAATCATTCAATCTAAAAGTTTACAAAAAAAGATTGATCTAACAGAAACTCTGCTTTGGATTCAGTATTACATAACGTTAAATTAAGCTCCTTCAGCGTTATAACTTATAGCATAACGAATTCAATCGTTGAGTTGTGATTCAAATCAAATATCATAACCGATATACACATTGAATCTATTGTGCTTCATGAAACGAAATTGCGATTACCATCACTATCCTCCACAAAAGACGCCATTAGAACAGGTACACTAATAACGAAATGACATCGTGATTATCATCAGATGTTCGAAAATTAGAGTAGAACCTCAGTCCAATGATGTTTCCATCGTTTGGAGAGTACCTGTTCTAATGGCGCCTTTTGTGAAGGATAAACAAAAGATAATTTCAAGAAGCATGGAATCTGATAATACACTGAATCAATTTCTTCGACCCCGTGAATCGAATTAGTGAATTCTACAAACTCAATCCGATTTGGGGCAATTGTAGATCTGATTTGTAGATTGATTTGGTCTTTAACGGCAACAAAAGTTCTTTGCTTTCCCCTAAACTTTGAAAAACTAAATTTCAGCCCCTTAAGAATCTTTCAAAAACTAAACTAGATCTGAGTTGTACTTGTGAATTGTGATTCGTATTTTACAATTATTGACTTATTGTACATCTCAAGAAACTTTCATAAATATCCTTGTTACCTACCACGTCAATATTAATAACTAATTTATATTATTTTTAACATATATCTAAACTATTAAAATATAATAATTATTTAACAACAAATTAAAATTAGAAAGTTATTCTATTAACTTATATTTGTAAAAATTAGCTTGTATTATAAAACGAGAAAAATAAAATCTACACGGGCTGTAACATTTTTATATTTTATGATGAAATATAAACTTTTTAAAATTAACAATAAAACTGTATATTCTAAACATCACTGTAACCGTTGATATCCATGTAAATAGTTATATTTAATACTATAATATTATTTTTAAATGTAAAGTGTAATTCAAAATGCAGACAAAGATTGGTAGCTTTCATTGTTGACACAGATGTCAGAGCATCGATATGCATGCCCTAATACAAAATATTTAAAAGAAACTTATTAATAGTATAAAATAAGGATAAAGTTATTGTAATCTATCCTATCGGTATAGAATTTTTTATATATATTTTTAGTACATAATTATAGTTAAAAACTATTTATCAAGTTCTTCTGTCTTATAATTTATTTATTAAAAAATTATATTTTTATTGAAAAATGAATTAATTAAACACATGACTTTGTCTATGATAGCGGAGCTTGAATATTAAATTTGAGGGCTGAAAACATTATATATAAAAAAAATTAGAGAGTAGGGAGGGCCACAATCCAAATTTTACATTTTTAGGCCTAGTGTATATAATAATAATGAGTTATACACTACTTCTAACTAAAAAACCAGGGGCACACCTTGTTAATGAGTTATACACTACAACCCCTCCTGACCCTTACTATCCTCTGCCCTGTTTGTATATATGGCTTCTATCACTCACACCTTGTTAATGATATTGTTATGGTCCGCCTTCCTCTTGTCTTTTGTTGCCTTTCTATTGCCCTAGTTGTCTATCTTGAGTTTCTCACAATCTCACTTATAAAAGCTTCTATTGCCTTACTGAAATAATCTTGCAGTCATATGTTGTACAATCTCATTGAGTTTGAAAGAGAACTCCTAAATGACCAACTTGCTTATTCATCCTAATGATTTTGATGGTAATGTGACTATGTTAGTATCCGTTCATACATTCTTGTCACACTTGTTAAGTCAAATATATTTGAGCTTACACTTGTTAAGTCACATGTATTTGACCTTATTACATTTCCGGTTAGCTTAGAAGGAGTGGCAACACATTTAGCACACCACCACATAAAATTAACATACCGACACCTTATCTTTTGTGTTGCCACCTCAATAGTGTGCTCTCCTTCGTATTTTTTGGGGAATAGTAGCATGTTAGATGCATTTTTGATTTCTTTCTAACTTAAATAAATTATACTTTTATAAAACACAAACATTTCATATTAATAAAAAAAAATTACAATTTGACTTACAACATGACTTAATAATAATAAACTAAAAACATGAATTAATAATCGACTTAAACATAATTTTATATTAGATTGAAGACATAAATCCTACTACTTATCCCAATTATATTGTTTTGCGATATCCTTCTTTGTTTGTATTGCCACAATCTGACGATCCTTATCGGACAACTTCGATTCATCTTTGAAAAAGAGTTTTAGTGCACAATTCTTCTCTTTGCTTTGTTCCGCTTAGAATAATTTATCAATCTTTGTGCCCAACCCTTGGAGCTCCTTCCTTGTTGCCTCCAATTTACTTGATGAACCTTGAACACCTTTTAACATCCTTTTTGTCTGATCTTGTCATGACGATTTCGCATTTCGTATGGATCTTCATTGTTGAGGTCAATCCTGTGACATCCCTATTTTCATGGTCATAAAAGATTGGTTTGTTTATGCTTCATTTTAAATATCAGAGTATACTTTTCAAGAAAAGTGTTATGGAATTTATTCTCAGAAAAACATGATAAATATATTATCAAAGAATTTCCAAAGAAATGCATTTTGATTGTATAAAACTTTGGGATGTCATCGTCAATACAGATACATAAGCATAAATAGACCTTACATTTATTTACACTAGCGATTTACATCTCTTTTAATCTTTCAGTGTAATGTAACTTCATATCGACCTATGATATAAATAGGCTGAGTGGGTCAGGTTGGAAAACCTAGTGAATACATAAAGATTTCAATCTCACAATGTTATATATATATATATATATATATATATATATATATATATATATATATATATATATATATATATGTACTCATAAAATATACAATTTCACCATATATAAGCAACTTTACCCCATCCCGTCGATCCTCAAAACGACACGATCTATAATCTCGGATCTAAAATTAACATCTTTACTTAATCCATACTCCTAGATCTAAAATTAATCTCTTTACCTAGTCCACCCAATTCGCTGCAGCACCCTTCCGACTTCTAAACCCCGTAACTTTCGCATACGAGCTTCGTTTTCAACGTTCTTTACATCCACACGTAGGTATTGGCAATATCTACAACTCTCCTTTTGACTCCATCGGCTAATTCTCGGCCAATTTTAAATTTAACAGTATGAAAAAGTTACATTGTTTAACGACCGTCTAAAATTCATAACTTCTATATACGAACTCCGTTTTCGACTCTCTTTTTATCGTTGAACTCCTATTAATGAGATCTTCAATTCTCATTTAGGTTGTGTCGGAAAAAAATCGCTCGATCTAAAATTCGAACTCCGGGCTGCACACTGCTATGTCAAATCTTAGAAAATTCATAACATCGTCATTCGGAGTTAGATTTGGACGTTCTTTTTGATGGGTTTTAGGTAAAACAAATAAACTAGAAAACAATTCCTAAGTTCACATGCAACCTACTTTGGATCTATGTTTTATCTATTGAACATACAACTTTGAATTGCAAAACAAGAACCCTAGAGGAGAGAGGCTAATTTCGAAATTAACAAGCTAGGGTTTAGTAATTACATACCTTTCAATTGTTATAGTAAACAATTGATAATTCCCTTGATCTTGATCTTGATCTTCTTGGAAGCTTAGCACCACAAGTGTAATGCCTCTAATGGAATCACACCCAAACTAGCAAGAAGGAAAGTAGAGGAGAGAGGGGAGAGGGAGTATGCAAAATTTCGGCCCTTAGGGTTTCTTCAAAAGAAAAGAGTGACCAAAACATGAACCAGGAGGCTCCTTATATAGCTGAGGGATCTAGGGTTTAGGGGAAACCCTAGTTATCCTTTGCTTAGGGCCTAAGCAAACCCAAGGGCCTTATCCAAGCCCCTATGGACGAAATTATTAGGGTTTCCCCTAAAGATTTCGTCCACCCTTATCCAAGGGGGTTCTAGAGCCTTCCACTCAACTATTAGATAATTGCAAACTAGTCCCTGCACTCTATAATTAATTCTTTTAACCCCAAAATTAATTCTAATTAATTTATGGCTAACAATTAATTAAACAAAATGATTTCTTATTAATATATTAATCTTTTAACATATTAATAAATTCATTTATATTAATTTATTAATATATTAATAAATTAATATCTCTCCTTTCATAATTTCCTTGCCTGGTTGCTAGGTTTGAGGGCAACCCAAAAGGACTGTGCTGCTATCAATTCAAGTACATACCAATTATAGTTATGGGCTTAGACACCTAATCCAACACTTTTTATGCACGCTCTCAATTTAATGTATACTACGACTTTTGTTTAGATCGCTAAGGCTAAAAAACACTTTATCATAAACTCACTTTTTACGTCACACAACGTCGTGTCGGTTTTGTCATGAAACTTCGACATGTCATAACTTCTTCGTTATTGCTCGGATTTCGGCGTTCTTTATATCTCCAGAATCATTGTCACGGTCACTACAACTTTCTTCACAGATATCGGGTTTATCTATAATTTTATTTTTGGCGCTTATTTTCATTCTTAATTTATTATATCTTTTATAATGCACATAAAATCACATAATTCAAGTAATTCATCTTTATTACTTCAAAATAAGTTACATTTGTTGACCTTAACTATTACATCATCGATCAATGCTTAGCCTCGAAACACGAGCGTTACAAATCTCGATAAAGGCACCGAAAGATTGACTATAGCTTGACTCGTAAGTTTTGTTTCTTTTTTACATACCTGCGAAATCATCATAACTTTTTAGAGCAAGCCATTTTGGTTTGTTCCTCATGACTTCCTAAAATTCCTTATTTGTAAAAGATTTATCGACTTTTTCCTTATAAATTTTACCAGCATCTACTATGACATTCACCTCGTTTGCACCGTTTTGCGGGTTTCAGGTCGCATTCATGAATATGCCATTGAACTGTATTTAATTTTTTTGTGGTCCTCAATTTTGTGTATACTTGATTAGTCGAGTGATACTCCTTATTCCTTTGGATATAAAAGCTTTTCAAAACACTTATTTTAAACGTTGCATCACTTTAGTCGTCCCCCTTGTCGAATCCTCTGATATGCTTAGCCATGCTTGCACCAATGCCTTTTATTCTTTATCGATCAAACCTTGACATGCTTTTTAGTTACTTTTTCTTTGGGTTCAACTTCGTTTTTGTAACACTCCATTTTCATCTTTTCATAGAATTCAATATAAACTGTCGTTTATAAATTTCGAAGTAGAGATATATTACTTTTTTAGCCAAAGGAATCATCATAAACACGTAGGAACGTCGGTATGATTTCTATAAACATATAGAATGCATAAATTTGGCTTCTTATGAAGCATTTATGCTTCATCGAAGTTTCGCAATTAAATGACGTGGATCAGCATATCGTAAAATACGAATTAAAGATAGATCGCTTATTAGCCTAAATAATCTAAACGAAAGTCATAATGGTCGTAAAACTGAGAGTATACATAAAGAGAACGTCCAAATTTAACTTCATATGAGGAAGTTATGATTTTTTGAAGTTTCAATGCAACAATGCAGACATAGAAATCGAAATTCAAATCGGTTGATTGTTAGCCAAAATGATTTAAACGAGAATTGAAGATCTCATGGATATGAGCCCGTCGATATAAACACAGTCAAGGATGGAGTTCGTATGAAGGACATATGAATTTTGCACGGACTTTAACAATCTAAACATGTCTAATATGAAATTTTGTTAAAGTGAGAATTAGCAGTTGAGACCTTAATGAAAGTTGTAGAGCTCGTTGATAGGATTCCGGGGATATAATAAACGTCGGAAATGGAGGCCGTATGCGAAAGCTATGGCTGTTCGAAGACCTGCGAGAAAATACCTATGTTGGCGACATGACAGTTGTTCGGCTTGTCAAACCCAACAAATGATAAGAGTACGATATACTCCAAAAGGACACTACTATGTTGCACTAAAAGATAATACAAGGCAAGTATGGTCGATCCATAAAGACACGGGACAATCAGTATATACCTCTGCGCAAGTTACTTCGATCACCAATAGTAAAGAGGGGGGATTTTGAATGCAATGATTAAAAAACAAATTTAAGACACAAGTAATTGACCAAATGAGTAAATTAATTTCAGACATTGTAAGGATCCAACTCTATGTATGACAACTTAGCAATGTGATTCCAAAACGACATGATACTTGCTCAATTCTATCTAAGTTGGTACTTGAAAGTGTTCACTAGCTCTAACACTTCCCATTCACCATATTAATTAACCAAAACAAGCTCTTTGATTAACCCTAACCTTACTAACCTAATCTAAACAAGCTCTTAGAATTAGATTAAAAGATTGCATTAAGCTTTTTGTGAATGTTTCAACAACACCCAATAATCCTCACAAGCTCGGGAGTGTAAGAATGTGTGAATAAGATTTACACTAAACTCATTCAATGGAAATCAGTTTAGTGTTTGTTACTTAGTCCAATTCACAAAACAATTACGGGTTTTGCAAAATAGATAACTCGAATGACCTAGCCCTAATTCAAATGGCTAATAAGAATCAAAATTAGAATCAAACATTTGATTAAAGCAAACTCAAATTCACTAGATAGAAATTAAAAACAAACATCAAGTCATATGATTGAAATGACAACCAAGAAGTCAAAACATGAAGTTGGAGAAACTAGGGTTCTAGCCATACATGGCTAGAACAAGATCACAAGTTGAAAAGATGGAAATAATGTGCAATTGTAACTTACAAATATGAGAAATAATGTTTCCAAATGATAAATGATCAAATCCTTGCAAAAAGTTTTGAAATTCCCTTACCAATAATGCTCTGATATAATGAGTGTATCTAAAAATGACCCTCTTCCTGTAATATGAAAGATAGGAAAAACTGTCAAAAGGCAGTTTTTGGGTCGAACACGGTCCGTGCCAAAATAGGCTAAAGTGACACGTGTCGTGTTCAGCATGGTCAACACGGCCCATGTTAAAATAGGCTAAACTGACACAGGTCGTGTTCAACATGTTCAACAACTTCTTCTTGGTCAAACACGCCGCGTGCCCACTTTTCAGTGTAAATCCAACACAGCACTTGTACTCCTCTGACTCCGAATCCAAACTTGATTTTTCCAACTTTTTCGTTCTTCGCCCGATCATCCTAAAATCTTCACCAATGCTTCCCGGCATCTCCCAAAGCGCGTTCTAACCTCCGGTTTACCTGAAAAAACTTGAAAGCGTGAAAATAAGGTTTTTCTAGAGACTAGCATGAATTGCATGAAATGCACGAAAAATGAATAACAACTATGCTAAATAGATGCATAAAAGGGACTAAAAGGTGTGCAAAAAGGTGCACAAAATGCACCTAACAAATCTCCCCAAGCTCAGACCTTTCTTGTCCTCAAGAAAGAAAAAGAACCAGATGAAACAAGATGACTTCTAGATAGCAAAAAGAAACATAGAGCAAAAGGGGACATAAAGATCCTAAAAGCTAAGAATGAATGCATGTAATGAAAACCATGAAAAAGAAATACATGTACGAAAGAAACTAGAGAGAAATGAACCAAAGAAAAATTTAAGAACACAAGAAATCTTTTTATTTATTTTTATAAATATGAACATATAAGATCAAACTTTACATCGATGGGGCTCCAATCATTAATACCTAGGCAACCATTCTACTACCTTCCACATATCATAGACTCCCAAAGTTAAGAAGACCACGAAACGGTGTAACCCAATAATCCAACCATAGTTTTATTTAAACTTCATACCCTAATTAGCTTTTGTGAGCGAAAATAACACAGTTCGGGATCTCATGTCCTTAAGACTAGATGGTCAAGAATCAGAATCGACATATCCTTAAGTTGGTTGATTTGATGACTAGTCGGGTGTCTTCCTTCTCGGGGTACATATCCTTTAAAGGGTCCAACAAATTTATCATATTCAGCTCTTGTGGTTGGTCTACTGGTGAAAGGAGTTTCTCATTGCTAGTGGGTAGCTTAGCCTCTTTTTGTCAACCTCCAAGACCTCCTCTACAACTTCCATGTCAGCATTCTTAATTTCTACTTCTTCCTCGACAACCTTCTCCACTTCTAAATCTTCCTACTCTTCCCTGTCTTCTAATTGCAGTCTTGGTCCATGAAAGTTTTCCCCATCGTTCAAGGTGATGGCAGACTGCTTCAGTCTGTGATGGTAGTTTGCCTTGAGTTTCCAGTATACTCACAGATTGAGTAAGTCGTGCAATTTGTTGCTCTAAGCTTTTTAGGCTATCATTGGTTGTTTCCTGGAAGATTTTGGTAGTATTGGGGATGCTTTTCACAATATCTTCCATGGACATGCTCAAGGTTTCAGTTTGTTTGGGAGGCAGAGGATATGGTTGTTGGAACTGTGGAGTTAGCTGGTATTGGTCATTTCCCCAAGCTTGGTATGGGTTTTGGCATTGATTATTTCCCCAAGCATGGTTGCTTTCTCACCATTGATCATGTTGAGGTTGATCATAACTCCAATGGTTTGGCTAGTAGTAGCTTCCCCTTTCTTGCAGTTCCTCCCATTCCCCTTGTAAATATGGACACATGTTGGTATGATGCCCATTTTGAGTGCAAAAATCAAAAGGAATAAGTGTGGGTTGCACACTTTGGTCATTTCTAATGATCATAATTAACTGAGTTAGCTCAGAAAGTTGGTCTTCAATGTAAGGAGTATTCATTTCTGAGCAACACTTTTTTCTTTGTTTTTTTTTGTTTCTTTTATAGAAATGTACCAGCTCACAAAAATCTTGGCATAAACAATTAGTTACACCGTGTCCCCGGCAATGATGCCAATTTGTTAAGCGTGTTAAACCCAACAAATGATAGGGTATGATATACTCCAAAAGAACACTACTATGTTGCACTAAAAGATAGTACAAGGCAAGCAAGGTTGATCCACAGAGACACAGGACAATCAGTCTATATCTCTTTATGCAAGGTACTTCGATCCCCAACAGTAAAGAATAGGGATTTTGAATACAATGATTAAACAAACAAATTTAAGACATAAGTAATCGACCAAATGAGTAAATTAATTTTAAAAATTGTAAGGACTCCAACTCTATGTATGACAACTTAGCAATGCGATTCCAAAATGACATGATACTTGCTCAATTCTATCTAAGTTGGTACTTGAAAGTGTTCACTAGCTCTAACACTTCCCATTCACCACATTAATTAACCAAAACAAGCTCTTTGATTAACCCTAACCTTATTAACCTAATCTAAACAAGCTCTTAGAATTAGATTAAAAGATTGCATTAAGCTTTATGTGAATGTTCCCAACAACACCCAATACTCCTCATAAGCTCGGGAGTGTAAGAATGTGTGAATAAGATTTACACTAAATTCATTCAATGGAAATCAGTTTGGTGCTTGTTGCTTAGTCCAATTTGAAAAACAATTATGGGTTTTGCAAAATAGATAACTTGAATGACCTAACCCTAATTCAAATGGCCAATAAGAATCATAATTAGAATCAAGCATTTTATTACAGCAAAATGAAATTCACTAGATAGAAATTAAAAGCAAACATCAAGTCATATGATTGAAATCACAACCCAGAAGTCAAAACATGAAGTTGGAGAAACTAGGGTTCTAGCCATAGATGGCTAGAACAAGACCACAAGTTGAAAAGATGGAAATAATGTGCAATTACAACTTACAAATAAGAGAATAATGTTTCTAAATGATAAATGATCAAATCCTTGCAAAAACCTTTGAATTTCCCTCACCAATAGTGCTCTAATATGATGTGTGTATCTAAAAATGACCCTTATCCCGTAATATGAAAGATAGGAAAAACTGTCAAAAGGCAGTTTTTGGGTCGA
Organism: Lactuca serriola; assembly: GCF_051521515.1. Classification (NCBI taxonomy): domain Eukaryota; kingdom Viridiplantae; phylum Streptophyta; class Magnoliopsida; order Asterales; family Asteraceae; genus Lactuca; species Lactuca serriola. The sequence continues at coordinate 34,538,609 of NC_136414.1, read as the reverse complement.
ACACGGCCCGTGTCAAAATAGGCTAAAGTGACATGGGTTGTGTTCAGCATGGTCAATACGCCCCATGTTAAAATAGGCTAAACTGACACGGGTTTAGTTTAGGATGGTCCACAGCTTCTTCTTGGTCAAACACGCCCCGTGCCCACTTTTAAGTGTAAATCCAACATGACCTGTGTACTCCTTTGACTCCGAATCCAAACATTATTTTTCCAACTTTTTCGTTCTTCGTCCGATCATCCCAAAATCTTCACCAATGCTTCCCGACACCTCCCAAAGCGCATTCTAACCTCCGGTTTACGTGAAAAGAACATGAAAGCGTGCAAATAAGGTTGTTCTAGAGACTAACATGAATTGGATGAAATGCATAAAAAATGAATAACAACTATGCTCAATAGATGCATAAAAGGGACTAAAAGATGTGCAAAAAGGTGCACAAAATGCACCTAACAGCAGCACCAGAGTACGCCACGTGACATGGTCGGCCGCCCACTCCTCTAGCAGCATCGATATCCTTTACGAACATTGTTTTAAGCAATTCGTGGGGATTATGATTGGATGGGTCCCAGTCGGGCACTCGCGGGTATGATGGCGAGAAACTGATGTTTAGAGTGTCTCCAGGTGGAATCGCATTACCTTTGGCCGACCATTGGTACTTGTCTCGATGCTTGGTTCTTGCTATTGTGAAAATATCCTCTTCTTTGATTGGTTGTTTGCTTGCTTCCTTGCGGGTTCTTCCATCTTTTTGGTCAGCTTTGAACTTTGATTGTAGGGTCCTTGCTATTTCTATTAGGTCTCCATTCAATTTCTTGTCCGCTACATCTCTTTTGAGTATCACATATTCTTTGGTTTCGTGTTTTTTGCTCTCGTGGTATTCATAATATTTGTTTGTCCGCTACGTCTCTTTGTTATTTCTGTTAGGTCTCCATTCAATTGCTTTTCCGCTACTTATCTTTTGAGTATCGCACATTCTCTGGTGTCGTGTGTTTTGCTCTTGTCATATTCACAGTATTTGTGTTTTTCCCTCTCCATCCATTGTGGGGTTTTTTTCTATGCTGTGTACTTCCGACTTGTGGCTCCTCAGGTCGTGTTTGATGAACAGATGGAATATGCAGGGGGAATGTCTCGAATGTCTGCTCTGTTTGTCGTGGTTTCCATCTTTGCGCTCTTTATGGTTGTGGCGGGTGTAGGAGTCGGTTGATTCTTGTTTGAGGTAGGCGTTCAATTGAGACTTTAAATTTGCTTATTTATGTTCTTCTCCTTCGATCTGTCATAGGTATTTCTCGACCTTGTATTTAAGCTCATCTCTAGATTTTGGTACCGTGTCTTGAATTTTTCTTGACAGGGGGCCTGGGAGTAGCCCCTGGGCGAAGGCGACTATGACTAAGAGTTCTTCATGGCCTGGAATGCTTAAAGTTGCTAAGTTGAACCGGTTATAATATGCTTGAATGAAATCTCCCTCCTTTTTCTTGCATGCCATGATCAAGTTAGCATCTCCTTTGACTTTTCTCAACTACATGAAGTTGTGGAGGAATAGATGTGTCAATTGTTCAAAGTTGGAGATGCTTCCTGGTCGTAACGCCTTGAAACAGTTGTTGGCGTTTCCTAACAGTGTAACCGAGAAGTAGGTGCATGTCATCATCCATCCGAAGCGATGTCATCATCCATTCATAAGTGTCTATGTGTTCATCAGGATCTGTCATGCCGTTATATTTTGGGATATTTGGGATCATGGCGAAATGTGGTATTTCGTAATGTAGGATCTCCTGGAAAAATGCTGAGCTAATGCTTGATACTGAGTCGTGCATGTGTGGATATGTGAGTGCTCCACTAGCCATTGCGTGCTACATGTGATAGACGCTGACGTACCGTTGATCATATTCCTAATGGTACCTATGGTTGTACACCAGCATTATAACATCCGGAATCAAGATGGTCAATTATGGAAATGAATTCCCTTTTTAGGGGCCAACTCGTCGAGTTTATGGCATAAAGTCGACGTGTTGGAAGCTTTTGGGGTGCGTGTTTTAAGGAACAACTCGTCAAGTTGGTATAGGGAAACTCGACGAGTTGGACGCAATGTTAGTAAACCCTAATTTTAGGTTTTCGCACCCTATTTAAAGACCTTAACTCCCTTTTGTTGGCCTCCTTACCAGCCTCCTTGTCCAGAAAACCCTTATTTTGTGTATTATCCTTCACGGTTGAGTGTGTGAGCTTGGAGAGTTGGTTTTTGGTGTTCTTTGGAAGGAGTTTGAAGAATGAAGGTGCTTCGTTTGAAAGGAAGGCTTTGGATCCAGAAATTTTCCATTTGTTGTCTTCCTTTTTGAGGTATAAAGTCGAAACCTTGTGTTGTTATCTTCTAGATCTCTCTGTGGGATGTTTTAGTTTGATTTTTGGGTGTTTGATTGGGTTGTCCAAAGGTTAAGGGTTTCAGGGGTTATTATGCTTGATCTGACCCTTTTATGACCTCTCTTGGCATAAAGTTGCAACTTTTGCTAATTCCTAAGTGTTATCCATGCATTAAGTCCTTTATTAAGCTATTTTGGGCTCTAAAGTTCCTTTCATGCATGCATGAACGTAAAGTTGGAAACTTTACGTGATAATCCAACCTTGTGATGCTGGATCTGTGTTTTGGGAGTTTGTTTTGAGAGTTTAATAGCTTAATGGGTTAAGCCTCACTCTATTAAGTCAAGGATTCAGGATTGGGTTCATTGTAATGATTTTAAGGGAAAAGTTGGAAACTTTACCCTTCTAGTCATCATTTAGGAAGAGATCTGAGATTGGAAGCTTTTAGATACGATGGAAACAGCTGAGTGCATTTAGCTGTTTGATTCCTGGCCAACTCATCGAGTTTAGTAGAAGTCGGCGAGTTGATGCGAATTTTCCCGATCTATGCATTTAATAGGGAAACTCGGCAAGTTGGGTCAACTCGGACCATTGACTTTGACTTTTGACTTATAGTTAAGGGAATTATTGGCATAGTATAAGGCTCGTATGGGGTTGGGCCCAATTTGGAAAATTGGTCCATTAGTGGGCTTTGATGGATCTAGTAGTTTCTGGTATTTTGGGCTTGAGTTGTTAATAGGTTATCGGGATACAAAGTGTTTGAACTAGAAAGAATGGTTGGGCCTTAAGGCAGGGCCATGTTAGGAGTTTGGGCTCAATTTGGAAAATTGGGCCATTGGTTGATTAGTTGGCTTTTGGGCCTTTGAAATTGTAGTTTAGGTCTTGGGCTTGGTCAAGGCTAGGTTTGGGTAAAATGGTCCTTTTGCATCAGGAATGGAGTTGTGGTTATGAATTGGAGCCTAATTGTTAATTGGGTGTATTATTGATATTGCTAGCTCAGGAAGCCGTTAGGGCAGCAGCTAGGGATTCTTTCAGTGAGCTTCTACAGTTCGAGGTGAGTCTCTTCAGTATATTCATGGGTCGAAGGAACCAATTCTGGCCCATTATGTGTTATGTGGTATGATACTTGTTCTATGATATGTGGTATGGTAGTTCTCTCCATGATACAATCATGGAAGACCCCGGGGGTAGCCCGAGTCAGTTGGATATCAGACCATGGGGGTGCCCATGGAATTCCAGGCAAAGACCATGGGGGAGACCATGACATTCCAGAGAAATACCATGTGGGGGAGCCCATGGCAATTATATGTATGTTGCATGATATTCTGTGGTTGTATGTTTATGGTATTTTGGGAACTCACTAAGCTTTGCGGTTACAATTTTCAGTTTATGTTTCAGGTACTCCTGTTTTCAAATGAAAGAGCTCGGGACAATTGCAGGGCACACACCACATGTTTTCCGCATTCTATAAATTACTCTGATTTGATAATGTTTTTGCTAACTCTTGGTTACCTTGGTTTCATGAGAAAGAAATGTATTAATGATCTATTAATCAAAAAGAAAAAACAATCATGTCATGATTTTGGGGCATTACAAGTTGGTATTAGAGCCTTGGTTTAAGGGATTCGGACATACTCTCAAGTGCGGCTGAACTCAAACCGAGGATTTGGTAAAGTTTTCAAAAGAAAAGTATTTTTAAGAAAAAGATTTTTTTTCTAATATAAGAGAAGGGTGTGGTGCATGCAATAAGCCGTGCTCAGGTAGGTTTTCCCGAAATACCCTGTAAGTCCCTAATTTTCCTGTGTATCAATCAGATCCGTTTGATGGTGCGGAATCCCAATCAAACGGATGATGTCAGATCAAATAGAAGAGAAGAAGAAGAGGAATAAGATGAATCTCAATGTATTAATGAATAAAATGATGATCCGGATACAAGAGATTCACACACACACACACTAACACACAATAGTTCTTCTGTCTCTCTGGCCGTAAACTCTCTACTATTCATTTATCAGTTCCTCACACCCTAACACCCATATTTATACAAGGGGACATGGGCTTGGTGAACATGGGCCGTAAATGGGTTTACGGCCGTAAACCTGTTTACGGCCGTAAACACAGCCGTAAACACCTTACGGCCGTAAACACCAAGTTGTTTACGATCCAAGACACAAAAATACATTTTTCTAGAAAAGTAAAGTATAAACCATATTTTTGACCCAACAATCTCCCCCTTGGTTTATAGTTTTCTTTTCTTAAATGAACCAACAAGCTCCCCCTAAAAAGTAGCTCGCTTTTCTTATTAATCTTCATTGAGAGCTTGGCTTCAGCATTAATCTTCAAATTCTTCACGACTTCAAGATGAACTTGATGAATCTTTAATGAATGACTTCATCTTGAGCAGTTGGGCTTTTCTTCAGAATTTGAAATTGAACGCACATTGGGTGAGGAGGCTTCTTGTACTGATTCTTGAAAGATGGCGCTTTCAGCTTGAGAATCTTCAGAGAGAACATCATAGAAAAATAATCTTCTGGATCGCTTCAGCATGTTTAAGATAGCAGCAGACTGATTGAGGAGGCTTCAATGCAATCCGTCACATAATCTTCAATTTCAACTTCACCTCGCATCTGGGGTTGAAGGATTGAATGTCGAAAGAATAATCTTCATTTCTTGCTCCTTCGAATGAGAATTCTTCGATGCTCACAAACGAGGCTTTGGCTCAGAAATTTTCAACACAAACTCCATGAGTCTTATCTATACCTGAAATCACTTTTCAAGACGAAACAAAACTAAAAGAAAACTTAGCACACAAAACAAAAACAAAAATATTTTTGGATTTTTCATATTTTCTGAAAAAGAAATAAAACACAAATTACACTATTTTTTTTAATTCTCCCATAATATTTAAATTAGAAGAACACTATGAATAAACTTAACAAAAACAAAAATAATAGCTAACTTTAACAGTGTCACAATTAGGAATTCTTGTGCCTTGTAACCAACACTTAAACCAATTTATGAATCAAAAATATAAGAGCATGTATGATGTATACTCTATGACAACAAAATTTCAATCCAATACACCATACAAGTACTACAAATAGTCAACAAGCAATTGGAAACCCTAGAAGTTCTTGTTTAGGTCCATTTTGGACTAGGACTTCCCTATTGGACTCAATGGACCAATAAGCTTCCAATTTGACTATCATGGGATTAGAACCTTTAAATGGGCTCATTGGACCCACTTCCATTTAATTCAATATTTTGGGCCATATTGGGCCTAGAATGAGATAGATTAATTATATGAACCATTTTGGACCATAATTAACCTAATCTAACCTAATGGGTCATAAAAATCATATTCATATTTTTTTAGGCCAAAAATCATCCAACCTAGCTATAACATGGGCTTAAGGGCAAAAAGCCCAAAAACCTCCTCTCACCCTCCCCATTCTCGGCCCAAGCCCAAAAGAAGAGGAGAGTTGACTTTGTGAGTGACACTTCATAATTGTTCAAGGGACATCCATGCATGAAGACTCAAACATCCATGCACTCACATACTTCCAAGTCTAGCTACTCTTTTTCTCCCTCTCTCTCTCTTGCTCTCGGCCGAGTTCAAGCACACACACACACACACATTTCACTCACTTTTCTCTCAGGGAAACTCTCTCATAACTCATCCATATTTCGAGATCTAAGAAGGAATCAAGGGGATTTTTACACAAAAATCATCATCTAAGGTAAGAAATCTCTTAGATCCTTAAACTAGCTACTTCATTTCATCCAAAAATCACCTCTTAATTCATTCAAACTCATGATCTAGCACCTAAGAAGCATTCAAGTTCGAAATCTTCCAAGGAAGGTTGCTAAGGCCGAATTTCTTCTCATTTTCTTCCAAAAACCGAAACCACACCCAAAGGTGAGCTTCATACCCCCTATTTTTCGGTTTTTATAAGTTTTATGGGGGGGGGGGGGGGAGAATACAAGCAAATGTGTAGATCTATGAGTATATGTATGCTTTGTATGATTTCTATGTTTATTTACATGTTCTTATGTGATTATGGTGTTGAATCTAGTAAAAAAGTCCTTAAAACCGAGATTTGCATTAGGATGTATGAAACAAGTATAAAACATATTATTACACACAAATCATTTCTAGAAAAATAACCAAGTTGGTTAATATGAACCCCTTGGGCTAAAAATCCCATTTTTGGACTCAAAATGTTAAAAATATAAGGTTAAAGGGCCCAAAATGACAAAATACAAATTCTGATGGATGAAATGAGTCAATACAGTTTCAACAATGTATTTTTCTGGAAATATTCTCTTTGAAGGATTAAATGTGGAATTTTTAAGCATAATGGGCCAAAAATGAACTTTTTGGCCCAATAAAGCCCAAATTGCGAGATTTTCAAATTAGAGGGGCTGAAACTGTATTTTTCTGTAAAACAGGGGACTACTAGTGCTCCAAGTCCATTGCAAGGGTTAAAAATGCTTTTCATATTTAAAAGGGACCAAAGATGCAAAAAATTTCTATTTTGGGCCAAAAGTGTAAAAATTGCAAAAATAAGGGTTTCAACCGAGAAAAATTTCATTTGAGGGACTAAAACTGTTTTTCAAATAACTTTGAGCTGAAAAATACCTTTTCTACAAGTTTTGATACTAAAGTGTCAAGAAAAATGGTTTAAGGACTAAAATAGAAATTCTTTTATACAAAGGGTCAAAAGTGTAAATTTATCCAAAAGAAAGGGGTTGCAAAATGTAAAATTCTAATGTTTTAAACAATAAATCCGACATGATTAAATACTAGTACCTCGACTATCGGCGAAATATAGTACACCTTCAACACCAAAAATCGTTATCAAACGAATTGATTCGGTCTCGAATCAATAATGAATCTGAAATTACTAACACGACGATACTTCAATACACACGCGGAAATCTCGGGAATTCAATACACCCGCGGAAATTTCGGGAAGTCAATACACACGTGGGAATACACCAGACGTCGATACACCGTCTTTGGGCCCGAAAGTTTCAAATCGTGCTTGTTGGGCCTAGCTAGCCCAATGACATGATCTTTAGGCCTGAAGGAAACTCGCTTACATGTAGTTGGGTCTTATATGACCTAATTCCGTGTAAAAGGACTTTTACAGGCTTTGTGCTGTTGGACCCCAAGGGTCCTCTGGTGCTGCTAGTAAAGTCGAGAATTCACCAAATGCGAGTCGGGCTAAGGGCCCTTCGCATTCACGATAGCCTTGAACGACTTATGGAAAATATCGGGGGCTTCGCACCCTCTTTTCCTCCTCGGTTGTGGGGCTATGAGAAGTCCGGGTGATTGGATTAAGTGAATAGTGCGAACGACGCCTAAGGGATCGTTTGTATAGTTGTAAACTAGTCATTTTCATTAATGTGTGTTTATAACAATTCGCAATCCATAATTAATCCAACGTCACCGGGACTCAACGAATACACCCGTCGCAACGAAATAAAAAAATATAAATCATTTGATGCAAAGTATTAGGAAAACATCGGGTTTTCCTAGGGTTTTCAATTAATACACCTACGAGTTACATATCGAGTTTTACAAATTGTACTTTTACATCTATAGAAATAAACAAGCATACTTACGGATCTTCACCCTTTTTATACTATGCTCTTTTCAGAAAATATCGGATTTTTTGGTGATTTTCAAAACAATACAAACCACTATATTTCAAACATTACTTATGAGCTCATCAACATTTCATATGTTGACGTTTTTTTTTTCAAAATACTTGTATTCTCAGGTAACAGGTAAATCGAAAAAGGAAAAATGTACTCAGTAACGTCTTGCTGTTGTTTTAATTAGTATCAAACAATTTACTTTTGGGCATGTAATATTATGGATCAATGTACTGATTGTAAACGCTACCAGTTGTAATATTTCAATGCTTGGTAATGTATGATGTTATGTTTCATGTATATTCATTGTGATGGTATTCAATTGAGTCACAATAGCCCTCAGACGTTTCCGCCGTCTGGTTCGGGGGTGTGACAAATAGTGATTTGGGATCAAAGTTGTTGGACAATCTTATTCTACTTGTCGGTACCCTTATCTTCACATCTTCGTCTGATCGATCGCCAATATTGTGGTCCACTTAAACACGAAACATTTGTGACAATATTTTGGACAATTTACCAATGACATGATACATGCATATATCTAATTGTAACTTTATTATCATGATTGGCCCTAATTCTTAAATAAATTTTTCTTATGACCATAGGTAGCGAAGGGTGACTCGATGTTTGTCATAGATCAATGGAGCGTGTGTGGTTTACCGGCACATTGATTAGGTGATAAAGACATTGAGTGCACCACGTTGATTCGCATGGTTATTCACAAATTTGTTTGCGATCCTCGGCATCCCAGTCGCAAATTTGAAATGTATATCGAGATTTAAACATGCCATTGAAAAGTTCAATGAATCTCAAACATTTAGGAGTTTTCAATACATTTAAAACCAAAATTGCTTTTTCGTTTTTCATGGTGAGAATTAGTGAATCGTCATTCACTTACCCTCAAATTATTTACTTTTAGAGTACGACATCCCTTTCTAAGTTGTAAATAATGTTGTTAGATCCTAGCCCTAATTTCTCATTTGGGTGTTTAATTAGGGATTCATTTCTAATCAAACCTTGTTCCTTTCTTTTTTCAGATGTCTGCAAACAACAACAACAACAACAATGCTTCTGGGTCATTCTCGTTGATGAACTTGTGTCAGAAAGTGACATTTGATGGTTCTAAATTCAACGAGTGGATGAGGTATATTCGCATGATCACACGCTACGAGGACAAAGAATATGTCCTCGATGAAAAGCTTGAGAAGATCATCCCAGATGTTGCTACTCCTGAGGAATTGGCCGCCTTTGGGGCCCACGAGCGTGATGCCACGAAAGTTCACTGCATCATGCTGGCCACCATGAACCTCAAACTCCAAAAGTCCTATGAGGACATGTATCCATATGAAATGCATCAGGATTTACTGGACAGGTATCACCAGAGCGCGAGGCAAGAGCGCTATGAGATCATTACTAACATGATCACCGTTAAGATGGGGAGTGGAGAATACCTAACCTCTCATTTGCAGAAAATGCAGAGGTATGTTGATCGTATTCTCAAACTTAATGTTAAGTTTGATGAGGATTTGGCTATCGACATAATCCTCCACTCCTTGCCCTCCTGCTACAATCAGTTTAGGATGACCTACCATATGAACAAAGAGGAGGTCTCCTTGAGCAAGCTCCAAGGACTCTTGCGGACTGCTGAGAGCAACCTCAAAGACAAATATGTTGCACCGTCCCCTGCTGTGGCCGCTCCTGTGATGGCGATAGGTCAAGGAAAGGGTAAAAAGAGGAAGGCTCCATGTAAGAGCCACCATAAGGGGAAACCCCGTGATGGTTCGTCCTCAAGTGGGACCAAAGCAGGCCCCGTTAAACCCTCTTCCGATCCTAAAGAAGCAGAGTGCTTCTATTGCCACCAAAAGGGCCACTAGAAGCGAAGCTGCCCTCAATATCTGCAGGACATAAGAGATGGGAAGATCAAGCCCACATTTGCAGGTATGTATTCTATTAAATCTAATAACTCATCATTTGCTACTTCATGGGTTCTTGATACAGGATGTGGTTACCACATTTGTTCTGATTTGCAGGGCCTAAAAAGAAGTAGGGAGATGGAGCATGGGAAGATGAACCTGATTATGGGAAACAGAAGATCGTCGCCTGTGACCAAAGTCGGTGTTTATTCTTTAGTGTTGAGTAATGGGTTAGGAATAGATTTAGAGAATTGCTGTTATTCGCCAGATATGGCAAGAAACATTATTTCTTTTCACGGGTTGTTTAGACAAGGTTTCAGATATTCTTTTGATAATAGTAATGGTTCTATTAATGTTTATTTGAATGGTGTCTTTTATTTCAATGCATTACCTTGTAATGGGATTTATGAATCTGTGATGATTGTTGATAATTTTGGAAATAATGTTTTGAATATTGATTCGTCTACTAGTCTAGACAAAGCATGCTTGTGGCATTGTCGCCTTGGCCATGTCAACAAGAAACGCATAGCCCAACTCCAAAAAGATGGAGTGTTGGAGTCATTTGACCTTAGGGATGATGACACGTGTGAGTCTTGTTTACTTGGGAAAATGACCAAGTCACCCTTTACTGGCACTTGTGAAAGGGGTGAGGGTTTATTGGATCTCATACACACCGATGTGTGTGGACCCTTTAGATCCACCACAAGGGATGCTTGCGGCTTCTACGTGACTTTTACAGATGATTATAGCAGATATGGATATATCTACTTGATCAGACAAAAGTCGGAAACCTTTGAAAAGTTCAAAGAGTTTAAGAATGAAGTGGAGAATCAGCTGGGCAGGAAAATCAAGATGCTTCGGTCAGACCGAGGAGGAGAGTACCTAAGTCTTGAGTTTCACGACTATCTAAAGGAATGCAGAATTGTTTCGCAATTTACGCCTCCGAGGACGCCACAATTGAATGGTGTGGCTGAGAGACGTAATCGGACCTTGTTGGACATGGTTCGTTCTATGATGAGTCGGACTTCGTTACCAATAGCTTTCTGGGGGTATGCCTTAGAGACTGCCGCCCACATACTTAACTTAGTTCCCACCAAGAAGGTTTCCAAGACTCCTCATGAGATGTGGACAAGGAAGGCTCCCTCGTTGGCGCATATCAAGGTTTGGGGTTGCGAGGCTTTCGTAAGACGAGAGACTCATGACAAACTAGAACCTCGTAGTGAGAAGTGTTATTTCATCGGCTATTCGCAGAAGTCTTTTGGCTACCTTTTCTATAGACTGAGTGACAATGTTGTCTTCGTTGCTAGAAGAGGAGTTTTCTGAGAAAGGGAATTGATAGGCCAAGAAGACAGTGGGAGGCAAATTGAACTTGAAGAGATTCAAGATCAAAGCGATGAAGGAACCTCTGACACTGGCACTCAACTTGAGGAGGAAACTCCTGTTGAACCTGTTGACGAGTCCCTACCTCTTCGACGTTCCACTAGGGCTAGTGTTCCACCCCAGTTTTATGGTTTTCATATTACTACTGAAGGGGATACATTTATTAGTGATAGTACACTAGTAAATTTGGATGAACCTAGCAGCTATAAGGAAGCCACGGAAGGCCCGGAGTCTGCAAAATGGAAAGAGGCTATGGACAACGAGATTCAGTCCATGTACGACAACCAAGTTTGGAATTTGGTTGATAATGTACCGGGTCGTAAGAAAGTCGGGTGCAAGTGGATCTTCAAGAAGAAGACGGACATGGATGGGAAAGTGCATACTTATAAAGCGCGATTGGTTGCGAAGGGCTTTACTCAAACTCCCGGAGTTGACTATGATGAGACCTTCTCACCAGTTGCGAAGATAAAGTCTATTAGGGTGATGCTTGCCATAGTTGTGTTTCATGATTATGAAATATGGCAGATGGATGTGAAAACCGCTTTCCTTAATGGAAAGTTGGCTGAGGATGTCTACATGAATCAACCAGAGGGTTTTGTCGATGCGAAGCATCCAAATAGAGTATGCAAGCTTGAGAAATCCATTTATGGATTGAAACAAGCATCTCGCAGATGGAATCTTTGTTTTGACGAGAAGGTTAAAGAGTTTGGCTTTCTGTGAAGCGAAGATGAATATTGTGTGTATGTCAAAGCCAGTGGGAGTATAGTAAGCTTCCTCGTATTGTATGTCGACGACATACTACTCATAGGAAACGATGTCCCAACCTTGCAGGAGGTGAAGTCCTGGCTTGGGAAATGTTTCGCTATGAAGGACCTCGGAGAGACTGCTTATATTCTGGGAATAAGAATAGTAAGAAACAGGGAAAAGAGACTGATAGGACTCAGTTAGGATACATACTTGGAAAAGGTACTAAAGCGTTTTAGTATGGAAAATTCCAAGAAAGGGGAGTTGCTAATCCAAAGCAATACCAAGCGTTTTAGTATGGAGGAGCAGTGACTTGGAAAAGTTCCAAGCAAGAGACCGTAGCTGATTCAACGTGTGAATCAGAGTATATTGCGGCGAGCGAAGCGTCAAAGGAGGCTATATGGTTGAAGAACTTCATTGGAGACCTTGGAGTTGTGCCATCCATAAAAGAGCCGATGGAAATTTTCTATGATAATGAAGGAGTGGTTTCCTTGACCAAGGAACCGAGAGATCATGGCAGATCTTGACATATTGACGGAAAATACCATTTCATCAGACATCGGGTAAAAGAGGGACTCCTCGTTGTGAAGAAGGTATCATCAGAAGAGAACCCAGCAGATCCCCTTACGAAGGGACTGAGTAGGGTCAAACACTTGCAGCACGCTAGGAGCATTGGGCTGAAGGATGATATAAGTTTGGATTAGATAGGAAATGTGTAATAGATAGTTTGTACTTGACATTTGATGAATAAATAAAATTGTGTTATTTATGAGTAAAGTTACTATCTTATGTTGGTTATTTATCTATTGTTTCCATTTTGCATGTTTTGACTTCCTGAATGATATGATTATTCAAAAGGTCCATAGTCGGTCATATTTTGGAAGTAGGTATGAATGAAGACTGTCATGAATTGTTTTGTAGATTGTCTAAAAGGTTTTGGACATAGCAAAGGTTTGCTGCAAAGTTCATGAGTGCTTGTGAATATGAGTTAAGCATTGGATTAAACCCGAGTTTGCTGTATCACTTAGTGGTGTTTTATCTTAAGTGATCACAAAGCGATAACATCATATAGTCTTAAAACTTAGAGATATGGTTGTTGTTTGCTGGTTGGTTATACATTGATAATGTGTAAACGCATCAGTAACTTGATGTTATAAAACACATTATTGTGTGTGATCCATTAGTAAATAATAGATGCATATGAGTCGAAGTTGATCTGTTCCTTTTATTCTATGAGAATAAAAGTGATATATTGGCCAATTGATGATTTGGTTTGACTTATGTGCCGGGCCCGGTCAGAATGAAGTTGATGTGTTCAACTAAATTCTATGTCAAACAAATCGGAAATCAAGGAACTTTTGCTGGACAATAAGCATTGTCAGCATGATATCCAGAACAGAGGATTATACGATCCCTTATCTAAAGGACAAGTTGATTAGAGTTGACAACGAAGTATAAGAGCTACGATTGCTAATCGGATTCTGAAGTCATATGTGAGATATAGTTACTAGACTTATCCAAGTGGGAGACTGTTGGAATAGTGTCTAAGCCCGTAACTATATTTGGTATGTACTTGACCCGGTTATGCATGGTCCTTTTGGGTTGCCTTCTCCAAAGCAACTTGACAAGGTAATTTAAGGAGAAAGAGAGAGTATTATGATTTATTAATATATTATAAGAATAATATATTAAAGGAGAAATCATATTTATTTAATTAGTATTGGTCATAAATGAATTAGGAATTAATTTGGTGGTCAAAAGAGATTAATTGAATAAAGGGGTATAAACTGTCAAATGTATGATAGTTGAGTTTTAGGTTAAGGAAACTTAATGGGCTTAAAGGGGAACGAAATTATGATGGGTATCCATCATATTTTAGTTCAAGGGCCTTATTCCAGAAGGTTCCATGGGCTGCTTGGTGGCTAAGTTGTCCATTAGGGTTTAGAGTGAAACCCTAGTAACCTGTAAGTATAAATATGACCCCTAGGGCATGAATTCGGATACCACTTGATTCTAAGAGAACCCTAGGACGATTTCTAGTCTCTCTCTTCCTCTCTCATATTGCCTTCTTGCTTGTGGGGTTTGTGAACCATTAGAGGAGTTGCATTTGTGACTCTAGGCTCAAAAGAAGAAGATATACAAGATCTAAGCCAACTATTGAAGAGGTAAACATCTAGATCTGATTCTATATGTTATTTTTGTTGTTTATATGCTAGATTAGGGTTTGTAAGTCTTGGAATCAAAGCATGTTCAATAGTGAAACCTAGATCCAAGCATTAGGGTTTGTATGAGCACATAGGAATGTTTCTTATGCATAAAACCCATCAAGGAGGAGGTACATTATCGTATCCTAAACCCTTTTGTTGTTTTTGTTTGAACTTTAATTGGGTTTTAAATAATGACTCGACTGTCTGACTTGACAAAGTATAATTTTTGAAACTAACGTCTGTTTTTCCACACTTAATTTTCAATGTGTCAAGTTCTTCAGTTAAAGAAGCAAGTTGTCTCTTAATATAGTCATAATTTTCACACTTGTTGCTATACTCTTCCTGAAGTTTCCTAAAGTCCTTGGTTTTTTCTTCTAATTCAACATTCAGGGGTTTCTGTCCTTTCCTTAGTTGATATCCTTCATATCTCAGGTCCTCAACTTCTCTTTTTAATAAATCAACTTGTTCCCGAAGAGATTTAATCGTGGCTTCACAAGCTGGAGTACATGTAACTTCAGTGACCGGAATGTTTTCAGAACTCATTGTTTCTATACACTTCAAAGCATCAAGTTCTTGAATTACATTAGCAAGACTAAGATGATTGAGATTTTTTGTCTTCTTGATGATAGTCACGTTCATATCCCACGATTTCGGAAGTGAATTCAGTAGCTTTTTGTTTATCTCAAACTTAGATAAGAAGATCCCAGCTATATTCATCTCAGTAGTAAGTGTAGTAAATCGCTGCAACTGAGTTTCGAGGGTTTCTCCAGGGATATAATCAAAAATGTTGAAATTTAGTCTTAACGTATCCTGACGACTCTCTTTCATGTTTTCAACTCCCTCGTAGACCTTGAAATCAATTAAAAGCACAACTAGAAGCTAAAATAAAACTTAAAAGTCAAACCCTTTGATTATAAACCTCAAAAGTCAACCTTAAAAGTCAAATTTAAAAAGTTAAACTCAAAAGTCAAACTTGAAAAATCAAACTTAAAAGTCAAAATTAAAAAGTTAGACTTAAAAGTCAAATTTAAAAAATTAAACTCAAAAGTCAAACTTGAAAAGTCAAACCGAAAAGCTAAATTTGAAAGTTTAAAAGTTAAACGAAAAAGTCAAAGTTTAAAATCAAAGATCAAACTTGGAAGTCAAAGTCAAAATTTTAAATAAAAAGTCAAAAAATAAAAGTCAAAAATAAAATTTTTTAATTATTTATTATTATTATTATTTTTATTTATTTATTTATTTTTGTTTATATAATTTTTTTTAAAATTTTGGATGAAAAAGGAATTTAAAATTTAAAAGGAATTGAATTTTGGGTTAAAAGTGTCAAAATAGTGAAACTTGCTGCGAATAAGATGCTTTATGAATTAAATGGGGAGGGAAAGTATCAACTTGTGGCCTAGAGGAGTTGGAAGAAGCTCCGCCCGCCACCCCCTCGCAGGTTACGACCAGAAACAGTGATTTTTGCCATTTTTTGCTCCAAAACTCGATCAAAAACCTTTTTTTATGAAAAACACGAAGAACAAACCCCCCTTAATTTTCAGAGATCTATCAAAAAACGCAACAATATTTCGAAAATAAGATCAAATTATGCCCCAAATCTGACAAAATTAACTGATACAACTTGGCTCTGATACTAATTGTAAGTCCCTAATTAGCTTTGTGTATCAATCAGATCCGTTTGATGGTGCGGAATCCCAATCAAACGGATGATGCCAGATCACAATAAGAAGAGAAGAAGAATATTAAGAATCTTGATTGTATTGATGATATGAATGAAATTCCTTACAATAGATTCTTTCACACAATATGCTATATCTTCCTCTCTTTCTTGGCCGTACAATCCTAATTTGCCTGTTTTGTCGCGGGCCACATTACCACTTGCAATGGCTTGTCGGTAGAGCGATCAATAACATTTGGATGTTCAAAAATCACAGATTCTACAGTCGGCATAGAAGGAAACCCCTTTTTGACTTGATCATCAAGAAAATGCTTGAATTGAGTGACTTGTGGATTGTTCATTAGATTGATGAAGGGAGCTCGAGACAACTCTGTCAAATCAATCCTCGTGAATGAGCTAAAATCATGGCTATTTTTGTACAACTCAGAGTTACCACTTTTTCGTATCACAATCCAAATCTTAAGGGGATCATGGAACCCCCACGAAGCAACTCCCGATCGATCTCCAAAAGTATCTCGGAACCGAACCACTTCAAGATCTGTTATTGTGATTAATGGTTCGTCCGAAGAAGCATTTAGGTTAGAGTTCCTCTTGAACAGTATTTTCCCTTTCTTCACTTCTTCCTCTTGATCACGACGTATGGTTTCTGTCACATGGGGAGCCAGAGGAGGCGCATCATCACCACGACTAGCAGTACCAGATGATTGACCGACAGGAAAATCAACTGGGAAAGCATGCACATGAAGATTGATCCTTTGTTCTTCAACAAATGTTTGATACTTGTCTCCAAAGTCTTCTTCAAGTTTCTTTTTTAGTTCAAAATAACTTGAAGTTAGCATATTGAAGTGATCTTGTAAGTTAGAGATCTGCTTAGTCTTCAACTTTTTATCCTTTTTAAGCTCAGCCACTTGTACCCTAAGACTAGACTTATCAGATTGCAACTTGGAGACTTGAATACTAAGATTAGCATTCCCAGCGCGAAGTTCCGTCACTTGAATATCTAGCTCAATATTCTTTTGGCTTAGAACCGAAATTTCCTTTTGCAAACCAGAAAGGGTTAGATTATCACCCCTAGAACCACCTTCTTCAATAGAAACACCCTTTCCTCGAGGATTTGGCGTTAGAAGTTGTTCTTCAGCCATGTGCAAAGCCAACCTTTCGGATGCATCATCACAATTATATCTTGGAATTGAGAAACCAGGTGGTGCAGAGGAATCACCGACATTAAACACTGAGCTTGAACCTGTTGGAAACATCTTGGTTGTTGTGAGTCTGGTGGTAGCGGTAGTAACAGGTGGTGCTGGAAGGCCACTAATTAAACTTGCCATCAGCTCGGATTGTCTCACATCAATTCTTTGCCTCTTAGACGGAGGTTGGTCAGACTCTGGAGTAAAAACACTCGCAAACGGTTCAGTAGTAGGAGAAACAGACACAGGAGGGGAATATCCTATAACTATCTCCATAGAAATTGAAGCAGTCACCATTTGCCCTGATGTTGGAGTTTCAGTTTCAAAATTCTCACTTGACTTCCTTGTCTCAGTTGTTGGAGGAACAACGTCATCGACATTGTTGAAAATGGCATCAAGGTTCTCGTGTGACACCACATTTGCACTGCTAGCTAAGGAAGCAGCAATATCATCATGATCGAACCCTATGAGGTCAAGATCACCGAAAGAGTCATTCCTGTCTTCCCCAATATTCTCTCCCATCTCAACATTCATTTGCGCACCATCTTGAATATGACCTAACTCCTTTTCATGTTCTGAGACTACTTGAGTGTCAGGAGTTGGTGTATCTTCTTTCTCAGTTCCCTCATCTTCAGAAATATCAATGACAACATTGTTTGGAGACGAATTTTCCGCAGACGCCGGCTCAGACGAACCATATGACTTTGTGGGTTCATTTAACTCCGTGAAATTTCCGAACTTCTCTAGTGGATACAGCCCCTGAAAAACGACTTTGCCTCTGCCATTTTTCTTGATGAGTCCCACCGTGTGAGGACCCAAAGACTTCATGTCAAGAGTTTCTCCTTCCTTTCTTACATATGGAAACTGAAAATTGATAAACATCTGAACAAAACGAGGATATAAGAGGAAAGTGTCTCAGGTGGAGGCTCTGATGTTGATGACTAACTCCTCCAGGATGAATTTAGAAAAATTAAACCTCACACCAGCAGCAAGAGAGACGAGAGCACTAGTTGTGCGTTGAGAAATCTCATCCGCTCCTGACCTTCTACCCGAGATGCAACTAACAAACACGTGTGCCAGAAACCTCCAATACGGATGCAGTAATTTTTTCAGTGTTGGTGGAGAAGTTCCTTCATAGCTCATTCTTCGAAGAATTTGTTGAGTATCCCTAATCCCAATTTCGGTTGGGAAATTAGGTTGATCATCGATGAGCAGCGCCTCTCGAATGAAACCTTCATTGATCACGATCTCACGTCCTTGAACCTTAGCTTTCACCGTGAAGTTACCATCATCATCCATGTTTGTACTGGCGGTCGCCCAAAATTCTCTGATCTGGTTCTGATACACGACCGGGTTGACAGTGATAGCAGACGCTAAACAGCATTCCCGCAATCGGTGAATCATTGAGCACATGTCTGAATGAATCGTCGGAGGATCTGCAAGCATGATGGCGAGATTGTGCATGTCTGCAAACTTCAAATTTCCCATTGTCTGCACTCAACCAAAAACTGTAAGAGAAATGATTTTAAAAAAATAAAATTTTATTTTGACCCCAAAAAAAAACTTTAGTTAAAAAATATGATCAAAACAAAATTTTCTTAAAAAATTATTTGAAAATATGAGTTTATGGCCGAAAAGAAGCAACAGTTATCGAATTAATTCAATTTTAACGGCAGTAAACTATTTGTTCTTGGGCCGTAAACTCGAAGTTTACTGCCTAAGAATCACGACAAACACATTGCACCGAAAATAACACATGTATTTAAACCAATTTTCAAGGGTAGTAAATTGAAAGTTCTCGGGCCGTAAACTCCCGGTTCACGGCCGGCCTATGAACTATTTTTCGAAAAAATCACAAAAATCACACCAATACACCTAATCGACAAACAACACCCTAACAGATGCATATGAATGGATTAATCGCAATAAAATAACGACGATTTAAGGGCAAAACGGAGTTTACGGCCCAAGCTGACGACCGTAAGCTCCGTCAGAGTTGTTTTCTCAATTTCCGATCAAATTACACGGTGAAAATTGTAATAGAATACATATCTATGATCTAGAAGTTATTACCTCCATGATGGTTGAAGCAGTTTTCCAAAAATCAAACAAATTTTTTTTGAAGGTTGAGAGGATTTGGGTGGGATTTGCGGCCGGAATCTCGTGAATGAGGAGATTTCGGCAGTGAACTCTTTATTTACCATTTACCTACAATTACCCTTTTACCTGATAACTACCCAATATTTTGCAACTTCCAACACAATCAAAAATTAAAAAAACTTTGAGGATTATTCAGAAATAATTTCGAAAAATAAAAATAAAAATAAAAATAAAACTAATAAAAACTAAAAATTTAATTGTTGAAAAATTAAAATGAAGTAAAAACTAAGACAGTAAAAATAATAAAAATAAAAGTAAAAATAAAAAAATAAAAGATAAAATTTAAAACTAAAATAAAAAATAAAATTAAAATTGTAAAAGTGAAAATAAAATTCAAATTAAAATAATTTGACAACCAAAACTTAACCGCTATAACTCCTTTTGTGACGTTGTGATCAAAGTTGTTGGACAACCTTATTCCACTTGTCGGTACCCTTATCTTCACATCTTCGTCTGATCGATTGCCAGTATTGTGGTCCACTTAAACACGAAAAATTTGTGATAGTTTTGGACATTTTACCAATGACATGATTCAGGCATATATCTAATTGTAAATTTCTGTCATTATGATAACTCCTAAATCTTAAATAAATTTACCTTATGACCATTTAACTGACTACAACCAGGGATATTGTTGTCCACCTAAATCGAGCAGCGAGATCTACAGACAATCTGTATGTGTTTAATTTTAAGTGTACTAGAACGTGTTTCCCACTTCCTGATATGCCCCAGCCATCAAGAACTTCCAGAGTACTCCTTACACCGGGTGAGCAGACAACCATTCAGAGAGAAGATAGATTCAGAATTCTGTAACTTATTACTTCAGAGGGGTTGAGAAGTAGAAGGTTGCATATGCTATGTACCAGGTCGGATTAGAAGTCACGCAAAGGAGACATCATATGACTAACAGGTAAGAGGAATTTCATACATATAGCCTGCAGAGAAATAGAGTTGCATATGTTGTGTACCAGGTCGGATTGGAGGCCACGAAAAGGAGACAGCATATGACTAACAGACAGAAAGAAACAAAATGATATTCTACAGACCTAATTTATCGGAATTTACCAATCGCCCCATCCAACCGGAATTAACGACAGAATCCGCACATCGAGGAAAAGTGAATCCATAGTTCTAGATACGGGTTATTTAATGTGACCGATAGATTCCCATGTATATCTCTCTGCTCAACCTATCCGAGCGTCGTGACATCGGGTTAAACGGATCTAACTAGGTGAAGGTTTGTCAAGTCCTTAAAATTCATTAGGTTCAACTTTTCCTAATCAAGTCCATTTAAAATCTTTCATGCCTACCAGCACATCGAGTACAGAGCGTAGACGATTCAACTTAGGTACGTTACGCCGATTCAGATTGCCCATTATCACTTGTTAATTTCATTTCTCATCATAATACCCACAAGCGAAATTGTTAACAATATAAATTTTTATTTATTTTTTATTTTTTATTTTATTGTTTTTGGATTTTCTGATTTTTGTTGTTTTTGGATTTTTATATTTCTCCCCCTAAATTTGTGCATGGATGAAAATAAAAGTAAAATAAAAAATGATGTGCAAATTTAATCTAACCTAAAAGAACAAATTTTTTTATCTAGCCTAAAAAACAGGAAACCAAAAGAAAATAAAAAATAGAAGAAATTTCTTAACGAAATTAAAAAAATTGAAAACAAATTTGAGAAAAAAAATAAAATAAATAAATAATAATTAAAAAAAACTTAATCCTCAAAACATATCATTTTTAGAAATCCGACAAGCACATCGAAGCATGCTTTGTTAAATGGCTTTGTGAACAAGTCCGCCACATTATTATCAGTGTGGACCTGTTCTAGCCGTATTAATGATCGTTCAAAACAGTCTCTGATAAAGTGAATTTTAATGTCGATGTGCTTGGTTTTAGAGTGTTGACTGGGTTTTTAGCAATTTGAATTGCCGCTTCATTATCACAATAGATGGGGGTTTGAAAATAATTCAAATCGTAGTCCAACAGCTGATGTTGGATCCAGATAACTTGAGAGCAGCAAGCTGATGCAGCAACATATTCCACCTCTGCTGTGGAAGTCGAGACAGTGTGTTGCTTCTTGCATTGCCATGAAACTAGCCTGTCACCTAGGTATTGACATCCTCCTAAGGTAGATTTCCTGTCAAGCTCACAGCCTCCATAATTACTGTCAGTAAAAGCATAAAGATCAAATTCAGAATTCTTCGGATACCAAAGACCCAATTAAGGGCTTCCTTTGATATACCGAAAAATTCTTTTGACAACAATAAGATGAGAGAGTTTAGGATTAGCCTGATAGCGTGTGCATTGACAAACCGCAAACATAATGTCAGGTCGACTTGCAGTAAGATACATTAGCGATCTGATCATTGATCGATAATGAGTTTGATCTACGGATTCGCCTTCAGGATCTGGAGTCAAAAGAGGTCGTTCAGCCATCGGTGTTGACGCAGATTTAGCATCATGAAACTCGAACTTCTCAAGAATATCTTCCACATACTTGGCTTGATGTAGCAGGATTTCGGTTGAATTCTATTTAACCTGAAGTCCCAAAAACATGGTCATTTCTCCCAACGAACTCATTTCGAATCGTTTCTTCATTACACCCTCGAACTCCTTGCAAAGTTGCTGACTGGTTGATCCAAAGATAATATCATCGACATATATTTGTACGAGTATCTGGTCCTTGTCGACGTGCTTTATGAACAAAGTTTGATCGATAGTGCCACGAGAGTAACCATGTTCGAGCAAATGCTTTGTTAGTGTCGCATACTACGCTCTAGGAGCTTGATGTAACCCATACAATGCCTTGTCCAATTTGTAGACATGATTAGGATACTTCGAGTCAACAAACCCAGGGGGTTGATCAATGTAGATTTCATCCTTCACCTTGCCATACAAAAAGGCGGTCTTGACGTCCGTTTGATAAACGGTAAAGTTCATGTAAGAGGCATACGCTAGGAAGATACGGATAGCCTCCAGGCGAGCTACTGGAGCATAAACTTCAGTGTAATTCAACTAACTTCCACGAACTACGAATCGAGCTTTATTTCGCACAATGACCCCTGAATCATCCTGCTTGTTGCGATAAACCCATCGGGTGTCAAGAGACTTCTTGCCCTTTGGTAATTCAACTAACTTCCAAACACCGAGTTTTTCAAATTGGTGCAATTCCTCATGCATTGCATCCACCCAGCTAGGTTCATTTAGAGCCATTTCTACATTCTTAGGCTCGATTTGAGAAATAAAGCAAGAGTACAGACATGTATTCACGTCTCCACTCTGACTTCTGGTTTTAACACCATCACCTAGATGACCAATGACATTTTCGATCGGATGATCGCGTTGAACCCTTGAAGGTATTTCTTGGCTGATGTCATTTAAAGAGACAGGAAGAGTGTGAATATTGATACCTCCTTCATTTGCTGGTTGAGCAGTGCCAGATGGTTCTGCAACAAACTCATCTGCGATAAGATCAGGAAAGAGTAATTCCATAAAAGTTGTAGAGACAGCGGAAGCATCATTAGGAATGAACTCTTTCTCCATTGACATATGAGGTGTAGTATCAGCATTACGAGAATCAGATTGGACTGAAGATTGAGGACTATCATATTGCATAGTCGACCCCCTTTGAGGTGTGGTAGAAGACTCTCCCGAAGATGTTGCAGAAGACTCCCCCTCTGGTGCAACGGAGGACTCCCCCTCAGACAAAGCATGGGATCCTCCCTTCTGTGAGTCAGAGGACTCCCCCTCAAGTTAAATTTTAGACTTCCCCTTCGATGAAGTAGAGGATGTGGATAAAGGCTTGTACACAACTTCTTCGTCTTCATCTTCAGAAATACTCTTCCAATACGAATCAGGTCTAGATAGATCACTTGAAGACACATTTAAGGATTTGAAAAGCGACGTGTAATCAAACAACCAATCCGGACCCACTCTAGCGTCTGTCTCATTTTCTTCCAACCAACGCACGTCATAGGATTCCACAATCTATTTGGTTTTCTTAATGTAGACTCTATAGGCAGTGCGAGCATCATACCCTACAAAATAGCAGTCATTGGCCTTGGCATTAAACTTCGGGTTGGCATCTAAGTGAAGGAGGGTGCAAGGACAGCCAAATACACGGAAATGACTGACTGATGGCTTGTGTCCATAGTAGATTTCATATGGAGTTTTCATCTAAGCTTTGTTGACTAGTACTCGATTCTGAACATAACAGGCAGTGTTTATCGCCTCAGCCCAGAAGAAAACTGGCAGCTTTGAATCACACAACATTGTTCTTGCAGCGTCTTTTAGCGTTCTGTTTCATCTTTCAGCAACACCATTTTGTTGAGGTGTATGAGCCGAACTAAATTGACGCAAAATACCCTTTTCCACGCATAATTGATCGAGAACATAATTCTTAAAATCTGTTCCATTATCTGTACGAAGCGCCTTCACCCGATTGTTGGTCTGGTTCTCAACTAATACTATGAACTTCTTGATCAATTCAGAAACGCCAGCTTTGTTGGATAGAAAGTAGACCCACGTAAATCGAGAGAAATCATCAATCACAACCAGACAGTAAGAGCTTCTGTTTATGCTGAGAACATTTACTGGACCAAACAAATCCATATGAAGTAATTGAAGAACCTGGCTAATTGAATTGACCTGTTTTGGCAAGTGCGGCTTTCTATGATGCTTTCCTTGAGCACACGGCACACATTTTTCAAACGTAATGAAGTCCTTGACGGGCAGCCCACGGACCATCTCATTCTTCGCAAGACAATTTAGACTCTTGGCGTTAGCATGACCTAATCTTCGGTGCCACAGCATGGCAGTTTGCTCGGGGATCTTGGAGAAAAGACACGTAACTTGTTCTGGAAGATTGCTATTCATATCAATGATATAGGCATTCCCATCCCTTTTTGATTTTATGAGAATCCATTCTTCTGGGATGACAAAGCCTGGCTTTAGAATCATGCATTCCTTGTCAGTGAAATGCGTAGAATAGCCCTTGTCACAGATCTGAGAAACGCTTAACAGACTATGTTTCAACTCGGGAGCAAAATTCACATTTTCGAAACTTAAGACTCCATTTGAGACGGTTCCTCTTTGAGTGATCTTACCACCATCTCCACCCACAAAAGAGATATATCCCCTATTAAATGATTGAATGTTGTGCAGTTGGGCGATATCTCCCGTCATATGCCGGGAACAACCGCTGTCGACGAACCAGGGTCTGATGACATTTCCCCGCAACTGTCCCTGCAAAATGTGCGGGTTTAATTAGATTTGGGCACCCAGGTCATGACCTTCCTGGGTGATCCCGATGCCTTTTCAGATTTGTCACATTTAGATTTTTTTGAGGACACAAATGATGTATTGAGAGCAGGTTTGGGCAACCATTTATAATTTGGTTTTCTAAATGTCCCAGTTGATTTAGTCATGGAGTGTTTGTCAGTCTGCTTAAAGCATGTGTGACTTCTACCAGAGTTGGTTGAAGATCCACTGTTGCTTCGTGAGGAGCATGACCTTGGCTTGGCTGTGCTCGTTTTTGGCAGAGTGCCTGGGACATGGTGATTAAAAACCCTTTTATGTCTTTGAAAAACAACCCGTTTTCCATTCCGTTCATCTGCCCAATCATCATTTCGAGAACTACTTCTAGAGGAGTTTCTATTTAAAGACCTTCCTCTGAACTCGTTCTCTTCTCTTGGAAGATTATAACTCACAAACATACGATTTTGACAATTTCTAGCAATATGCCCACTAGTACCACAATTAAAACAAATCTGCTTATTATTGTTATAGCTTGTACTACATTGATCAGATTTGTTTTCCCTACCTGCACCCTTGCTTCTCTCACAAGAACAAGCAACATTATTAGGTTGTGAGGCAAGTGAGGGTGCGTTGGATGGGGAGGGTTGTGAGACTAGTGGTGTTTCAACATCTTTATCACAAACATTAAAATTGTCAACCACATTGTTCAAAACTGTATCAGTCATTTGACAACTATTCAAAACTGTATCAGAAGAAACAAAAACAGTATCAGAAGAATCAAAAACACCACGAGAACTATTGTCACTTAAAACATTTGAAAAAGAATTGTCTTTATTTAAAACGAAAACTTCAGATTTGGGCTAAGTTTTATTTTTAGACACAGATCCTTCAACTTCGTGCTGTGACTGATTCAAAGATTGATCTGCAGGAGATGTAGAAGTGTTAGTATCTTCAAGATTAATAAATCCTCCCGAAACAAAACCATAAGATTTGCCATAAACCATAAATGATTCATTAGCAATCTCTTCTTTGGACAATAGCTTGTGTAGATATGAATGATTAAAAGGAGGTGGCACATGATTATACCCTAGACCTTTTGATTGATTTTTCTTAAATTTCATGCCGTGGTCTATCATATTTGCAACTACCTCACTTGAATGATCATATTTCCTAACATCAAGCTTGGCAGTTTCAAAATTTCCACTTAAAGATTCAATTTCAGCCACTAATTCTGAGTTTTGTTTTACTACATAATCATAATTTTCACATTTATTGCTATAGTCCTCCTGGAGTTTTCTAAAGTCCTTAATTTTCGATTCTAGTTGAGCCTTAAGTGGTTTTTGACCTTTTCTAAGTTGATACCCTTGATATCTAAGGTCCTCTACATCCCTCTTTAATTTGTCATTTAGTTCACGAAGGATTCTAAGGCTTTCTAGTACGCTTTCTAAAGGTTCAATTTTCTCATGTAATGTTTTGACATAATCAATACAAGCCTGAGAGCATGATAGGAGACTTACCTTGGATGAATTAGGTTCAAGAGGAGAGGATACCATCAAAGAAAACTGTAGCTTCATCACACTGTCTTCAGCTGCTACAATCCCTGCTGGAGCATCATCCCTTACCTGTGCCAGGTGAGTATTTTCTGATCCAGATAAGTTGAGAGCTTGTATCTGATCCTCCCAATCGAAAGATTGCGCAACCATAGCCTTCTCATTGTTTGCTTGACCACTGCTTCGACTGTTCCCAACTGCAACCATTGTCCTATCATTATTAACTCTTCTATCATGATGTGGGCAATCACGAGCAAAATGCCCTAGCTCGTGGCAATTGAAACACCTAAGCTTTCCCTTGTTAAATCCAACTTTCTTATCAGCACTCATTCCCCAGTTATTCTTCCTTGTCTTTTTGGCAAATTGTTTTGCCCTAAAGACTGCCATGGCAATTTGCCACGTGATATCCATCTCCTCAACGTCCTCAGGATGAATTTGATCAAGATCTGCAAATGACAATTGAGGTGGAAGCTCCCCGGCTACGAGTGCATTGTAGCAATTAACTAGCCCTGCTGCAAAAACAAGGTTTTCATCACCCTCCTTTCCTTTTGAAGAAGAAGCCACATTTGAAGATGAAGCAGTTTGAGTAGACACGAATGATTGATTTTGTGGGTAGGGCATGACTGATGCAGAGGAAGCCGATGGATGGGAGAGTGTCTAAGCTTGAAGAGAAGCATTGAGAGATAAACCTGCAGAAGAATAGGAGAAGGAGAAAAGAGCATTGTTAGTTGAAATGCTAAGATTGCCAGCTGAGTAGGAGTTCACATGATTGATCTCTCGCTGCTTTTCATCAATATCACATGGTTTGATGACAGCCATCACTTCAGCTAGAGAAAGGCGATTGAGATCCTTAGTCTTCTTAATGATCGCTACATTCATGTCCCAAGATTTTGGGAGGGCAGTTAGCAGCTTCTTATTTATTTCAGACTTTGTATAGGAGATCCCTGCCACATTCATTTACGTATTAAGAGTTGTGAACCGCTGCAGTTGAGCCTCAAGAGTCTCTCTAGGCACATAGTTAAACATGTTGAATCGTTGCCTCAGCATATCTTGGCAACTCTCTCGCATGTCTTCATTTCCCTCATATACCTCAATAAGGGCTTCCCACAGTGCTTTAGCAGAAGTATACTCTCTGAACCCTTGAGCAATGTCTGGTGATATGGCCATAGTCAAAATGGCCAATGCCTTTTCCTGTTCTTCTACACTCTCAAAATCTTCATCAGTGTAGTTCTCAATTTTCTTGTCAACCACCTGCCCCCCAACTGTAGTGGTGATTATGACTGGATCCTTTATGACACATTTCCAAATCTTGAAGTCCTTCATCTTTATGTATTTTTCAATTCTATATTTCCACTCACGGAACCCATCAGCAGACATAAGCCTTGGAATTCGCGTGGTGGTGCCCATGACAGTATCGAGCTCTTGAAAATGGTTTTGATTTTGTGATCCCATTTTATTTAAGTTAAAATTAATTAAGATTTAAAGGTGAATTAAAATTAACTGTTAAAAGAAATTTAATTTACTGCTGAAAAATACTTTATTGCCGGAAATCGTTTGCGGCCGTAAACTATCAGTTTGCGGCCGTAAACCTAATGATATTTCGTTTCAAAATCTTTAACAGTAATTCAAGAAATTAATTTATTTTTACTTTCAATAATTCAATGTGGTTAAAATATGGTCTTCAAGATTAACCGGCTTGCACCAAAATAGGGTTTACGGCCCAAGAATCTAGACTTCACGGTTGATGAATTTGACTGGTTTGCGGCCGTGAACTCAGTGTTTACGTCCATAAGCTTGGACCGAGAAAACAGAATCTTCGATTTTTGGATGAAACAATAAATCCCCTTTTCTGAAACGCACGAACTAGCACCAAATAAACGACTGTAGAATGCCTTTGACGCCGGTCTTGCTCTGGTACCAATTGTAAGTCCCTAATTTGCCTGTGTATCAATCAGATCCGTTTGATGGTGCAGAATCCCAATCAAACGGATGATGTCAGATCAAATAGAAGAGAAGAAGAAGAGGAATAAGATGAATCTCAATGTATTAATGAATAAAATGATGATCCGGATACAAGCGATTCAGACACATACACACTAACACACAATAGTTCTTCTGTCTCTCTGGCCGTCAACTCTATACTATTCATCTATCAGTTCCTCACACCCTAACACCTATATTTATACAAGGGGACATGGGCTTGGTGAACATGGGCCGTAAATGGGTTTACGGTCGTAAACACCTTACGGCCGTAAACACCAAGTTGTTTACGGTCCAAGACACAAAAATACATTTTTCTAGAAAAGTAAAGTATAAATCATATTCCCATACATGTTATTTGCTATAATTTATGAGTCGGTGAATCACATGCTAGTTAGGGCCAAGGATCTGCTCAGTTGGCGCATGATAGAATGTTAGGAGGGAGGCCTTTGCTGTAATGCGAATATCTATAGGTATCTGTAACTGCTAAGTGTATGCTTTCAAAATTGTATACAGTTAGGATCTCATAGCCCTAGAATAATAGATTTGGCCTTATTTCCTATTTCTTTGTCTAGTTGTTGTTCTAGGATAGAGTTAATATATTGATCAAAAATCTATTTGATCATGTTCTGTGTATAATTTGCATGCGTAAGGCAGCCGACAATAAGGGTGGAATTTCTTGCATCAGTGGTAGTGTGTAGGGTGAGTGAGCTATGATAGTTCTATAGATTGGAGTGTTACTGCACGAATGTTACTTGCTTTGTGCTTTGTGGAACACTTAGATGATGGGAGTCAGCTACTAAGTGAATATGTCGGTGTTCATGAGGTTGATGACTGGCATTATGAGGAGTTCCTCGGCAGCTGATGGCAGGGTGAGATCGGATACCTAGGGGGAGCCTAGGAGGTGCGTTAGCGGGGTGTTGTGTTGCAGTTTAGTGAATCTTAGTGCATCAATGGAGTAGGTGACTTAGAGGATCCAGGATGAACCTTTAGGAAAGTATGGGTAAGTTTGGAAGGTAGTATTGGTCCTGCACTACCGAAAGCACAAGATCAATACTCGAATTAGGGAATGTCTTGGAGAATCTAAGAAGCTTGGGGAGGAGGATTCTTGAGTATGTTATGATCTTCTGCATTATTGCATTTCGGTTGGGTGATGAGCTTCTAGGAAGGAGGTTTAAGTTTTGATTCCAACTCAGTTAAGGGTATTGAGCAGACGCGTGAATTTATTTCGTCAGGAGATTAGATGTGGTGTTTTGAAGACTCCTGTAATCTGTGATTCAGTCAAGGAGGGGTTTTTGGAGATCTTTGATGAGCGCTTGGGAGCGTTCCGTGCTGAGGTTACTAAAATCATCGGAGCTCGCATCCTTTCTTTTCGAGAGTTTCATGCTCGTGGAGCTCTTAGATTCGATGGAGTTTGTTGCTTCAGGAGTATAGGTTGCCACAAGCATATCAGGTTTGACCATGTTAGCAGGTGATATTTCGGGTATGTATCTTTTGTTTTCCTTCGGTTGCTATCAATATTTATGTTTCTTAGAGAGTTTTAAGGGCTGGCATAAGCGATATATCTGGTCTAATTCTCTAATGTTGAGGGTTATCTTCGAGAGTTGTTTTATGTCTTTTGCATGTCCAGAGTCATTAGTGGGATGATTGAAGGGTCATTGCTCGTATAGTAGAATCCAAGTGCTCGATCGTATTTTGGGTGGAAGTCGAGATCGGTTTAGGGCATTATGTGTAAGGTTTATGGTCAGGATTCAACGTGTTCATTCTCTAGTATCGTCACGATTCAATGGTTTTTCCAGCCGTGTTGGTTGACCATTAGGGACGACTAAGGAAGTGGTCCATTGATGAAGTTTTGGTTTGGGTATCAGTTCTGAGGGTTGCAAGTGTTGGATATTGTATCATTTTAAGTTTTTGGGATCATTACTGTTATTAGGATTCGAGAAGTGTTCAACGGATCTTCAGGGATTGTGCAGTCTTTTCGGATGGTTAGTGGTGGAACACTAGCATTGGTAAGCACTAGTTGTCAGCAGATTATTATGGGTAAGAAAGGTTGGGAATCCTTCAATTCTCATATGACATGAGAACATAACCAAATCAAGTAAGAGATAATCGTTCATGTATTCAGGATCAGGAGTGGTTATGAAACTTGTAACGCCCTTTCTAAGAGTAATTATTCTTGGTTCCCCCGAGACCAAGAGTAAGAGCGTTTCGGTCTTTTATGGGCAATGGGTTTTATTCGAGAAGGTTTCGGGTCGAGGTGTGTTGCTAGAAGCATAGGGCTTCCCGCCACCTTTTCGTGGATATAAAGTCCGTCAGAAACAGACTTAGAATAAAGGAGTTATGACACTTTGAAGATAATGTCAATAATGGTCCCTAAAGGAAATATTTGGCAAAGGGGTCCTAGGCATGCATGGAGTGCATGCGTGTAATTGGCTGGGTACGCCCATCATAAGCTAGGTTATGCCCAGCGTAGAGTGGTTAAATGAACGCGAGTGTTGGGGGCGTACGCCCAGCGTACAAGATGTACGCCCAACATACGTCCAGTGTCCATAAACCCTAATTTTAGGGCCAGCCACTATATAAGGAACATTATGGTTCCAACCATAGCCTCCATATTTGCCCTCTTACTCTTAGAAACCCTAAGTAGTTGTTTTCTTCGATGGTTGTGGATATTTGACCTTGGGGAGCTTGGTTTGGCAAAGGAGAGCCTAGGAGAAGAAAGAAGAAGTTGTCAAGGAAGGTGTTGGGTGGCTGGAGCTCGTAGATCTAGGAAGGCATCATCTTTTGGAGCCCTTTTGAGGTATAAAGTCTCTTGCTTGACATCTATTTTGTGTAGATATAGGGTTATGAAGTTTTGACACCATTTCTTGTCCCAAAAACCCCAAAGTGTTGCATGATGCGAGTTGGTTGAGATTAGCTGCCCTTTCAGACCTTGGGAGAGGTCTTGAGTGAGAAAAATGAGGTCCCAACGGCTTTGATTGTCTCATATGTGATGTAGGTGGGTCTTAATGGATTAAGACCTTGAGTTAAGAGCTTCATGGACGTCCCAAGTAATAAAGTTTAAGACTTTATGAGTCCTAAGCATGTTTGGTCGATGGATCTGAAGTTTCGGCTTAAGAGCTTAAGCCATTAAGAACTTATGTGGAATTTTAGTTCAGCGAGATTACGCCCCGTGTAAGCTGATGTACGCCCAGCATACTCCCTCTGTTGGGTTTTTGATTCTAAGCCTTAAATGATTAGGCTGTTATTGGGCTAGTGGGGCTTGGGCCGTGACTGAACATTATGGATGGAGTACTTTGGACCCAATAATTATTATGGACCTTGGATCTAGGCGCATTTGGTGAGGTGGGCCCAATTTACTAAATTGGGCCAATATTGGGCTTTGCATGAGGATTTGGTTTTGGGTCTTGGCCCAATAAGAGGATAATGGACTCAAGGAGTGTTGTGGACACTTAGCCTAGAAAGTCATGATGGATTCTAATGTGATGATTTTGCATGTGATAGTTGGGATTCCCGGTGAATCAGCTGTCAGAGATTTGCAGGATTTCGGCAGTTGCAAGGTGAGTTTTCTTCACTGTACTCAAGGGTCTAAGGCTCCAAGGCTGGCCCTTTGAATTGTTGTTAGAGCTTGTTATGTTATGTGATGATATTCTTGCTAGTATCCGGTAGATGAGATAGTGATATGAGGATATGCTTTGTTAGCTTAGTATCCTAGAGAAATGGATAGTTGTATGATGGCTAGTTCTGTTGGATTAGCGCCCTGGTAGTTGGGTAGTGATTATTATAGACCGGTAGTTGGTCTTGCACTATGTACGCTGGTAGGAGGTTACCTGCGGGTTATGTATGTTGAGTAGTAGCAGAGGGTATTCCATCCCGGTAGGATGATAGGGCCCTAGTGTGTTGGTTCTGTAGAATGTTATGTGGTTGCCTGTTATGTGTACATGTCTGCTAGTGTAGATTGGCATTCCAACCCGATGGTTATGGGTCAGGAGTATTCCATCCAGGTAGGATGATTGGACTCATAGTAGTTTGGCATTCCAACCCGATGGTTGAGGGGCCTGGGATATTCCATCCCGAGGGATGATTGGACCCATAGTAGTAGTAGTAGTAGTTATTGTATGTATAGGAAGTGGGGCATTGCAACCCAATGGTTGTGGGCCAAGAGTATTCCATCCCGGTAGGATGATTGGACTCATAGTATGTTGGCATTCCAACCCGATGGTTAAGGGGCCTGGGGTATTCCATCCTAAGGGATGATTGGATCCATAGTAGTTATTATTGTACGTATAGGTGTTTGGGCATTCCAACCCGATGGTTGTGGGCCGAGAGTATTCCATCCTGGTAGGATGACTGGGCTCGTGTTATGTAGGCATTCCAACCCGATGGTTGAGGGCCGGGGGTATTCCAACCGGAAGGTTGATTGGACCCGTAGTATGTTGTTCTTTGATGTATGTGTATGATTATGTGTGTATGGGTACTTTGGGGGAACTCACTAAGCTTTCGGGCTTACAGTTGTGGTTTATTGTTTCAGGTGCTTCAGGAGATCGTGGCAAGGCAAAGGCGTGATCGTACCGCTCCTCATGTTTTATGCTTTATGTGATATGGTTCTGGGGAAATACTCTCATGTTTAAACTATTTTGAAAACAAGATGTATGAAAGTAATGGTTTTTTGAATGAAATAAAATGTTTTAAATTGGTTGAAATTTTTGGTCGTTACAAAACTAAGATGAGTTTCACGTTCCCATCGGGGAGGAAGGCGGCCCAAGTGGCTGTTTGGTTTGAGGGATGCGTGCGTTGGGAGTTCGGTAAACTTCCCAACACGTGAATCGCATTCTCTTAGTGCTTGATAGTAGGATTTGGAAAATCAGTTTGGGGTTCCAGTCATGAATTGAGTTCAGTTTGGGTGTTCGGTCAAGTGCGTGCTGGATTTTGTGTATGCTCGAATTGATAGATTAGGGGCAAGGCATTGGGCTACGATTTTGGTGAGGTGAAAGTGTTGTAAGACTACGGGGGAGCTGTAGCATTCACTAGTAGTCAGTTAAGGCGAGAGTGTTCTAAGACTACGGGGGAGCCATAGCATTCACTAGTAGTCAGTTAGAGCGAGAGTGTTGTAAGACTGCGGGATAGCCCGTAGCATTCACCGGTTCCTAGGAACTGGTAAGATGGAGACAAATCTGTAATTGCTCTTGAATTTATTTGGTAAAGGGTATCATGGGAAGTGATTGGGATCATCCAATTGGTTAAGATTACAAGAATATTCTTCAGAATTTCTAGTGCTGAGTGATCATTATGTTTGGCTAGCAATGGGGGCGATTGTATTGTTCAGTGCAAGATTTGGGCGGTTCGTGCTAATTAAGGGAAATGGATCGGATTTCCGTCAGGTTTAAGAGGTGAGAGAGCATCGTTGAGTCCAAGTGGGGGAGAAATAAGTGGCTGCTTAGGCCTAGGTTGTGTTAGTGGGAGTTTCGGAAACTCCTAATCACCGGTCGGCATCGCCTTGTTTATGCATAGTAAGCAGTGTGAGTTCATAGGGTTGACCCGAAATCCTAATGGGTTACAGGATTTGGCTTGGGAGGTGCAATTTTGTGATGGTTTGAGTGTGGTGAGGCCATGGGTGATAAGCATGGTTGGATGGAGGTAATGTTAGGCTGCGATAGGATCGTAGCATTCATCGGTTCGAAGTAGACTATTTTTGTGATGGTCATGAGCATGGAATGGGAATCAGTTCGTGCCTTGGGCATGCTGACTAGGGTTGTCAGGGAATTATTCTCTATTCTAGGTTGAGGGTCTTTGGGGTTCGTGGGCGAGCCCGGGTGATTATGAAAATTCAGTTTGGAACCGGTAGAGACTGTTGAGTCAAGGGTTTGGATCTCTAGTTGCAGGGCATGCGGGTAACAAGTGTATGACGCATAGGGTTTTAGGCTGGGTAGCCTGGTTGTTGGACTCTTGGGAAGTTGGTGGTTGGACCAGGCGCGAGAGTGGAAGTCTCAGAGAGGGTTTGGGTATACTTATTTATCGTTTAGGTAAAGGGGTTGGTAATCAGAAGGTTGTGGAGTGAAATGCAGGTGTAGATTCGTAGATGTTGGGTTATGAGTGGGGTATCAAATCGGTTTTCGGTAAAATCTTGAGTTAGGTATTGTGCATGTTCTGTGCAGGGTTTTTCTTTCAGTGTATTTTGAATTTGGGGTGTCATTATGTAACATTCCGACTCTTAGGTACTACATTTGTATATTTATTTTTGGGATTTGTTGAGTGACTCGACGAGTTGTGTTCCTAACTCGTCGAGTAGGGTTGGATTGGTCACATGGGTTTAATGACCAACTCGACGAGTCAGAGAGCCGACTCGCCGAGTTAGCGCTATGAGATGAAACCCTAAATCTTTGGGTTTGGGGCCTATTTAAAGGAACTTATGTCCTCGTTTCCGCCTCACCATCTTCCCAACTCCCATGTGTGAAACCCTACCCGGCCATTTGAGCTAAGAGAGAGTGATAAAGCTAATATTTGAGTGTTTTGGTGAATCATTGGAAGATAAGAAGTGAGATTCAAGTAAGGAAAGAGGAAAGGCCGTGGGATCCAGTATTCATTCACTTGGAGCTTCAATTGGAAGGTAAAAGTCATCACCTTGCTTATAATGTTGTTTAGATCTTGTTAATGAGGAAATTTTAGGGGTTTTTCCATATTTCTTTGAGATCTTGTATGACTTGTGCTTGCTAAGCATTGAGACATCAGATCTAGACCTTTTGAGGTCCATAGAGCCCAAATGTCCAACTTTATCTAACCATAGAAGAGCTTTTGTGCTTAACACCCTTGATTTGAGCTTGTATTGGCATTACGAAGCAAAAATGCCATGCATGAACGTAAAGATCAAAACTTTATGTATCATTCGAGACTTGGGAGGCTAGATCTAGAGTTTGGAGTGGTTGATTTGCCTTAAAACGTTTGAATGAGGATACAGACTGAATGGACTCGTCGATTCAATGAGCTGACTCGACGAGTCGGCTAGGGTTTCCCCGATGTGTCTGGACATGGGTAACTCGGCGAGTTGATGAGACAACTTGACGAGTTAAGTTGGATTATCGCGGCCGTTTAGCGGAAACAAGGGGACTCGACGAGTCACATAGACACACTCGGCGAGTCAGGTCAACAGGGACTGTTGACTCGAGTGTTGACTTCTGTTGACCTTAGAGTTTGGTCAAGTTAGGGAGTATGTGAATAGAGTATTATTTAGAGATAATTATACTATTTGTTAGGTGGAGGCAAGTTCGAGATTTGTGTACGGCGTTATTTTCTTGATTGCTTGCTTATGAGGTGAGTCTTATCACTATACTTACCATGAGTGGTATCTATGTGTGACCGGAGGGTCTTATGTGCTTACTTGAGTTACGTGATATTATGCATTTTGTTTGCGTGATATATATTTTATATTATGTGTTTTACTGAGATAGGACCCAATGGTCCAAACCGAGTTGTGGGATCGGAGGGTTTCCACTGAGATAGGACCGAAGGGTCCAAAAAGAGTTGTGGGACCAAAAGGTTTCCACAGAGATAGGAATGGAGGGTCCAAACCGAGTTATGACCATGAGAGGCATATTATTGTGTATCTAGTATTTTAGGGAACTCACTAAGCTTTGTGCTTACCGTGTTATGTGATATGTGTTCCAGGTACTTCTCAGGATCGCGGAAAGGCGCCAGTTTGATTGTACACACGAAATGGAGTTTATGTTTCGAAGATCCTGGATTTTATCAAAAAATTATGGATTTGTGTTTTTGAAAATTTGGTAATTGTGGTTTTTGAAATGTGATATTGAGAATTATGTGATTTTAAAAATGAAAAATTTATTTGAAAATTTACGGTGTTACAAGTTGGTATCAGAGCCTTGGTTTGAGGGATTCGGGTGTACCTTTGGGTATGTCTGAACTCAAAATGAGGATTTTCAAAAAAAACTTCAAAAGAAAATATTTTTCTAAAATGAGAAAGAGTTTCAAGAGGAAAACAGTTGGAGCAGTGTGGGATCAGTAGCCAATTATTGGTCAACGACTTGTTTCCATCAGTTGCAACAAGAAAATCAAAGTTTGGAGTGTGTTATCGGGGTCCATTATTGTAACGCCCGCATTTCAGGGCTAAGTATTATTAGATGATGTAATAGTTTAGGTCAACTATTGTAACTCTTTTTGAAGTAATTAAGATGAAATATTTGAATAGTATGTGAATTATGTGAATTTATACTTAATTATAAAGGTATAATTAATAAAGAATAAAAATAAGCGTCAAAATTAAAGTGCGAGATCGGCTAGATATCTTTACATAATGTTGTAGTGATCGAAAAAAGGATTTCGGGGATATATATAACGCCGAAATCCAAGTTATAACAAAGAAGTTATGACCCAGCGAAGTTTCGCGAGGGAACCGACACGACACCAGGAGACGTAAAAAGTGAATTTACGATAGAGCGACTTTTAGCCTTAGCTATCTAAATGAACGTTGTAGAGTACGGTCTCACGTACGCGTTGGTATAAAGAACGTTGTAAATGGAACTTGTATGTGAAAGATATGAATTTTTGAATTCGGAGTGGGAAATCACAAAGGTTGTGCGAAGGGGTATGCCCATCGTACCTTCGGACGCTCGACGTTCGCACTACGCCCCGCGTACGAAGGAGGTACGCCCCGTGTATTGAATTTTTCCTCGGTCCACAATGAGCCATGTTGCCCCACCAAAGTCTTGCCATGTGTGTACGGATCAAGCATTACGCCCAACGTAGGTCCAAGGTACGCCCAACGTACCGAGGCCTCACAGGCTATAAAAGGAGGCCGAGGGCTGCCATATTTCTTCACCAATTTACCACTCCTTTCTCTCTCTAATTTCTCTCACTACCTCCCTAACCCCCTACTAAGCCTAGGTAAAGCCTCCTAGAACTAGAAGAAGGCCTAATAGAGCCCGAAGGCTACGAGAAAAAGAGTTTTTCGGTTTGAAACTCTACCCGCGCGGAGCTTGGTTTTCAAGAAAACTTCCCGGTTTCGTCAAAGAAGGTTATTTTTAGATGCGAGGTGTTGTCCAAATCACTCCGTATCAGGTGAGTGTGTAGTCACTTTCATCTTACACATAGATATGAAGTATTTTATATAAATTATGTACTATGTGTGTGTGTGTGTATATATATATATATATGTGTGTGTGTGTGTGTGTGTTATTTGTTTACCTGAGATAATTGCTAGATGAAAGATCTATACTTCTTTCTTTCAGATCTGAAACTTTTTCATTCAGATCTACACTTCCTCATCTCAGATCTGAACTTTTTCTTTAGATCTATACAGTATATGTATTTTATGCTTTGAAAGTTATGCTGGATAAA
Source organism: Lactuca serriola (assembly GCF_051521515.1). Classification (NCBI taxonomy): domain Eukaryota; kingdom Viridiplantae; phylum Streptophyta; class Magnoliopsida; order Asterales; family Asteraceae; genus Lactuca; species Lactuca serriola. The sequence goes on along the minus strand of NC_136414.1, from coordinate 34,501,181 downwards.
AGACGTAAGCTTTGTTATACAGAGCTGGACCACGTTTGTATTTTATATCTACAAATTTGATAGGTAGAACACGGGTAAATAAAATAGTTGGTGTGTGGTGAAATAAATTGATGAGAGACCTCAATGTTGACGTTGTTCCAATCATCTAGCGGAGTATGGATGACGACCGCAAACTTTTCTAGGAAGTCCAGTGGAACACTAGCAGGCTCGCAACCTGTACGTGTTTGTGAACGAAGTGTTCACCGGTGTACTCCATCCCCCCATGGTTTCCTTACGGACACTTATGGCTGAGGAATCCCCTTAGCAGTAGTGTCCATCCCGATGAAATTCCTTAGGATAGGTCCCTTATTATAGACGCTTTAGGGATGTAAGGTTAGGATAATGGGAACGGGCAATCGGGTTAATGATTGTCGAAAACAATAAACATATTTATTGTGGGTTGAAAACCCTATATGCTCACCAGGCTCCCCAGCCTGACCCACTCAGTTTCTTGTATTTTAGGTAGTGGCAAAAGCATAGTTGGATGACTTGACGAGAGATTATGGATTTGAGGCCATATTATGTTTTGTGGCCTGAGATGTTTATTTCTTTTTGGTTTATGCTTATGGTCTGTATCGATGATTGACATCCCGAGATTTTGTAATGTAATGAAAATACATTTTTTAAGAAATGCTTTGATAAATTTATATCATATTTTGTTTTAGGAACAAATTCCGCAATACTTTTTTTTAGAAGTTACTTTGATTTTTATCAAAAAGCATAAACGAAATCTGTCTTTTCTGGCCGTAAAAATGGGGATGTTACAGTTGGTATCAGAGCATTAGTTTAAGCGAACTAGGAATTTGTAGGATTTCTAGACTTAAACTTAGAATGCGAAGCGATGATCGTGAGATGAGTGTCTTCTATATTTTAGACACGAGCACTAGTTTATTTTAGGAAAGATGTCTAAAATGCTTTTAAGTGCTACATGCTTTATGCCTTCCTTATGTGCTATTATTTGTTCAGATCTATGGTTTGTTGCCGACCGGATCCGGAAACCTTATGTGTTTAGGATTCTAAGCATTCGATTACGATATTAGAACTAGCATGTAATGTTTCGGAGTGATAAGGGGAACTTAAACGTCTATCATAAATAAAGATCTACATTCACCTAAATTGGTGTATATATCGAAATGGAAAGAACCCGAAGTAGAGCTGGAAACGCAAATGGAAACAGGAATCAGCAACCTCGTCCCGAAGTGATTGAGCAAGTGCCGATAGTCGAAGTTGCATCGAGCCAGTCACAATGGCTGGAGTTCAAGCCATGATTCGGGCTATGATGGCTGAACAAAGGGAAGAAATGAGACAACTTTGCAGAATAACAGAAATGAACCTTCAATGCCTGTTGAACAACCAAAACTGAACGACCGGGAGTCCGAAGAAGGGAATAACAGCCGCACTGTCAGTCAAATGGAACCCCCGGTGGTGAGAAGGAATGACCTGGAGAGGGAAATCGACCGAGATGGACGTATGTACAAGAACTTCTTGGGTGCCAAACCACCAAGTCTTTCTGGAAACCCAAAGCCTGTAGAGATTATGGACTGGATCTCCGAAATGGAGATGGTATTTGAAATCTGCAACTGTAGTGATAAGCATAAAACCGTCTTTGCAGTTCGGCAACTGAAGACCAAAGTATTGAGCTGGTGGAAATTGCTGGCGGATACGATGCCACGAAAGGAAGCTTTGAAGATGTCTTGGGAAGCATTCCTGGAGCAGTTGAAGATGTAGTACTGCTCCGAGATAGATCTGATCGATCTAAACAATGAGTTCCAAAACTTGAAGAACGGGTAAATGAGCATTGATGACTATCCGCACATGCATGATTCCGGGACGGAGTTATCCTAAGGGGGAGAGAATTGTAACGCCCATGTTTCGGGGCTAAGCATTATTAGATGATGTAATAGTCTAGGTCAACTGTTAAAATTCTTTTTGAAGTAATAAAGATGAAATATTTGAGTAGTATGTGAATTATGTGAATTTATACTTAATTATAAAGGTATAATTAATAAAGAATAAAAATAAGCGTCAAAATTAAAGTGCGAGATCGGCTAGATATCTTTAGATAATGTTGTAGTGGTTGAAACAAGAATTCCGGGGATATATAGAACGCCGAAATCCGAGTTATAATGAAAAAGTTATGACCCGGCAAAGTTTCGCAAGGGAACCGACACGACACCGGGAGACGTAAAAAGTGAATTTACGATAGAGCGACTTTTAGCCTTAGCTATCTAAACAAAAGTTGTAGAGAACGGTCTCACCTACGCGTGGATATAAAGAACGTTGAAAATGTAACTCGTACGTGAAAGATATGAATTTTTGAAGTCGGAGTGGGAAATCACGAAGGCTGTGCGAAGGGGTACGCCCAACGTACCTTCGGACGCTCGACATTCGCACTACGCCCTGCGTATTGACTTTTTCCTCGGTCCACAACGAGCGACGTCACCCCACCGAAGTCTTGTCACATATGTACGGGTCAAGCATTACGCCCATCGTAGGTCCAAGGTATGCCCAGCGTAGCGAGGCCTCACAGGCTATAAAAGGAGGCCGAGGGCTGCCATATTTCTTCACCAATTACTAAATATATAAATATTTTTTTTAGAACATTTAAAATTATGATACGCAAAAATGTGTGTCATCTTCATTTATAACATGGCCTTTCTTGACAGGGGCTTCCTTGATACGCATTGCGTGTCATAAACACGCGCGTCGTAAGGTTACGACACGCAAATGCATGTCGTCTACCTTTATGACAGGGCCTTCCTTGATACGCAATGCGTGTCATAACCGCGCGTCGTAAATGCGCGTCATAAATGCGCATCGTAAATGCGCGTCGTCTCTCTTTATGACAGGGCCTTCCTTGACACGCATTTGCACGTCGTCTGAGCGTTTTACGACGCGCAATGAGCGTCGTAAAAGGCCTTTTTTCTATTAGTGCTTATTCATCACGAACATGATTAGTGCTCCCTAAGGTGAGCAACTCGAGAGGCACCCCTGGCAATTCCTCAGAAAACAGATCATCGAAATCTTGACAATGGGCACCTCACTCAAAGTCATTGTTTCTTCAACTCTAGTATCCTCCATAAAAGTCAGGAACCCTATACAACCACGCTGCAAATATCTCTTGGATCTCGCAGCTGAACAGAGAGCCGACCCATACAAAATTCTCTCACCAGGAAAAACTTGTTGTAGCATCCCCAATCCTATGTATAATTTTTGAAAGCTTTATATTCATTTTATTGAGGGAACTTGACGAGTTGGACGCCCCAACTCGTCGTGTCGAACCTAGTCAGCCCGTATGGTTTATGACTCCTACTTGAAGAGTCGGAGGACCCCGACTCGACGAGTAGAGGTTGTATATGGAAACCCAAATTTTTAGGGTTTTCACCCTATTTAAACTACCTTAAGTCCTTTCCTCTAGCTCCTTACCAACTTTTGACGGCCATAAGAAACCCTAATCTGTCTAAACCCTATTCCTGAGTGTGTTGGAGGCTAAAGTGTGTTTTTAGGTGCATATGTTGAAGAAGCTTGGAGTTTTGGAAGCTTGGAATGAGAAGAAACATGTAGATCCAGTATCTATATTGTCTTGGCTTGCATTTGAAGGTAAAAAAACCTTTACCTTGGCCTTCCATTTGTTAGATCTCTTCTTAAGTGAGAATATGTGCATTTTGGTGCAAAAATGGAGTCACTTTCGGATTTGAGCTTGTCACAAGGGCATAGTACATATCTGGAGTCCTCTATGCCCTTATGGAAATAAATCCTAAAGCTTTATGAAGCTTTGGCCCTCCTTCATGTCCAAAACCTTCTTTTAATGCTAGTTATGAGTATTTTAGCCTCATGGAGCCTTGCATGCACATAAATTTAGCAATTATACTTGATAACAACACCCTAGGAGCCTAGATCTATAGTTTGGACCTTTGGTTTTACGTAAAAGCATCTAAATGAGAAATGGACTAAAGGAACTCAGCGAGTTGCATGGTTAACTCGACGAGTATGATGAAGATTGGCCGTTTTAGCTTATGCATGGACTCAACGAATCTGTGAGAAGACTCGACAAGTTAGTTAGGCTTTTTCCCGACATTTGGACACCACATGGACTCGACGAGTTGTATGGAAACTTAGCGATTCAACTACGGTTTTCATGATTACTCGAGTTTTGATGGAACTCGATGCGTTAGTGGGCTATACTCGACGAGTAGGGTCAACATGGACTGCTGACCTTGACCATTGAATTTGACTCTGAACGAGGGTTGACAAGTTTGACTTATGGGGATATTTTAGTAAATTGGAATTCATGGAAGTGGATCATTGATGGATGTACGTGATTGAGTTTGGAGCTGTATTTAGGGGTTTGACATTATCATCCCGAGCTACTTGTGAGGTGAGTTCTCCTCACTATATTAATAGGGTCTAAGGCACCAATGCATACCCTTCTTTTATATTGTTATCTTGGTTATTGCTTGATGATATGCTTAGAGACCTGTTAGGTCGGTATCATGGTATATAGGATGATGCTATGTTAGTGACCGGTTAGGTCGGTAACCTGGTTATAGGATGATATTATGTTAGTGATCTATTAGTTCTGTATGACTATCTGTACATGATAGCTAGCGTATGATATTTATGTGCACATGATTGTTTGTTTGGGAGTGGGTTGAGGTAGACATCCTTTGTGTTGTAGGCCAACATACCCAGGGCGATCCGGATAGACTGTAAGCTGGTAGGGCACAACTGTCAGGCCGAAGGCCTGGAGAACGGTCCAGACAGGCTGAAAGCGTGGATGGGCGGACCAAACATGCTGAAGGTTCTAAGAGTTGGCCAAATAGACTGCAGGCATGGTGAGGGGAGAGACAGAGGTTCCCCCATCTGCGAATGATCAAACCAAAGTGTAGGCTTGAAGTTTAAAAAAAAATTCAAATATTATTGTTTGTAGACAATATTTCACACTTTTAGGGGTTGGTGGGCAACAACTTTTTATTTTACACACTTTGGTTGTTGATGTTTATGTATTCTTTACTTGCATGGTTGATATCCTTGATATGAATGTGTTAGTAGGATCTTTGAGGATCTTCAGGTTTTAGGATCCTTAACAATCTGCAATAGTTAAACATTTGTCAAAGATTTTAGATCAGTTAGGGATCCTTATGCAATTAGGATCCCAAAGAGTTCAAGAAATATTAAGATCCGATTAACCTAAAGTAATTAATTATTTATTTGGGATCTTAAAACAGTTAAGATCTTTTGGAGAATAAACCCTACATCATTACATGGGAAAAATATCTTTAAAGATAGATAGAACATGATGATCTTTAGGTTTCGCAACCTTCTGATTTATGAGAAGTCTTGAGTTATGATCCCATATGATATTTAGAGTTTGCGTAAAGAAGGATCCCTATTAAGAGATATTTTAGGATCCTTACTTTGCTTTTTTGACTGAGAAAGGTTCTATTTAACAAATAATTTGGGAAGATCCCACTTTAGATAATAACTACGAAAAGTTCCACTTCATATAACAACTAGGGAAAATACCATAATAACTGGGGAAAATCCCATAATAACTGGGAAAATCCCATAATAACTAGGGAAAATCCCAACTTAGGATAACATGATAATGTTATAAACCTTAGAATTTTACTGGAGAGGATCCCATCTTAATATAACATAACAATGTTATAAACCTTAGATTTTTGCAAAAGAGGATCCCATCTTAAGATAACGTGACAATGTTATAAACCTTAGATTCAAACTTCATGATCTTAACATATGTTTAGAAATAAGAGGGTTGCCAAGCTGCTAAAATGTGAAATGAGCCCCTTATTCACATCCCTTACTTAGATATCGTGCGTCCAAGCGAAGTGTAGAAACCTTAACTCGTGTGAAAGAGGTTATTAACTCTTTAAACCTCGGATGGGATTAAGTACCCTTAATCATAAGAGAGATGACCAGTCTCTATTCATGGTTATTGGGAGCCTTAGATTCCTACATGTTGCAAACAATAGCTTGGGATGGGTGTTAGCTTCGCTAACGCCCCTCCGATGCTTAAGTCAGTAATGGTATTTGAAAAATTAAATGAAATAGTTAGATAAAAGTAATGAGTAGAGAGTGTGCACCTTGAATTTGTTGGAAAATGACTAATACCACTTACATGAAGTATGCTTTTAGATTTATAGCATTCGAAGATCTTGGCAATATGTTTCCTTCAAGGATAACTAGCCAATATGCCCCTTTCCTGCTTCTGAATCGATGAGATATAGTCCGTCCCATTTAGGTGCCAATTTACATGCATTGGGATCCATGATATTTTGGAATTTTTTCCTAAGGACCAAGTCACAAATTTGGAATATTGTTATTTTAATGTTCTTATTATATGATTTAGTGATCCTTTACTGATGAGCACCAATTCAGATCCTATCAAGATCCCTAAGTTCATCGATAGTGTCAAGATCCTAGACTAGGATCCTATCATTGTTCTCATGATCTTGCAATTGATATCTTGTCGTTGGGATCACCATTTTAATAGGGATCACGACTTCTATTCCAAAAACCAAGGAGTATGGGGTTTAGCTAATGGCTATTTTTGAAGTGGTCCTATCTGCCCATAGGAAGAAAGGGAGTTCCTCTGCCTATCTTCCTTTCTTCTCGTCTAACCTTTTCTTCAAATTGTTGAGTATGAACTTGTTGTTGGATTCAGCTTGACCATTAGCTTGAGGATGGACATGATTGGACATTATCATTGTAATTCCCTAACTCATGCAAAATTCTCTAGTTCTTGTGCTTATGAATTGGGATCTATTGTCGCATATGTTCTCGGCAGGGATCCCGAATATGGCGAGGATATGATGTTTGATAAATAAGACTACTTCCATGTCTCGTATTTGAACAAAGGCTTCAGCTTCTATCCATTTTTAGAGATAGTCCATGATCACTAGTATGAAGACCATTCCACTATGTGCTTTTGGTAACTTTCCTAGTATATCCATTCCCCATTTCATGAATGGCCAAGGGGGAATAATAGGATATAATGGTTCTACAGGTTTATGAAGGATGTTGCTATTCCTTTGACAAACATCACATTTATGTGCATTTAAGAGGACATCTTTCTTCATTTTTTGCTATTCGTACCCCGTTCTCAATACTTTGGAGCATAAGCATCTTCTGCCAACATAATTACCATAACCTCCTTCATGTATGTCCTTTAAAACATTAGTAGCTTCATGGCTTTCTAAGCATCTCAAGTATGGACTAGTCATGGATTTCTTGTTTAGCTTCCCTTGGATCATCATGAAGCACGAGACCCTCATTTGGAATGCTCTATTGCTTTTTTTTTTCTCTTGAAATCGTGTCATTATAGAGATACTTTATAGTGGTTCGGATCCAGGATTTCAAGTTTTATGAAGGATCCTTGATGTTGGGATCCTGAAGATTAGGATTTTGAGGAAGTGATTGGGGGTTAGGATCTTTGATTATTGCTATGTTGGTTGTTCGATTGTGATCATTTGTATTATCTGGTTTGTTGGAAGGATATTCTATCGTTGGGATTAGTGTATATGGCTAGATCCTGAGGGAAGATCCTAGGTTGGAGAATGCATCTTCCTTGGCTTTTTCTTCTCTAAGAACTTGACTTAGGCTAAAAGCTTCGAATTGGGAGGCCAATTTTTTAAGGATCTGGAGGTATAGTGCTAGTCTTTCACCTTTTACTACATAGGATCCATTAAAATGGTTAGTTAATAATAAGGAATCAAAGAATACCTAAAGATCCTTGATCTAAAGATCCTTTGCCAACTGTAATCCCATGATCAACGCTTGATTTTCAGCCTCATTTTTGGTTGCAACAAATTCATAGCTGACTGCCTAGGGTGTGGTGTCCACCCTGTGACAATTTTAGAATGATCCCTAGGCATGTTCCTCTAAAGTTGGAAGATTAATCAGTGAAGAGTGTCCATCTTCCCATGTTTTTTTCTTTTAGGAGTTCCTTTCTTTCCAATTCTGCTTTAGGTTGTAGATCATCACTGAAATTGTCCACAAAGTCTGGTAGTGCTTGTGATTTTATTGCTGATCTCGGTTCATATTTGATGCTATATGTGCATAGCTTCGCAGACCACTTTGACATCCTACTTGATATATTTGGTCTAAGGATCCAAGAGACTTTTACTTATGTAGTAGATGAAATATTGGTCCTTGTTAAGATCCTTGGCTAAAATCGAACTTACAAAGTTAGAGGATATTGAAAGGTATAGAAGGAGAGGTTACCCATCTTATGGTTTCACTAACAAGGGTGCTGAACTTAAATAATTTTTAAGTTCCTGAAAAGCACCTTTGTGCTCTTTAGTCCATTCAAAACTTTTGTTCATCTTCAAGATGTCGTAGAAAGTTTTACACCTCTTTGAGGATCTTGAGATGAACATGTTTACGGTCGCTACTCTTCCTGTTAGCCTTTGAACATCCTTTGTCGAGGATGAGGATCTTAAACAATGATGACCTTTATTTGCTTTGGACTTTCTTCTATTCCCCTTTTAGTCACCATGTATCTAAGGAACTTGTTGTTGGATTAGTGTCTAAGTCCATAACTATTTTGGTATGTACTTGACCCGATGGTGCATGGTCCTTTTGGGTTGCCTTCATCAAAGCAACTTGATAGGATGAATAATGGAGAGAAAGGATTAAATATTATTTACTAATATATTATGAGGATAACATATTAAAGGAGAAATCATATTGTTGAATTAATATTAGTCAAGAATTAATAAGAATTAAATTAAACTTAAGGGACTAGAACTGTCAATTGTATGATAGTTGAATGTTGAGCTAATGGACTCCATATTAAAGGGGTGGATAAATTCTTTGGGGAAACCCATTAGAAATCGTCCTAGGCCTTTAAGGAAGGAGCCCATGGGTTGCTTAGGGCTTAAGCATCCAAATTAGGGTTTCCTTGTTAGATAACCCTAATAGCCTCACTATTTAAAGAACCCTTATGCCCCAAAAATGTGGTGAAATTGTTGATTAGGGTTTCCACACATTTTGGGCAAGTAACTCCTTAGGGTTTTGGATGGTTTTTGGGTGTCTCTTTCTCTTCTCCTCTTCATCCTCTTGCTCTTGGTGTTTGTGAACCATTAGAGGAGTGACATTTGTGACTCTAAGCTTTCTAAAGTCAATACAAGAAGGATTTGAGATTGTTATTGCTACATAAAAATCAAGGTATGATCTAAACCCTAATTTATATGTTATATTGATTATCATATGCTAGATCTAGGGTTTATACTCTTGGATAAATTGCATGTACAATAGAGAAACCTAGATTCAAGCATTAGGGTTTGTATGAGCACATAGGATGTTCTTATGGCTAAAACCCATCAGTGGTATCAGAGCCTTGATTGGTTTCTATTGTATTGATGCCTTGTGTGTTTATTCAAGCTACAAAATCGATTTTTGACCAACCTGCCTGATGAACTCGGCGAGTACCACAGTGTACTCAGCGAGTAGGCCTCAACTCGGCGAGTCCAGTGTGGTACTCGGCGAGTTCGAGCATCAGAAAGAGGGGATTTCAGGATTTCTTACTGTTTTTCTTATGGATACTTGCCTTATCTGTTTTAGATCATTAAAATCCGATTTTACACATATTTATGGTATATCCTTGATTAAAGAAAAGATAATTACCAATTGATTGGATAATAACTTCCTTATATGATAAAGTTTGATTATTTGTATTAATTAGGTAGCTTATTTTGCAAGAAATTGAAATTAGGTCAAATATAGATAATGATGAAATTAATTGTTTAATCTATATTATTTGTTATTTGATCCTTGTGTTATGAAAAGTTTCAATTTTCCCCTTTAGGTTTTATAGTTTAAATTTGAACTCAAAAGCTATGTTTTGAAATTTAAATAGTTGAAACCCTAATGTTTTGAAAAGGTTTCAAAACTTGGCCTCAAGTTTTGGAATTTAAATTTTGATTAAAAGTTTAATTTTGATGTATATTTAAATTCTAAACCCTAATGTTTTGAAATGTTTCAAAACTTGCCCTCAAGTTTTGGAATTTAAAAGTTGATTAAAGGTGTAATTTAGGAATGTTAAATTCTAAAACCCTAGTGATGTTTTGAAAAGTTCATATCACACCCTTATGGTTTTATTAATTAATTAAGGTGTATAATTAAAAGAGGTTTAATAAATCCATACAAGTCTTGGTTTACAAATTAATTGAATTAAAAGTATAATTGTTAAATTTGACCACCTAGTATTTTAAAAGTGTAAAATACACCCTATACTATATATAACATTAAAAGTCTAACATTATATATATGTATGAGTAAAAGTCAGTCTTACCGTTAGTAGGCCTCATTCACGAAGCTGGTCTATAAGGGGTATTTAAGGAAATTGCCTATAAAATGGCGATTAAATGGGTATCCACTCTTACTTACCGCACTCTTGACTAGTGGAGGGTCGTTAGCCGAACGGGTAGGATAGGACAGAACCTTCCATTATAAGTATAATGAAGTACAAAAGTAACTAAATGTTTTACAAATTCCCAATCTTAGTTACTTTAGGTAAAATCCATTGTCTAACTCCATTAAGTTCCTATTCGTTGATTCTTAATACATAATGTGATAAGATTACATTTGAATGTTTTGCAGGATCAGTGAAAAGAGAGGAAGCTTGATGGAAAAGCAAGATGAGTCTAATCACAACGAAATGGATCTCGATCGCATGGACTTGAAGATTAGATTTTGAGCTTAGAAATTTATGATAGAATTGTTAGGAATATTTGACTACATAGTTTTTCAGTTGATTTTGCATTGTAAGGACAAACGTTTTCCGCTGCTTTTATGAATAAAATAAATTTTTTGATTTGACTTATTTATTTATTTATTTATTTCCTTGCAATGAAATCGTTATGAAAAATTGATGTTTGGATATTTCTACAACGAATGGATAAGATTCTTAATTATGTTAATAGTGGAAATGTCAAGAATTTAAAAAATAGGGAGAGTTTCTCATCGCCCAAGTTTCAATTGGACAGAAACTTGGAATCATGCAACTTGGTTGCACGATGAATGATAAATTTCATATTTGGAAATTAGACTAATTCGTTGACAAGTGTCAAATGAAGGACTAGGAGATTGAGTACACAAAGTTGTGTGTTGATCAAGTCCACCACAAGAGTAACAAAGATATTCGTCATGATTTACCAAAGTTTAGTAAATATGATTATACTTATAAGATTAAGTGTAATTCTGAATTGATTGAAAGAGTTTAAATAAATAGCAGAACGAATAAGAAGAATCAAGTAGGCAGAAAGATCAAAGTTTCTATATTCTAAGAAGAAGGGAGAGTACCTTTTATACTTTATGATATGTCTTAATGATTAAGAACCATATTTCAATTGATCCTCTAAATAAGTCTTAGTACAAGTGTATGTATAAGAAGAGGAATCAAGAATTGAAGAAATGGTTAAATCAAGAAGTCAATCATACTTCGTTCCAAAATAAGTCTTAGAGTTAAGATTGTGATATTGAGTGACAAGTCTTAAGAAGGTTTATAACATTCATCAAATGTAGAATTTGGAAAAGGGTTTTCTTATTCTTGCACATTTGAAATTGGAAAGTTGTGATGTCTTGGATAAGACAAAGACCAACTAGGACCAATTTTATGAAGTGTTATGTCTTGATAAAAGCTACACTAACTCTTGAATGTTTGTTTGTCAAGAAATGTTTATTGACAAAAGAATCTTATATGTCAAGGAGTCAGTGGGAGTCTTAATGATCTCAAAAAGTTTCAAGAACTGAGCAAGATTAAACCTTATCGATCATCACTAGCACACGAGTTGAGGTTTACAACCTATCGTGTTGACACTATATTGTTTCCGTGCCGTTCCAGTTGAGTTAATTATGCATATGAGTTCTATGAGTTCTCATTTGAATGCATAAAAGGAAAGGACCTTGATCAATGAAAAGTACATTGATAGGAAAGGGTGAGCTGCTTAACTACTTGGAAGACATGGTGGGCAGCCGTGTTACCATAAGGCAAGAAATCAAGATTAAGAAAGTTCGGTCCATATGAGTTTGAATTTTTCGTAAACTTTGGTTTAACAAATTCACATGGATAGGAACACATACACCATTAAAATCTAAGTGTCATAAGATTCCCTCCTTCATGAAAATGACTGTGAGGAAATGCTTTCACTAAGGAAGATTTTAAGAAGATAGTGATTGTGAAAATTGTATTCTCGAATTCGATTATGGTTACGGTATCCCTTTCCATGATTCGAATTATGAGATTTGGCAATTAGTCAAAATTGTTTAAGACACACATATAAACTATCTAAGGCAAAGGTGTATAAGTTTAAGAAGCCTTGATAAAAGATTATCAAAGCATTGGGTATTAGAAATATGAACTTAAAGAAATTCAATAGGCATTGTTTTTCTGAAAGTTAAGCTGTTTCTGAATACATGTCAAAGGTAGTGGGAGCATAAGTGTTATGTTTATAATAATCATCGTGATAGTGGGAGCATAAATGTTATGCTTGTATGATTATTAAGGCAAGTATTGCAAGTTAGCAATATTAATTATAGAAAACAAGAGCCATACTTTGCGAAGTTGTAAGGGTTGAATAGTTGTTTTGCTATAATTAAGGGAGAGAATATTATGCTTCATTTCGAATCTAAAGGCTTAGGTTGTGGAATGTTAATAAACTTAGTCAAGGATACATAGTGTGTTCTTAAATTTTGAGCATGATTACGACATTCCTCTTCATAATTCGAATCATAAGAACGTGACACATAAGATATTATGGCAAAAGATTGATAAAGTATCAAATCTTTATGTAAGACATTATGCATCATGTCACATACGCTTCGGGTATAGGATAGATTGCAAATGCTATAATATTTGACCATTCTAAAATTTTCCAAATGTCTAGCGCATTTAGAGGGAAAAAGGACTAAAATCGGTTTTGACTAAGATAATTAAACAACTATCAAAGGATGATCCAAAGCTTGCTAAGGATTGGTCGCTTGTGAGTAGTTGGAAGTATGATATTGGATGGAGCATATCGACGTTATTATGAATAGATAAGATTCTATTGTAAGTATGGAAAGGTTTCCATATTGGGAGTTGGATATTAAAAATCTATGTCTAGATTAGAAACTTTTATGCAAGAAGGACGTTCAAAGGAATGTACCTTGAGTGAGAGACATCACATCTATGGAATTGTCTTGTAACAATCTCCTATAGAGGACTTTGTAATTTCATTGGCAATAGTCATTGTGATTTTGTGCTATGACATTATGAAAGGATCATTGCATAAAATATTAGAATCTAGCATATTCTATAAGTGGCAAGAATTTGATATTCTTTCACTTATGAAAATGGATTAGGAGTTGTGAAATGAATATGATTGGAAATGTGTTCATTTGATCTATTTCACAAAGTAAGAACCATGGGTAAACATTGTGTGAATGCTAAGAGCATGGGACAAGTGTTGTAAAAATTCAAGTAAGAAGTTGATTAACCGAAACAACAAATAATGAGTAATCGATATGGTGATAAATAAAAGGTGTTTTATTTATACTCAAAGGTTTGAGGTCATATGGGATTAGTATTATTCCTGTGTTTCACTTTGCATGTTTTGACTTCCTGAATAATTTAATTGGTTTAGAACAGTCAAATTATTCAAACGGGCCACAATCGTTCATATGTTAGAAGTAGATATGAATGAAGACTGTCATGAATTGGTGTGTGGATTGTCTAAACACCATTAGACATAAGAAAATGTTTGTTGCAACGTTCATGAGTGCTTATGAATATGATTTGAGCATTGGATTAAACCCACGCTCACTTGGATCACTTCATGGATTTTATCACGAGTGATTGGTGAGACGATAACATCTTATATTCTTGAAACCGAGATGTGTGAGTTATATCTTGCGAGTCGGTTGCACATTGATAATATGTAAATGCACCACTAACATGGTGTTATAAAACATATTGTTGTGTGTGATTTGGTGAGTAAGTGCAAGCGAGCATTGAGTCAAAGTTTATCCGTTCCTTTTATCCAAAGTAGGATAAAAGCGATATATGTAGGCCCCTCGATGATTTAGTGATGGCACCTAAGCGCTTAGCCAAGCCGAGACTAAATTAATGTGTTCAATTGTAGTTTGTTGTCAGTCGTCATAAATCTGAATTCGGGAAACAGCACATAGACAGAGAGAATGATTTAGATCCATGTCTCAGTCTATACGATATCTAGAATGGAGGAATATATGATCCCTTATCTAAAGGACACGCGTATCTGATAAGATCAGAGTTGACAGCGGCTTTAGAAAGTTACGATTGCAGATCAGGATCTAAAGTCATATGCAGAATAGTTATTAGACTTATCCAAGTGGGAGACTGTTGGATTAGTGTCTAAGTCCATAACTATTTTGGTATGTACTTGACCCGATGGTGCATGGTCCTTTTGGGTTGCCTTCATCAAAGCAACTTGATAGGATGAATAATGGAGAGAAAGGATTAAATATGATTTATTAATATATTATGAGGATAATATATTAAAGGATAAATCATATTGTTTAATTAATATTAGTCAAGAATTAATAAGAATTAAGTTTGTGACTAAAAGACATTAATTAAACTTAAGGGACTAGAACTGTCAATTGTATGATAGTTGAATGTTGAGCTAATGGACTCCATATTAAAGGGGTGGACAAATTCTTTGGGGAAACCCATTAGAAATCGTCCTAGGCCTTTAAGGAAGGAGCCCATGGGTTGCTTAGGGCTTAAGCATCCAAATTAGGGTTTCCTTGTTAGATAACCCTAATAGCCTCACTATTTAAAGAACCCTTATGCCCCAAAAACGTGGTGAACTTGTTGATTAGGGTTTCCACACATTTTGGGCAAGTAACTCCTTAGGGTTTTGGATGGTTTTTGGGTGTCTCCTTCTCTTCCCCTCTTCATCCTCTTGCTCTTGGTGTTTGTGAACCATTAGAGGAGTGACATTTGTGACTCTAAGCTTTTTAAAGTCAATACAAGAAGGATTTGAGATTGTTATTGCTACATAAAAATCAAGGTATGATCTAAACCCTAATTTATATGTTATATTGATTATCATATGCTAGATCTAGGGTTTATAGTCTTGGATAAATTGCATGTACAATAGAGAAACCTAGATCCAAGCATTAGGGTTTGTATGAGCACATAGGATGTTCTTATGGCTAAAACCCATCACTTGTCTGATCTCATTCCAAAATGGCATTTGTAAGGATTCAACTTCATGTTGTATTGCTCTAGTAAGTTGAAAGCTTCTTCAAGATCCTTGAGGTGGTCTTCAGCTTTCTTTGACTTGACCACCATGTCATCATTGTAGACATCTATGGTGTCCCCAAGTTTGTCCTTGAACATCCGTTTGAGTAGACTTAGTTATGTAGCTCCTTTAATTTTAAGACCAATAAGCATAGTAGTATATCGATATATACATGTTGGGGTTATAAATGCGGTATCCTCTTGGTCAGATGGTTCCATTTGAATTTGTTGTAACTCTGCTGATGCATCCATGAATGTTAATAGTTCATGGTCAATCGTAGCATCTATCATGGAATCTATATGTGGTACGGGGAAAGAATCCTTAGGAAAAACATTGTTAAGATTCTTATAGTACACGTATAGTCTCCATTAACCAATTTTCTTTTGTACAACGACCACGTTGGCTAGTCACCTTGGGAATTTGACCTCCTTGATCATCCTTGTTTTAAGAAGTTTTTCTATTTCTTCTTTGATGATCTAATTTCTCTTGGGTGCAATCTTCCTTCCTTTTTGATGTATGGGCCCAAAATAAGGGTCAATGTTAAATTTGTGAGTTATAATATTTTTGTCTATACCTGTCATGTCTTCATGTTTCCATGCGAAGGTTTTAATTCTTTTTTAGGAACGTTATTATATGTTCTTCTATATTTTTCGACAGTGAGGATCCTATGAGTACTTTCATATCGAGATCCGTAAGATAGGGGGACACTTCTTTTGTATCTTGTTCTTCGGATTCTAGTGTATCTTGTTCCCTTTGCTATAATTTATATTCTTATTGTGGGACTATAGAAGTCTTCACCAGTGTCTAGTAGCATTGCTTCGATTCTTGTTGGTCACATGTGATCTTCATTATGCCCCATAAGGTGGGCATCTTCACATATTGATGGTATGTTGATTGGACCGCCTTTATATAGTGGATCCATTGTCTTCCAAAAATAACATTATAGGAGGATAATGTGTTAGTTATGCAAAACCATTTCATAGAGTTTACCCCTCTATGTAGATAGGTAGCTTTATTTTGCGGACTATATGCTTTGTTTCACTACTGAATCCTATTAGTACCGAGGATCTTTTGACTATTTTGGATTATGGGATGTTCATCCTTTTTAAAGCATCCACGAGTGTAATGTTGATTGAGGATACTTCGTCGACAAGGATCCTTCTAACAAAATGGTTGGCTATGTAAATAGTGATCACTAGTCCATCATGGTGGGGATCCTCGACGTCTGCTCTATCTGTTTCGTCAAAGGTGATCTCCTTCTTATTTGTAATCGACGTATTCTTTTGAGGCCTTTCTTCTTTCTCCATTTTCGAAACTTTGGCATGCCTTTTTGTTGTAGAATAAGAGGTACCACAAGTGTCAGATCCTCCCAAGATAACATTGATTACCTAGGTGTCGGCAGAAGGGGATCCTGGTTTCTTTAAGATCTTATGAGGATCATGATCCTTTTTATGGACCTTTCTTTTCTTCTTCCTAGGATCTCTTTGAGGTATCGCTTGCTAAGTAGGTAACCGATCTCCTTCCTGAGGGATATGTAATCTTCTATAATATGACCAAAGTCCTCATGGTATGCATATGATTTGGACTTATCTTTCTAGGTGGTGGACTTTTCTCCCTTTCTTAGACATCTTTCTTTGTCGCCAAGATCATGCTTAGCAAATATTAAACCTCAAATATCCACAGAAAAGCAATACTCAATGATCTTAGGAAATTCTTCCTCATCCCCTTCATCTTCAAGGGAATTGACCCTATGATGATCAACTTTGAAATAAGATTTGGATTTATAGGGTCTTTGGACTGAAGAGTCGGCCTTCCTATTGGGGTTATCATATGAGTTTGGTGGGTTGCTCCTCTTTTGGATCTCCTTGTCTTCTTCGAGCCTTATGAATCTTAGTGCTCTGTTTCTCACTTCGTCTATTCTTTTTCATGAAGTCATTACAAGGTCTTTGTAGAAGGGAGAGTCCTTCTTTAAGCCCATTTTGAAGGCTTCTACAACAGTTTCTATATTGATGATGGGGATACCCAAGGCTTCCCTACCAAACCTGTTCACAAAATCCCTTAGGATCTTGAACTACCCGGTAAAGATCACTCGTGATCTTTTCGAATGTTCTACTACAAGAATATTGATTGTTAAAAAGAGTAACTAAGTGAGCAAATGAAGTAATAGAGTAAGGAGGAACGTTAATAAGCCATTTTAAGGCTTATACCGTGAAGGTTAAACCAAAATCCTTGGATAGGCAAGCTACCTTCAAATGTGTGTGAATGAGTGTGATCTCCATTCTTTCTCTATATCATGCCACATGTTCTTCTGGATCTATAGTCCCATCGTAAGGCTTCATGGTAAGTGTTTGGAAGCGCTTTCGGACTTTAGTGTCAACAATCGAAGGAGGAAATCTTTAGATCTTGTGGCTCATTGGAAAAACTTTCGGTATAGGTTGGACCACTTCGGGCACACTTGAGATCATCTGCCTTAACTGATGAAGTTCCTTGTCCATGATCGGGCTCATTCCTGCATCAATATCCGTAGAGTTAGTATTAAGAGTACTATTGTTCATAGTTACCAGGATCCTTGTTATTATTATTAAGAGTAATGAGGGTTTCACTGGGATCTTGGATCACATGAGCTCGCTCGTTTGGAGTTGCACCCCAAGCGAGAGTAGGGGCCGACATTGAGGATCCTATCTCCCGAAAGTTTCATGAGCATCCTGTATCGTCAAAGTTCAGGAGCTTAGGTTGCAAGAGCAAGGGTTCTGCTTTTTAGGGTTTATGGATCTCTTCCCTTATTCTCTCTATTTCCTTTAGCGGTGTCGTGTTGTCCTCTTGCTGCTGAGTGACTTATTGTTCAAATTTGTTCATCATACTAATGAGCTCGTTATTCGAAAGCATTACACAAGGATCCTAAAATCCTTGGTTAGTGGGTGGAGAGGTGTTCTTCTTAGGTTCCTCAAAAATCTTATTGGGAGCTCCGCTTGGAGGTGGTGGAAGTTTTTTAGAGGAAATGGGAGGAATGGAGGAAGATGATAAGGTCAATTGGGTAGACATCATTCTTAAATAATTGTGAACACCATGGCCCTACAGTGGGCACCAAATTATTTTGGTTAAATTTTGATCAAGTAATATTTAACCAAGTTGTATGAGAGGCTGTGGTGTTTGAGGTATTGCAAATATCGAATAGCGATCAAAGTGAGACAAGCGAGTTACAAGGAAAGACCTTGATCCTTTTAAGGATCTCTGACATAAATCCTTGGGAGGTGATAATGATCACCTGCCTTGTTGTTTTTATTAATTTGAATGTAAGATTACAGAAATGATGAAGATAATACGAGTACAAGTGTAGTAATGGAGTTAATTGTGTACGTAGTGTGTGTATTGCATGTATATTTATGATATAGACTAAGTAACAATAAGTTTAAAATTTTCGGGATCCTCTTAAATGAGCATATGCACATTGTTTGAAATGGTATCCCCATGTCTTAAGCTTGATTGAAGCTATTCTTCATTGACAATGAGTCTTACATTGGCCATTTCTACACATGTGAGAAAAAGAAATAGAATTATGATCGTTAAGGATGTTAGGAAACAATAATAACAATAGTCAGGATCCTAAGAAAGCTTCAAGATCCTAAAAGATCTGGAAGATCTGGGATGTTGAATAGATTTGAGGATCTTGGCCCTAACAATAGTCAACAACATTGATAAGTTTGTGAATTTGTCCATGGTTAACTTCATTTTTAACTATAACATTAGAGCACTCTTTCGACCTTATTAGACTGTGAGAAATATTTCAAGCAATTTAAGCTTGAATAATGCTGAAAACATTAAAATGGAAATATTACATATATAAAGATCAGTGAAATACACTTTTATTAAGAAACTCTCCTCTTATGACAAACTCTAGTACGAATATCATGTTCTTGCTCCCATAACGTAAAAGGAACAAAAAATTGTCAATAGTTTACACATACATGAACTAAAAATATTCTACTTTGTAATGGAATAAATAGAAAAAAATGTTTTTGAAGTGAAGCTCTGAGTTTTTTTAGTAAAGTTCACTTAACCGTACACACTTGAAAAAACACCATAAAGAACCTCCATTGATATCCTCGACAATTGCAATTCTTCCAAGCTACCTCCTTTCCCTTTCTTCCCACATATCCTCAAGCTCTATCCACTTCACGACCCCACTATTTTTCAACTGCATTACCACTGCATCCCTGTAATACTCATCTATAGGAAAAACACCCATAAATTGTCATTAACACATCCTGCTCGAAACATGGGAAATCCTTCAATTGCCACCTATTCATTCCTCCTAATGTTATAGAACTCATCGTGCTTCCAGCCTCTCAAGACATAGTATGCATCGACCCACTGTCAGCCATAAGAATCTGTTCACTACTAGGGATTGTTGCACAGGGAAAGCCTTACGATGTATTTTTTATTATTATAATATGAGATGAATTCAAGGATTTATTGAATGAGAAGAAAGCAATCCAACTAAAAATCCTTCTCCATTGAAGTAAAGAAGAAATTTGAACTAATAGGTAGGTGTTTAAACACAATAACAAGGGAGGGGGATAAATCATGAAGGGTAGTATAGAGGGTTTGTAATCACAAGTGAAAAAATAAAAAAACAGGTGCGTTGATGTAGTTATGTAACTGAAAAAAGAAAACCATAACATCACAAACACATACGCAATTTTAGGCATTTGTTAACGAACTGGTAGCTGCTCTCGACAATGTCAGACAAAAAAGAAAGAAACAACATACCAAAAGAAGAGCAAAGAATGAAACGGTTCATCGAAACACATACGACAAAAAAGAAACAGAGCAGGAAAACAAAACAACAAACACATTAACACAACCAACATAACCCCTAGAAAACAACAAACAGAAAAAGTACATACCAACAACAGAGAACATAAACTTAGGGTGTGCATTAAACTGCATAAACTTCACAAACCACCACACTGCACCGCATAGTGCGGTTTTGGACATTTCAGTGCAATTTGCGGGTTGTAATTCTTATAAACTACACTATGTAGTGCGATCTGCGATTTCTATTTAGAAAACTATAGTTTAAACTGCACTTAACCATATATATATATATATATATATATATATATATATATATATATATATATCATATATACCTATAAAGCTAACATCTTTTATTGAATCTCATGCATTTGAACCCCCCTTTTTTAAGTTCCTCAAACCACATTCATTTGAAACCCCATTTTTTAACTAATGAAACTCAAAAGTTTTCTTAATTATCATTTAACACTCAAAAGTTTTATAACTTATATTATGTTTAATTAACATTTAGTGAAAAGTCTACTACAGAAAGGCCAATCTTTTGGGAAGACATACATACAAATCATATACAAATTTCATAAATAAAACAAACTTAAAGGTTTGTGTGTTTGGTTGAGGTCTTATGACCACTTTTGGAGATATGCTATTATATTAGAGCTTTTAATTTGTAAGTTTGTTATACTAATTTGTTTTTATATTTTCTTCGTTTTTGGATTATTGTAATACAATCATTGTATATTGTGGTTTAATTGTTAATAAATTGATCATATGTTATATATAGTGATGTCGAAAATATTTAATTAAATATTTGAAATAAGTTTTTTTTTAGTTTTATAATTGTACCGTTTCAAAAATATAATTAATTAAAACTCATATATATGTTATACTTTCCATCTGTCTCTCTCTCTCTCTCTCTCTCTCTCTCTATATATATATATATATATATATATATATATATATATATATATATATATATATATATACTAGTTTATAACCTGTGGGAACCACAGTTATACAATTAATTAAACTTTCTAAGTAAACACTCAAAACTATTAATTAATAATTTTAAATAACTTATTAATTAAAAGATATTTTTTTAGTTATATATAAAATTATAATCATTGATTCAAATAAATACGTAAAATATATCATCTTATAATTTGTATAAATTTTATTTTATTATAATTTGTATAAATTTTATTTTATTTTTATTCTAATATTATTAATTTAATGTAATTAAAATGTGATTTAAATTTTGAAATTTGAAATTTGAAATGGAGAATTAATAGATTGATAAGTGTCATGATATTAATTACAAGTGCCAATAGATTGACAAGTGTCATGATATTTATTACAATGTCTAACATGGTGACACATGTCAAAAGAACCACTCTTTTATTAGTATATGGATATATATATATATATATATATATATATATATATATATATATATATATATTATAATAGAGGTCAAAACACTTCAACCA
The DNA here is from genome assembly GCF_051521515.1 of Lactuca serriola. Classification (NCBI taxonomy): domain Eukaryota; kingdom Viridiplantae; phylum Streptophyta; class Magnoliopsida; order Asterales; family Asteraceae; genus Lactuca; species Lactuca serriola. Next base: position 34,479,544 of record NC_136414.1, on the reverse strand, counting down.
AAATTAATTTAAAATCTAATATTTCAATTGCTTTTTAATAATGATTGTAAAAATTTCAACATGCATTACTTTATTGATTGATTAATAAAAATACTAATGTTTTGAAACTCCTAACTCTTAAACTTATATTATTTAATTTGTTGGTTAACTAAATATTTTTCCTACATAAAAATAACATTTTTATGCTTACTTACTCATATTTGTTTATGTAATTAGAAAACAAAGTGTACACAGAATGACTACTTCAATTTCACATATGAATCGATACCACTAGAGAGGTATGTTGTTTTTAACCGGTAGTAGGAGATCCACATACCCTTTTTAATTATTTATATTAATGCTTAGTAATATCTATTTTATATTCCTATTCACCTTAATTTTTTAGGTATAAATTAAAGAAGATGATTCTCGGCACACCAGCATAAAGTCAAACGTACGCCTTGCAAAATATGTAATTTCAAAAGTATCTTCACCAAATATATCCTCAGGGTTATTGTATCCAGAGACCACCAAGTTTTTGACGCTTTTTGAAGTAATATTTAGCAGCCCGTAACCAATGCAACCATATAGTTCCAAAGTTTCCAATAAAGGACTACCAGACAATATGTTTCTAATCAAATCTTCATGTAAATTCCCATCAGAAATACACAAACTCCTAAGATTTTTCCAATTAATCTCCCCAGTTGGATTAAACATGCAGCCTGATAATTTTAGATCGGTAAAACATGAACCGGTGAAAAAATATTGATCTAAAAGAAAGTCCGCATCGATTTTAATGCGTTAAAATTAAATTAAGTTGTTCAATGTCGCATGTTATAGCATAACGAATCCAATTCCTGACTTGCGATTCAAATCGGGCATCATAAATGGTATACACTTCAAACGTCTTGAGTTTCAACAGGCGACGTTGAGTTAGGGTTTTGTCCACGAACGAGACGAAATCATGATAATCACCATTCTGTTTGAAAATTAGAGTAGGAAGCAAAGTCCAAAGATGTTCCCATCGTTTGGAGAGTGTACCTGTTCTAATGGCGCCTTTTGTGGAGGGTAAACCAGACAGGATTTCAACAAGCACACAGTTCAGCAACGCACTGATTCGATCCTCTCCCCCCCCCCCCCCCCCCTCCATAAATTCTAGAGATTCTACCCGATTTGGGACAATTATAGGTTCATTTTCCATCATTTCCATGATAGCAACACAACCCTCTTTGCTTTCCCCCATGGAAAACCGCAACAACCAACAAGTGTACAAGACTCGGAATCACGATAGTGTTATAAAAACCGGTTTGAACCAGCCGGTCGAACCGGTTGGACGGGGAACCGAAAAGGGAGCGGTTCAACTATCACCGATTTTATACCAATTTTTGAACTGGATTGAACCGGCCAGTTTTTTGAAAAAACCGGTTGAACCGGTCAAAATAAACCGGTTAAACTAAATAAAAATAGATGAAAAGAAAACCATTTTCAATAATAAACTTTGGTGGATTTTTTCACATTTATTTAGATTTTTCTCAACAAAAACATATGGTAAATGATATGATGTTTTTTTTATGCATTTGTATTAATCTAAAACTATATTCTGTTTCGGTATTATACTTTATTTTTTTTTGACGTATGCAAATTGATGTAAAACTTATAGTTATGTGTTGTTTTAATGTATTTAGATTGATCAACAACTTATTTTTATGCATATTTTTAATGTTTGAACTTGTAGACATCAAATTCATGATTTATATATGTATGTATGTGTAAAAAAATAAGAAAAAATGATAAAAATTATAGAAACTGGTTGACCCGACGGTCGAACTGGTTAAACTGGAAACCGGTCGCCATACCGGTTCAACTAAAAAACCAGTTTTTAAAACATTGAATCACGGAATCGGTCGCTAAGTTTAAAGAGATTGTGAAACGAAGTTTTGATTTCACCCTTAAACTTTAAAACCTACATTTTGGCCCCTGCAAAAATTAGATTTGAACACACTTAAAATCTTTACTAAATTATGATCGGCCATCGTATTAGCAAATAAACGTATTCCTAAGCTTGATGCTCGAAAACAATAAGAAATTAGCTCAAGGAGTATTAAATGGTGCTACGAGTATGGGAACTATTTTCATATTTAAATCATTCTTTAATAATTGCTTATCAGGACAATGATAAAGAAATCCATTAAGGATATAAAATAGCAAAAAACTGGTACTTGAATAGTATAGAGAATTTTTTGTAAAACTTACCACATAACCTGACCCATCTTTGTATGATAAAACATATTTACTAACTTACGATAGGATATACATAAAAGTGCATAACTAGACTGATATGCACCTGGTTGTAGAAAAAACAACCGTATCATATAAATTTAACTTCCAACTTATAGGACATTCGAATAAAGTAAAAATATAGCATGTATGTTAAATTAGTTTTAAAATCTAAACTTTGAAATTGTACATTTTGATTAGTTCAGATAACTATTTTTTTAACGGCAAATCTAATTTACTCCTTAATTTTATCTATATGTCCACGTTGAGACCTGAACCATCAACTTCAAGGTGGGAGGACAATACTTGTGATACCGTTGGGTTAGAAGCCAATTGGTAGTTGAGATAACTATTACTTACTAAGAGAACTTCCAATAAGGGACGATGGAGTTGTCAAATATTTAAAATCGACTTAAAAATTAACTAGCTTTTATCATTGGAGACAATGCATTTTATGGTCGAATAATTCAACATACTAACTAAATGTTTTTTTGTTTTGTCTTTAATACAACTTAGGTTGGGTTTGGCGCGTCACAGCTAGCTGATGAGCTAATTTATTTTTCGAGCTTTTTTATGTTGTCGTGTTTGGTAAGCCAAAAAGTAGCTTATAAGCTAACTTTTTGAAAAGCTAGTTAGACTAGCTTTTTATGAGCTTTTTTAAAATTTTCCAAATACACCCCTTTAATTAATTATAGAAACGCATACTCTAACATTTTCTTTTATGTAATTTTATATATTTCAGCTACTTTTGCAGCTAGTTTTACCAAACGTTATTTTTTATCAGCTAGCTTTTTATTTAACATCTATTTTTCAGCTAGTACGCCGAATATAGCGTAACACTCTCTTTAATCAATTATATTTTATTTTACTCCCTAATTATAATTAAATTTCAATCTTTGTTATTTTGTTAACTAGTTGATTTTTGTAATAAATATTACATAATATTTCATTTTAAATGTTTCATATTAAATATTAAATTTTTAACTATAATATAATATTTTTGTATTTTATAACTATATAAGTAAGACTTTATCATCTTTCGTTTTCTATAACATTAATATTTTTGTATTTTATAACTATACAAGTAAGACTTTATCATCTTTTGTTTTTTCAGAAAAGAAAAACCCAAGAAAATTTAATTTGTTTGTCAAAATTTCCGTATTGTAATACATTTTTTAATTAGATGTTATTTTCATATAATATTTCATTTTAAATAATTGACCCATGTGTACAAAAAAATAGATGACATGGTTTTATAATACATTCCTTATAGATAGATTTAAATTAGTTAACTATAGAAAAAAAAAGGATTTTCAGAATAATCAATAATTGAAGATGGTTCAAGTTAATTAATAAGATCTTGTTGGATAAAATTATTGAAATTTTTATATAAGAAAACAAAAAATCTATGTTAAGATCCATTATTATGGATGCTTTAAATACATGCTTGTCCATATAAGCAATTACCCACTCAAATCATGGTCAAGACTTGCCCAAAAAGAAAGTTTGGTCCAATATGGCTCGGTCCTCCCTAAGGCCTAGTTTTCGGGTTTAACAAAAGAAAGAAAAGAAAATCAGAAGAGAAAAAAAAAACAAAATTTTCTTTTGTGATCCCGAGTTTGAGAGAAGTGGAAAGAAAATTAATCATTTTGTTATTTTCTTTCCAAATCATCACAAATCGAAAGGAAAGTTAAAAGGGAAAGTGATCCTTCGATTTCTCTCAACTTCCTTCTTTTAATGAAACTTTGGAACACCATTTTTTTTTCTTCTTATTTCCATCCATTTCCTTTCTTTTCTCTCGTTAAGTTGAACTCGAGAACGGAGTTGAATCAAACAATTTAACGAAACAATCCTTTATACCTAAGCATGTAAAACAACCAAATTCAATCAACCTTGAATCTTAATAGCCTTTATGAATTATGATCGTCCCTTTTTTTCAAGCTATGATGGGCTAATTTGGCTATCTTTGGACCGGATTGTGCTAAGATCGGGACCATGGATTTAAGTATTTAACTATGCTTTTTTGGATCGGGCTGGGCTTTACCCAACATAATCTTTTGCTTTTTGATATTTTTTTTAATGTTGTTGGAGATTCACGTTACAGATTAATAATCTCCAATTTTAGATTCAAATGCATGTTCACAAACTCAAGCGCCAAGTACTTGAACACTATCACAATTACAGTAAATGCTAGCAACAATCGGAAAAAAAAACAGAAAATCAAACATGTTAGCATATATGTAAATCAACCATAAACTACAGATCAAACATTGTTACTTGAATTTTATCTAATTGTAAACCAATCAAGAACATTCATAAGATACTCGAACATGAATGTGAATGAAAATCTGTAAAACAACCGAGAATTTTCATTAGAATTTGAATAGTTTAGTTCATGAGTTTTATCGAACACCGGATGTGCATGTGAAATTGTTATTTGTGCTGTTCAAAGATCGTCTCCCAAAAAAGAAAGATTTGGTAAATGTATTTCATCTAACACCTAATGTGCATGCCAAATTTCGACTGTTTACTTAAAACCACAAAAGCTTTAATGCAAAAGTTAATTGATTTCTACACATCATTCATCAATCAGATTCTAGTAGAACATCAAAAGAAAAACTTCTTAAATACAATAAACACATTGGCTAAATAAAGAAGAAACCATGAACAGAAAAAGAGATGAAATGCCTAAACATGAAATCAAATTGTCATCAATCAATTAGCTCCATCACCTTCATGGCCTTCCTCCAGTTGTTCATAAAAAGCATCAGGAAGCTTCATATTTGATGGAATGACAAAACCTTTAGCTTCCAAACGAGACAGGGCCTACCATACCAATAATACAAAGATGAGTTGATCAAAGCTAAGATAATCAGGTAATTTTATATAAATCTCAATTATCAGTTCTATTTAAAGCAACTACTAACATGCTTCTCCATTACTTTAACCCTAAACAATCTGAAAACCATAATCATATCTAACAAAATGGTCAAGATTATTACTGCTTTACTGTCAACATACATGATACATCCAAAGTCCAAACACCCTCTAAGAAAAAATCTTTAAATTCGGTGTAGTATACATATACTTGAAACAAGTTTAACAAAGGATAATCAATGAACTACTACTAAAGCTAATCATATACAACTTTTACAGAGACATATGTTGTCAAAGGAAAAAAGATTTTACTTTGAAACAGATTATCCCAATTTTAAGCTCTTTCACATGATGAAGGTATAGAATAAATCCTTTTAGCATCTCTTCTTCCATTGTCTCACAAAGCCAATCCTCTACATAATCTAAGCTAGCTTCAACCAAAGAAGAAACATGTACCAACGAAAGCCTCGACAACAACAAAGCACCTTGGATCCTTAGTGACAGAATATTAGGAGCATTGATTTCGATAATATCATCAATATCATCATATTCATCCTCAGGATCAAAGTATCCAGAGAATACCAAGTTATTGATGCTCTTTGAGGTAATATCGAGCAGCCTATAACCATAGCATTCGTTCAATACCAAAGTTTCCAAAAAGGACTCCCGGATAATATGGTTTCAATCAAATCTTCATCTAGGTTCCCACTGTCAATACACAACTTCCTAAGATTTTTCCAACTAATCACCCCACTTGGATTAAAAACACAGCCTGCTAATCTTAGATCAGTAAAACATGAGCTGATGAAAAAACATTGATCTACTACAAACTCAGCAGCACATTCCACACTCCATAATGCTAAATTAAGCTTTTCAACATTGCATTTTATAGCATATTGAATCCAATTGTTGACTTGCGATTCACATCCAGTATAATAACCAGTATATACTTTGAAATCCTTGAGCTTGAATTGGCGACATTGAGTTAGGGTTTTATCGACATACGAAACGAAATCAGACCACTGGTGATTAACAGCATTATGTTCGAAAATTAGAATAGGATGTTGAAAGTCAATGTCTCAGTCTACAGAGCAATCTATTTCTGCACATTTATTTTACCGTTATTTATCCAATTGAATAAGTCTAGGTATTGATTTGGTCTTCTTAGTTTTCTGGTTTGTTAGCTGGTATCATGGTAGTATTAGTAGAACATAACATATCTCCATATATATTTGTATTTATTGTAAATTGATTGTGATTAGCAATTTCCTAGAATATCTCTTTGTATATCCCTGTAATCTCTCCTATTCCTGCTGTATATATCGAGGGCTCCTCATATCAATAAGATCATCAAGATTCATAGAATTACATGGTATCAGAGCTAAGAGCCAAGTACCGTCTCTAAACCTTCTGCAGCAGCTACGGCTCTGTAGTCTCCACCTTCTCTCCCAACAAGTCACTACCCTTTCCCTATGGGTGACAAAACCGATCCTAACACCACCAAAATCATCCATCCCGTTTACACTGTTGCAAACATTCAAAACAAAGTCAGAATCCTGGATGGAAAGAAGGTAACCTACTCCTCTTGGGTTAAGCTTTTCAAACTTCATGCTCGTGGATACAAGGTCCTCTCCCACATTGATGGAACCACACCCCCAGCCAAAACAGATGAAGACTATGAGTCTTGGTCTGAGATTGACGCCATTGTTCTTCAATGGATCTACGGGACACTCTCAGACGATCTCCTCACCCGTGTTCTTGAACCAGATTCAACAGCTTACGAAGCTTGGACCAGAATACAAAATATTTTTCTCAATAACAAAGGTTCTAGGGCTGCTGCTCTTGAACACGAATTCAACAACTTGACTCTTCGTGCGATGCCATCTCTTGAAGATTATTGTCAAATATTGAAAGAACTCGCTGATCAACTCAACGATGTTGATTGTCCGGTGAATGAAAAATGCCTCGTACTTTAGCTTGTTCGAGGTCTTCCCACTGAATACGACCCGGTCGATGCGTATGTCAATCAAACTCTGCTCCCATGGGAGACTGCGTGCTCTATGCTTCAGCTTGAGCACCAACGTCAACATGCTCGAGATTCTCTATCCCCTGCCGATGTCGCTGCTACTGTCACCCACGAGCCATTAAATCCCCCTCCCAATTATCCCAATCGGCGTGATACTTCTGCCCCAAATCGCCGACAACCACAGCGACGTCATTCTACTCATCGACCTGGCAACCCAACCTCAAATCAACGACACGCCTCTTCTTCTAATCGGCGTGGATCTCAACCTAATCCACCCAGATCTCAATGGCCCAATCCCTCACAAATACCTTATTGGGCTGCTGCCCCCTGGTGGACTACACCCCCTTGTCCTTATCCAACTATGCCCGGATGGGCTTCTCCATGGAACAGCCCACAAAATCGCCAACCCAATAACCAAACTAGCAACGCATAGCAGGCTCATCTTACAGATATCAATCCTCTTGAACCAACAAAACTTGGAGCGGCTTTTAACACCATAACTTTGGAGCCAAATGACAATCAGTGGTACATGGATACAGGCGCCACCACTCACCTTACTGCCGATGCAGGTAAAATTTCTACCCCTTCTGTGTCATCTATTAAATCCAAGGTTTTAAATAACGTAAGGCGAGACTTGGCGGCAATGTCAAGCCTCAAGCTTTTTCGAGCCTTGGCGAGTCACGGCATTTGTAAGGCGTGACTTAAGGCGGCAATTTTCTATATAATTAATATTTTTATACGTATTTTCAACTATTATTCATTTTATACACATATATGAGTTAAGGCCGCGTTTTGGCAAAGCTTGGCGGCATGTGCAAGCCTTGGAGTCGTAGCACGCCATGGCGGAGCCATGACGAGCTTTTTAGAACCTTGATTAAATCTGTTTTGTTGGGAATGGAAATTGAGTACCGGTATTAGGATCAGGTCATTCGATCTTACCTTACCCCACTAAGCCCATCCACCTTAAAGACATTTTACACACACCCGGTATAATTAAAAACCTCGTTTCCGTTCGTAAATTCACCCGAGATAATCTCGTATTTGTCGAATTTGACCCTTATGGTTTATCTGTGAAGGACTACAAGAGTGGGAAACTACTGACGAGGCACAATAGCTCCGGGGATCTTTACCCAATCAACGCTCCAACAAATTTATCTTTTTTTTTGTTTCCTCTAATTCCTTGTTTTGGCATAACAGACTCGGACATCCGGGCCATCATGTAATTGACTTCCTTAGTTCTAATAAAATTATTTCTTGCAATAAACTTGATCATTCATTTGTATGTAACTCATGTCAACTAGCCAAACACAAAAGACTCCCATTCACTGACTCCACATCAACCACACTTCAACCATTTGATCTCATCCATGCCGACTTATGGACCTCTCCCTTACCAAGCAAAAGTGGCCATAAATATTATCTTCTAACTATTGATGACCACACACACTATACATGGGTCTTTCCATTAAAATTTAAATTTGAAACCTATGACAAATTCAAACACTTTCACAAATTCATCCAAACACAATTCCACAAACATATAAAAACTTTCCAGTGTGACAAAGGAGGCGAATTTGACAACCACCACTTCCACCAATTCGCCTCAACCACCGGCCTCTATATCCGCTTCTCTTGCCCACACACCTCCCAACAAAATGGGAAAGCTGAACGCATGATTCGCCGTATCAACGAACTCATGCTCACTCTTCATACCCATGCTTCCCTCCCACCTACATTTTGGGTTGACGCCCTCCATACAGCTACCTACCTTCACAACATCTTACCCACCAAACTACTCAACTTCCACACTCCAACTTCCGCACTCTACCAAAAACACCCTACATATGACCACCTACGGGTCTTCGGCTGTGCATGCTACCCCAACCTCACTCAGCTATGACCAACGAATACAAGGCTTTAATAAACAATCACACATGGGATCTAGTGCCTCGACCAAACGATGCTCATGTTATACGTTGTATGTGGCGATTTCGGCACAAGTTTCATGCCGATGGGACTCTTGAAAGATACAAAGCACGCCTAGTCATCAATGGGAAAAGCCAACAAGTAGGCGTCGACTGTGATGAGACCTTTAGTCCTGTGGTAAAACCCACCACGATACGAACAGTTCTTAGCCTTGTTGTGTCACGATCTTGGCCTATTCACCAGCTAGATGTAAAGAATGCATTCCTACATGGGAACTTAAATGAAACTATCTATATGTTCCAGCCACCCGGGTTTGTCGATACCAAAAACCCAACATAGGTTTGTCGCTTACGGAAATCATTATACGGTCTTAAACATGCCCCACAAGCTTGGTACCAAAGATTTGCAACATTCATCCAAACATGTGGATTTAAAAGCACCACCAGTGAAATATCTTTTATTGTATGTAGATGACATCGTCCTCACTGCCTCAAGTGAATCCTTTCTTCGGCGTTTCATTGGCCTATTGTCTAAAGAATTCGCTATGACTGACCTCGGCCAACTTCATCACTTCCTCGGCATCCAAGTTCAACATCAAAATGGTGGTCTCTTTCTCTCTCAAGCTCAATACATCAACGACATCTTAACACGTGCCAACATGCAAAACTGCAAACCAAGTACCACTCCTGCCGACACGGGCTCCAAGCTTAGCCTCACTGCTGGCCAACCAATGTCCGACCTCTCTCTCTACCGCAGCTTAGCTGGTGCTCTCCAATATCTCACTTTCACACAACCAGATATCGCATATGCTGTCCAACAAGTGTGTCTCTTCATGCATAATCCACGTGAACCACACTTCAATTTTCTCAAACGCATTCTGCGGTATCTCAAAGGAACCAGCAACCACGGTCTACACATCACTCCTTCTAAATCTGCCAAACTTACTGCGTATTCTGATGCAGATTGGGGAGGGTGCCTGGATTCTCGACGCTCCACTTCTGGCTACTGTGTCTTCCTCGGTGATAACCTGGTCTCTTGGTCATCTAAACGTCAACCCACAATCTCTCGTTCTAGTGCTGAGGCAGAATACAAAGGGATCGCAAACACTGCAGCTGAAACAACTTGGCTACGAAACTTGCTTCTCGAGTTACACCTTCCAGTATGCCAAGCCACAATCATTTATTATGACAATCTCTCAGCCGTTTATCTCACACAAAACCTCGTGCAACACCAACGCACAAAACATGTTGAAATTGATATTCACTTTGTCCGAGAAAATGTTTGCATGGGTTCTCTTCGAGTTCTCCATGTTCTAGCAGATTACCAATATGCTGATATCTTCACAAAGGGATTACCTCATCAACTTTTCACTCGCTTCTGATCCATTCTCTCCATCCGACCAGCTATAGTTTCAACTGCGGGGGACTATTAGTAGAACATAACATATCTCCATATATTATTGTAAATTGATTGTGATTAGCAATTTCCTAGAATATCTCTTTGTATATCCTTGTAATCTCTCCTATTCCTGGTGTATATATTGAGGGCTCCTCATATCAATAAGATCATCAAGATTCATAGAATTACAGGTAGTAGTGCATATGCACGTGGTCTTTGTTTTTCTAGTACTTATGTATGTCATTTTTCTGTTAATGAATCTATCCAGAAAATTTGCTGCAACTTTGTTCTTCCTATCAATTGCTCATTCTTAATTACCTGTTAGTTTCAACCTTGTGCCTTACCTGTTCAACGATTGGTATTAGAGGCCACAGGTTGGTTCTAGTTATCTATGGCTGAACTCCAGTTAGTCGGCGGTGTGAAGAAGTTGAACAATGGAAACTACAACACCTGGTCTACATGCCTGAAGTCGTATTTGTAGGCCCAAGACCTATGGGAGATTGTAAGTGGTACGGATACCACACCACCGTTACGAGAAGATGCTAATGGAATTTTGAGGAAATGGAAGGTGAAGGCTGGTAAAGCTCTTTTTATTATGAAGACCACATAGAAGATGAAGTGTTGGAACACATACGAGACTTTGTGACATCCAAGGAGGCTTGAGATACTTTAGTTACCTTGTTCTCTAAGAAAAACGATTCGAAGCTGCAACTCTTAGAGAATGAATTGTTGTCGGTATCTCAATGGGATTTAACAATCCCTCAATACTTTCATAAGATCAAAACGCTGTGCAGGGAGATAGGAGAGCTCGATCCACAATCCATGATTGGTGAGGCACGGATGAAACGAATCATAATACACAGGCTAAAACAAGATTACAGAAGTTTTGTAGCGGCTGTTCAAGGATGGCCTACACAGCCAACCCTAGCTGAATTCGAGAATTTATTGGCTTCCGAAGAAACTCTCGCTAAGTAGCTTGGAGATATGTCCATCAGTTCAACGCCAAAGACAGATGCTAAAGCCCTTTATGATAACAATAAGCACAAAAGTAAAAACTGGAATAAAGGCTCGTCTAGGAACTCAAATCGGCCGAACAAATCAGAAGCCCAGTCCAAGAGGGGGAATGAGTCCGAAAAAGGTGAAGCAAGTGGAAGTGGAAACGGGAATAGAAAACCTAAAAAGTATGGAAAACGTTTTCCATACAATTGCCATTCATGTGGTCGGAGGGGCCATATGGCCAAGGATTGTCGAACACCTCAACCAGAACAAGGAAACACAACAGTTGTAAGAGAAGAGGAAGAGTGGGATGTACAAGCCCTAGCAGCACATACAGATAACGAAGTCAAGAAAGAAGAAGACTCTGTGTTGACAGTAATAACTAATCAATCTGAAAATCGTCTCAATGATTGGATTATTGATTCAGGTTGTTCAAACCATCTCACTAGTGATAAGGAGAAGCTAAGCAATCCAGTCAAGTACAATGGTAGCAGGGTTGTTGTCATAGCTGACAACTCACGTCATACGATTTCTCACATTGGGAATGTTGTCTTTCCCTCTGAAGGCCAGCGATATAAACTAAAACTTTCAGATGTCTATCACGTTCCGAGAATGAAGAAAAACCTTCTCTCAGTCCCTGAACTGACTGTAGAAGGGAAGTATGTTCTCTTTGGTCCAGAAGAAGTATATGTGTTCAAGGAATTTCAAACCTCTTTAGTTCCAATTCTTAAGGGTTGTAAAAATGAATTGGTGTATGTTTTGTCTACTGGACATGCTTTTGTTAAGAAGAGAAAAGACACTCAGAATGCTGATTTGTGGCTTACCAAGACTCGAAGTAAGGAAGGGAATAATATGTGCTGGCTGTCAGGCAAATCCCACCAAGAGCCGTTTCACTCTTCTAGCTATCGAGCTAAAGCATCACTCGTTCTAGTCCATTCAGATGTATGGGACCTGCTAAACATGTGTCAATAAAAGGATTACGGTATGCAGTAACGTTTATTGATGACTATTCTCGTTTTATCTGGATTTACTTTATGAAAAAAAATCTGAAGTACTTGCAAAGTTCAAGGAGTTTGAGGTAGAAGCTGAGCGTGAAACAGGTCACAAGGTGGGATGTTTGAGGTCAGATAACGGAGGTGAGTATTTATTGGTTGAGTTTGATCAATACTTGAAGCAACACCGAATTAGACGCCAACTTACTTGCTCAAACACACCCCAACAAAATGGTGTGTCCGAACGTAGCTGAAGTTATGAGACGTATGATGCATGACAAGAATCTTCTGGGGCGTTTTTGGGCTGAAGCAATGAAAACGGCGTGTTATGTAATCAACCGAACACCTTCACAGAACCTACAATATACATCTCCATTTGAAAGGTTACTCCAAACCAAACCTAATGTTCATTACTTTCGAGTATCTGGGTGTGTGTGCTATGTGTTTGTACCTAATCATTTGCGCCACAAGCTAGAGAAGAAGGCCACTCGCTGCATCTTTGTAGGTTATGATCCGAAATGAAATGGGTGGCGGTGCATAGAACCAAGTTCAGGCAAAATTCACATTTCAAGAAATGTAGTCTTTGATGAAATGTCTTCATGGTGGGGACCTGAGAATGAACCACTACAAGATTAACAAAAGTTGACCAATAATGTTGGTTTATCTTTAGCAAAGCTGAACTTGACAGATGAAGTGAAAAATGAGGGTGTCTCAATTGAAGAAGAAGAACAAGTGATCTCTACTCAACCTGAACAACAACCTCCTGAACCTACTTCTGAACCAACGCTAAGGAGGTCACAAAGAGAACGAAAACCCAACTCAAAGTATGCATACATGTATGCTCGGGTTGCTAAAGTTGAAGATGTTTTTCAAGAACCCGAAACATACAATGAAGCAAGTGAACATGAGCAGTGGAGAAGAGCGATGAAAGCTGAAATGGACGCTCTTATATCAAACCAAACTTGGGAGTTAGTTTCTGAAACCTCACGATGTTAAACCCATGCCTTGTAGGTGGGTTTACAAAGTGAAGCAAAATGCTGATGGAACTGTTGACAGGTTCAAAGCTCGTTTGGTGGCTAGAGGTTTCTCTCAACAGCCCGGGTTAGATTACGAAGATACATTCAGCCTGGTTGCAAAGATTACAACCATTCGAGTACTTCTATCCCTAGCAGCCTCTAAGGGTTGGAAGCTGTGGCAAATGTATGTGTACAACGTGCTTTTATACGGAGAGCTCGATCATATTAACTACATGATGCAACCAATGGGGTTTGAAAGTCAATAACATCTGGAATACGTATGTAAACTGAAGAAAGCAAGTTACGGTTTGAAGCAATCACCAAGGGCGTGGTATGGTAAAATCGCAGAACTCCTAGAACAAAACGGGTACCAACTCACTTCAGCCGATGCAAGTCTATTTGTCAAGAAACTCGGTGAGAAAACCGTGTTTATGTTAGCCTAATAAGATTTTGGGCTTTATTTTGTATTGGGTTTTATGATTGGGCCTTTTCGCTAGGAAACCCTAATTAGCTTGTCTATATATTATGTCTTTCCTTTTCATTGTCTTTGTACTTCTCTTTGATAATAATATGAAACCCTAGCCGTTATATGTATTTCACTTGTTAGTTTACATGGTATCAGAGCTCGGTTGATTATCTATAGTTTTTCATTTTTTTGGGGCGAGTACTGTTCATCGGTGATTACTGTTCATCGCGATTACTGTTCATCGGCGTTAATGTTCACCGATGATACTGTTCATCGGTGTTACTATTCACCCGACGACTATTGTTCATCGACGTTACTGTTCATCACGAGTACTGTTCACAACGGCTACTGTTCATCGCACGATTCATCGATACTGTTCAGTGCACTATTCATTGCCACCATTTGCAATTTTGGGCTTTGTTGATTTCGTGATCTTGATCGGTTTTTGCTGCTACTCGTATTTACTATTTGACTGATATTGAAATATGGCCCCAAGAGATGATTCTCTTCAGTCCATTAGTATTCAACTTGATGGCAAAAACTATGCCTATTGGAGTTATGTTATGAAAAATTTCTTGTGGGGCAAGACTATGTGGGGATTGATAATTCCAAGATCATTACTTGGGTTAATAATTCTTTCATCCAGTCTATTGGTACTCAGTTGGCGAAGTATGACACGACAAAGGAGGTTTGGGATCACTTAGCTAGGTTGTATACTCAGTCTAACTTTGCAAAGCAGTATCAGTTAGAGTTTGATATTCGAGCCCTCCAACAGAACAATCTCAGTGTTCAGGAATTTTATGCAGCTATGTTGGATTTGTGGGATCAGTTAGCTCTTACAGAACCTGATGTGTTGAAGGCTTTTAAGCCTTATATTGATAGAAGGGAAGAGAAACGTTTGGTTCAGTTCTTGATGGCATTACGTTCAGATTTTGAAGTTCTGCGTGGATCAATCTTGCATCGTACACCTCTTCCACTGTTGATTCGGTTGTTCACGAGTTGATTGCTGAAGAAACTCGTATCAAGTCCCATGCTGACAAAGCTCCCAAGACAGCCACTCCTGCTGTCTTTGCTATTTCACAACGACCCCAATCTACAAACCAAAATAGTTCGAGAGTTGCATTTGATGAGTGTGCTTTCTGTAAGAAGAAGAACCATTGGAAGGAAAATTGCCCTTTGCTGACAAGCAAGGGAAATCAGCAACAACAACAACAAACAAGATCACCAGCACACTCTCAGTCTTCACAGCAGAACAAGTCTTCTGGACAGTCACGCCCCTCTTTCTCATCTTTTAGGCCACCACAGTACACTGCTGCTACACCTTCAGTTGAGAATGAAACAGATTTCACACCACCATCAGCCTTGCATCCACATATTGTTGAGCAGTTC
Organism: Lactuca serriola; assembly: GCF_051521515.1. Classification (NCBI taxonomy): domain Eukaryota; kingdom Viridiplantae; phylum Streptophyta; class Magnoliopsida; order Asterales; family Asteraceae; genus Lactuca; species Lactuca serriola. The sequence continues at coordinate 34,464,202 of NC_136414.1, read as the reverse complement.
AGACAGTTCTTAGTTACCAATCCAACTACCATGTCAGCTTCCATGTCTCATTCAAGTCTGTCTTCATCCAACACGTCAAGTATTCCTTCATCCTTGTAGATATTGGATTCTGGTGCATCTCATCACATGTCACCACATTTTTCATCTTTTGCTTCATTATCTTCTCGTACACCTGTCTCTGTTATGTCTGCTAGTGCTACACCCATGTCAGTAGAAGGTGTTGGTTCTATTGTCACTCCTTATATATCTTTAGCAGAGGTGTATTACATTCCTACACTTGCTTTGAATCTTGCATCGGTCAGTCAGTTGTGTAAATCTGGTTGTTGGGTCTTCTTTTCTGATTCATTCTGCTGTGTACAGGACATTCGGTCTCGGAGTGTGATTGGGATAGGCCATAGACTTGGGGAGCTTTATGTCTTGGAGCAGCTACATGTTGCTGATGTTGCTGCATCTAGTGTCGATTTGTCGTCTTTTCGTTTAAACCCTTCATTGTCTCCATTTTATCTTTGGCAATCTCGTTTGGGACATGTTTCAGCGTCTCGTTTACAGTTTTTGGTTTCCACTGGTGTGTTAGGCTCTTTGAAATTTGATGATATTTCTGATTGTTGTGGTTGTAAACTGGGAAAATTTTCTGCTTTACCGTTTAATAAAAGTGTCACTCGTTCTGTTGCTCCATTTGATATTGTACATTCTGATATGTGGGGTCCCACTCCGATAACCTCCAAGTCAGGAGCTAACTATTATGTTTCATTCATTGATGATTACACTCATTATACATGGGTTTATTTTATAAAGCGCAGGTCTGACTTTTTCATCATATATAGTGAATTCAGAGCTATTGTCAAGACTCAACACTCTACTATCATAAAATGTTTTTAGTGTGATCTCGGAGGAGAATTTAACTCCAATGATTTTAAACAATTATTGGCATCTGATGGCACTATACATCAATCATCTTGTACAGACACTCCTCAGCAGAATGGTATTGCAGAAAGAAAACATCGACATCTCCTAGAAACTGCTAGATCCTTACTACTCTCTGCTGGCACTATACATCAATCATCTTGTGCTATGATCCTTCAAATCAGAAACTGTATGTATCTCGCAATGTCACCTTTTTGGAGCATATTCCATTCTATAGCATTCCTGTTCAGTCACATGATGCAACCCGAGAGGAGCTTCGTACTATTGATCCGTTTAGCATTGAAATTGATGATCCACCACAAGTCATTGATCCACCACTTGCTACTGATCCACCACATGTGGCTGATCCAACACCTATCGTTGATCCTCTGCCTACAAATCATCAAGACCCCCTCCATCGAGACCTTATCGTAATAAGAAGTCCACAAAGCTTCCTGAATTTGTCTATTCCTCTTACTCACCGGCTTTTGCCTCTTTTATTGCTAATGTACATCGTCTCTCTGAGCCAACATCCTATAAAGAGGCCATTTCTAATCCCCTTTGGCAGATCGCTATGGCTGAGGAACTTGCTGCTCTTTATCAGACTCATACATGGGATCTGGTTCTGCTTCCACCTGGAAAACACACGATTGGTTGTCGTTGGGTTTATAAAATCAAAACAAAGTCTGATGGATCCGTTGAGCGTAGACTTGTTGCGAAAGGGTACGCGCAAAAGTATGGTATGGATTATGAGGAGACATTTGCTCCTATTGCAAAAATGACGACTGTTCGCACCTTCATTGCAGTTTCTTCCTTTCGCCAATGGAAGATTTATCAAATGGATGTCAAGAATGCTTTCTTGAATGGTGATCTTCATGAAGAAGTATACATGTATCCTCCCCCTGGTATTTCTCACCGACCAGGTGAAGTTTGTCGACTTCGGAAGGCTCTATATGGCCTCAAACAAGCCCCTCGTGCTTGGTTTGAGAAATTTTCTACGGTGATTACTTCTCTTGATTTTCAACCAAGTAACCATGATTCGAATCTATTTATTCAATGTACGAATGCAGGTCGGATTATTCTTTCCTTATATGTCGATGACATGATTATTACTGGTGATGATCATGATGGTATAGAGTCTTTAAAGCGTGATTTGGCTCACCGTTTTGCTATGAAAGAATTGGGATTACTTCGTTATTTCTTGGGGATTGAAGTTGCTCAATCTCCAAAGGGTTATCTTTTATCTCAAATGAAGTATATTTCAGATTTTGTTTGAATGTGCACGACTCACGGATAATCGAACAGTTGATATGCCTATAGAGAGTAATGCAAAGTACTCTCCAACTGATGGTGTCCCATTATCAGATCCAAGTCTTTACCGTAACGTTGTTGGGAGTTTGGTTTACCTGATTGTCACTAGACCGGATATTGCTCATGCAGTTCATGTGCTTAGCCTGTTTGTCACTGCTCCTACTACTGTTCATTGGGGAGCTATTCTTCGTATTTTGAGATATTTACGTGGTACTCAGTTCCGCACTCTTATGTTTCCTTCTTCATCCTCTCTTGAGTTGTGTGCCTATAGTGATGCAAATTGGGATAGTGATATTTATGATCGTAAGTCCACTACTGGGTATTGTGTTTTTCTTGGAGATTCATTGATATCATGGAAAAACAAGAAACAATATGTTGTTTCTCGATCTTCTACAAAATCTGAGTATCGAGCCATGGCTATCGCCACTTGTGAGATTGTTTGGTTGAGATGGGTTCTTGCAGATATGGGCGTTCACATCCCTTAGTCTACCCCTTTGTATTGTGATAACGAGAGTGCGATAATGATTGCCAAGAATTCAGTGTTTCATGAGCGTACAAAGCACATTGAGATTGACTGTCATTTTGCACGTCATCATCTCCAGAATGGCACTATCTCCTTTCCTTATGTTCCTTCTTCTTTGCAGATTGTTGATATTCTGACGAAGCCGTTGACTGCTCCTCGATTCCATTTTCTGTCTGACAAACTCTCAATGCTTATTGCTGTTGCATTGTGAGTTTAAAGGGGGATGTTAGCCTAATAAGATTTTGGGCTTTATTTTGTATTGGGTTTTATGATTGGACCTTTTCACTAGGAAACCCTATTTAGCTTGTCTATATATTATGTCGTTCCTTCTCCTTGTTTTTGTACTTCTCTTTGATAATAATATGAAACCCTAGCCGTTATATGTATTTCACTTGTTAGTTTACAATTTATACTTGTATATGTAGATGATCTAATTATTTCAAGAGATGAAGAAGGAGAAGCTGAGTTGTTAAAGTCTAACTTGTCCTCTCGGTTTAATATGAAATACCTTGGAAGGCTAAAGCACTTTCTAGGTCTAGAAATAAATTACATTGAAGATGGGATGGTATTACATCAAAGGAAGTACACCAGTGATCTCTTGCACAAGTTTCATGTTGCCTCATGCAAGCCAACAACAGTTCCTATGGACCGGAATGCTAAGTTGTATGCCACTGAAGGGAAGAAAATATTAGATGACTCAACAAGATATGGGAAGATGGTTGGAAGCTTGATTTATCTCACACTGACCCAACCTGACATTGCATTTGTAGTTGGAGTACTTAGTCGGTTCATGCAAGACCCAAGAAAAACACACATGGTAGCTATGAAAGAAATTCTTAAGTACATTAAAGCTAAGGTAGGAAAGGGTATACAATTTAAGAGGGAAACCAAGCCTATGTTGTCCGGTTATTGTGATGCCGACTATGCTGGCGATGTCAATAAATGAAGATCTACAACCGGGTATGTTTTTATGTTTGGATCAAGTCATGTTTCCTGGTGTAGCAAGCGACAACCAACTGTTTCCTTATCTACAACGGAAGACAAGTATCGGGTTGTTGCAATGGCAGTCCAAGAGTGTGTATGGCTTGTTGAATTGTCGAGAAACCTGAATCAGAGGGTGGAGCATCCGGTGCAACTATGGTGTGATAACATTTCAACAATTAAAGTGGCTTAAAATCCGGTGTTTCACGCCAGGACAAAACATATTGAAGTTCATTACCACTTTATTAGAGAAAAGGTATTAAGTGGTGAAATCAATTTGGAAGTGATCAGCTCCGAAGAGCAAGTGGCAGATGCTTTAACAAAAAGTTTAACCGGAGTAAAATTGAAGCAACACAGTACAAGCATGGGAATGGTGGACCATGACATTGAGAGGGTGCGTTGAAAGTCAATGTCTCAGTCTACAAAGCAATCTATTTATGCACATGTATTTTACCGTTATTTTTCGAATTGAATAAGTCTAGGTATTGATTTGGTCTTCCTAGTTTTCTGGTTTGTTAGCTGGTATCATGGTAGTAGTGCATGTGCAGGTGGTCTTTGTTTTTCTAGTACTTATGTATGTCATTTTTCTGTTAATGAATCTATCCAGAAAATTTGCTGCAACTTTGTTCTTCCTATCAATTGCTCATTCCTAATTACCTGTTAGTTTCAACCTTGTGCCTTACCTGTTCAACGTAGGAAGCAAAGTCCAAAGATGCTCCCACTTTTGGAGAGTGTGCCTGTTCTAATGGCGCCTTCTGCGGAGGGTAAACGAGATAGGATATCAAGAAGCAAAGAATCTGGTATCGCACTGATTCGATCATTTCCCCCCTTCTCCGCGATTTCCTGCAACTTTATCCATTTTGGGGGAATTTCAGGTTGATTTTGTCTTTCAACGTCCACCCTTTCCATGTCGGTAGCAGAGCTCTCGCTAATCTACAAAGAAAAACTCAAATTAAATTGAGAAATTAAATTACTCAACTATACTAATGGTAAAAAGAAGTTTTGCTTTCGCCCCTAAACTTTAAAAAACTATAGTCCAATCCCTAGAACAATGACTTATTTTGAATTTGAATATTCAAATCATCAAATGAATTTTAGGAAGTTTCAATGTCCAAATCAATTTTTAATTAATGTTTGTTACTTTGTTTACTAGCCAAGTCTGCACAAAAAACAACTGTGAAAACAACATTTTCTTTATTAAATGAAAGAGCGATTAAACCCATGATGTAAACATGGCATTACTCACTGTATATATATATATATATATATATATATATATATATATATATATATATATATATATATATATATATATGTGAATAAGTTAAGAATTTTGATTCTTGTAGTTTACACTATACAGAAATACTGAAAGCTTAGTCAAACTTTTAATATTATCAAAATGCCATCCCCATCTTTCCTTTTCGTTATTGTTTTTTGGGATTGAGTTTTGAAAATAAGATGTTTATTAGATTTTCCATTAGCAAAATGAAGTATTAAAAAGGTATTTGGAATAGTTTATATTGGGTAACAAAACACTATAAACTAATTATAAACACTTTTTTGGAGTGTTTGGCAAAAAATGATCACAAATGTAAATAAATGGCAAAAAAATATCATGCTTATATATTATGGCCTATTTGGTTTGTATTACATATAACAGGTTATCTTCATTTATAATAATATTCTTGACTTATGAGTTTGTAATCATGTGATGTGAAAAAGGAAGTTGGCCAAAACTTATTCTACTACAAATTAGCTTTTGGACAATAAATACCAAGTGACTAGATCACTAGACCATTTTGTGTTGTTGGTAGTTTCAAAGAGAAAAAGAAGGCTTATTTATATTTGCAAGAGATGGAGATCACTAAGCACGCAGTAGACTAGAGATTTAAGTAACACTAATAGATATATTAAGCTTAAGAGCCAATAATGTTTTTAACAATTAATTCCAATAAACTAATCACTATCAGACCAATCATCATGCTCCAGCGAATCATCATCAGGATATAAATGGGAAATAATATCAGGAAGCTTCATATTTGATGGAGAAACAAAACCTTTAGCTTCCAAACGAGACACCACCTACCAACATAAAAATACCAGTGAGAAGATAATCATATAATAAGTCGATCAAAACTAAGGATAGTTAGGTAATTCTATATTTATCTCAATTTATCAGCTCTTTTTACTTAACTACTTACAAGATCGTATTGTTATCATTTTAGCCAAACACTCAAAATGATTACATTGCGTGCACATGTAAACACCCTCTAAGTATAGATCTTTGACTTCACTAAACGGTAATTGAAACAAGTTTACCAAAGGATAATTGATAAAGTATACTACAAAAGCTAATAATCATATGATTTTTATACAGACATATTGTCAAAGAAAGTAAACTTTACCTTAGAGCAGAAAACTCCAAGTGTGAGCTCCTTGACATGGCAAAGGCTGATTATAAACCCTTTAAGCATCTCTTCTTCCTCTTCTTTAGAAGTTATGTCGTCATTTATATAATCTAAGTTAGCTTTGACTAAAGAAGACACATTTACCAACAAAAGCTTCCACAAGACCAATTCAGCTTCGATTGTTAGTGATAAAATATTGGGAGCATTGATTCGGATGATATCGGATTCAGATTCATCATAAGGAACAACGTATCCAGAGAGCACCAAGTTCTTAACACTCTTTGAAGCAATATCAAGCAGACTGAAACCATAGCAATCCTCCAATACCATAGTTTCCAATTGAGGACTCCCGGATAGTATATTTTCAGTCAAATCTGTGTTCAATTTAACGTAGTATATACACAATTTCCTAAGATTTTTCCAACTAATAGTCCCAGTTGGATTAAACATGCAGCCTTTTAATGTCAGATCAGTAAAACATGAATTGGTGAAAATATATTGATCTAACACAAACTCTGATTTGAATTCCGTATTCCTTAACGTTAAATGAAGCTCTTCAACTTTACAAGTTATAGCATAACGAATCCAATTCTTGACTTGCGATTCAAACCGAATATCATAAACAGTATATACTACGAATTTCTTGAGCTTCAATTGATGACACTGACTTAGGGTTTTGTCAACGAACAAGACGAAATCATCATCATCTCTATTATGTTTGAAAATCAGAGTAGGTACAAAAGTCCAAAGGTGTTTCCATCGCTTGGAGAGTTTACCTGTTCTAACTGCGTATTTTGAGGAGGGTAAACGAGAGAGAATTTCAAGAAGCAAGCAATCTGGCAACACACTGATCCGATCTTCTCCCTCCTCATCCACGAATTTTAGTAATTTTATCTGATTTGGGGGAATTGGAGGTTGATTGCGTCCTTCCACCGTTTCCATGGCGGCAACAGCATCCTCGTTGCTTTCCCCCGTGCAAGACAGCTACAATACCCGAATCAGTCGCAACTCGCAAGTTTAAACAAATTGTGAACCAAACCCAAACAAAAAGAAGATAAGTATCTTCGTATCAAATCATTTTTTAATGAATGATTATTAGACAAATGTTACAATAACAGTTTAAGAATATATAATAACGATAAAACAACAATGGTAATGATAGTACCTAGTATATATAGATATTTTTACTAGGTTGTTAAAGTTAACAAATAATCTAAGTCGGCTTTTGTTTGACTAGGCTGATGTATTAAAATAAGTAAATATGTACATGACTGTATTAAAATTATTCTGATAATAGTTAATTAGATTATAATCGTGTAAAATGCGCAAATAAATACAAACGTATAAACAAATACATATAAAGATATAAAAAACTAGCAAAATAATAATAATAATAATAATAGATAAAGTAAAACATACTTAGCGTTATCGGTAATATTGAAATGTATAAAAAATATAATGAAATGAACGTATATCTATGATCGTTAAAGGACCTCTTTGTAAACAATATTTTTTTGTTTTATTAGTTAGACGACCTTCCTCATCTTATAAATTGTTTTTATAGTTTTCTGTCATTTTTCATCTTCATTTAAGTTTTTTTTTCGGGATTGAACGAAAAGAAAAACAACATAATTTCGTTGTATGAAAAAAATGGAAGTGTAATGCTACAATTGATATAAAATCCAACAATTATTGTTCATAACATTGGCTTAACTCATATAACTTTTTACAAGTTATTTTTAGAAACTGATTCCTTTGGTTTAGATACCCCTGACATTTGTATCAACATGTGTATATAGTAGGATCCATTCCAAACTTTCACAAAGCAACTAATTATGGGGATAACTCGTTTCCCAAAAAAGTAACACAATTTGAACATTTTTTTTGCATTTAAATCAAAAAAATAGCAACATACTTTGTTTATATCTCGCAATTAACTAAAAAAAACTCGAAAAATATATCAATAAGAAACATTCAGGCTTATCAAGATCTTCCTGTCTGGGTTTAGTAGACAATTTTTCACCAAAATTCTTTATATTCATCTTGTAATCTGTTAAATCCCAAGAAAAATAACTTAACAAAAAGCAAAATAAGACTTCAACATTGGGATGTAGTTAAATGGAATTGAAACAAAAAATCTATCACAATACCAAACTTTAGTTTCACTAAAATAAGTAAAATAAAAATGAGAAAAGTGTCACATGAATCGTGTTGGGTTTAAAAAAATATAACATTCTATAGTTATTTGATGATGAGATTTGAATTATATTTTGATTTGTGAAATGTTTATAATGATTTTTTTGGAATTATATTCAGGTCAATGAAACTTTATGAAAAAAATTGTCGAATATAAGTTAGTGCAAATTTAGATGTCTTTAAATTAAAACGTGCACAAAACATGATTGCTAAAAGTGTAATGTTATTTTATGATTTTGTATAAGTAGGACATTATTTTTAATATGTACAATTAGGAACCAGTGGTTCTTGAAATGTTGGAACCGCAAGGGGTTACATCGGTTCATTAGATTTCGAAGCCTATCACTTCCCACTTTCCAACCCGGTATTTTAAAATTTTATGATTATACAATAAATAAATTAACCAATATAAGAAATAACAAATGAGCTTTAGAAATTAACCATAACAAACTATCAACGCTAACAATTAAACACTAAAATTAACCTGCGGTGCATCATAATCGTCATGAATATGATTTCTAGTGCAAGAGTGTGTTTGTCGGTGAGTGATTGTATATATTTATTGGAAATTTTTTTTTGTTATTTTTGACACTCATGAAAAATCCACAGATTTGAAAATAAATAAATTAAAAAACAAAGCTAGAATGATACCTTTTATTAACTTGCTTGTCTTTCAAAAATTCTTCAATGTAAAATTTCGATTTTATTAGAAAATTTCTTGCAAAGAAGTTTGAAAGTCAATTATCATCATGTGTAAAAGAAATATACTAATTAAGTTAAAATGTATAAAAATTTGAAATCACGGGTTTGCAAATTATCAAAATAACCATGTACATTGAAAAAAATAAATTATTTAAGTTATATTAAAAATAAATTACTTTTCTTTAAACATGTTCCAATCGGTTAAGTTACTTTGGGAACCATAATCACCCACATCAATTTTGGTTTCAGTTAAAATGTAACTTTGTTCAAAACATTGAAAAGCATTTCAATTAAAACAAATATCAGAGTCTAATCCCAAAGATCACGTATTGCAGAAAACACAAACGTATGTGTTGCGATCGCCTTGAGCTCTTTCATTTGAAAACTGGAGTAATTGAAACTGAAAACTATAAGCATAAAGCTTAGTGAGTTCCCCAAATACCACATACCATACATATCCATCGATCCATACAAGTCATACATAACTGCAGGCCATACATACCATTCATATATCATAATCAATAAAGGTGTTATGTGTCGCACATAGTCTTACCATTATGCCACGAGCCACCTCATGATCTTTCTTGCCAGGCCGGGAGCCACAACCCTAGGTCTTACAGACAAGTGCCAGGAGCCACCTCTGGGTCTTCCATGCAAGCATCACAAAGACATCTAGCATACAATCTACAGCTACTGAACAAATAATTGTCAAAGTTCAGACTCCGGTCTGGCATACAATGTGTCAGGAGTCGCCTCCTGGTCTTTCATGCATAATGCCAAAGGCTAACCCCCTGGTCTTCCTACAATACATAAACCAAATGGGACAGAATTGGTGCCTTTGACCTATAGAACAGTGAGGAGACTCACCTCGAATGCTGAGCTCGCTTCAAGAAATCCCTAGATGTTGCACTGACGACTTCCCAAGCTAACAAATACTAAAACGATATCCAGTTAGCAACTGAATTCCAAACCATGATCTATAATCCAAACTTGGGGTAAATTGACCATTTTACCCTGGTCCAACAAGACTCGCAACCAAGACCCAATCCCGAAAATCAAACAAGCCCAAAACCACAAGATCTATAAAAGCCTACTAATGGCCCAATTTTCCATATTTGGCCCAACCCCATATGGGCCTTACCTAAAAGCCCAACAATTCTTGGTCCAATAATTCTTCGACGGCCCAAAGGTCCAAGCCCATTGGGCCTACTAAAATCCAAAACCATTAGGCCCACCAAGGCCCAGTGCAAAATCTTGGACCAACTAGACATGAAACATGCCCAAAGGCCCATAGAACCACGAATGCGGGGCATACGCTCAGTTTACGTTGGGTGTACTCGAGGAATCTGGATCGCGGCCAAAGAGGATGTACGTTGGGTGTACCTCTAGTTATGCGGGGCGTAACCACAGATCCCCCAAACTCAATTTATGACTTAACAGATTAAGCACTTTGCATCTAAACTTCAGGGAACCTCCAACTAAAGCTCTTAATGGATAAAGTCAACACCTATATGCATTTGCATGGCCCAAAGGGTCCCAATAACCATTTTAATCCATTAAAAACCAATCAAGAACATGCATGGACCTTATCTAAGCATCAAGCGTGCATTTTTATAAACTTTTAATCTCGAATCTGCTAAGAGTGGCAACTCAAAGCTTTTGGAGTGGTCTCCAGCCACTAAACCTTCCACATGAGGTCAAAATGGAACCAAAATCCATATAATCATAGATCTCAACTTCTAATGATCAAGCTAAGAACTTCTTACCTTCAATGAGCCGAAAATGTAGCAAGGAGTCCAGATCCACAAGCCTTTCCTTGAACCACCACCTTGCATCAAGCTACCACTTCTTAAAATACACTAAAATCCATAAAAAAAAAAATTCATACAAGGCTCACAACACTCTTGGATGAATCTACCACTCGAAGTTACGGTTTAAGGTTGTAACATCCTGTTTCGGATCATCCGTGATTAGGGTTTGTGGGCTGTAACTCGGGCATGAGGAAGCCTCCGGTTTGCGACAAGTTGCTAGAAGTGTAGGGCATCTTGTCACCTTTTCGTGGATATGAGGTTGATTGGAAACGAAGTTATATAAGTTTTGGCAGGATAAGTCCCTTATTTGAGAAAGGTGGCAGTTGAGTACGTTGGCCATACGTATGTGTACGCTTACGTACTCATGTGTGTGACTTTTAAACGGAGCCACCTAATACGTTGGGCGTGCCAGAGGGTACGTTGGGCATACTAGGCACATAATGAAACCCCTACATAAGGGGTGTCCCTATATAAAGAATGATATGGTCTCATTCCTGGCCACCATCCTCAGATAATAAACCCTCTCAAACCCTAATCCTTGTTCTTGAGCTTATGTGTGTCCATATGAGATCCCTTAAGTGATTTCTTGTGTTCTTGGAGTGAAAAATGAGCTTTTGGAGAAGGAGTGAGAGTCCAGGCCTTGGATCGGAGCATATTTGAGTTGGGAGCTTCATCTAGAGGTATAAAGCTCCAAGCTTTCTCACTCTTTTATTTTGTGCATCATAATAGAGTATTTTAGGGTTTTCCCCGCGTAACCTCACTATGGACTTTTGGGCTAAGTCTCCTTTTGGGCCTTGAGTGTTGGGCTTGTTGCACTAGAGTTTTGGACCATAGGAATATATATATATATATATATATATATATATATATATATATATATATATATGTGTGTGTGTGTGTGTGTGTGTGCGCGCGTGCGTGCCTTGGGCTCTTGAGTTGGGCTTGCCACTTAGACTTGAGAGTTAGGCCTTGGGAGAGCCCATTTTTTATTGGGTCTTAGTAGGCCCAATGGGTTTTTGGTTATGGATGGGTTGGTTAGTGGGCTACCTTTAGACCTAATGAGTGAGAGTTTGGACTTAGTTCCTAATTGGGTTAATTGTGGGTTTGGCTCAAAGATAGAGGTCGGTACGCAGCAGTAGTGTTTATAGGGATTGTTCATCATCCGAGGTGAGTCTTCTCACTATACTTACCGTGAGTGGTATCCTTGTGTAACCGAGGTTTCTTATGTACTTAGCTGTATATTGTGATATTCTGCATTAAGTCTTTGTGATTTATGTTGAGTATTATTGTTATGAGCTTATTGAGTTAGGACCGGAGGGTCTACCCGAGTTGTAGGACCGAAGGGTCTCCACTGAGACACATTGACTGGAGGTTCGTATTGAGTTAGCCTCGAGTGGATAATGTGATGTGTGTGGTATATTGGGGAACTCACTAAGCTTCGTGCTTACCGTGTTATGTGATATGTGTTTCAGGATCTTCTCAGGATCGCGGGAAGGCGCCGGCTTGATTGTATATACCAGAGAAAGAGTTGTGGTTTGAGGATCCTGGATTAAATTTTAAACAATTATGGAGTTGTGTTTTGTAAATTAAATAAATGAGATTTTTGTGAAATGTGTTATGAGAATTTTGTGATTTTAAAAATAAAAATTTTGTTTGAAAATTTACGGTGTTACAAGTTGGTATCAGAGCCTTGGGTTGAGGGATTCGGATGCACCTTCGGGTATATCAGGACTCAAACTGAGGATTTGAGATAAAATGTTCAAAAGAAATGACTTTTCTAAAACGAGTACGAGTTTCTAAGAGAAAAACAAGAAGGAGCAGTGTGTATAATCAGCCAGAGCTTGAACACTGATTTCCCAAAATACCCTTACTTATTTGTGTTATGAATTATTATCGAGATATTAGTGATGCATGCTAGAAGATAGGCTAAGTATTTCATATTTTAAGGCTAGAGTTTCCTGATTTGTGATGCCTTAGCCTAGTAATTTTGCTATATGTGATGTGCTTTAAGTATGTGCGGAGTAAGGGTATCCAATAAGAATCTTTTAGAGAGAGCTTTGAGTAGAGGAGTAATCTAGGAGAGATACCTAGATGAGCTATAACATCCAAAATTCTGGTATGTCTTGAAACCCTAAGGAATGATAAGTTTTGCATAAATGGTCCCTTAAGTACGTTGGGCGTACTAAGTGTACGGTTAGCATACTGCATGGAAGTAGTCGCAGAGGAATCAGAGTACGCTAGGCGTACCTTGAGTTACGTGGGGCGTACGTGCCAGGGACGCAAAACCCTAAATTCCGGACTTGAGGCCTATTTAAACAACTTTAAGTCCCTTGGACTAAACCCTAGAGAGCCTCCACAGCCTTAGAACGTCCATATACTCCTGGAAACCTTGTGAGATCATTTTTGAGCCTTAAATAGTGCATTTGTGGCCTTTTAGTCTGTATTTCAAGAAGAAGGGGTGGTCAAGGAGGGTATGATGGAGATCATGGAGGAGAGACTTAGGGCATTCAGGGCTGATCTTTCTGCGGGTCAGGTTGGTGCCCGAACTCCCTCGTTTCGGGAGTTCAAGGCATGTGGAGCTCCAGAGTTCTCTGGGGTCAGGGACCCCATTGTGAGCAGACACTGGGTAGCAGACATTGAGAATGCCCAACGCACAACTTCTTTCCCGGAGGAGGCAAAGGTTGGATTTGCTTCCTGTATGCTGAGGGACATGGCCTGAGATTGGTGGGGCGAGGTTACTAGCTATGTGCGAGCAGCCGGTGTGGCTGAGATGTCGTGGGCTGAGTTTGTTCGACGTTTCGTTACGGAGTTTGCACCACCTATTGAGGTGCAACGGTTGGTGAGGGAGTTTCATGGGTTGCAGCAGACCACCGAGACGGTGGCGGAGATCACCGCCAAGTTTCAAGTGCGAGCTTTGTTGATTCCTCAGTATGCTACGGATGAGGAGATGAGGCGGACCCGATATCATGCTATGCTGAGGGATGATATTCGGGAGTTTGTGAGCTTTACAGGGTGCAAACCCCTGAACGAGATGGTGGAAAAGGACCGTGAGAGGGAGATGGAGTTGGATTCCCGCACGAAGCAGAAGACTGAGCAGGTACAGGAAGCAGGGATACAGGATAAGAAGCCTACGACCTCTGATTCTTCGGGTAGGGGCCAACAGGGTCGGGGTCGGCGTGTCAAGTGTGGGAGGTTTCATAGTGGGGCTTGTCGGACAGCCGGGATATCAGGATGTTACTCTTGTGGCCAGTAGGGCCACATGAGTAAGGATTGCCCTAAGAAGGTCTTGATATGTTTTCACTGCAATCAGACAGACCCTAAAAAGGCCGATTGTCCGAGGTTGCAGGGAGGAGGAGGATCAGTGTTGGTGCCCGCTCCCACCACTATGAGGATTACTGACGGCCGCCCTGCCAAGGCGGAAGCTCCAGCGGTGAAAAGTCGTGCATTTCAGCTGACTACCGAGGAGGCTCGGGCAGTGCCAGACGTCATGGCTGGTATGTGTTTAATTCTTCTCTGCCTTCTGTTTGTTAAATGCTTATATATATATATATATATATATATATATATATATATATGTATTATGTTTTGTATAGGTACCTTTTTGGTCAATGGTATGTCGGCTCATGTTTTGTTTGATTCGGGTGATACTCGATCGTTCATGTCTCTTGCGCTTAGCAACAAGCTCCGAGACACGCCGGGGACTCTGGATACCCTGCTCGAGGTGGAGATTGCAGATGATCGCACTGTGAGTGATGTGAGGGTATATCAAGACTGTATCCTGAATGTGCATGGTGAGAGGTTTCACGTTGATTTAGTTCCCATACCGTTGTGAGGATTGAAGGTGGTCAATGGGATGGACTGGCTAGGGGCCAATGCGGCCAAGATCAATTGTGAGTAGCAGCTGGTCCGGGTTCGAACCCCAAGGGGGGAGAGTTGGTTATTCAGGGTGAGAGGGCCTCGCAGGGCCTGACCCTCTATTCAGCCGCGAGGGCTAGGAGGTTTTTGCAGCAGGGCTGCATAAGATTTTTGGCTTATGTTTCGGATACGCGAATAGAGGCGGTAACGGATATTGATAGTGTGCAAGTAGTACAGGATTTTCAGGATGTTTTTCCCGAAGAGTTGCTTGGGGTGCCTCTGGTGAGGCAGGTGGAGTTTCACATTGATTTGGTTTCGGGTGCCGCTCCAATAGCCAAGGCACTGTATCGGTTGGCACGACCTAAGATGTAGGAATTATCTACGAAGCTTCAAGTGTTGCTAGACCGAGGGTTCATCCTTCCAAGAAATTCTCCATGGGGAGCACCGATAATTTTCGTGAAAAAGAAGGATGTATTGCACAGGATGGGCATTGATTATAGGGAGCTGAACAAGCTGACGGTGAAAAACCGTTATCCTTTGCCAAGTATTAACGATTTATTTGATCAGCTTCAGGGTGCATCTTGGTTCTCCAAGATTAATCTTCGATCCGGGTATCATCAGATGAGGATTAGGGATGAGGATATACCGAAGACAACTTTTAGGACTCGTTATGGGTATTATGAGTTTGTGGTGATGCCATTTGATCTCAACAATGCCCCAGCAGCATTCATGGATCTCATGAACCGGGTGTGCAGACCGATGTTGGATCAGTCAGTGATCGTTTTTTGTAACATCCAGATTTCACGGATATTATTGTAAAGGATAATCTTGGGTTTCAAGGGGGGACTCGACGAGTTGAGGGTCCAACTCGCCGAGTTGAGTCGGGATCCTTCGGGGGATTTAATGAGTAGACTCGACGAGTCAGAAGAGGGACTTGCCGAGTAGATACTGGTCCGAGAAAAACCCTAAGATCCGGGTGTTGAGCGTATTTAAAGGAAATTATGACCTTGGGGGCGCCTCATATCCTCTGTGAGAAACCCTAAACCACCATGGGAGCTTAGGGTGAGTTCTTATGATGAAATCAAGTGATTTAGTGAGTTATGTGGAAGGACAGGTGCATGAATCAAGCAAGGAATGAGATGGAGGCTGTGGATCTAGCTTATCTTCTCATGGAGCTGCTGTGGAAGTTATGACCTTGCATCCTTTTCATCTAATTGTGATTAGACCTCTAGATCTTGGGAGTTTTAGGGCTTAATTCCCCTCCTTTTATCTTTGAGCTAAGTGAGACATGATCTGAGGTGGGAAACCTCAGATCTGAGCCTTGAGAGGTCCTTAGAGGCTAGATGCCTCGGCTTTAGTGGCCCAAATGAAGGTTGTTGAGAAAAAACCTTCATGAAGAGTGTGTTTTGGCGTTTTGGAGCTATAACTTCGTGCATTAGCGTAAAGATCGAAACTTTACATAAGTATTTAGCCTTGGAATGATAGTTCTATAGATTAGAGTGTTAGATCTGGTTGAAATCGCCTGGTTAAGGAAAATTTTGAATGGACTCGTCGAGTCAATGAGCCGACTCGACGAGTCGGCTAGGGTTTCATGTCTGGACTGAATTGCGATTTAGCCCGGCGAGTCGTGGGGTCGGCTCGAGGAGTTAAGCCGGATCTTCAAGAGACTTCGGGAAGGTGAGTGAACTCGACGATTCACAAAGGTGTAATCTCCGAGTCGGGCCAAGTGGGACTATTGACTTGAGTTGACTTCTGTTGACTGTGGGGTCTTGGTCAACATAAGTAATAGAGACCTTGGAGGGGTAAAATTGTCTTTTATCCACTTCCCAATTAGAAAGGGAAAGAGTAATCATCGGTTAATTAGAGTTGAGATTTCGAGTGTTAATTAGAGATATTTGCCTTATGTGTTAGGCGGTGGCGAGTTCGAGATTCGAGTGCGAGGATAACTGCTTTCTGCTTGCTAGGTGAGTCTTTTCACTATACTTTACCTTGAGTGGTAATTAGAGTTATGTGAAAGAGTTATTGTATGCTATTTATGTGATGTGTTGCACTGCATTATTTCTATGTGATTTATGTTGTGTGTATATCAGTGTGTATCAGAGTTAGAACCGGAAGGTTCACAAAGCTAGGACCAGAGGGTCCACAGAGTTAGGGCCAGAGGGCCCACAGAGTTATAGCCTCGAGTGGCTAGTATGTGTTATGTGGGGTATTTTGGGGAACTCACTAAGCTTCGTGCTTACCGTGTTATGTGTTATGTGTTTCTGGTTTTCCTCTCGGAATCGCGGGACGGCACCGGCTTGATTGTACACACCAGAGAAAGAGTTATGAGGATCCTGGATTATTAATGGAGTTGTGCTTTGTAATTGAATAAAAGAGATTTTTATACGAGATGTAATGAAGAGTATGCATTTTTCAAAATGAAAAAAGATTGTTTTAAATTTTCATGTCGTTACATTTTTATTGATGATATCCTGGTTTACTCAAAAACCAGGGAGCAACACGAGCAACACTTGAGAGAGGTGTTGGAGACTTTGAGGGTGGAGAAGCCTTATGCAAAGTTCTCCAAATGTGATTTCTGGCTGCGGGAAGTGCAGTTTTTGGGGCATGTCATCAGTCAAGAGGGTATTTCGGTTGACCCATCTAAGGTGGAGGTTGTGATGCGATGGGAGGTACAGAGGAATGCCTCAGAGATTCGTAGCTTCTTGGGTTTAGCGGGTTACTGTCGGAGGTTTATCCAGGATTTCTCCAATATTGTTGTGCCATTGACCCGTTTGACCAAGAATAATGTGACTTTCCGGTGGGATGAGGATCAGCAGAGGGCTTTTGAGACCCTGAGGCAGAGGTTATGCGAGGCTCCAGTCCTAGTACTGCCTGAGGGGTTGGATGATTTAGTGGTATATTATGATGCATCGATTTCAGGGTTGGGTGTAGTGTTGATGTAGAGGGGGAATGTGATTGCTTATGCCTCAAGGCAGTTGAAGCCTCATAAGGAAAATTACCCCACGCATGATCTAGAGTTGGGGGCGGTGGTGTTTTCTCTCAAGATTTGGAGGCATTATTTGTATGGGGTGCGATTCATTATTTGTACCGATCACAAGAGTCTAAAGTATTTGATGGATCAGCAAATCCTTAATATGTGGCAGAGGAGATGGTTGGATGTGCTGAAGGGTTATGATTGCGAGATCCTATACCATCCAGGGAAGGCCAATGTGGTGGCCGATTTATTGAGTCGCAAGGCGACGGGGTCCCCAATCAGGGATATTCTTATGAGGATGACTGTGAGTTCTCCTTTGTTGGACATGATTTGAGGGGCCCAGGTCGAGGGGGTGAAGAAATAGAATTGGAAAATGGAGAAAATTCGGGTGCAATATCCTTTGTTTGTTAAGGATAGTCGCGGCTTGTTGACGGAGTGTGGCCGAGTATGGGTGTCGGTATCAGGGGGAGTGAGGCAGAGGTTGTTAGAGGAGGCACATAAGTCCAAGTTTTCTATACATCCAAGTGCGAAAAAAATGTATAGGGACTTGAGGCTGAGTTATTGGTGGCCTTGCATGAAGCAGGAGATCGCCTGGTTTGTGGAGCGATGCTTGAACTGTAGGAAGGTCAAGGTCGAGCATCAACGGACTCATGGCAAGGTTCAGCAGTTACCCATTCCCATGTGGAAGTGGGAAGATATCACCATGGACTTCATTACGAAGCTACCGAGGATGGCGAGGGGAGTGGATGTCATATGGTTTATCATAGACAGACTGACGAAGAGTGCCCACTTCGTTCCGATCTCTGAGAGTATATCCGAAGAAAAGTTGGCGAACATCTATGTTCGAGAAGTGGTGGCTAGGCACGGGGTGCCGGTGTCAGTGGTTTCGGATAGGGATGTTCGGTTTACATCCAGGTTTTGGAAAAAGTTCCACGAGGGATTGGGTACTCAACTACACTTCAATACAGCATATCACCCTCAGACTGACGGTCAGAGTGAGAGGACGATCCATACATTGGAGGACATGCTGCGAGCATACGTGCTAGATTTTGGAGGAAGTTGGGATACGTACCTCCCACTGGCAGAGTTCTCGTACAATAACAGTTATCATGCCAGTATCGATCGAGCTACATTCAAGATATTATATGGTCGGAGATGCAGGACTCCAGTATGCTGGGACGAGGTTGGACAACGGGTGATGGGAAGCACGGAGGTGGTACCCAAGATCACCGGGTTGATCCAACAGGTGCACGACCGGTTGCGGGTCGCGTAGAGCCGTCAGAAGAGTTATGCTAATCGACGGCAATCAGATCTTGAGTTTCTGGTGGGGGATTTTGTTTTGCTGAAGGTGTCACCCTGGAAGGAGATTATCAGGTTTCGTAAGAGAGGCAAGTTGGGGCCTCGATTTATAGGCCCGTTCAGGATCATAGCCCGAGTAAGCAATGCAGCCTATCATTTAGAGCTTCCTGAGGAGCTTAGTCAGATTCCTAACACCTTCCACGTGTTTCAGCATCGGACGTGTGTTGCTGACGAGTCCTCGGCTATATCCTTGGATGATATTAAGGTGGATGGGGGGCTGAATTATGTCGAGAGGCCGATTGCCATTCTAGACAGGAAGACGATTGGACTTCGGAACAAGGAAGTAAAGTTGGTAAAGGTGAAATGGCAGCACCGAAGGGGATCCAAATGGACTTGGGAGCCAGAGGAGGAGATGCGGGAGCATTACCCCGAACTTTTTTCAGCCACGGACTTCGAGGGCGAAGTCTAGTTCAAGTGGGGGAGAGTTGTAACATCCAAAATTCTGGTATGTCTTGAAACCCTACGGAATGATAATTTTTGCATAAATGGTCCCTTAAGTATGTTGGGCGTACTTAAGAGTACGCTTAGCGTACTGCATGGAAGTGGTCGCGGAGGAATCAGAGTACGTTGGGCGTACCTTGAGTTACGCGGGGTGTACGCGCCATGAACGCAAAACACTAAATTTTGGACTTGAGGCATATTTAAACAAGTTTAAGTCCCTTGGACTAAACCCTAGAGAGCCTCCACAGCCTTAGAATGTCCATATACTCTTGGAAACCTTGTGAGATCATTCTTGAGCCTTAACGAGTGCATTTGTGGCCTTTTAGTGTGTGTTTCAAGAAGAAGGGGTGGTCAAGCAATCCTAACACCTTCCACGTGTTTCAGCATCGGACGTGTGTTGCTGACGAGTCCTCGGCTATATCCTTGGATGATATTAAGGTGGATGGGGGGCTGAATTATGTCGAGAGGCCGATTGCCATTCTAGACAGGAAGACGAATGGACTTCGGAACAAGGAAGTAAAGTTGGTAAAGGTGAAATGGCAGCACCGAAGGGGATCCAAATGGACTTGGGAGCCAGAGGAGGAGATGCGGGAGCATTACCCCGAACTTTTTTCAGCCACGGACTTCGAGGGCGAAGTCTAGTTCAAGTGGGGGAGAGTTGTAACATCCAAAATTCTGGTATGTCTTGAAACCCTACGGAATGATAATTTTTGCATAAATGGTCCCTTAAGTATGTTGGGCGTACTTAAGAGTACGCTTAGCGTACTGCATGGAAGTGGTCGCGGAGGAATCAGAGTACGTTGGGCGTACCTTGAGTTACGCGGGGTGTACGCGCCATGAACGCAAAACACTAAATTTTGGACTTGAGGCATATTTAAACAAGTTTAAGTCCCTTGGACTAAACCCTAGAGAGCCTCCACAGCCTTAGAATGTCCATATACTCTTGGAAACCTTGTGAGATCATTCTTGAGCCTTAACGAGTGCATTTGTGGCCTTTTAGTGTGTGTTTCAAGAAGAAGGGGTGGTCAAGCAAGCTTGCATCAAGTGGGTACTTCAAGATCCTGCACCAAAATCATCTTGCAAAGCTTCTGGAGGTAAAAAGCTTGCACCTTTCCTTTCTAATATTTAGATCTAGCTAGGGTTTTGGTGGTTTGTTCCTTTGATGAACTTTGGACATCTTTTGTTGAGCTAAGCCTCCCCATTTGATATGAAGGGTAGATATGAGCCCCCCTAGTCATTTAGAAGTATAAAAATGGAAGCCTGATGAGAGATTTGACCTCATGCATGGGTAAAAGACCTTGGAAAGGTCTTAATGGAGTAGTCGGGTGTGTATGAGACATGAAAGGGCATAAAGTTGCCAACTTTATGCCATAGGACATCTTTTCAGACTTAGATCTAGCTTTTGGACGTGAAGGATTCGAGCATTAAGCACTAAATGGAAAGAGTGCTTAAAATGGTTGTACGCTGGGCGTAACTGGCTATACGCGGCGCGTAGTCCCTAAACCTTCAGTACGCTATGCGTACCAGGGTGTTACGTTGGGAGTACGCAGCTCAGTTGGGCCCTAAGCTTTTTTGGGCCTTTGGGCCTTATTTGGTTGTTGGGCTTGATTGGATTCTGTGAGTTAGAGGCCTTTTCATCTGTTTGGGCCGTGGACTTATTGGTTGGGTCTTATTAGGACAAGGGGCCCATTAAGGATATTGGACTTGGACTTTGAGGCCCATTTGCAAGAAAAGTGTAATTAGGCCTTGGGGGTAGAGTTTGAAGGTTGGGCCTTTCCTTGGATAATTTAAGGTCTTATCATTGATTATATTAGTATTGTTATTATTAAGCTCAGGAGGTTGCGGATTTTTAGGAGGACAGTATTCGTATTCATCGGTCGGAGGTGAGTCTTCTCACCATACCTACGGGTCTACGACACCAAAGCGAGCCCATTATGTGAACATGTTATGTTTGTGTTATTCATTTATGAATTGATATGTTATGTGATATTATGTTGGTATGGAAGACCCCGGGGGGAGCCCGTGGCATTGGATATAAGACCATGTGGGGTAACCCATGGCATTCCTAGGTAAAGACCATGTGGGGTAGCCCATGGCATTGTATGTAAGGCCATGTGGGGTATCCTATGGCAGTCCTAGGTAAAGACCATGTGGGGTAGCCCATGGCATTCTTGCTGAATCGTATTGCATGGTTTTTGTGGCATAATTATAGCTTTATTAGCTATCAGGATATGTGTATGTGAATGTGTGTGGTACGCTATGGGAAACTCACTAAGCATTTTGCTTACAGGTTGTTGATTTGTTTCAGGTACTTCTAAGCCCAAGTGCAAGGGCAAGGCGTGATGACGCGCCGTGCACTCTATCTCTCTTTTTAGTGTGTTTGGGACCCTCTGATGTTTTAAAAAAGGAAAACAATGATGTAATGAATGTTGATTTGGAAACAAATGTTTTGGGAATTTATGATTTATGAGATTGGTTTTGATTAACTAAAATTGAAAATTTTCTTTGTAAAAAAATTGGGTCGTTACATGAGCATTAGAGGAGCCTACTGAGGGAGTAGTTAGATGCATGCGAGATGTAGGGTTGCTTGGGTTCGGTGATATCTTTTGAGTGTGAGTAGAGTAAGTGGAGTTGTAACCTAGAGTGGTTTTATGTGTTGGTGGAGATTATTCGATGCCCGAATGTTGCTTGCTTCGTGCTTTATGGAACTCTTGATGATGGGAGTCAGTTACTAAATGAATATGACGATATTCAGGAGGTAGATGGATGGCATCAAAAGGAGTTCTTCAGCAGCTAATGGAAGAGAAGTGAGAGAACTTAGTAAGAACCTAGGGAGTGACCTTAGTCAAATGAGTATGCTGATAAAGGAGAGTATTCGCTGGGGAGCGACCAGGTTTAATGGGATTGGTGATCGAGAAGGTTAAGCAGCTACTTAGTAAATCTGGGACGATCCGTGTGGAAGGTATGGGTAGATGTGGTAGGTAGAATAGGCCCATACTACTGAAAGCAGAGGACCCGTACTCGAAACAGGGAGAATTCCAAAGGTTCTAAGTAGTAGAATGAGAGGTGATAACATGGTTCGAGTACCATGATTCATAGCATATTGAAAGGTGATAACATGGTTCGAGTACCATGATTCGTAGCAGATTGAGAGGTGATAACATGGTTCGAGTACCATGATTCATAGCAAACTGAGGGGTGATCCCATGGTCCAAGTACCATGATTCGTGGCGGATAGTGCTTCTGGTTTTACCAGTTATCCTGTTGTGATTGATTAGACTGAGATTAGATAAGATTGAGTGTGGGGCCAGAGGGTCATGTCGACCGATTTTCAATGGAGCATACCTTGAGAGGGCGATCGAGTTAGTTTTCGAGAGATTATATTGGTGAGATGACAGCTAGAGTCACAAGACTCGGGGATGAGTAGAGATGATGCTTATTAGAGGATCATGATCTGAGCTGAGCAATCGACCGATAGATAAGGCGTCACCTTCTGTGACAAGAGTTGTGCTATCCCCATTTCCTAGGAGAACTAAAAGAGATACCGAGCTTCCGGTTTCAGAGTTTGGAGGTAAACCCCATGGGGTAGCATAGGGTTGCAACCTTTTCACCAGAGTATTTGGGCAGTATGTTTGTTGTGGGGTATTTCTTATACCATGAGAGAGTCATTAGCGGGATTAAGATAGAAGAGAACAAGGTGGTGCCTTATTAAGGGAGGCATACTTTTATGAACAGTTCCAAGTGATTAAGAGGAGTATATCGGGGCGGTGGCCCTCATTGTCTACGTTGTGCATCGACTGTGAGAGTGAGGTCTCCTGTTTTTATGATGATTATTGTGATGGGAGGCTGGGTGAGGAATTAGAGACGAGATGCGTGATAGTGCATTATTTCCAGATTGAGAGTCAGGACTGATTCGAAATAGTTGGGGTATCCGGCGGTGTGTCGGTCTGAGGCTTCGAGATGACTAGAGGCAGTCACGTGGGAGGATTCTGAGGTTTTTGTCTAAGTCATGGGATATTTGGAGTTGCTTGGTTTCCATTAGGAAGATAATTAAGTGATCATGTGGTACGTTCCAAGAATCAAGTGTGATGTACCTGGTGAAACAGTCTATGGAATAGATTGTTGGTATGCCAATTGGTGATGGTTCGAACCCTGAGTGGTGGAGAATTGGGTATTCTATTGAGAGGATCACCAATGCGTTGAAGTGCGGTTAGAGAACTGGGTATGGAGATTTGCGGTGCGGACATATGAGACATGGGTTATTGGTGGATGAGGCGAGGTGAAAGGCTAGATGACGTATGTATATGTGCTTAAGAAAGGATGAGTGAATCCACGGCAGGTGGCCGTTGGTCAGAGAATTTATTGTGGCCAAGGATTTTTCAGGTTTGGAAATGTTGAGTTCGAGGCGATTGGGTCGCTGTGTTCAGGGTGCAATAGTTGAGATTTGCGGGTATATGTATAGATTGAGATCTATACTCCAGGAGGGGCAACGGTTGATTTGTCAACCAATTTCAGAGTCGGTATGAGTAGTTTTGTATGGGTCGCGATCAGTAGAGGATGAGCTTTGGATTTTCGTCAACGTGTATTCAGTCGTTGAGGATTCCTCCATGTTTCAATTTGGGAGATGGTAGTATTTCGAGGTTTCAAGTTGCGTAAGTATAAGATTAATGGTTGAGGCTAGACATCGTGAGATGCTATCATGGCGTACCGTGGTACCCGAGTATGATGTCCTAGTTTTTGGTCATGTTGAGACTCGAGTTGTGAGATGGCGAGTGGAGTACCGAGTGATTTTTGTTCCAGTGGGAATCCATCAGTTAATTGTCACCGGAGTGGGACTATCTAAGGGTGTATCAGTGCTGAGACTAGTACCTTCCCTACGAGAACTTACATCAGGAGTGGTGGTGCATAAGCTTAGTGGGTGTAAGCACCTATCTATGTTGGGCTGCGGAGCATGAGTTGGGGAACTCAGTGTAGTGATGATTTGATGATGAGATTATCAGGTGATAAGAGAGCAAGTGGATCTGAGTGGGAGAAATCGCTTGGGTTATCAGGAAAAACCATGGAGTGAGCCCATGGTGAGTCAGTGAGCGAGAGAGTGTTGTAAGACTACGGGGAGCCATAGCATCCATGAGTAAGTGGGAGAGGGTATCATGGTACTGCGGGGAGCCGTAGTACTCACTAGTCAGCGAGAGAGTGTCATGATACTACGGAGAGCTGTAGTATTCATTGGTTAGCAGGTGAGTGTTGTGATATTGCGGGGAGCTGTAGTACTCACTAGTCAGTGAGAGAGTATCATGGTACTACGGGGATCCGTAGTATTCACTGGTTAGCGAGAAAGTGTTGTGCTACTGCGGGAAGTCGTAGCATTCACGAGTCAGTGAGACGGTGTCGTAAGTCTGCGAGGAGCCGTAGCATTCATGAGTCAATAAAGAGTATCTTAAGACTACGGGGAGAACTGTATCACTGAATAGTCGATAAAAGTGAATATTGTTCTGTGGGGAGTTGTAGTATTCACTAGTCAGAGTATGACGCGGCGGAGTTCTTAGGCTTGGGTAGCCTTACCGGTTGAGTCTTCAGGAGCCTAGTTTCTGGACCAGGGGCGAGACTGGGGTCTCTATGTAGGTCGGGAATTGTTATATCCCGAGTTGAGGAGGTATTACCGTAATCGGAAGGAATTGGAGAGATGGTGTGTTCATAAATTCGTGAATCGAGGGTATGGGTTGAGTATCAGATTGGAAATGAGTGGTTCCAATTCTGCTGTTGAATCAGACTCTTGAGTTGAGTTTGGGACAATTCGTGTATTGAGTAGGCGAGATGAGGTTCCAGATTCATAGATGGGTTTAATTTTTAGGGGTATTGATCTCCATCTGATGTCTTAGACCGAAGTGGGTCAGTTTCGTTAGTATGGAAAGAACCGCGAGACACATGGAACCAGTAGGTGGTAGAAGACAGAGGTCGGAGGTGAGACGACTTCAGATGGGGTTGTAGTATTCGCTTGGGGTAAAGAAAGCTTCGTGAATTGTGTGTCACAATGAGCCGAGATAGATATTGTGAGAAGGAAGCCGATAAGTCGTTTTATTGGGTGCGCAGTGGGTAGCCTTTGTAGGTTCAAATATTGGGTCGGAGTTGACCTGGTGCTCAATGTTGGAAGGGACATTTGAGATGAACCGGGGCTTATGATTGAGGGTGTCAGAGGATTGTTCTGAGCTGGCTTGACCATTTTGCCTGAGGACAGAGTTTTGAGGATCATTCCTTCAGAAGAGTTCTGATAGTTGTTTAGGCGGTGGGTCCTTAGTGGGATATGACCATTCCGTTCCTTTTGAGTTACAATCGGGATCGATTAGAGAATCAGAATTGGTAGAGTGTTCCTAGAGTCTGTTATTCGATGAGCAATTAACATGATAATATTTTGAGAGGGTGGTTTGATATGACCACTAGAGTTTTCAAGTTCTGGAGAGACAGATTGAGTACCACAGTGGCATAAGGGTCTGTCCTTCTTTAGGGTCGGGAGTTCCTATTCGGTTCAAGTATCTTTGGAAGAGATTGTTGTACGATATGAGGTCCTTTCGGTGGTGCTTCTTGGGTTATTGGATTCGATCTATGTGTGACAAGGAGTGATTTCGAGGGCGAAATCTAATTCAAGTGGGGGAGAATTGTAACATCCTGTTTCGGATCGTCCGTGATTAGTGTTCATGAGCTGCAACCCAGGCATGAGGAAGCCTCAGGGTTGCGACAAGTTGCTAGAAGTGTAGGGCATCTTGTCACCTTTCCGTGGATATAAGGTTGATTGGAAACGGAGTTATATCAAGGAAGCTATGTAAGTTTGAAGTTTTGGCAGGATAAGTCCCTTATTTGAGATAGGTGGCAGCTGAGTACGCTGGGCGTACGTGTGTGTGCGCTTAGCGTACTCATGTGTGTGCCTTTTAAGCGGAGCCACCTAATATGTTGGGCGTACCAGAGGGTACGTTGGGCGTACTAGGCACAAAATGTAAACCCTAAATGAGGGGTATCCCTATATAAAGAATGAGATGCCCTCATTCCTACCCACCATCCTCAAACAATAAATCCTCTTAAACTCTAATCCTCGTTCTTGAGCTTTTGTGTGTCCATTTGAGAGCCCTTAAGTGATTTTGTGTGCTCTTGAAGTGAATAAGGAGCTTTGGAGAAGAAGGAGTGAGAGTCCAGGCCATGGATTTGAGCATATTTGAGTTGGGAGCTTCATCTAAAGGTATAAAGCTCCAAGCTTTCTCACTCTTTTGTTTTGTGCATCATAATAGAGTATTTTAGGGTTTTGTCCCAAAAGTTGGAGACTTTATGTGATATTTGAGCTCCAGAGACTATGATCAACCCCTTTAAGTGTATTTAGTGGTATAGTGTCATAAAATCAAGACTTGGGTATTGGAATCAAGCCATGCATGAGATATGAGCATTTTGAGATAAGAGAGTGAGAGTTTTGTGTTTTTGTGACCTTATCAGCCATGCAAAGACTTAAAGTCACTAAGTTTATGGTGTAAGAGCTATTAGGGAGTCCAGACCTGTGATATAACCCAATGTCTTAACTGATTAAGACCAAATGAGTAGAAAGAGTGAAATTGGGAAGTACGTTGAGGTTAATTCCAGTACACCCTGTGTACTGACCAAGTGTCCCCGATGGCCAATCTGGATTTGTGAGTACGTTGAGTGTACCAAGGGAGGTACGCGCCACATAACCTCACTGTGGACTTTTGGGCTAAGTCTCATTTTGGGCCTTGAGTGCTGGGCCTGGAGTTTGGGCATGTTGCACTAGAGTTTTGGACCAAAGGAATATATATATATATATATATATATATATATATATATATATATATATATATATATATATATATATATGCCTTGGGCCCTTGAGTTGGGCTTGCCACTTGGACTTGAGAATTGGGCCTTGGTGGGCCCAATGGGTTTTTGGTTGTGGATGGGCTGGTTAGTGGGCTACCTTTAGACCTAATGAGTGATACTTTGGACTTAGTTCCTAGTTTGGTTAATTGTGGGTTTTCCTCAAAGTTAGAGGTCGGTGCGCATCAACAACGATTATAGGTGTTGTTCATCATCCTAGGTGAGTCTTCTCACTAGACTTACAATGAGTAGTATCTTTGTGTGACCGAGGTGTATTATGTGCTTACCTATATATTGTGATATTTTGCATTATGTTTTTGTGATTTATGTTGAGTATTATTGTTATGAAATTATTGAGTTAGGACCGGAGGGTCCACCCGAGTTGTGGGACCAGAGGGTCTCCACTAAGACACATTGACCAGAGGATCGTATTGAGTTAGCCTCGAGTGGCTAATGTGACGTGTATGGTATTTTGGGGAACTCACTAAGCTTCGTACTTACCGTGATATGTGATATGTGTTTCATGTTCTTCTCAGGATCGTGGAAAGGCGCCGACTTGATTATACACACCAGAGAAGGAGTTATGTTTTGAGGATCACAGATTAAATTTTAAACAATTATGGAGTTGCGTTTTGTAAATTAAATAAATGAGATTTTTTTGACATGTGTTATGAGAATTATACGATTTTAAAAATGAAAATTTTGTTTGAAAATTTACGGTGTTACAACGGCAATGGAGGATGAAAGGGAGGCTCACACCTGGAACTTAAGTTGCTTAAATAGTGAGCCAACCCTAAAATTAGGGGTTTGGAACTCAGCACACTACATTGGGCGTACATCTTGATCATATGTGTTTTACTTATCCATCATTACACTGGGCATACCCCTAGCTTACGATGGGCGTACCCAGCTAAACACACGCATGCATCCCTGCATGCATGGGACTGCCTTGCTAATTATTTCCATTAGGTACCAAAACTACCAATAACTTCAAAATACCATAACTCCCTCATCCTAGGTTCGTTTCCAACGAACCTTATATCCACGAGAAGGTGGCAAGAATCCCTACGCTCCAAGTAACACACCCAAGCCTTAAAACTCCCAAAAAAACCCTAATTACATAAAAGCCCAATATATTAAATTACGAATATAAACCCTTGGCTTCCGAAGACATAATCGACTACTTGGATAACTTATTCCATGACACGCACATCCAAAATGGGCAAAATCCTTCCTTTCCCAAAGCACTAAGCCTCATGACAACTGATGACTGGGCCGCAACTCCAAACAACGAAGCAAATCTGAAACCGGGTGTTACAAAACTCACCTCAATCGACAGATAAAAGATCCTACACTTGCTACTGCTGCGAACTGACGAATCCTTGAGCTATCAATACCAAATAACATCCAATTAATAATTGGATTCCAATCCATAACTATCAATCCATAATTAGGGTAAAAAGACCATTTTACTCCTGACTTAGTTTGGACTGAGACTTAGGCCCAAACCTATAATCCAAAATGCCCAAAATCTAATTAACCGTTCAAGGCCCATACTTAGCCCAATTTTCCAAATTAGGCCCAAACCCTTACATGGGCCTTACCCTAAAGCCCACCCATTCTCCTAGTCCAAAACACTTGTACGTAGATGACCTATTAAGAACCCAAGAACTTAAGCCCAAAAGAAAAGACCATCCTCGAAGCCCAAAACACAAAACCCAACAGACTAAATACGTGGGGCGTACTCAGTTATACGCTAAGGGTACACACTAAATGGCTTGAACGTCGCACGTACAGACTGGTACGCCATGCATACTCACACATTAATCCAAAAGACACTTTTATCACTTAATGCTTAAGACCATAAGTCCAGATCACAGATATAATCCCTAATAAGCATCTTGAACCATAAAGTCTCTAACTTGGTGACTTTGCATGCCCCAAAAGGACCCAAATTCAAGATATAGCTATTTACTTTCACTAAATGGACATAATCTCATGCATGTGTGATTCTAAACCCTAAAGGTGGCAACTTTATGGACTTTGAACCTCAGAAACACCAAGAGTGGCAACTCATAGCTCATGGAGTGGTGTCAAACCACAACATCTCATTCACGGTACCAAAAAGGGTCGAAAACTCATATAAACTAGATCTAAACTTCTAATGAATGGGATCATAGCTTTTTATCTCAAACAATCTTGAAATGGAGTAAAGAATCAAGATCCACAAGCTCTTCCTTGATCAACAAACTTACAACAAACTCCTTCTTCTTGATAATGAATCAAAACACACCAAGAAGCACACAATGAGTTCAAAAATACAAAGGAAATGTATAGGGTTTTGAAATGAGGTTATAAGGTCAGTAGAGGCTGAGAAATGAGGGTAACAAGATCCATAAGTGTGATTATATAGTGTCCAACCCCATAAATTAGGGTTTCACTAAATGGAACATACGCCCCGCGTACATATGTGTATGCCCTGCGTACATGTCTGGAGACCTGATCCCACTCGACATCAGTATGCTAAGCTTACCATGTGGTACGCCCTGCGTACTCGCTACACAACTTGTAAGCTAAGCGTACCATATGGTACGCCCCACATAATACACAAGGATCAAAAAATGCAACTTTTAAAATAACAAAGGGAAATAATGAAACATACCAAGATTCAAGTGTTACATTTCTCCCCCACTTGAATCAGACTTCGTCCTCGAAGTTCGCTGCCACAAAAAAAAATATAGATAGTTCTCTCTCATCTCATCCTCAAGCTCCTAAGTCCACTCTGATCCATTGTAGTGCTGCCATTGCACTTCACTAGCTCAGCAACCTTGTTCCTCAAGGTTTTCGTTTTCCGATCCAAAATCGCCATCGGTCTCTCAATATAATTCATACATTCATCCACCTGAATATCCTCCAATGATACCACTGCGGAATTATCCACTAAGAACTTCCACAGCTGAGAGATGTGGAACGTGCTATGAATCTGACTGAGCTCATCTGGAAGAGCCAAAACCCTGTAAGGACCAATATACATGGGGCCCAGGTTGATGGCTTTTAGTATACTACAACATCCTATAGTGTATATACAACCCTAAATACCTTGGATCTATGTTTTCATTAATTATACATTCAAAGGGTTTCAAAGGCATTAAACCTATAACTAGCATGCAATTTGACATAAACAATACAAGATACAAGTTAGAGTAACATAGCTTTTATGTGGCTTGAAGTCTTGATGTATTTGGTGTTGCTAGAAAGACTTTAGCCTTAAAGAACTTAGTGCCCCAAGTGTTGCACCTCAAATGGAATCATAACTCACCTAGGACAAAAGATGATAGTTGAGAGAGAATCCTAGCCTCACCAAACCGTCCATATCCTCCAAGAATACATTAGTGGTGATTTTTGCTATGGAGTAACATATTTATATGTGGAATTTCAAAGGTCATGGGATTAACCCAAATCCATACACATGCGTGTTATGATCCGTGGTTCATGTGGCCCAACTCTTTATGTATCCATACATAAACTTGGTCCGACATGGATCATAAGACCAACACATATAAAAATAACTAATTATCATAATTAGTCCCCATAGATTTAATTAGTCTCTTTTGATCACTACATTAATTCCAAATTAATTCTTGATCAATACTAATTAAAACATATGATTTCATATTAATATACTAGAACATATAATATATTAATAAATCATATATAACCTTCTCTTAAGAGTCCATCCTAACAAATTGCCCTGGTGTTATGCAACCCAAATGGACCATGCTACTCTCGGGTCGAATACATACCAATAATATTTATGGGCTTAGACATCTAATCCAACAGTCTCCCACTTGGATAAGTCTAAAACTATTATTGCAAGTACGACTCCAAAATCCTGACTAGCAATCATAGCTCTTAACAGCCGCTGTCGAACTCTAACCTAGTCAATGACGTGTCTATTTGATAAGAAATCATATATTCCTCCATTCTAGATATCATATGGACCGAGACATGGATTATAATCATACTCTCTATCCATTGTTGTTTCCCGATTTCCGATTTATGACGACTAACTAATTGAACAAATCAAATCAACCCAGGCCTGGCCGGGCACTTACAGTTGTCATCACCAAACCACCGAGGGGCCCACAAATATCACTTTTATCCCTCTATAGTTAAAGGAATGGATAAACTTTGACTTATATGCTTGCTCTATTTACGCACCAAATCACACACAACAATGTGTTTTATGACACCAAGTTACTGGTGCGTTCTCACATTATCTATGTGCAACCGACTTGTAGACTGCAACTCATATCTCTCCGTTTGAAGAATATAAGATATTATCATCTCATGATCACTCATGATAAAATCCATGAAGTGATTCAAATGAGCGTGGGTTTAATCCAATACTCAAATCCTATTCCAGGAGC
Organism: Lactuca serriola; assembly: GCF_051521515.1. Taxonomy (NCBI): domain Eukaryota; kingdom Viridiplantae; phylum Streptophyta; class Magnoliopsida; order Asterales; family Asteraceae; genus Lactuca; species Lactuca serriola. Next base: position 34,432,439 of record NC_136414.1, on the reverse strand, counting down.
ACTCATGAGTATTGCAACAACTTTTTCAATGTCTAAACACTTTAGACATCTACAAGCCCATTTCATGACAGTCTTGATTCATACCTACTTCCAAAGTATGATTGACCGTGGAGAGCTTGAATAACCTAGTTATTCAGGAATTCAAAACATGCAAAGTGAACACACAAGTTATACTAATCCTATATGGCCCCAAGCACCCTTGAGAGTAAATAAAACACCTTTTATTTAAACACCATATTAATTACTCATTATTCATTGTATAATGTTTCGAATGATCAACTTTATACTTGAATCTGAAACAATAGTCATGCCATGCCCCAAGCATGCATACTATGTTTGTCCAAACAATAGTTATGCCATACTCCAAGTATGCACACTATGTTTGTCTATAATCTTTACTTTGTGAAGTAGACCAATTGAACATGATTCCAATGATGCTCATTTCACAATCCAAATCCTTATCATAAATGTGAGAATTCCAAATTCCTACCATTTATTGAAATTTTTTAGATTCTAAACTTATATGCATTGATCCTCTTGTAATGACTATGCACAAAGTCACAAAGACTTGTCAACAGACATTACAAAGTATTCCAATAGAGATCAATTCCGTGGAAATGAAGTCTCAAATTCAAAGCACATTCCTTTGAACATCCTTCTTGCTGTAAGTTTTTCTAATCTTACACAGATTTAATGAATACCTTCCTCCTATGGAAACATTACCACATTCTGATTTTGACTATCACTTCTGAATAAGAGTTCCCTCTTTTCAGAATATGTCAATATGGTCCTTTCAAAATTATCACTATACTTCCAATTTTCCATGAGCACCCAATATTTGGTAAACCTCATATTGTCCTCAACAATTGCTTAATCATTTTAGTCATATCCAACTCTAGTCCTTTTTCCCTCTTAATGCCCTAGGAATTTGGAAAATTTAGAACGGATGAATATTATAACACATTTAATCGATCCTATACCCGAAGCATATGGGACACGATTCATGATGTCTCACATAAAGACATGATACTAGACCAGTCTTTTGCTATAATATTTCTATTTCTATTTTCCATGTTCCCATAATTTAGATTATGAAAGGGATGTCGTAATCATAATCGAATTTTAGAACGCAAATAATGTAATTATGACTAAATTTTATCAAAAACTCACAATCTAAGGTTTTAGAATTGGAATGAAGTATAATTTTCTCTCCCTTAATTATAGCAAACTTTTCAACCCCCGCAACTTCACGAATTGAAACACTTTTGTTTTCTATAATTAACAATCTAAGTCATATGGACTGAACTTGTTTAATCTTAACTTCTTGCCACCTTGCACCACACGGGCCTACCATTGCTTCCAGGTAGTTATGCAAACAGTTGAGAACTAATGGAACTCACATGTATAGTCAACTTTAATTGGAATAGGCACAGAAACAAGAATATGTCAACACGATAGGTTACAAACCTCAAGTCGTGTGCTAGTGATAGCCAGCAGGTTTTATTCTTCATTAGTTCTTGAAACCTTTTCAAGATCTTTAAGACTCCCACTAACCTCTTGACATATAAGATTCTCTTGTCAAGAACCATTCATTGACAAAGCAAATATTCAAGAGTTAGTGCGAATTCTTATCAAGACAAACACTTCACACAATTGGCCTTATTTGGTCTTTGTTTTATCCAAAGCATCACAACTTACCAATTTCAAATGTACAAGAGTAAGAAAACATTTTACTCTACATTTGAAAAGTGTTATAAAACTTCTTAAGATTATGTCACTCAAGTTACAATCTTGGAGTATCACTCTAAGACTCAATTTTGGAACGAAGTATGATTTATATTTTGATTTAACCAATTCAACAATTCACGATTCATCTTCTTATTCAAACAAATGCACTAAGATGTCCTTAGAAAATCAATTGTGATATGGTTTCATAATCACTAAGATAATCATATAACAAGATACTCAAGTACTCTCCCATCTTTTCAGATTGGAGAAACTTTTATCTTTATGCCTAATTTGATTATTCTCAATCGTTCTACCATTCATTGAAACTTTTCCAATGTTTTAGAATTATACTTAAACTTGTAAGTATAACCATATTTACTAAACTGTAGTAAATCATGACGAATAGTCTTATTGTTCTCTATGGTGGACCTGACTAGCGTACACTCAAGTGTACCCGATCCTATAGTCCTTCACTTGACTCACACGAACATGTGAAAAAGGAAATAGTCTTAATTTTCCAAAGATGAAAAACTCTAATTCATCATACAATACAAGTTGTACGGTTCCAAGTTTCTATCCAACTGAAACTTCGGTGAGGAGAATCTTTCCTTATTTGGAAAATTATGACACTACCACAAACGAAAGAATCAAATCCATTTTCCAATATTACTATCAATGGAATCAAATAAACAAAATTTTTCACAAATTCCATTTTAAGGATATTTAAAATACAAGACTTCTCCAAGATAGCAGTACCCTTGACCCGGCTGACGAAGAAGGCCGTTTTATTTCGCTGGGGTTGAATAGCATGCAACGTTCGAGACGTTGAGACATAAGTTGTGTGAGGCACCGATCTTAGCATTGCCAGAGGGCGTGGAGGACTTTGTATTGTACTGTGATGCGTCCATTTCGGGTTTGGACGCAGTGTTGATGCATAGAGGGCACGTCATCGCTTACGCCTTGAGACAGTTGAAGCCTCACGAGGCAAACTACCCAACGCATGGTCTAGAGTTGGAGGCAGTTGTTTTCGCCCTCAAGATTTGGCGACATTACCTCTATGGGGTCCGTTATACCATTTACACAAACCATAAGAGGTTGAGGTACCTCATAGATCAGCAAAATCTGAACAGGAGGAAGTGTCGGTGGCTAGATGTGGTGAAGGATTATGACTGTGAGATCCTCTACCACCCGGGGAAGGCAAATGTTGTGGCTAATGTGCTTAGCCCCAAGGCAGCCCCGATCAGAGACTTTTGCATGAGGGTGAAGGTGGTGACTCCACTTCTAGAGAAGATCCGGGAGGCCCAACAGGAGGCTGTGGAGGAGGAACATCGGAAGAGTGAGTGTATTGTGGGCCAGATTTCCTCTTTTGACTATGATAGCCATGTGTTATTGACACTACACCGTCGAGTGTGGGTTCCGTACATAGGTGGTGTGCACCAGATCCTGATGGAGGAGGCGTAAAAGTCTAGATTTTCCATCCATCCCGGGGCGATGAAGACGTATAAATATCTTCATTTAGACAATTGTTGGCCCTGCATGAACTGGGATGTAGCCTGGTACGTAGAGAGATACCTGGCCTACAGGAAAGTCAAGGCAGAGCACCAGAGGCCTCACGGCAAGACACATCCGTTGGATATCCCTGTGTGGAAGTGGGAGGATATTACTATGTATTTCATCACGAAACTTCCCAAGACCGCACGGGGAGTAGATTCAATTTGGTTCATTGTGGATTGGTTGACCAAGAGTACTCATTTCATTCCGATCCAGGAAAGCATTTCGTCCGAGAAGCTGGCTGACATCTACATCAGGGAGGTAGTAGCTTGACACGGAGTGCCGCTCTCCGTGATTTATGACAGAGAATCACGGTTCACTTCCAGATTTTGGAGAAGTTTCACAACAAGTTGGGTACTCGTCTAGACTTTAGCACGACTTTTCACGCGCATACGGATGGTCAGAGTGATCGGACCATCCCGACTCTGGAGGTTATGCTGCGGGCATGCATCCTGGACTTCGGTGGTAGCTAGGATACCTACCTTCCATTGGCAGAGTTTTCCTATAATAATAGCTACCATGCCAGCATCGACCGTCCTCCCTTCGAGATGTTATATGGGAGGAAGTGCAGAACCCCGATATGTTGGGGTGAGGTTGGGCAGAGGGTCATGGGGAGTACCGAAGTGGTACTTAAGACAACAGAGAGGACCCAACAGGTCCGGAGCAGGTTTCAGATTGCTCATAGTCGACAGAAGAGCCACGCCGACAGACTTCGATCGGGCCTGGAGTGTTGGGGTTCGAAGGTTGTGAGATGTCGAAATTATATTTGTTATTTGTAATGTCGAAATTTTGGATTGTATTTTTATTTTAAGGACTACTTTTGTAACGAAGCTTATATTTCGAAGTCTTTATATTTTTTTTTGCTTTAAGTTTTCCCTATAAATATGGGAAGGATACTTTAGTGGTTAAAAACTTTCCTGATTGTATTCGTATTCTCTTTCAACCTCTTGTATTTAACAGATCAAGCAATACAAACTGTCAAACAAATTATATTAGATCTCTTGTTCTAAATCATTTCTAACTCTGATTTTGTTTGATTTACTCGATTCAGTTGGAACTACATTTGGTATCAGAGCGGGTGTTCTTGATTTGATCAAGAATTGATCCATGGTGGCAATCTAGATTTGGTGATTCTTCATGTTCTTATTGATCTTCGTGATTAGAGAGTGTTTTGTGGTCTAGAAATTGAATTTTTCCTTGATTTGATCCATAATTTGATTTTCTCTCTCTAGAATACTTGTTTGTACCATTTTCTCTCACTAAAATTTGGTACATATTCAATTTCTCTCTCTAGAGATCTCCTTGATTTTTACTCTCTTTCTAGAAAAACAAAGTTCATATCATTTGATTTAAATGAAAAGAAGCAATTATGGAGAAATGGGTGATACATAATGGAAATTCATTAGGCTAATACACTTTTCAATCAATGCTTTATCGTTTGACAGTTGGATTGATGAATGAATATGAATGCATTTCAAATGGAGAGAAGAATGAGGTTGGAAAATTAATTTGGCATCCAATTTATCAAATCAAAGATTTGTTTGATCAACTGATTACATCGTATCAAGAAAGATGAAGAAATAAGAGAGAACGTGAAAAAGTTAAAAAAAAAAAAAAAGGAGTTAAAGTTTATTCTTATGATGATCATCGTGTTGTTGATGTTAAAAAAAAGGAGTTAAAGTTTATTCTTATGATGAAAAAGTTTTTTTCTCGATTGGAGTTCAAACTGATGATATTTTGTGTTCTTGTGATTCGTTTGAAAGAATGATTCCTTATCGAAAGTCGGTGATCCAAGAAAATCAAAAGTATCAAACTCCAAAGGATTTGATTCAAACTCACAAAGTTGAAATTGTGGAAAGTGGGTTTGTTCATGAAATCAAATCTTCAAGATGCAAAAGGATGAGAAAGAAAAAGAAGAAGATGAAACGGAAAAACAAGCGGGTTTATTCACAAAAATCATTGAATGTTGTTGTGAATCCGAAATCCGTGAAGCAAATTTGGTTTCCAAAGTAACAATCTTCAAAGGTTACATTGAATTTGAAGTCAAAACCCAAAAGTGTTGGTGGTTCTTTTGAAGATGTTCTTGGATCGTTGAAGAACACGAAGAACAAGTTGTACATTACGCATAGTAGGTGGTACAATGTTCAAATTGGAGATTTTCTTATTCCAACAAAAGAACCAAGATCTTCTAAATTTGATTTGTTCGTTGAAAACAGATATCGATTCATCAAAAAGGTATCTCAAAATTCTCAAATGGATTCCAAAACGTCCATGATTTTGATTTGTGCTTTTCGTTTTTTTATTTTCGATCGTCTTGATTTGTTGGATCTATTTCGTTTCAAACCACATTGTTGATCCGACATAATTTTTCTTAGATCAAATCAGAAAAAATCAAAATCAAATATTAATTTTTGTTTTGTCACTGTTCATCCAGATATATTTTCGAAGCCTACAATAAATCACTAAACCTTTGCATTCAATCAAAATTATTGAGCCCTAACAATAATCCTTAATCGTTACTATCATATCATGTAATTGAGTCCAATTACAACTGAGTTATCCTTTTATCCAATGAACTACATTCGCTCATTCTCAGTTATTCGATTCTTGAGTCGTTGTTGGTGAATCGATCCTATTTGGTTAACAGATTCATGAAAATCGACATTGAAGATTTCGACTAATTTATGCTTGGGGTTGAAATCGAATTTGATATTGTTTCCAGTTCGTATATGGAAAGAAATAAAAAATTAGTTAAAGACAAAATTCAACGATGATCTTGATTCTTATGGTCTATATGCGTTCATTCAAATATACAGGGAGTGGTTTTACTTCTTCGAACATACTTGTTGGATTGATGTCGAACGCAATTGAGTCAACTATGTTCATCAGACTCAAACATAAAAAGTCACAATTGAATTCTTATTTGTTGATTTAGTGAATTTCAACTCTAGCTTTGTTCATGTTGACATCAAATAGCTCGATATTGTAATTTTCGAAATCGATTTTTGATTGGAGTTAGATTTCGCTATTGAGGTTGTCCATGGTTCTTTGTGGTTACTGATGTGGTATTGGTTTGATATCGATGGCTGGTAATTTGTAAAAGCGAAATGTTGATTTTTTTATTTCGAATGTTGATGGTTGATGTCATTTTCAAAGGGAGATGAAATGGTAATCGACTGTGTTTGGGAAGTCGATTGAGAGTGAATCCATGTAAGTAATAACGAATTGGATGTTGCTGTGAGATTTTGGAGTCGATTTCGAAGGATTGGTGATGTGAAATCGAGAATCGATGGTTGGAAGTATGCTTTTGTGATCGATGTCAAGGAACGAAGAATTGGAATGACGAATCATGAATGGGTGTAAGTGTGACTCGGATCGAGGGTTCCTATAGTTAAAGAAAGGACGGAAAACTTGGATTCGTGGGTTGGTTTGATGATTTCGCTTTTCAAATCGATGGTTTTTGATTAACAGTGATGGGTTTGTTAACGAAGCTTTGGTTTTCAATAAACACTCGACTGTTAATTGAACGTGATGAACAGATGGTTTCATTTTAGACTTGGATGAAAGTTGACATCTTTGAAATTGATGATTACTGGTTTGTGATTGGAAGTCGATTGGAGTCAACAATTGAAGCCTGAGTTGATTTTAATTTTGTTGGTCGGTGGTGTGAATGAAGATGAAGTGAAACTGAAATCGATACATACTTTCACGCCCTGTTGCCGAGTTTAACTTAACGAAAGAAAGGAAAGGAAATGAGTGGAAAGGAGAAAAAATAAAAGAGATTGGTGTTCTCGAGTTTCATTAAAAAAGGCAAGTGGAGGAAAATGGGAGGATTACTTTCCCTCCTAACTTTCCTTCCGATTTGGGAGGATTTGGAAAGAAAGAACAAAATGATTCATTTTTCTTTCACTTTTCTCCAACTCGGGAACACGAAAGAAAATTTTGTTTTCCTTTCCTTTCTCTTCTTTTCTCTCGTGACTTTCTTTTCTCTTCTCTTCTTTTCTTTTGTTAAACTCGGGAACGAGGCGTCAATTATTAGGGTCAATGGTCACAAGTTGGAATCAAGGGATTGTTAGTTCATTGCTTGAAGACGAATTCGACAGTGGAAGCATTGATGTTGATGTCAATGATTTTGGGAAGCCTTGTAATAGCAAACAACAATCTGAATGATTAAGAGGTTATTGTTCACGGTTAAGCGTTCGACATGCTTCGTTTTCGATATTCTGTTGATTAAGAAAAAGTTTTGTTATCAAGGGTGTGAATGGAGTGAAGTCGACTGTCGAAGATTTTTATCAAGCGTCGACATTCGCGACCGGTTCACAAATTGGAGAAGAAACCAAAAGTTTCTAAATTGGTCCTTAAAATTTCGATAGTTTCACAGTTTGTAACCATATTCAACATTTGGACCTAATTTTCAACAGTTGAAGAAGTGTGCAAAAGTTTCGAAATTAATACCTAAAGTTTCGAAAGTTTGGCAACAAATATCCAATTTGGAAAATGGAGTTAAATAGCTGAGAAATTGCAGAATTTACAAGTTTGGTCCCTGCAGTTGGTGTGAACTTACACTTTATGCCCGGTTTCGCAAATGGGGGAGTGTTTCGCATCTTTAGCTATTTTTCACGCAACGGGTCCCTGTAGAATTTAAAAAGTGACATTTTTACCCGAATTTTGGAAAATTTTGCAACTCTCACCCAAAAGTCGAAAATTTTCATAAGTTAGAAATTTTTTCGAGGGTGTTTCGTGATTGTTTTTCCGTGCAAGTTTGTTGGTGTTTCATTTTTGGCACACATCAAGGGGGAGTATTGTGAAGTTCATTCCTCGGGTGCTTCTCATCCTTAATGGGTTTTATAATCATTTTTTGATTATAAAAAGGGAGAGAATGATGGGTATTCGAAGCGGTTTTTTCGGGTATCCATTTGCGGATTTGAAGACTAGTGTTATTTCGAGTGCGAGTTTGGTCTTAATCGTGCGAGCTCGTTGGATATTGAAGGCAGACATCCAATCCTAACTTTGAGGGGGGGGGGGGGGAATGTTAGGGTGCAAAGTTATGGTTTGATGTATTTGTGCTTTACCCACTTGTATTGTGTAATGAGTTGTCTTTCCTATAAATAGGAAGTAAGTGTCACTCCTTTATGAAATGAACACTTTGAGAGCATTAGTTTATAGAGAGAAATTGCAAGACCAATTTGTACACTTTCTATCAATACTAATGAGAGCTAAACCCATATTTATTTACTTCTTGTGTTCTTGATTTTGTATGATGATTCACTAGATCTTTTCTAATTCCGCACATGCCAACATAATCAACACCGCTACATGGAGTTCCAGGTCGGGGATATGGATCTACTGAAGGTGTCACCTTGGAAAGGTCTCATCCGATTCAAGAAGCGGGGCAATTTGGGCCCCAGGTACAGTGGTCGTTTCAAGGTTATAGCCCGGGTGGGCAAGGTGGCGTATAGGATTGACCTGCCAGCCGCACTTAGTCAGATCCATAGTACCTTTCATGTCACCCAGCTGCGGAAGTGCCTGGTAGATGACTTTGTGGTGATGCCTCTAGAGGATATTCAGGTGGACGGCAGCCTGAACAACATCGAGCGACCGGTAGCCATCCTCGAAAGAAAGACAAAGTATCTGAGGAACAAGAAGTTCGAGTTAGTGAAGGTGCAATGGCAGCACCGCAAGGGCTCGGAATGGACCTAGGTGCCAGATGACTAGATGAGGAAGCAGTACCCCGAGCTTTTCCTAGATGCAGCAGACTTCAAGGACGAAGTCTAAAATAAGCGGGGGAGATTTGTAACGCCCGGATCTTGGTATGTATTTAAAATTAAATCATTCATTTTGCGAAGGGATTCGACGAGTAGGAGGCCCCAAACTTGTCAAGTAGAAACAGATTTTTGGTTGTGGGACTTGAAGTCTACTCGACAAGTTGAGAAGCCTCAGCTCGACGAGTAGGGTTATCGGAATGGAACCCTAATTTTTAGGGTTTGCACCCTATTTAAGCACTTTAATACTTCATTGTGGCCTCCCTCATCGCCTCCCTAAGTCCAGCAAAACTCCAATTCATGATCTTGAGCTTTGTGAGTGTGTGTGTGAGTGAAAAAGGAGTGATTCTTTGGTTTTTCCTTGAAGGAGTGGAAGCTAGACGTGCTTGGTGGAAGGAAGAAGCTTTGGATCCAGAAGTAGAACTTCGTTTCTGGTTCAGTTGAGGTATAAATTCTATACCTTGACTATTCATTTACTAGATCTCTTCATGGAGTAATTTAGGGCTTTAAGGAGCATATTTCAGAACCATTCATGGATGCAAGCATGTTTTGGAGCCATGACTTCAGATCTGCAGCCTTTGAGGGACTCCATGGCATAAAGGTGCCAACTTTATGGTCATAGGAGTTCCATGCAACTTGTGAACCACTTTTTAGGGCTTTTTGAACTAAATAACCCATGCATGGACGTAAAGTTAGAAACTTTACGCGATATATTGACCCTAGGGAACTAGATCTATTGTTTGGAAGCTTAGGACTCGATTGGAAACAACTGAATGGATTTAGACTATGGGGGACTCGACGAGTTGTTCATACAACTTGGCGAGTTTGGTCGTGGTCCCCTAACCTTTTCTGTTACTAAGTGAACTCGTTGAGTCTAGAAGATGACTCAGCGTAGGGATGAGCAAAGGAACCAACCCGGCTGGAACCGGCCTGCGAACCGAACTTGATGGAAAATAGGAAACGAACCGGACCGTCGGTTCTACTGGTTCCCGGTTCCTACCGGTTCTTGTCGTGTCTTCAAATGTTGGAACCGGTCCTCGAAAAATAGCATCATACGGTTCCGGTTTTTGCTGGTTCTATCGGTTTATGCCGGTTCTACCGGTTCAGGTTATATCGGTTCCGGTTCCCGGTTCCAAAAATCCACAAAAATAAAGTATCGGTCCTGGCCCGACTGGTTCCATCGGGTTCCAGTTCCGGTGCCGGTTCCGGCCGGTTCCCCGGTCCATATGCTCATCCCTAACTCAACGAGTTGGTCATGGCTTGGGTTATGAGGATTGAGGAACTGGAAGAGTTCAAGGAGGGACTCGATGAGTTGTAAGTAAAAAGGTCCTGACTATGCTATGAGGATGAACTCGACGAGTTCATGAAAGAACTCAACGAGTAGGATCGGGATTTCCAGAGTTTTATGAATCATGGAACTCGATGAGTACATGAAAGGACTCGACGAGTAGGATCGAGATTTCGGGGTTCTATAGATTATGGAACTCGACAAGTTGATGGACCAACTCGGCGAGTCGAGTCAACTAGGATGTTGACTTTGACCAGGATGTTGTCTTTGACTTTGACCATTGACCAGAGTTGACCCTTAAAAGGGGTTATGAGTATGAAAGGGTAATTAAAGGAGATTGTTATGTGTAGGAGTTTGAGAGGAGTTGATCTCACAGTCGAGGACAGTTCAGCTACTTCACGACATTGAGGTGAGTTACCTTCCAGTAGAAGTGGGTCGAATGCACCAATGCTAACCCACTAGTAGTTACTTAAAGTAGAGATGATTGTCTTTGTGATAATTATATTATATGCCACTATTTGCTATGCTATTTGTGCTAGTATGCTATGATATTATGTGACACTGGTAGGAAGGGGACTAGTCCCCAGACCCGGTTGAGATATACCGACAGGGTAGGTTGGGCACCCATATATGCCTGACAATATGTTATGTTATGCTTCTATGTGGTAGTGGTAGGGGTGAAATAGTCCCCGTAGCCGGTTGAAATAAACCGGAGGGTAGGTCGGGCACCCAGATATGCCTGGCAGGGTAGGTCAAGCACCCATATATAGTTGAAAAGGGGTAGGTCAGGCACCCCGGTATGCCTCACAAGGGTAGGTTGAGCATCTAGATATGCTCAGCAGGGTAGGCCGGGTACCCATATATGTTTGGTAGTATGCTATTGTATGGTATGTGGTATGATGGGGGGAACTCACTAAGTTTTGTGCTTATGGTTTTCAGTTTTTGTTTTAGGTCCTTCTTCTTCGAAGGGAAAGGAGCTGGCACGGTGGCATCACATCACACACACGATTTTCCACATATGAGATTCTTGGGATTTGTACTCTAACATTATTACTATCTGATGACATGCTTTTGAGACATGATCCATGGTTTTATGAAATAAGATAATTCGATATTGTTTTCTATAAATTGTTTTATGAATCGTTAAATCAAAAATGAAATTTTTTATTGTGAATTTTGGGATGCTACATCCTCTATGCACAAATTTAGGTGGAGATTAAAATCAAACAAAAGTTATAAAATTTAAAAATCCAAAAATATGTCTATTTTATTTATGTTTTTATTTCTTTTTTAGAAAAATCTAAAATCGAAAAATATTTTTACTGTTTTTGAGTGTATTTTAATTTTATTTTTATTTTTAGTTATTTTTATTGTTTGCTAAGTTTATTTTATTTTTATTTTTTTATCTCAAAATTGTCATTTGTCTTTAAATGTGAATTCAAAAGAAGAAGAGACTCATGGAGACTATGTTGGAATTTGTTGTGCTAAAAAAGATCTTGAAAGGAATCGACGGAGTTACACTTCACACTACTTTCACAAGAAATTGAAGGCATGAAACCGTACAAATTGTCAGTTAGACAGTTTCTCTCTAAGAACTGTCGTATTCTCGGAATTGAAGGCATGAAACTGTACAAACTGTCAGTTAGACGGTATCTTTTCAAAGAACTGTCATATTTAAGGAATTGAAAGTTTGAAATTGTACAGATTATCAAAATTGGTCTTGTTAGTTATCTTTACCTAAGAACTGTCATGGCACTAGGGTGATTCACCCAACTGGGAAATAGATATCGATGAACATCTCGCCCAGGGTATTGGCATTCTTTTTGTCATACAAAACTGTGGAGACTCAAATGTATTCTCGGATACGTTCTCCGCAGGTAAGGAATTAACGGTTATTGGCACTAGGCGATGCACCTCGCAATGCACGATTATCGCTGAATGTTCCGCCAAAGGGCCTTGACCTCGTGTCATGTTAAACTGTGGAAATATGTCGGATCTACAGCCTCTTTCTTCAGCTTTGCACTGATCACTTCAAGCTTCTTCAAGAAATGCACCAAATAACACTCTTTAAGCTCACAAACACTCAACATGAGGAAAGAGGCGCAATTAGGGTTTTCTCTGAACTGAGGGAACGATGAGGGACGCCACAAATGAGTCATAAGTTCTTTAAATGGGGTGCAAAACCCTGAAAATTAGGGTTTCATAAACAGTCGTCAACTCGTCGACTCGGGGCCTTCCAACTCAGCCGAGTAGACCTTGAAAGATACACGGCTTAATATAATTCTACACGACGAGTTGGAGCCTTCTAACTCGTCGAGCTGTCCTGAAAATATAAATAATAATCTTTAAAATTCATTCTTGAAATTGGGATGTTACAAAGATGAAGAAACCCAACTAATCGAGAGGATGACGAGGATTAAGGTTTAATAGAGATAAATGGAGAAAAACATAGATGAAAAGGGTTCCCTGATGATGAAAGCATAAGAAGAAGAGTAATACCTGCAAATGCCCATGAAAAATTAATAACTTTTCACAAATCATAATCTCTTTCGTGTTTTTTGGAAAAACCTAATTGGTGTCATTTATGATGGTTATGAAATTCAAATCCTATAAATACATAGATTAACTTCTTGACTTCGTGAGATAAGGTGATCACCACAACAATTTCACCCACATAATCTCACTTATTCCTTGGTAAGCGCTAAAGATTGAAACAGATTGTGCTGTAAATTAGATTCAAAAGTCAAATGGATTCAAAATAATTGAGTTATGATGCAATGTGGTAGAAATAATATCGTAAATGTGATTAAATGTACGAAGAGTATAATGGTAAAACCAATTTTGGCTGAAAATCATTGTGGAAAAGACATGCGTAGAACAAAAAAAAGTCTTATATTAAAATAGAATAATTGTAATGTTAGTTGAAAAAAGTGTCACATGATGAGTTCTCACAAAATAAATAAATAAATAAATAAATAAAATAAATCATTTAATATGAAACTAATGAAATTTCAATTCTGTGAAATATTGTTAAAAATAATCATTGTAACCTTAGTTGGATGGATTGGGTGAAAACCCTCTCTCTTCTGTAAACACTTTGTAGTCTTTTGCCCTCTCTAGCTTCTTGCTATAGTTTTGGATTTTTGGAATGAATTTTGTTGCTATTCAAAAAAAAGTTTAAGACAGAACAAAATCAAAATCTCTATTCTAATAAATAAATAGTTTTAATCTCTATTTGTCAAATGTCATTCTAATACAACTTCTCATTAATACTATATCATTTGTCATATAGATATATTAGGCAACTTATGTCAAAATTTAAATTTATATTTTCTAATTATATGTTAAATTTGAATTTATAATAACTTTAAAATTTTGATATATCTCCTAATTAATAATTTATTTAAAATAATAAATTAATAATTATAAATTTTGATATATCTCCTAATTAATAAATTTTTATTATTAAAGTTTAATTTTTATTATAAATTTTTATTATTAAAGTTTAATTAAAATTTTTATCATCTTGGGTGGTTGCCCCCTCATGCGATTTCTTGTTGATACAACTTCCGCTTCTGATTCTGATGATGCAGTCACTACGTCATTCATTGTATCATGTTTTCACGCTTGTCAGTACTCATCTATATATTTGTTTAATGACAATTATATACAGTTTAATGACTTCCTTCTACTCAATGCCCACTACATCGCTTCTTATATTACTTCTTACTGTAACTCTTAATTCAGTGAACACAATACACAAATACTTCAACCAACACCAGCACCTTTATAATAGCCAAGAAAAAGATATAAGAAAACCAACACAACATAGAAGCCTGAGATGGCAATTCTGCACATAAAAACGTTTGTTGCATTGCCATCTATATAATAACACAATACACATCAAGATTATAAGCATCAAAAAAGAAACTTAATAATCATACATTTTAGAATATTTGTGATAAGTAGCAAATATATCACGGCACAACAACACACTTAGCAAAACAAGAAGCATGAAATCCAAAGTCCACTGTATGTATTTCCAATTTTCCATGTTAGATAATTTTGCATAACCGCTTGTCAGAAAAGACTAGTTAACAAACATTTGAATGGCTCTTCAGCAGAACTGTGCGATTCAAAATGTTCACCGTTCCCTCTTATATTAAGAAAGATTTATCCATTTTGCTCAAGAAAACAGCATAACTCATGGAAGAATAAAAATTATAAACAAAAATGAAGCTTCTAAACTACAATAAATACATCAGAGTAAAAACTAATAATGCATTAGCTAAATAGAGAAAGATCACATGAAACTGTCGATAGATTCAATATTTTAAAATAAGAAATGATCCGCAAGCAACCCACAACAGAGAGACCTAATGGAACCAAGTAATTAAACCTTACAAACAACAAACAGTAAAAGAGATGAAAATATGTCACAATGATAACTAAAATGACAAAACACGAATTCAAAGTATCACAAATCTTCGCTTCCAACTGAATCAATGTCAGACCAATCATAAGCAACAACAGGAAATTTTCATATTTGATGGAAAATCGAAACCTTTTGCTTCCAAATGAGAGAGAACCTACAAACACAACCATATGAGTGAAAAAGTCAACAAAAGTCATGTATGCATCAAATATGAATGGGGAGAATAAAATTATAACTTGCAATGACATCAAGAAAGAAGAGAGAGAGAGAGACAGAGACCCAAGAGGTAGAAACAAAGACATTCATGCTCCATAAATGGTTTCTAAGCAGCAAATTGAGGAAACATGCACATTTATCAAATAAGAACGCTGAGGTGGATTTGAAGTTTCTTCTGATATGAAAATGTATGGATTGCATTTGGATAGTTATTCCTGTCAGTTAAAGCACATAATTATCAGTTGAATTATGAAAGCTAGGGACAGTTAGGTAAACTTATATTAATTTCAATAGTCAATTTCCTATTCAGCAACTACTTATCTGACTCTCCGTTATTTTAAACCTATACAATTAAAAAAACGCAACTATAATCATTTTAACAAAACATCATAAAAGAATCAGTTTTCACTCTGTTAAATGAAACCGACAACACAATATATATACACACAATAAAGAGATGGAAATTCATCAAATAAAAAGATTGTATACAAACAATACAAATAAAGATACACAACAACCAACAAACTTAATAAACAAGATACCTTTTCATAACTTACTGCTTGTCCGCAAAACTATATAAAACGGTTATGATCTAATTTTAGCAAAATCATGCATGTGATTCGAAATGTTCACCATTCCCTCTCATACCATGAAACATTCGTCCATTTTGCTCAAGAAAACGCCATAACTCATGGAAGAATAAAGGTTACAAACAAAACGGAAGCTACGTACTAATCTACAATAGATGCATTGGAGTAACAACTAAAATGCCTAAATATGAATTCAAAGCATCATTAAGAGTTTAACCTCCTCACCTTGAGGACCATGATCATGCAAGCAAGACCCCACTTCCAGACCAATCAATGAAACTTTGCATTTGATGGAATAGTGAAACCCTTATCTTTCAAACGAGAAAAAGTCTAGCAACAAGAAAAGTACAAGTGAGTAGACAACAAAATGATAAAATATTGGGAGCATCGGGTGATTTATAAGACAACAACTGGATAATTTGAAAAAGTTTATCAAATGATAATAAATAGAGTACTACAGTACCCCAGCTAATGATCAATTAATATGATTTCAAAACAATAATCACTCTACCTTAGAACATTCATCCCCAAAATTAAACGTAAGCTCCTTAACACGGCAAAGGTTTAGCATCAATCCTTTAAGCATCTCTTCTTCTGCTTCATCAAGGGTACTTGTTTCATAATGATCATAGAGTGTATAATATAGATTAGCTTCAACTAAAGACGACACGTTTACCAACAATGGCTTCCACAAAGACAAACAACATTTGATTGTTAGTGATGAAATATGAGGAGCATTGATTTCGATGCTACCAACATTAAGTGGATCAAGGTAATCGATATATCCGGAGAACACCAAGTTCTTCAAGCTCTTTGAAGTAATGTTGAGCCGCCTATAATCTTCACAATAATCCAACACCAAAGTTTCCAATACAGGACTACCAGATAAAATGTTTTCAATCAAATCTTCATCTAACTTCCCATATGAAATACTCAAACTCCTAAGATTTTTCCAACTAATAGCCCCAGTTGGATTAAACATGCAGCCTTCTAATCTCAGATGAGTAAAACTTGAAGCGCTGAAAAATAATTGATCTAACGGAAATCCAGCTTCATGTACCGGTTTCCATAACTCTAATTTAAGCTCTTCAACATTACAACTTATAGCATAGCGAATCCAATTGTTGACTTGCGATGCAAATCGTCGAATATCATGGGACTCCACTTCGAATTTCGTGAGCTTCGATTGGCGACATTGAATTAGGGTTTTGTCCACGAAGGAAACGAAATCGGATCCAGAGACATTAGGAACACGACCTTTGAAAATTAGAATGGGAACCAAAGTCCAAAGATGTTTCCATCGGTTGGAAAGTGCACCTGTTCTGATTGCGTCTTTTGTGGTGGGTAAACGGGACAGGATTTCAAGTAGCACGCAACTTGGCAACGCACTGATTCGATCATCTTTCGATTCATCTCCGGTTTTGTTCTGAAACTTTCTCCGTTTTGAGGCAATTTTAGGTTGTTTTCGTCTGCCCACCATTTCCGTAAGCAGCAGCTGAGCTCTCGTCACCTTTCCCCCATGAAAAGCAAGTAAAACTCAAATCAGGCTTAAATGAAAACAGATGATAAAATGAGGTTTTCCTTTTGGCCCCTAAACTTTGACAATTTACGTTATAGTTTTTACTAAAACAAAGGTGAGCATTATTTTTTGAAATAAGGTATTTATGTCTCTCTTTGTGAAGGATTAACAAATGCATTTTATTACATTAAAAACTAAGATGGTGTTTCTTTTATAGAGGTAAATATCTTCGATCTGTTTTATAGGGAAAAAAATATGGTCCAAAAATATGTTTCAAATTAGAATTCATAAAAATGATTGTTTGTTTTTTAAAGTTAAAAAAAAAAAAAAAAAAAAAAAAAAAAAAAAAACCGATGGCATTGTTATTGGTGGCAGCGTTGATGGATCGATGATGGTGTTTGTGTTGGAATTGGTGTTGGTGTTGGTGGTGGTTGTGATGGTGGTGGCAGAGGTAGGAAAGGTGGAGTGGAGATAGGGGCCGTAGTGGGGTGAAGATGGGGGTGACAGTAATGGAGGTGTTGGTGGTGGTGGCAACGATGATAGGCGGCTATGGTGGTGGTAGCGGTGATGGCGACATTGATGGTGGAATAAGAAATATCATGCATAGGGTTGGAAACTAAGAAAACATATTCTAAAACCAAACGCAATTTTTTTTTTCTTTTGAAAAAAAATGTGAAAAAGATTTTTTGATGTTTTTTGTCTTTTGAAAAACAAACAACAAGAAATCTTTTTTCATTGTGGAACTCATAGGTGTGTGTGCACTGCAATCAATCTGAGTCCTTCCTTTCCAAAACGATGATACCTGAAACCATACACAAAACCTGTAAGCACAATGCTTAGTGAGTTTCACAGAGCATACCATAAACACAATCCACATATCACATATCCTGTTAGCTATAAAAGCTACTTGTATCACATTTCCTGCTAGCTATAGAAGCTACATATAACACATAAGCCATGCATACAAAAACCTGTAAGAATGTTATGGGCTACCCCACATGGTCTTTACCTAGGACTGCCATGGGCTACCCCACATGGTCTTACATCTAATGCCACGGGCTTCCCCTCGGGACTTCCACGCAAAACACACAGACAACTAACATATCACATATCATATAATCACTAGCATACCACTTAACATAAAGCTAACTATCATACCACATATCTCTACTACAGCTAGTGTAGCACATAACATAACATGGGCCGGCCTTGGTGCCTTAGACCCATTGGTATGCTGAGAAGACTCACCTCGTACTGCTGAAGTCCTGCGGATAAACTCTAGCTGCTGGTTGACAGGTTCCAGAACTGTCAATCATCAAAACGACACCTAATTAATAATTAGGTTCCAATACGCACTATAATCTACACTTGGGGTAAATGGACCATTTTACCCCTAACCTAGCTTGGTACATACCAAGGCCCAAACTCACACCCTAGGCCAAAAAGCCCAATAGTCAACCAAGCTCCAACATAAAATTGGGCCCAAACCTCTACGTGGACTTATTTTAAGGCCCAGCCAATATTCTCACAAAGTCCTGCATCAGCTTAGTCCAATAAATGGCCCAACAAGAACACAAACCCAATTAGGGTTTTTCACATAAATGACGATTAAATTTAAGTGTTTCCTACTTAACCCATTAAGGACTTAATCCATTAAGTCCAATATTGCCTTAGGTTAATTTGCCAGTGAATGATAATTAATATTTTAAGTTTATTAATTAATTCCAGTACAGGTCCCGATATGTCCAAACCAATAATTCCAACATTAGGGTTTTCTAAACCCTAATTAGGGTTTCCAACCCCATCTCAGCCCAATAGGCCCAATAGCCGTCTTTTGATCAATTAAGGTTCATTAGGCCCATTAGGGTTTCACTAGGCCCATTAGTCATATGTTTGGGCTTTTAGGTCAATTTGGGCTTCATTGGGCCCATTAGGGTTTCAAGTATCCCAACCGAATCAAACGCAAGAAGGCAAGGCACACCGCAACTCGACACGGCGGCCGGTGGCGGCAGGAGGCGGCAGCCACCACCTCACGGTGGTGGTTTAGACTTTCCTTTTTCATTATTCTGATACAATTTACAATACAATTCGCCATAATGTCTAAATAACACACACTCATAAAATAACACACACACAGCCACCCCTTGTGGTGGTTCATGGTGGTCCCTTTACATTTCCAGCCAACAAATCACTCACACGACATACATGCGCATCTGAAGTAG
This sequence comes from Lactuca serriola, assembly GCF_051521515.1. NCBI lineage: Eukaryota > Viridiplantae > Streptophyta > Magnoliopsida > Asterales > Asteraceae > Lactuca > Lactuca serriola. The sequence goes on along the minus strand of NC_136414.1, from coordinate 34,413,128 downwards.
AAACACACTCATACACCCGTGCTCGGAAAAAAATGGACGCAACCACCCACCTGATGGTGCGCGGTGACGGCAGCAACAGCCATAGCAGTGGCTTAAGCTATAATGGCGGCATTGCAACAACAAACCGGAGAAGAGGAAGCTTTCACGATGTTACAGCCACGTTCCAGCTCTTCCAGCTTCTCCCGATGTCCTTAGCGTTCCTTCCGCCGCTTCACGCTCTTCACCGGCAGCGGATGCAGCAGTGGCGGTGCTATGACGACTTCAATGCAACATTGGAAGGACCTAGCCATTCACGGCCCATACGTCGGTGTTCGGGGTTCTCGGCTTCTTCGGTGACAAGAGTTACATCAGTGGCATCTGATGGGTTATATACAAATAATCATATGTGTACATGCAACCCTAGATACAGATCTATGTTTTCACTATTAGTTATACAACATTATGAAGACAAAAGAAACCTAACATGCTCCTAGGTAATTTCAAAAATCATGAAGGAGAATGAATTACATACCTCTTGTTGTTATATTGTAATAACAACTTGTATCTTGAATCTTCTTGTCTTTGAAAGCAAGTACCACAAGTGTAGTACCTCTAATGGCTCACAAACACCAAGAGCAAATGAAGAAGCAAGAGAGAGAGAGAGAGGAGAGGCAAAAATTCGGCTCTAGGAAACCTAGGATCAAGTGGCTGAATTTCTTATGCCAAAGGTCTTTATATAGGTGTAGGAATAAGGTTTCAGTCATTATCCTTATCTGATTACTTGCCCACCAAGAAGTCCAAAGGATAACCCTAGAAACCTTATCATGGAAGAATTCTAAGGCCTTATCCCCTTGAATTCGTCCACCCTATCATATAGGGCATCCTTTGCCCTACTTTGCAACTATCACATAATTACAGTTCAGTCCACCTAGTTTAATTAACTTCTTTTAATCACAAAATTAATTCTTAATTAATTCTTGACCAATGTTAATTAAACAAATATGATTTCTCTTTTAATATATTATTCTTATAATATATTAATAAATCATAATAACCTCTTTCTCTATTATTTCTCCAATCAAGTTGCTTTGGTGAAGGCAACCCAAAAGGACCATGCACCACCTGGTCAAGTACTTACCAAATATGGTTACGGGATTAGACACTAATCCAACAGTCTCCCACTTGGATAAGTCTAGTAACCATAAATGCAAGTACAATCCTATTAGCAGTCTTAGCTCTCAAAGACGTTGTCGAACTATGATTTTATCAGTAACTTGTCCTTTAGATAAGGGATCGTATAATCCTCTATTCTATATATCGTGTGGAAAATCACATGGAACATAGTCATAATTATTGCCCAACAATTTGTTTCTCGATCTCAGATTCGTTTGACATAGAACTTAATTGAACACATCAATTCAGTCCTGACTGGGACCCGACAAAGAAGTCAAACCAAATCATCGAGGGGCCTTGATATCACTTTTACCCTCTTAGGATAAAAGGAACAGATAAACTTCGACTTATATGCATTTACTATTCACTAATCAAATCATACACAACAATGTGTTTTATAACATCAAGTTACTAATGCGTTTACGCATTATCAATGCACAACCAATTAGAAAACAATGAACCATATATCTAGGTTTTAGACCATATGATATTATCGTCTTGCAATCACTCGAGATAAATTCCATGAAGTGATTCCAGCAAGCGTGGGTTTATTCCAATGCTCAAATCAAACTCATAAGCACTCATGAACATTGTAGAAAACTTTTGCTATGTCTAATACACTTTAGAAAATCTACACACCAATTCACGACAGTCTTCATTCATATCTAATTCCAACATATGAACGAATGTGGACCATTTGAATAATCTTATTATTTAGGAAGTCAAAACATGCAAATTAAAACAATAGGTAAACAATTAACATAAGACAACAACAGTAGTTATAAATAATACTCTTTTATTTCATCATCAAATGTTAATTACAATTTATCTATTACACGTTTCTAAACTATCTAATCTAAACTAATATCGTCCTTCAGCCCGATGCTCCTAGCATGTTGCAAGTGCTTAACCCTGCTCAGTCCCTTCGTAAGAGGATCTGATGGGTTATCCTCTGACGATACCCTCTTTACTACGAGGAGTCCTTCTTCCACCCGATGTCGAATAAAGTGATATTTTCTATTGATATGTCGAGATTTGTCGTGATCCCTCGGTTCCTTGGTCAAGGCAACCGCTCCTTCATTATCACATAAAATTTCCATGGGCTGCTTTATGGTTGGCACAACTCCAAGGTCTCCAATGAAGTTCTTCAACCATATTGCCTCTTTTGACACTTCGCTCGCTGTAATGTACTCTGATTCACACGTTGAATCAGCTACGGTCTCCTGCTTGGAACTTTTCAAAGTCATTGCTCCTCCATTAAGGGTAAAGACCCAGCCCGACTGCAAATGGTAGTTGTCCCGGTCGGTCTGAAAATTGGCATCACTGTACCCTCGCACCTTTAAGTCATCACTCCCACCGAGGACTAGAAACTATTCCTTGGTCCTCCGAAGGTACTTAAGAATATTCTTGACTACGGTCCAATGTGCTTTGCCAGGGTTCCCTTGATATTTGTTGACCATGATCAAAGCGAAGGCCACATCAGGGCGGGTACAAGTCATAGCATACATGATCGAGCCAATTGCGGAAGCGTAAGGTACTCGACTCATCTCTGCTATCTCAACTTCAGTACTCGGACTATGAGTCTTACTCAACTTGGCAATACTTTGGATCGATAACTCCCCCTTCTTTGAATTCTTCATACTAAAACGCTTTACTACCTTGTCCAAGTAAGTATTCTGACTAAGTCCTATTAGTCTCTTACTTATGTCTCTCACTATCCTTATTCCCAAAATATAGGAAGTCTCTCTGAGGTCCTTCATAGCGAAGCACTTCCCGAGCCAGGACTTAACCTCATGCAGTGTCGGGATGTTGTTTCCTATGAGTAGTATGTCATCGACATACAATATGAGGAAGCTAACTACACTCTCACTGGCTTTGACATATACACATGATATTCATCCTCGCTTCATAGAAAACCTAACTCTTTGACTTTCTCATCGAAAAAAATATTCCATCTGTGAGATGCTTGCTTAAGTCCATAAATGGACTTGTCAAGTTTGCACACTCTATTGGGATGCTTCGCATTGACAAAACCGTCTGGCTGAGCCATGTAAACATCCTCAAGCAACTTTCCATTAAGGAAAGCGGTTTTGACATTCATCTGCCATATTTCATAGTCATGAAATGCAACAATGGCTTGCATCACCCTAATAGATTTTATCTTAGCAACCGATGAGAAGGTTTCATCATAGTCAACTTCGGGAGTTTGAGTGAAACCCTTTGTGACCAATCGCGCCTTATATGTGTGCACATTCCCATCCATGTTTGTCTTCTTCTTGAAGATCCACTTGCACCCGACCGTCTTACGTCCTGGTACATGGTCAACCAAATTCCAAACTTGGTTGTCATACATGGACTAAATCTCGCTGTCCATTGCCTCTTTCCACCCTGCAGACTCTAGGCCTGTCATGGCTTCCTTATAGTTGTTAGGTTCATCCAAATTCACTAGTGTACTATCAATAATGAACATATTCCCTTCTGAAGTAAGATGAAAACCATAAAACTGGGGTTGAACCCTAACTCTATCAGAACGTCTAAGAGGTAAGGACTCAACAATCGGTTCAACCGGAGTTTCCTCCTCGGGTTGAGCGCCAACGCTAGAGGTTCCTTCATCACTTGACTCTTGAAGCTCTTCAAGATCGATTTGCCTCCCACTGTCCCATTGGCTTATGAGTTCTCGCTTTCGGAAAACCCTTTTCCTCGCAACGAAGCCAACATTGTCACTCGGTCTATAGAAGAGATATCCAAAGGACTTTTGCGGGTAGCCAATGAAAATACACCACTCACTACGAGGTTCGAGCTTGTCGTGAGTCTCTCGTCTTACGAAAGCCTCGCAACCCCAAACCTTGATATGTGCTAATGAGGGAGCCTTCCCTGTCCACATATCGTGAGGTGCTTTGGCAACCTTCTTCGTAGGGACTAAGTTAAGGATATGGGTGGAAGTCTCTAAGGCATACCCCCATAATGAGATAGGTAGGGAAGCACGACTCATCATCGAACGAACCATGTCTAAAAAGGTTCGATTACGCCTCTTGGCCACACCATTCAACTGTGGTGTCCTAGGTGGCGTCAATTGCAAAATGATTCCGCATTCAATGTGGAAGTTGTGGAATTCAAGACTTAGGTACTATCCACCTCGATCAGATCGAAGCATCTTGATTTTCCTGCCCAATTGATTCTCAACTTCTTGTTTAAATTCTTTGAACTTTTCAAAGGTTTCTGACTTATGCTTGATTAAGTAGATATACCCATATCTACTATAGTCATCGGTAAAAGTCATGTCGAAACGACACGCATACTTTGTGGTGGATCTAAAGGGTACATACACATCGGTATGTATGAGATCCAATAAACCCTCACCCCTTTCACAAGTGCCAGTGAAGGGTGACTTGGTCATCTTTCCATATACACAAGACTCGCACACGTCATCGTCCCTACGGTCGAATGATTCCAACACTCCATCCTTTTGGAGTTGGGCTATGCGTTTCTTGTTGACATGTCTAAGACGACAATGCCACAAGCATGCTTTGTCCATACTATTGGAAGAATCAACACACAACACATCATTTCCTAAGTTATCTACAACCATCACGGTTTCATATATTCCATTACAAGGCAATGCTTCAAAATAAAAGACACCATTAAGATAAGAATTAATAGAACCCTTTTCATTATCAAATTAATATCTAAAACCTTGTCTATATAAACCTTGAAATGAAATGATGTTTCTTGCCATATCTGGTGAATAGCAACAATTGTTTAAATCTAAATCTAATCCATTACTAAGCACTAAGGAATAAACTCCAATCTTGGTGACAGGCGACGATATTTTGTTTCCCATGATTATATTTATCCTTCCTTGCTCCACATCCCTATTTCTTCTTAGTCCTTACAAATCAGAACATATGTGAAAACCACATCCTGTATCAAGAACCCACGAAATAGCATGCGATGAATCATTAGATTTAATTATGTAAATACCTGCGAAAGATGGCTTAATCTTCCCATCCTTGATGGCTTGCATATATTATGGGCAACTTCTCTTCCAATGCCTTATCTTGTGGCAGTGGTGGCACTCTGCCTCCTTAGGGTTAGAGTTGGGTTTAGTAGGACCAACTTTGGTTCCACTAGAAGAGGTACCATCTTGGGACCTTCCCTTGTGGTGGCTCTTTGAGGGAGCCTTTGTAATATCCAGATTTCCAGGTGTGATAAAATGAGTATTTAATTTAGAAGTTATGAGGAGTAACTCAACGAGTTGGCGCCTTAACTCGTCGAGTAGGATCGTGGCTTGATGACGTGGAAAATGAATGGACTCGAAGAGTCGGCAAGCGGACTCGTCGAGTCAGCGCTGTTAACAGAAACCCTAATTCTCTCGGGCCTGTGCCTATTAAAAGGCACTTATAGCCTCCTTGGCCCCTTCCCATCAGTGTCTTCATCCCTTGAGAGAAACCCTAGAGTTATTTGTGAGCTAAAGAGGAGAGAGAGAGAGACAGAGAGAGAGAGAGAGAGAGGCTAATTGGAGGTCATTTCTTTGAGAAGAAGGTCAAGGGTGTTGCAAGAATCTCAGAGGAGAGTTGGTGGATCAGTTTCATCTTCATTTCAAGCTTCAGATCTGGTACAATCTCTTGTCTCCCTTTTGTTTGAGTAGATTTCCCTTGGTGGTTAGGTTAGGGATTGTATCACCTTATTGATGAGGTTTTGGGTGCATCCAAACCCTTTTTCGAGTTATTTTGTAGATCTGGACCTTGTGAGGTCCAAGGAACCTGAAAGTAGACGACCATGAAGGAGTAACCTTGGAGCTTTGAAGTTATGAAGCTTCAATGGAGTCATAATGATGTGTAGAGCAAAATACACCATGCATGAGCCTCAAGTTCAGACCTTTACGTGAATTTTTGCAGAAGTTCTCCTTTTGACTCAGGGGGCCTTCGACCACTTCGACTGATGCGGACGCGGTTCTCTCGTCGTGAAAGAAGTAACTAAAGGTAAGCCCCGGGTCAACCCGCGCTCGTTGTTGCTTGTATAGCTTTCTAGAGTAGAGATCTAGAAACGCATATTAAGCACAGATCATTGGTATTGGATGTATCATTAGGTTGTGTCGAGTCAAATATGCTCCGTTTTTTATCCGTTGCAGAAAAAAGATCCCTTCCCCCTGCTATCAAAATTTTGGGTGCTAGAAGGCCATATCTATAAATTAGAGAAACAGATCTGACCTCAGAAGGTCGAATGAGTGTTGCCATGGAAGAAACTCGCCGAGTCCATAAGGGAACTCGACGAGTCGGATCGAGTTGCCCCGCGATTCATGACCAGTGGTAACCCATCGAGTGGAAGGTTCATGTAACGACCGGAAAATACAACAAATTTTAAATTTTTCAAAAACTGCTCGATTCCATTAAATCTTTACAAAAAGGTTTTCAATATAAAAAAAACATTTAACGTATTCCCAGAATCACATTACTACAAAATCATGAGGAGCGGTACGATCACGCCTTCGCCTTGCCACGGTCTCCTGAAGAACCTGAAAAACATAAAACCACAACTGTAAGCCCGAAATCTTAGTGAGATATCCCCAAAATACCAACCACATACACCATACACGCATAACATGCCACAACATATCAGATCACAGAATAGCCATGCACTTCGGGTCTACTGTGTGACTGGTCCGCCGCACCGGCCTACAGTCCACCTGGTCCACCCTCTGAGTCTAGCCACATACATCGACTCTGCAGTGTGATTGGACCGCCCACACCGGGCCTTCAATCCACCTGGTCCACTCTCTGAGTCTACAGTATGACTGGTCCGCCCACACCAGGCCTTCAGTCTGCCTGGTCTACTCTCCGAGCCTCGGCACATCTGGTCCACCCTCTTGGGGCCTACAGCCTATCCGGACTGCTCGTTGGGCCTTCGGAACAACCGGTCCGCCCTGGGTATCTTGGCCTACAGCACAAAGCAGGACCCGCCTCAACCCAACTCCAGTCCAATCAACCATGTGCACATATACATACAATCATATAGAAATTCACAATCAACAAGCAGCTCAAACAGATCACATAACATATCATCCTCCTAACCAGGATACCGACCTAACAGGTCACTAGCATAACATCTCCCTATCTCTCAGGATACCGATCTCAATCAGGTCTCTAACATATACCATCCTAGCTCTCAGGATGCAAACATATCACAACAACAACATAACAACAACTACCCGGATCTCAGTCCGATAAGGGCCGGCCTTGGTGCCTTAGACCCTGTTGATATAGTGAGGATAACTCACCTCGAAACTGCCGGCTGAAAGGATAAGATCCCGCTGCTCCAAGCTTGGACACAAACTCCTCCACTGAACACCAACACACTCAACTCAATAAATACCCTTAATTACCAAAATACCCCTGAAAGACAACTAGTCAACCTTTGGACAAGGTCAAAGTCAACCCCTGACTGACTCTACTCGCCGAGTCAACCCGATGACTCGCCGAGTCCCCATGCTCAGAACTTCCCTCAATCCGCGACCTAACTCGCCGAGTCACCCCGAGACTCGTCGAGTCCAACAACTCTGATTCCACTCGCACACAATTCACCAAGTCATCCCTTGACTCACCGATTCTCGACTCAACTAGGAAATATTGGGACTCTTCGACAAGACTCGCCGAGTCCAAGAACAGACTCGCCGAGTCTAAGGCTATCTTCAACCTACTCGCCGAGTTGTTTATACAACTCGCCGAGTTCCAGGCCATCTTCATCCAACTCGCCGAGTTGTTCTTCCAACTCGTCGAGTTCCAGCTCATCTTCAAGCAACTCGTCGAGTCCACCCATGTGACTCGCCGAGTACCACCGGTCTAAATCCATACAGAAGCACTCCAGGCCATCCAATTGATCCAAAACATAGATCTAGCCTCCTACAACCCATCCATCACGTAAAGTGGCAAAATTTACGTGAATCCAAAGAGATCTAGGCCTTTAACACTTAGGGCTAGGGTTTGGGACATGATATCTTCACTACACACTTGAACACAGGGACTTTCAGGCATTCCAACCCTTCCCCACTCCAGATATGAGGTAGCAACCTCAGATCTAACCTCTAAACTTCAAAACACCAAAAGATATGCTCTCCACAAACCCCATAATGAAGAATCCATAAAACTAACAGCCCAAGGACGAGATATTACCTCAAAAGAACACCCCAACTGCAATGGAACTCGAATCCAAGCAAAGCCCCTTGCTCCAAGCCTCTTCTTCTTCAAGATCTCTTCAACAACCACCTCTCCAAGCTCCAAATCACTCAACAATGGGGTTTCTCCACGAAACTAGGGTTTCTGGGACTCAAGGGGTGATAAGGAGGCTGGGGAGGAAACATAATGTTCCTTATATAGGGCTCAACTTCTGGATTTAGGGTTTTCTCCATTCAGTGCCTACTCGCCGAGTCCAATACACTGACTCGCCGAGTCGGCCACTTAACACGCGACCAAGTCGCGACTCTACTCGCCGAGTCCACCCATGGACTGGCCGAGTCTAACTTTCCCATTTTACTCTTGCTATTCCGGGATGTTACAATTCTCCCCCACTTACATTAGGCTTCGTCCTCGAAGCCTGCAACAACTCAACTCCTAGAAATACTCCTGCCATGCACCACCTGGCATTAATCCAACCAGGTTTCTCAAAACACAACCATAGAACCAGAAACTCGTTTTCTCCTTCCTTACGGTGTCCTGACCACCGTCTCGAGTCGGGCACCGGCTGTACCCTCTGATAATCACACTCAATCAACCGAAAATTAGCCATGGTGCATCACTGCTCCAAATCTCAACAATCACTCGACCCATAAGGGCTAGAAAACCATGAACCGTCGGATCCCCAATCTGAATCCCACTCTATCCATTCCATGCTGATGGAAAGGCCCATTCTTCAATCTCAGAGCAACTCCCACGAGTTCTCCTCATGCAATCACATACACATGCTGAACTAGCTCTAGCACCCTCAGGTTGGGAAAACCCGATACACTGATGATATCCTCAAACATCCCCCAGGATGAACCACTAATACATACCCAATACCCTGATCAGAATCACACTGAGAGCCCAAGACTCTCTCCCTGCATCCCTTTCGAGCCTCTTGGCTCTACACCTGCGGAATTCCCTCCGCGACCTCAGCAGACATCCCAAACCGGATGAGCTTCTATTCCACTGCCGCAAACACGCTGCTCGATAACCATACTCGAATTACTCTAATCATAACTCTACTCTGCCGCTTTCACTTCCGTGAACTTGCACTCTCTCTTAGAGTTACACACCTCCCTATTTTCCTTTACCAAGGAATCCACTTGGCCACATTGTCACTCCGACAAGTGTCACGGTGCTCGCCCAACGCTACACCACCCTTTTATAGCGTATCCGCTATCCATCCAACACATATACTCTGACTCTCATCGCAGGGACTCTCAAGCCCATGCACTATCTCAACTAATCAATATCAATACCTGGGGCCAGACCTCCTGATGCTAACACATCGCAACATACTCAATCCATATCCTCGAACCGATCCAACAATACCTGCAGAGTCTTCAGCATGACTGGACCGCCTCACCAGGCCTTCAGCCGATCTGGACTACTCTCAGAACCTTCAGCCAATCTGGACCGCTCCCAGTGCCTTCAGTTTGGCTGGACCGTTCTCCAAGCCTTCGGCCTGACTGGTATGCCTACCGGCCTTCAGTCTATCCGGACCGCTCAACTAGCATTCCTCATTCCGAGCTATCACTCCCGGAAATCCTCCTATGCGCACTGTTCTAGCCCTTCTAGGGTTCTGAACTTTGTCTCAATCGCACATGCTCGATCCCGACCTGCTCCCAGGCCTTCCACAATCAAATGCCCTAGGTTTGTATCCCGCCCTGCATGCCCGACACTTGCTCCTATCAGCCTATACTTTGGGCTGACAGAGCACTGCTGAATCCCAACAGCTAAGCACCCTCAAATACTCATCGATCTCCCGGAGAATTCTCCAATTCTCCCCCACTTGCAGCACTGATTAACAACCATCGGTCGCCATCACCGACCTCCCAGAACAACTCTTCACAAAGAAAACACTTACACGCTGACTGCTTCCCACAAGCATAAACAACCTTAACAAGATCCCACATCAACACTGATTACCCCGCTCGAAAGAATTTCAATCTGCATCAAACCACTCCTCAGAAGGCAGATGCTACCCGACCTTCAAACCAATGCCAGGTTCCCACTACTAACTCTCATGGATGATAACCAACGAAATTCCCAAAAATAATAACCCATAACCAAACCGCAACCCTCAAAGCGACGAATACCACAACGAAAACCAAACAAAATACCAGCACATAAACAATACACCACAATAATCGTGAGATAACAAGACATCAAGAAAGAAACATACCCGCAACTGCATTCGGCACTGCTCTGACCTCCTCTGCTGCAAGCTGATAAGCACGACCCTGAGCCCTTGGGGGCTCCGCTCCACCCTGACCTCCACCTGTGATCCTGAAAGTGGCCGGTGCTGGAGCCTGCACCGGTCCTGCAGCAAGCTGTGGACAGTTGACCCTCAAATGTCCAATCTGATGACAATGATAACAGATCCTCAAATCCCGAACCGGCGCTGACTGTCGACAATCCCTCGCGTAGTGCCCCTCCTTTCCGCACTTGCGGCATGCACCACCGGACCTACAAACTCTGGTGTGACCCCTCCCACACTTCCCACAAGTGTGGCTGCTCAGATCCCCCACTCTAACATCAACGGCCTTGGACCGTTTCGGCGCCGGCTGCGACTGCACCGGAGCCTGCCTCAGCTCACGCAACTGCAACTCAATCTCTAACGCACACCGCTTAGCGGCCTCCTGCAACTCCAACAAGGTCTCGCACCTTTGGGCAGACACAAACTGTCTGATGTCCCTCTTGTGCATGCTCAGATATCGAGACATCTGAGCCTACTCCGAAGCAAACTCTGGGCAAAACATCGCCCTCTCAGTGAACATCCTGGTGATCTCAGTCACCGACTCCGAACCCTGCTTCAGCTCAAGGAACTCCTGAGCCAATCTCTCCCTCTCAACTTGCAGAACATAACGAGTACTGAACATCTCCCTAAACCGATCCCATGAAACCGCAGCCCTCTGCGCATCCGAATATGACCCCGAGGTCAATCTCCACCAATCCTTCGCTCCGAGCCTCAACAGGTTCAGAGAACACCTCACCCTCTGATCAGCAGGGCATGAACACGTGAAGAAACACCCCTCCACGTCTGATAACCACCTCATAGCAACAATCGGGTCCTGAACTCCATCGAAGGTGGGAGGCTTCGTATTATCGAAGTCCCGATACTGAAAGCCCCGACCAGCTCCTCCCCCTGCCGCCGCTACAGCCGCTGTAGCCGCTGCGGCAGCCGTCTCTGCGAGAGCCGCATAGCGCTCATCAAAATACTCAACCATGGCGGTCTTGATCGACCCAAACAGCTCCGGCAACTCAGCCCGGAACAACTCAGCAATCTCATCACGCATGATCTCACGAATCCTCGCATCCAACTCACACGTGCTCATCTGACCGATAACCTCAGGGGGTACCGATCCGCCCGGAACTCTCTCTCCTGTTCCCGATCCTGATCCGGAACCACTCTCATCATGCCTCGGAATCTCCATACTGAAAAACACCACACAAAATCTTAGACTCTTCCCACTAACCTGGGATCCAACTCTCTCAACCCAACCCTAGAGATCATGGTTTCCCTGATACGCGTATGGGTCATGTGCTTTCAGTAGTACGGGCCCATACTACCTTCCACACCTACCCATATTTGTATGAAGTACTACCACAACACCCTAGAGAAACATGCATAACAACGCTCAATCCTCACCTCTAGAGGAACACTGAAAATCTCCCATAAGGAACCCTAGGCTACAGGCATCACAAATCAGGCAACATTATCATGAAATCCTGAAGATCCCTAGCCTATCACTAGCATGCTGTTCTATCAAAGCTCAAAAACAAATAACATGCATGGTATTTTGGGGTTACTTACTGGCTCCGGCTGATCGTACCTCCGCGTCCTCCCTTACTCATTTTGAAAACCATTTTAAATACTCTTTTGAAAACTCTCCTCGATTTGAGACTGGAGTCACACGAATGTTCCTCCAATTCACTCAAACCAAGGCTCTGATACCAACTTGTAACGACCGGAAAATACAACAAATTTTAAATTTTTCAAAAACAGCTCGATTCCATTAAATCTTTACAAAAAGGTTTTCAATATAAAAAACATTTAACGTATTCCCAGAATCACATTACTACAAAAACATGAGGAGCAGTACGATCACGCCTTCGCCTTGCCATGGTCTCCTGAAGAACCTGAAAAACATAAAACCACAACTGTCAGCCCGAAAGCTTAGTGAGATATCCCCAAAATACCAACCACATACACCATACACGCATAACATGCCACAACATATCAGATCACAGAACAACCATGCACTTCGGGTCTACTGTGTGACTGGTCCTCCGCACCGGCCTACAGTCCACCTGGTCCACCCTCTGAGTCTAGCCACATACATCGACTCTACAGTGTGATTGGACCGCCCACACCGGGCCTTCAATCCACCTGGTCCACTCTCTGAGTCTACAGTATGACTGGTCCGCCCACACCAGGCCTTCAGTCTGCCTGGTCTACTCTCCGAGCCTCGGCACATCTGGTCCACCCTCTTGGGGCCTACAGCCTATCCGGACTGCTCGTTGGGCCTTCGGAACAACCGGTCCGCCCTGGGTATCTTGGCCTACAGCACAAAGCAGGACCCGCCTCAACCCAACTCCAGTCCAATCAACCATGTGCACATATACATACAATCATATAGCAATTCACAATCAACAAGTAGCTCAAACAGATCACATAACATATCATCCTCCTAACCAGGATACCGACCTAACAGGTCACTAGCATAGCATCTCCCTATCTCTCAGGATACCGATCTCAATCAGGTCTCTAACATATACCATCCTAGCTCTCAGGATGCAAACATATCACAGCAACAACATAACAACAACTACCCGGATCTCAATCCGATAAGGGCCGGCCTTGGTGCCTTAGACCCTGTTGATATAGTGAGGATAACTCACCTCGAAACTGTCGGCTGAAAGGATAAGATCCCGCTGCTCCAAGCTCCGACACGAACTCCTCCACTGAACACCAACACACTCAACTCAATAAATACCCTTAATTACCAAAATACCAAGACAACTGGTCAACCTTTGGACAAGGTCAAAGTCAACCCCTGACTGACTCTACTCGCCGAGTCAACCCGATGACTCGCCGAGCCCCCATGCTCAGAACTTCCCTCAATCCGCGACCTAACTCGCCGAGTCACCCCGAGACTCGTCGAGTCCAACAACTCTGATTCCACTCGCACACAATTCACCGAGTCATCCCTTGACTCACCGATTCTCGACTCAACCAGGAAATATTGGGACTCTTCGACAAGACTCGCCGAGTCTAAGGCTATCTTCAACCTACTCGCCGAGTTGTTTATACAACTCGCCGAGTTCCAGTCCATCTTCATCCAACTCGCCGAGTTGTTCTTCCAACTCGTCGAGTTCCAGCTCATCTTCAAGCAACTCGTCGAGTCCACCCATGTGACTCGCCGAGTACCACCGGTCTGAATCCATACAGAAGCACTCCAGGCCATGCAATTGATCCAAAACATAGATCTAGCCTCCTACAACCCATCCATCACGTAAAGTGGCAAACTTTACGTGAATCCAAAGAGATCTAGGCCTTTAACACTTAGGGCTAGGGTTTGGTACATGATAGATTCACTACACACTTGAACACAGGGACTTTCTGGTATTCCAACCCTTCCCCACTCCAGATCTGAGGTAGCAACCTCAGATCTAACCTCTAAACTTCAAAACACCAAAAGATATGCTCTCCACAAACCCCATAATGAAGAATCCATAAAACTAACAGCCCAAGGACGAGATATTACCTCAAAAGAACACCCCAACTGCAATGGAACTCGAATCCAAGCAAAGCCCCTTGCTCCAAGCCTCTTCTTCTTCAAGATCTCTTCAACAACCACCTCTCCAAGCTCCAAATCACTCAACAATGGGGTTTCTCCACGAAACTAGGGTTTCTGGGACTCAAGGGGTGATAAGGAAGCTGGGGAGGAAACATAATGTTCCTTATATAGGGCTCAACTTCTGGATTTAGGGTTTTCTCCATTCAGCGCCTACTCGCCGAGTCCAATACACTGACTCGCCGAGTCGGCCACTTAACACGCGACCAAGTCGCGACTCTACTCGCCGAGTCCACCCATGGACTGGCCGAGTCTAACTTTCCCATTTTACTCTTGCTATTCCGGGATGTTACAGTTCACACAACGAGTCGAGTGAGGCTTTAGAAGGATCCAGCAGACACGCTTCGACTCACCGAGTCACCCATGTGCACTCGATGAGTCTGGTCAAAGTTTGACCGTTGACTAGAGTTGACTTTAGTTGACCTTGGGGTTTTGGTCAAGCCGATTCAAGAGAGGTCAGAGAGGGGTAGAATGGTTTTCTACCCATATTTTTAGAGATGAAAATATGAGAGGATTTTGATTAGAGATGTTATCCTGTTGATAGGAGGAGGCTAGCTTGGGATATTCGAGCACGAGAGTTTATCCGACTTCATACGAGGCGAGTCTTCTCACTATACTTTACCGAGGGTGGTAATTATGTGTGACCGGAAGGTCTTATATGCTATGCAGAGTATGTGATATATGTTGATATGTGATATGTATGTGTAATGTTATGAGTACCATGGAATGAATCGGAAGGTCAATAGAGTATGGACCGGAAGGTCAAGATGAGACGGACCGAAAGGTCGATGAGGAGGACCGGAAGGTCATTATGGGTAGGACCGGAAGGTCTACTATGGTTGGGACGGGAATCCCCTGAGACACATGGATTGGAAGGTCCCATAGAGCTATGGCCTTGAGTGGCGTATGTCTTGTATGTGGTATTTTAGGGAACTCACTAAGCATTTACGCTTAGCGTGTTATGTGATATGTGTTTCAGGTACTAGTGAGGATCGCGGGAAGGTGCCGACATGATCTGTACACACTAATGAAGATTTTTGTACATGACATTCTAGGATTGTTTATTAAGATAATATGTGATATAATGGATTTTGTTATGAATGAAATTATGTTTTAAAAATGAAAAATTGTTTGAAAATTTACGTTGTTACAAGTTGGTATCAGAGCCTTGGTTTGAGGGATTCGGATGCACCTTTGGGCGTATCTGATCTCAAACTGAGGATTTGAGAAAGTTTTTCATAAAAAAGGAACAATTTGTCTAAAAGAGTATAGGACTTTGAGAAAAGAAGAAAGGAGCAGTGTGTACGATCAGCCAGCTCCCGAACGGTGATTTCCCAAAATACCCTTACATTGTGTGTTATGAGATATGATATGATATGTTATGCATGCTAGAGCAGGCTAGGTATTCATATTAGGACTAGAGTGGCCTAATTTATGATGCCTTAGCCTAGGAGATTTTTGCTGCTATGAGATGCTTCGAGAGTGAGTGGGTAGCAGTAAAGAGCTTATGAGATGTCTACCGAAGGGTAGCCTATGCTTAGCGAGATGTAGAGTACTTGTGATCTGGGATCCTAGGAGGAGGATTTGGAGTGAATGTTGATGCAGTGCGGAAGGTAGTATAGGGCTCGTACTACTGGAAGCATTGGATCAGTGGGTAGTTCAAGTAAGAATCCTTGGGATGCTAAGGAACAAGTAGGGCTGAGTGATCGAGTGCAAGTATACTCAAGCAAGTCTCTAATTTCTTTTATGTTGGGAGACATCATGGTTAGTTCACCACACACACCGGAGAGCAGCGGTGTTAGCACTGATGAGATTCATTGTATGATTCATGAAGAGATGACCACGGCGATCCGAAAGGCTAATCCGGAGGATTCTAAAGTAGCGGATTGAGAAGTGATGACATGGTTCGAGTACCATGATAAGTAGCAGATTGAGAAGTGATGACATGGTTCGAGTACCATGATAATTAGCGGATTGAAAAGTGATGTTATGGTTCGAGTACCATGATAAGTATCAGATTGAGAAGTGATGTCATGGTTCAAGTACCATGATAAGTAGCAGATTGAGAAGTGATCTCATGGTTCGAGTACCATGATAAGTAGCAGATTGAGAAGTGATGTCCTGGTTCGAGTACCATGAGTTGTAGCAGGTCGAGAGGTGATGTTATGGTTCGAGTGCCATGATTTGAGGTGGATTGAGAAGAGGGAACATGGTGTGAGTACCATGATTCGTAGAAGATTAAGAGGAGATAACATGGTATATGTACCATGATTCATAGCAGATCGAGAGGTGGCCACACGGTTTGAGTATCATGACATGTGGCGGTTAGTGTTTCTGGTTTTTACCTTTTATTCTGTGGGGATTGTCTACACTGAGATCAAAGGTGAATGAGTATGGGTCCAGAAGGCCATGATGAACAAGTTTTAGTGGAGCATCCCTTGAAAGGGGAAATCGAGTGAGCTCTGAGGGATTGTGGGTGATATGCCAGTTGGAGTCGCAAGACTCAGGGATGAGTAGGGATGGTGCGTGATGGGAGAGTACGGTCTGGGCTGGGCAACCATCCGATAGTGGAGAGGTCACTTTTTGTGACCCGAGTGGTGCTATTTCCGTTTCCTGTGGGAGGCATAAGAGGTGTTGAGATTTCGGTTTTTGAGTTTGGGGGTGAGCCATGTGGGATTGCACGGATGGTGATCTTCAACCAGAGTAGATGGCAGTAGGTCTGCCACGAGGTAAAGATATAGCTTGAGCAGGTCATCAAAGGGGACTGAGATGGTCAAGGACCAGGATACACCCTAATTGAGTATAGTAGGGCATGTGTTAGCTGCAGCGTCGGACGATCAAGAGGTGTATATCAGTGGGTGGCCCTTATTGTCTTTGATGGGTATTAAGAGTAGAAATATGGTTTCTGCTCTTATGATAAGTGACGTGATGGAATGTTGGTTGAGGATTCAATGATGAGGAGTACAGTAGATCCTTACTTCCAGACTAAGAGTCAGGGTTAGTACTTGACAGTTGGGAGGTCTGGTGATGGAATGGTGTGAGATTCTGAATGACTAGAGGCAGTCATGGTGGGAAGTTCTAAGGATTTCATCTGAGTTTTCGGGCATTTGGAGTTGCTCGATCTCTGTCGGGAGATAATCGAGCGTTGCGTAGCACCTTCCAAGAGTAGGTGTGATGTTATCGATGGAAATAGTCTGTGGGCTAGATTGTTGGTGCGCCGACTGGGGATGGTTCGAACCCTAAGTGGGGGAGAACTGGGTATTTATTGAGGGGATCAGAGATTCGATTGAGAATGGTTAGAGATCTGCATATAGAGACCGGCGGTGCGAATTCATGAGCCCATGGTTATTGGTGATTGAAACGAGGTGCAGAGCGAGATAATGATTTTGTTATGTTTGAAAAGGACGAGTGCCGCCACGGAAAGTGGTCGTTGGTCGGCGACCTTGGGGTTAACGAAAATTCTTCGAGATCATAATGGTGAATTCGAGATGGTTGGCTCGTAGGGTGAGTACGGCGGTTGAGATATTCTGGTTCAATGATAGGGCTGTTATTCAGCTTGGGAAGGGCAGAAGTTGATTAGACAACCAATTTCAGGTTGTGGAACAGGAAGATTAGTGGATGATACGAGACGTCATGAGGTTCTATGTGGTGTATCGAGGTATCCGAATTTAATGCATTGGATTTCGGATAATTTTGAGTATTGAGTGGAGACAGAAAGTGGTGGGTCAAACATCGATGATTCTAGTGGGGGCCCTTTCATTTAATGACAACAAGTGAGATTGTCCAAGGATATGGATTGCAGCAGGGAAGGGTGTTTCGTTATCACGATTGCCACCATATACAGTGATGCATAATTTGGGTAAGTGCATGCACCTATCTATGATTGATCCGCGAAATGTGTGAGTCAGTCAGAGTTTGTTGTGATGATATGGGAAGTCGTAGTACTCACTAGTCAGAGGTTGTTGTGATGCTACGAGAAGTCGTAGTACTTACTAGTCAGAGGTTGTTGTGATGCTATGGGAAGCCGTAGTACTCACTAGTCAGAGGTTGTTGTAATGCTACGGGAAGCCATAATACTCACTAGTCAGAGGATTGTTGTGATGCTACGAGAAGCCGTAGTACTCACTAGTCAGAGGTGTGGTGATACTGTGGGAAGCCGTAGTACTCACCAGTCAGTGAGAGGTTGTGGTGATACTGCGGGAAGCCGTATTACTCACCAGTCAGTGAGAGGTTGTGGTAATATTGCGGGAAGCGGTAGTACTCACCAGTCATTGAGAGGTTGTGGTGATACTGCGGGAAGCCGTAGTACTCACCAGCCAGTGAGAGGATGATGTGATGCTACGGGAAGACGTAGTACACGCTAGTCAGCGAGAAGTTGTTATGATAAAGTACTCTTTGATTAGAGAATGGCGCATAAGAGTTTTAGGCATGGGGTGGCCGTAATTTATGAGTTTTTGGGAACCTGGTGGTCAGACCGGGGTCTCCTCAATGATAGGGAATCATTATGTTATGAGTAAGGTGTGGTCATCACAATCCGAAAGAATGGGATAAGTGAGGCACGCATGGGTTGCGGGAAATGAGTTCTGAGCTGAGTGCTTCGTTGGTACGAGTGGTTCCAACTTTGGGTCGGACCAAACTCTCGAGTTTGAGTATGGCTCTGGTGGTGCGGTGGATAGGCAAGATGAGATTCTGGATTCTGAGGTGGGTTCCATGTTGAGGGTTATTGTTTGTCATTTGTTGTCTTAGACCTGTGTGGGTCAGTACTCGGGTATGGGAGGTACCGCAAGTTTCATGGAACTATGAGTAACAAATGACAGAGGTCGGCGTTGAGTCGATCTTCAGTTGGGAAGGTAGCATTCGCTTAGGGTTAAGCGAACTTCGTTACTTGTGTGTCACATTGGGCCGATGTGGTTATAGTAAGAAGGAAACCATGGAGGCGGTTGGGACAATGCAACGGATGACCCTGAAGGTTCAACTGTTGGGTCGAGATCAGTCCTGGTACTCAGTGTTAGAAAGGGATATGAGGAATGGAGCTGAGGCGTATGATTTTTTTAGATGTCCGATGACACTTCAGAGCGAGCACGGTTATTCTTTTGCGTTTGAGGGAAAAGAGTTGAGAATTCTTTGTTCGGTTGGGTTCCGATAGTAGTTCAGTAGATGAGCCCTGGTGGGACGTGAACCCTTCTGTTTCTTGGGTCGTGATTCGGATGGTTGCTATGTTTGGTATGAGGGATCGGTATCCGATTGTTGGATTATCTCTAGAGAGAATCTGAAGGGTTGGTTTTCCTCTAGGATTGGGAATCCCTGTTGGGATCCTAGTGTCCAGAGAGGATGGAAGTTGTGTGGCATGAGATCCTACCGATGGTGTCATTTGGTTGTTGGATTCGATCGGTATGTGGAGGAACGATTTTGAGGGCGAAATCTAATTTAAGTGGGGGAGAATTGTAACATCCGGATTTCCAAGTATGATAAAATGAGTATTTAATTTCGAAGTTATGAGGAGTAACTCGACGAGTTGGCGCATTAACTCGTCGAGTACGATCGCGGCTTGGTGACATGGAAAATGAATGGACTCGATGAGTCGGCAAGCGGACTCACCGAGTCAGTGCTGTTAACAGAAACCCTAATTCTCTCGGGCCTGGGCCTATTTAAAGGCACTTATAGCCTCCTTGGCCCCTTCCCATCAGTGTCTTCATCCCTTGAGAGAAACCCTAGAGTTATTTTTTTAGCTAAAGAGGAGATAGAGGCTAATTGGAGTTCATTTCTTTGAGAAGAAGGTCAAGGGTGTTGCAAGGATCTCAGAGGAGAGTTGGTGGATCAGTTTGATCTTCATTTCAAGCTTCAGATCTGGTACAAGCTCTTGTCTCCCATGTGTTTGAGTAGATTTCCCTTGGTGGTTAAGTTAGGGCTTGTATCACCTTATTGATGGGGTTTTGGGTGCATCCAAACCCTTTTTCGAGTTATTTTGTAGATCTGGATCTTGTGAGGTCCAGGGAACCTGAAAGTAGATGACCATGAAGGAGTAACCTTGGAGCTTTAAAGTTATGAAGCTTCAATGGAGTCATAATGATGTATAGAGCAAAATACACCATGCATGAGCCTCAAGTTCAGACCTTTATGTGAATTTTGGGTGCTAGAAGGCCAGATCTATAAATTAGAGAAACAGATCTGACCTCAAAAGGTTGAATGAGTGTTGCCATGGAAGAAACTTGCCGAGTCCATAAGGGAACTCGATGAGTCGAATCAGGTTGCCCCGCGATTCATGACCAGTGGTAACCCGTCGAGTGGAAGGTTCACACGACAAGTCAATTTAGGCTTTAGAAAGATCCAGAGGACACGCTTGGACTCGCCGAGTCACCCATGTGCATTCGACGAGTCTGGTCAAAGTTTGACCGTTGACTAGAGTTGACTTCAGTTGACCTTGGGGTTTTAGTCAAGCTGATTCAAGAGAGGTCAGAGAGGGGTAGAATGGTCTTCTACCCATATTTTTAGAGATGAGAACATGAGAGGATTTTGATAAGAGATGTTATCCTGTTGATAGGAGGAGGCTAGGTCGGGATATTCGAGCACGAGAGTTTATCCGACTTCATACGAGGCGAGTCTTCTCACTATACTTTACCGAGGGTGGTAATTATGTATGACCGGAAGGTATTATATGCTATGCAGAGTATGTGATATATGTTGATATGTGATATGTATGTGTAATGTTATGAGTATGATGGAATGGACCGGAAGGTCATTATGGGTAGCACCGGAAGGTCTACCAGGGTTAGGACGGAAGTCCCCTGAGACACATGGATCGAAAGGTCCCATAGAGCTATGGCCTTGAGTGACGTATGTGTTGTATGTGGTATTTTGGGGAACTCACTGAGCATTTATGCTTACCGTGTTATGTGATATATGTTTCAGGTACTAGCGAGGATCGCGGGAAGGCGCCGACATGATCTGTATACACTGATGAAAATTTATGTACATGAGATTATGGGGTTGTTTATTGAGATAATATGTGATACAATGGATTTTGTTATGAATGAAATTATGTTTTAAAAATGATTTTTTTTTTGAAAATTTTCGTTGTTACAACCTTCCTCTTCTTACCCTTCCTTTACCCAATAGCCAAAACAGGGGCAGAAGTTGGAGCGGGAGTTGATGGAACAGACTTATCCTTGAGATTGCTCTCAGCAGTCCTTAGCAAGCCTTGAAGTTTGCTCAAGGTGACCTCTTCCTTATTCATGTGGTAGGTCATGCGGAACTGGTTGTAGCAGGGAGGCAAGGAGTGAAGGATGATGCCAATCGCCAGCTCTTAATCAAAGTTAACATTCAACTTTAGCAGATGATCAACATTTCTCTACATCTTTTGCAGATAGGCTGTAAGGGACTCTCCATTACCCATTCGTGTAGTGATCATCGAAGTGATGATCTCATACCTTTCTTGCCTCGCACTTTGGTGGTACCGGTCAAACAAATCTTGGTGCATCTCATAGGGATATATGTGCTGGGTTTTGAGAATTCTAACACTCCTATGGTGTACATGCAACCCTATAAACCTTGGATCTATGTTTTCTCTATCATACATGCAAATAGGAACTTTCCAAGGCTTAAATCCTAACTAGCATATTATGAAGCAACTATACTACAAAAACTAGTTAGATAACATACCTTTTTGGTGTAGCTTGATGTCTTCAAGCTTTAAGAGCTTAGCCCCAATAGTGTGGAAGCCTCAAGTGGAATCACAAATCACTAAAACACCTTGGAAGACTTTGAGAATAAGAATACTTTGGTTCTCTCTAGTGAAATCGGCTAGCCGTCTTAGTGTACCCACACTAGTGCCAATTTCACCAACCAAGGAAATCTTTATATAGTGTGGAGACTAGGGTTAAACCCATGACCTTTCATTTCATATGATCCATGGGTTAAACACTCCATGGACTATCCATGAAAGCTTAGCCCAACCTAAATGAACTTGGCCCATTCCATATATATATATATATATATATATATATATATATATATATATATATATATATATATATATAAGAGTCCATATTTAAATAGTTCATTTTGATCACTTAATTAATTCTAAATTAAGTCTTGATCAATAATAATTAAATAATATGGTTCCATATTAATATATTAGAACTTATAATATATTAATATAAATCATAAATATGCTATTCTCAAAAGACTATCCATATAAATTGTGTCGGTGAAGTGCAACCCAAATGGACCATGCCAGGTCGGGTCAAGTACATACCAAATATAGTTATGGACTTAGATATTACTCAAACAGTCTCCCACTTGGATAAGTCTAAAACTATTATTATGACTTCAAAACCTAACTGGCAATCGTAGCTCTTAAAGCCATTGTCGAACTCTGATCTTGTAAATGACTTGTCCATTAGACAAGGGATCATATATTCCTCCATTCTAGATATCATATGGACTGAGACATGGATTATAATCATTCTCTTTGTCCATTTGTTGTTTTCCGATTTCCGATTCATGACAACTGACTGATTGAACAAATCAAATCAGTCCTGGCTTGGCCAAGCACTCACATGTGTCATCATTAAATCATCAAGGGGCCCACAGATATCGCTTTTATCCCGAAGGTAAAAGGAATGGATAAACTTCGACTCATATGGCTTGTTCTACTACTTGTTGAATCATACACAAAGGCACGTTTTATAACATCGAGTTAGCAATGTATTTTCGTGCAATCAATGTACTATCAACTCATAGTAACAACTCATATCTCTAGGTTTGAAGAATATAAGATATTTTCGTCTCATGATCACTCGTGATAAAATCCATGAAGTGATTCAAATGAGCGCGGTTTGAATCCAATACTCAGGACTTATGAGCACTCATGAGTGTTGTAGCATAACTTTGTCCACCAACTTGGACCTCTACAAGCCAACCCATGACAGTCTTGATTCATATCTACTTCCAACATATGACCGACAGTAGATGGTTTGAATAACTTAGTCATTCCGGAAGAATAACCTAGTTATTATGGAAGTCAAAACATGCAAAGTGAAACACAAGAATAAATGAATCAAATATGGTATCAAACCCTATGAATAAAAATAAAACACTTTCTATTTATCACCATACTGATTACTCATTATTCATTGTTTCGGTTTTATCAACTTTATACTTGAATTAAAACACTAGGTGTCCCATGCTCCAAGCATGTACACTAAGTTTTCTAAACAATAGCTTTGCCATACACCAAGTATGAACTCTATGTTTGTCTATGATCATTTTCTTTGTGAATTAGATTAATTGAACATAATTTCAATGATTCTCTTTTCACACTCCCAATTCCTTGTCTTAAATGTAAGAATTCCAAATTCCTATCATTTATCGAAATTTGTTTAGATTTTAAACTTATATGCATTGTTCCTCTTGTAATGATTATGCACAAAGCCACAAAGGCTTGGCAACAATCATTACAGAATATTCCAATGGAGAATAATTCCATGGAAACGATGTCTCATATTCAAAGCGCATTGCTTTGAACATGCTTCTTGCATTAAGTTTCTTTAACCTTACACATATTGCTTCCACCTATGAAGACTACTCTATATTCATATTTTGACTATCACTTCTGAACAAGAGTTGCCTCTTTTCAGACTATGTCAATATGGTCCTTCCAATATTAACAGTATACATCCAACTGTCCTTGAGCAACCAATCTTTGGTAAACCTTAGATTGGCCTCGACAATTGCTTAATCACTTTAGTCATATCCAATTCTAGACATTTTCCTCGTTAATGCCCCAAGGCATTTGGAAAATTCAGAAAGGATAAATATTATAGTACATGTAATTAATCTTGTAACCAAAGTAAATGGGACATGATTCATGATGTTTCACATAAATACATGGTTCTAGACCAGTCTTTTGCCATAATAATTTTTGTTTTGCCATATTCTCAAAATTTGACTATGAAAAGGGATGTCGTAATCATAATCGAATTTTGAGAATGCAATATATAGAATTTCCTTCGGTTGAACCAATCCAACATGAAATTCATATATATATTCTTGACTAAAGGTGATTAAAATCTCAATATAAGCTCTTTAGAATGATTATAAACTCAATCTAAGCTTTTTAGAGTCGAAATGAAGTATAATTTCCTTTCCCTTAATTATAGCAAAACAACTTTTTCAACCCCTGCAACCTCACGAATTGAAACTTTTTGTTTTCTATAATTAACATTGGTAACTTGCAATACTTACCATAATTATCATGCTCCCACTAACATGATGATTATTAGCATAACACTTATGCTCCCACTAGCTTTGACATGTACCCAAAAATCAACTGGACTTCTAGAAATCAATACTTTATTGACTTTCTTACCAAAGTTTAGATTTCTGATACTAGATTGCCTTGATAAGACTTTATCAAAATCATACACCTCTCTTAGATAGCTCACGGGTGTGTCTAAACAATTATGAAGAGGGATGCCGTAATCATAATGTTTAGACCTTTTGTCATTCCCACAATTGCTATCTACTGAAAACCTACTTAGTGAAAGAGTTTCCTTACCATCATTTTCATGAATCAAAGAGAAACCTTATGACACTTAGATTTTATGGTGTAAGTGTTTCTATCCATGTGAATTTGTCAAAACCATAATCACAAGACTAGGTGAGTGACAAATCCTAACTCATATGGATTGAACTTGTGCAATCTTAACTTCTTGCCACCTGGCAGCTCAAGGGCCTGCCATTGCTTCTAAGTAGCTATGAAAACAATTGAGAACATGTAGAACTCAAATGTATAGCCAACTTAACTGGAATGGGCACATAAATGTCAACACGATCGCTTATAAACCTCTAGTTGTGTGCTAGTGATGAAATACATGTTTTTATTCTTGATTACTTCTTGAAACCCTTTCAGGATCTTTTAGACTCCCACTGTCTCCTTGACCTATAAGAATTTCTTGCTAAATATTCAAGAGATAGTGTGGATTCTAATCAAGACAGACACTTAACACAATTAGCCTTAGTTGGTCTTTGTTTTATCCAAAACATCACAACTTACCAATTTCAAATGTACAAGAGTAAAAAACTTTTACTCTTACATTTGACAAGTGTTTTAAAACTTCTTTAAGATATGTCACTCAACTTACAATCTTCGAGTATGACTCTAAGATTTGTTTTGGAACGAAGTATGACTCATCTTCTTAGTTTAACCACTTCAACAATTCACGACTCCTCTTCTTAGCTATCAGAATGCACTTAGAGGATGAAGTGTGATAAGGTCTCTTAATCATTAAGATGATCATATATACATGATACTAAATTACTCTCCCATCTTTTCAGATTTGAGAAACATTTATCCTTTTGCCTAATTTGATTCTTCTTATTCGCTCTGCCATACATTTGGAACTTTTCCAATGTCTCAGAATTAAACTTAAGCTTGTAAGTATAATCATATTTACTAAACCTTAGTAAATCATGACGAATAGTCTTATCCATCTTTTGTGGTGAACTTTGGCTAGTGCACAAAAATGTGTACTTGATCCCTTAGTCCTTCTCTTGAGTCACATATACATGTGAACAAGGAACTAGTCTTAGTTTTCCTAAATGAAACTTCTCATACATCATACTATACAAATTGTATGATTCCAAGTTTTGGTCCAATTGAAACTTGGGTGATGAGAATCTTTCCTTATTTGGTAAATTTAGACACTACCACAAACGAAAGAATCAAATTCATATTTCCAATATTTCTATAAACATACAAACATCAAGTTTTCATGAATGTCATTATAAGGATATAAAAGTAAAGTAAAACAAACTTTTATTTATTTTAAAATGCGGAAAAAACTTTTTCCTTACAATGTAACTTGAAATGAAAACTATGTTATTACATGCTTCCTAGAAATCTATCATAACTCCTAAGAAGTAGCTCAAGAATCTGATCTTCAATCAAGTGATAGAAATCCATCTTCGCGGTCAGATTCAACATACTCTTTCTTTAAGTTTCCTTCATTTTTCCTTTGATTCTTAAAACATCAACATGTGACCCAGTCACATCATGTAATAAGAATCTCAGAATAGAAACTTAATAGAGTTTGATAGTGGACTTTACCTGAAGTAGAGTCAAACTTATTGACTTTAACAGCCTTATGATCTTTCAGGTAAATTTGGCAGCTTCGCAACCAATGCCCTTTCTTTTTTGGCAATAGAACCATATGGATCCTTTGGGAATGGTACATGGGATAATATTAGACTTAGCCTTTCTCTTTACCATTTGGTCAACCGAGTTGACTATTGCCGATCCCTTTCCATTGGGAAGAGAATGCTTTTTTTGGATTTCCAGTGTCACCATTTTCAATGTCCATAAAGTTTTCGGAAGTAGATCTTCTAATCAAAGTTGCTTTACTAGCCTTCCAAATCATTGTTGATTCAGCAGCACCAAGCAAATAGATAAGATCATTAAGGATCTTGTCATAGTCTGTTTCATAAGAGTCCCAAAGGAACTCACTATATGACTTAGAAAGTGATTGAACCACTAACTTTCTCAAGACTTTGACACCCAACTCTCCCGGCTTGTCAGTATGTGACTTCATCTCCAAGATGTGATCACACATAGACCTCGCCTTGCCAATACGGCTTGAGTGACCTTGAACTTGTGGGTTAGGGAGAATAATTAGAGGAGATGGAGGAAGTGAAGTTCCAAGAGATTTGGTAAGATCATAGATTTCTGAACTAGACATCTTTTGGGAGATATTCAAGATAGTTGATTTAAAGTCCTTAATATAACACCCAATACGAAATATTAAGGCTAGGACCCAACACAATATTTTATAACTTGGAAGAGGGATGTCGTAATCCAAGCTATAGAATATTTGAAGGTAGGTGAATGACAATTCACCAATTTCCACCATGAAAACGAAATGTATTATTATGTTTTAATTGGTTTTGAAACTCCTATATTCTTTTGAGATTCATTGAACTTTTCAAAGACATGTTTCAATCTCGAGTGTGCCCTTCAGTTTTTGTGACTGGGATGCCGAGGATCACAAAACAAGGTGTGAAGTAACCATGCAAATTACTTGGTACCCTTATGTGTATACCCCTCAATCGATATGCCGGTTAACCACACACGCTCCATCGATACTATGATAAACATTAAGTTACCCTTTCACTACCTTGTTAAATACGAGTTACTGTTCCGGTTAACCACACACGCTCCACTAACCGACTTAAACAAAGTGCAAAGTGTAATTTCATGGATTAGCACCTTATTCACATTTTCCTAAGTAACTAAGATTGGGTATTTATAAAAGGTTTAGTTACTTAGTATTTATCATTAATACTTTTAATGAAGGGAGAATTTTTAGTCTTTGTCCTACCCGTTCGACTAACGACCCTCCACCAGTCAAAGAAGCGGTGGGTGAGAGTGGACACCCATTAAACTGCCATTTTATAGGCAGTAACCTTATACCCCCCTTATAGACTGGCTTCGTGAATGAGGCCTACTAACAATAAGACTGACTTGCTCTTATACATATATATATATATATATATATATATATATATATATATATATTAACTTATAATATTATAAAGTATAAGGGTTGAATTTTAACTTTTAAAATTCTAAGGGCTAAACTTGGAATTAAAGTATTCATAAGAGAAAATTTTTCAAATTACAAAACACGAGGGTAAGTTTTGTAACTTTCAAAACTTTTCTATTCCATAACTTATGTGTTTAAAGTAGTTTTAATTAAAAACTCTTCAAGTTCCATAACTTGAGGACAAGTTATGGAAGACTTTAAACTAATTAAGAAAGTAACTCTTCATAATTCATAACTTATGGAAACTTTATGAGTTTAACTAAGGTTACACATATTTTATTTAATGAAGAGACTCTTGAACCTCCATAACTTGAGGACAAGTTATGGAGTCATAAAACCATTTAATTAGGACAAGACTCTTCATTTTTGTAACCATTGCCAACTTTTATGAGTTTTAAGAAACTTTAATGTGACTTTTCATGTAACTTGAGGACAAGTTACATAAACACATTTTAGAATCAACTCTTAGATTAAAATGGATCAAAGACACATAATCAATCAACATTTTCTATTAATCTAAGAAAATCATATGAACAAGATAATTGGGATCAAAAATTTTCATGTAATTAGCATAACACTTAAACTAATACAAAACATGAATCTATTGACAATTATCTTTGAAATTGGATTAGCATGAACATTACCACATCAAAAATAGGTTTATAAGTTCAAAAACAGCTTAGGGTAATGTTCCTAGTCCATTTCTAGCCAAAAAAATCGAATATATATTGTCTGCGGGTCTAACTCGTCGAATACACGAACCAACTCGGCGAGTTGGATGCATTTTGTCTTGGACTCGACGAGTCCGCTGAGCAGATAGCATAAAAACTCGATTTTTCAGCCAATTTTGCACGTATAACATGAAAACAAGCCTTGGCTTTGATACCACCGTTGGGTTTTGAGCATTCTAACACTCCTATGGTGTACATGCAGCCCTATAAACCTTGGATCTATGTTTTCTCTATCATACATGCAAATAGGAACTTTCCAAGGCTTAAATCCTAACTAGCATATTATGAAGCAACTATACTACAAAGACTAGTTAGATAACATACCTTTTTGGTGTAGCTTGATGTCTTCAAGCTTTAAGAGCTTAGCCCCAATAGTGTGGAAGCCTCAAGTGGAATCACAAATCACCAAAACACCTTGGAAGACTTTGAGAATAAGAATACTTTGGTTCTCGCTAGTGAAATCGGCTAGCCCTCTTAGTGTACCCACACTAGTGCCAATTTCACCGACCAACGACATCTTTATATAGTGTGGAGACTAGGGTTAAACCCATGACCTTTCATTTCATAAGATCCATGGGTTAAACACTCCATGGACTATCCATGAAAGCTTAGCCCAACCTAAATGAACTTGGCCCATTCCATATATATAAGAGTCCATATTTAATTAGTTCATTTTGATCACTTAATTAATTCTAAATTAAGTCTTGATCAATACTAATTAAATAATATGGTTCTATATTAATATATTAGAACTTATAATATATTAATATAAACCATAAATATGCTATTCTCAAAAGACTATCCATATAAATTGTGTCAGTGAAGTACAACCCAAATGGACCATGTCGGGTCGGGTCAAGTACATACCAAATATAGTTATGGACTTAGACATTCATCCAACAATATGTCCTCATAGGACTTTTGGAGTCCGGAAGTCATCGTCACTAGCATGATGCAATGGACTTTCGTGGGATCACGCTCGTGGGCCTCACAGGGAGCGATCCCTTCGGGAGTGGCAATGTTCATGTCGATCTCCTTCAGTTCCTTGTCAAGGACATACTCTTTGTCCTTGTAACGGGTGACCATTCTTATGTTACAGATCCAATCATTGAAATTGTTTCCGTCAAATATCACCCTCCCACACAAGTTCATGAGTGAGAATGAGCCAGAGGAATTCGAGCCGGAAGCGTTGTTTTTGTTCATGTTCGACATCTGAAAAGGAAAAGAACAAAGTTTGATTAGAGTTGGATCCCAATTAAACACCCAGATGAGAAATTAGGGCTAGGATCCAACAACATTATTTACATATTAGAAAAAGGAATGTCGTAATCTAACATGCAAATAATTTGAAGGTAAGTGAATGACGATTTGCTAATTCTCCACCATGAAAAACGAAAAAGAGATTAAGTTTTAAATGTATTGAGATGCATTGAACTCTTTAATTGCATGTTTAAATCTCGATATGCCCCTCTAGTTTGTGACTGGGATGCCAGGGATCACAAAGCGGGTGTGAATAACCATACAAATGTACATGGTGCCCTCATTGTTACAGTCACCCATTCGATGTGGCGGTTAGCCACACACGCTCCATCGAACTATGACAAACAATGAGTCACCCTTTGCTACCTTTTCTTAGAACCCAATTAGTGTGGCGGTTAACCACACACGCTCCACTAACATCTTAGCAAGGGTGCAAAGTGTAATTTCATGGAATTGCATCAATTCCCTTTTGCCTAAAGTAAATAAGATTGGAAATTTTTTGTAAAAAACATTAACTACTTTTATAGTTCATTATACTTACTAATGAGAGAGCGTTGCCTTGTCCTACTCGTTCGGCTAACGAACCTCCAACAATCAAGGAAGCGGTGAGTGAGAGTGGACACCCATTAAATGACCATTTTATAGGCCATAACCATATACCCCCATAGAGATCGGCTTTGTGAATGAGGCCTACTAACGGTAAGACTAGCATTTTAAGTTATACATATATACATATTAATCTTGTAATATGATAATAGTATAGGGTG
This sequence comes from Lactuca serriola, assembly GCF_051521515.1. Classification (NCBI taxonomy): domain Eukaryota; kingdom Viridiplantae; phylum Streptophyta; class Magnoliopsida; order Asterales; family Asteraceae; genus Lactuca; species Lactuca serriola. The sequence goes on along the minus strand of NC_136414.1, from coordinate 34,382,539 downwards.
TATTTTAAACATTTTAAAATACTAGGGTTTTAATCAAAT